>NC_080574.1:96244133-96880522 GCF_029962835.1 Magnolia sinica
TCACTATAGGTTTCTTTTACCGTTGTTATTACTATCATGAGTCACTATTAGTATCTTTATTCGTGTGTTGTTAGATAATTTAATATAATATTAGCCATTGTAATATTCTCAAAATTAATAACTAAATTATTTATGAACTTTACTCATTCATTACTCTCATTAACAATACCATTGATGGCCACACGAAATAGAGTTCAAATTCCATAATCTAAACCTAGAACTAAATCCTACAATGAAGCCCTAAACTTTATATTAAAATCCTAAAATCTAAGTATGGGACTAGACTCTAGAATAAAACTCTAAAAATAAGTAATCTAAACCCTAGGTTATATTAACCTTGACCTTAAATACTTTGTAGAAACCTGATCTCACGTACAACTTCACAATCCATGGTAGGATTCAATCCTGAGGGTGCACGCGCTTCGCTAGTAACACCAGTTGGTGATTCAAAGTGTAAGGTGATGATTCTTCCCCTTGAGCTTTCCATCTTCTCATTAGCTTAAGTTATAGTTTTTATTAAAAATTATAATTGATCTCTCTCTTATAATCACATGTGTTAGCTGGTGGAAATTGAATTGCTATATTGCCTGCTTAATGTTCATCCTGTATATTTGTTCATGCTTGTGAATTATTTGGGTATTGCTTATGGACTTTAAACTGGTACATTAGTGGGAAACCCCCACCTATAAATGTACACCCATACTTGGGATGTAACCCGACTGGTTGTGATTAAAATGGACCTTCGACTTAGTGGTTATTGAGTAGTGGTCTAAATGGATCATTGATGTGGGCCTACCATCCAGGGTTATTGTGTCCAAATGGTTTTTAAGGATGGTCTTTTATCGCATGGTTTTGACACTCGCCCTATGAGGCCTATTTTGATAATTGCCCTATGTGGCTTGTTTGATATCGCCCTATGTGGCTTTGTTTTGATATTTTCCCTATATGGGTTCGATGTTTTATACTGTGTAACCATACGATGGTAAGCCCCATATATTGTAACATGATTGGCCGCTAGTCGACGGGTTTCCATTAAACATCCTAAGATGGTAGCCTCATGAGCCGGGGATGGTGGTAATGGGACACTATGCCCAAGCTGTCGGCCTACGCTGGGCCATGTGCTCCCCGTAGTGACCTTTGAGCTTATCTAAATTGGCTGGTTGTAAATGGACTAATATTGACTTGGCTAATCATGCATGCATGGCATAATACGATGGCTTGGATCATTATGCCCATGCGATTATGCTGCGAGTTGCGCTAATGACCAGCCGATTGATTTATGATGATGACTTGGATCACTCATGCCCATACGATTACGCTGCGTATTGCGCTGATGACCACTCACATCTTTGGGTGACGACCCCATTGCCTGTCTGGATGTTTTTCCTGGGGCTCCGACCGTCCGGATGATTTACCCGGGTCGATGATTGCATTCATGCATCCATGCACCTAATAAGACTGCATTTACTCTGTTTTGGTTGTCTGGATGTTTTATACTATCTCTTACCTAATGCGGCGGTGTGTAATCTTGAGGGAAATTCACACTGAGTTGGCCACTCATCCATCAAATATACAACCGTACAGGTAGTACAGGTGGCTTTAGTGATATATATGTTCAGACTTGATGAGGAGCAGGGTACAATTGCCAGGGATGTATGGCTGTATTTACCTGGAGGAGCTGCGTGATCTTGCGACTTATATTTATATGCTTTCCGCTATTCTTCATGTATTAAATTTTTGTAAATCTTGTACTTGTTAATTTTGGAGACATTGGTTTGTATAAGTCATTATGGGCAGCTTCTTGTAAATTTGAATGATAATGAAATTTTCCTTTATGTCGATTTGTCCACACTACGCTCATTTGCTTACTCTGATAAAGAAAAAAAAAATAATGTACACTCGAATTCGACTATCCTTTAAAGCTAACACTCGGGTTTTTGGGATACGGGTCATATACTCGGGTCCTGAAAACCGGGGCGTTACAGGTAAGGCCACACCCCTTTCCAACCGACCATAACACAGTGGGAGACGCAGCCTACTGATATATAGCCCTCATGCACTCATGTATCCACTCGGTCTCGACGTTGGAGCATCCTCCTAGTACCATAAGGGTTTGGGGACTTTCACCCTAGGACATCTATGGCGCCCCCATGCTAGTACAAGTATTTTCGGTATCCAATCCTGCCATCCACGCTATGCTTGCGAAGGCTACAACCCTAATGTCGCTAGGGCATACAACAATTGAATCATACAATGTAAGGTGCATGAATCACACTATCCAATCATACATCAATCCTGCGCATATTGCGCACTTATGTGGGTAACTCCGTCTATCAGGGAGTCTTATAAACAATCCGCCTAATGGCATATGTTATGATCAGTCACTCCTCATAACAAACATACAAATGATGCGCATGAGCATGTAACATGATGTTATGCTAGCCTATATTCAGTATGTCCTACTAACTCAAGTACACTATAAGATGATTAATAGATATAATATCAAGGTCAGTCCTTAACAGTGGATATACCAAATCCGATATCACATATTCATTCATCTATAGCAAGGGTGAGTCACACAATAAGTGGGTTTCCTCACCCACCCTATGATAAAGCTGGCTGGGCTACTAATGGGGCCCAATAGGTACAAATGGGCTAGCATTAATGGGGGCCCAATATTTTGGGGTTAGGCCATTATGAATAGATGGGTCATAGGCTTAATAATGAGCCTTAGGGAGATGTACAACAGGGACATTTAACCACCGTCTACAATGTGGACATTTAACCACCATTGCTCTTAAGGAGTGGCCCATTGAATCTATCTTATAATGAGGTCCGTGGTCCTGATACTCGCTAGGAATGGATGATCATCATAAATGTTATCACATACATCATGGTGGAGTCACACATCACAATTGGGCCTCACCACATGGGCCTTATATACATCACATTGGGCCTCACCACATGGGCTGCATATATATTACATTGGGCCTCACACAAGGGCCACATGTACATCACATTGGGCCTCACCACATGGGCCTCATATACATCATATTGGGCCTCACACAAGGGCCACATATACATTATATTGGGCCTCACTACATGGGCCTCATATACATCATATTGGGCCTCACCACATGGGCCTTATGTACATCATATTGGGCCACACCACATGGGCCTCATGTACATCATATTGGGCCTCACTACATGGGCCACATGTACGTCATATTGGGCCTCACACAAGGGCCACATATACATCATATTGGGCCTCACTACATGGACCACATATACATCATATTGGGCCTCACCACATAGGCCACATACACATCATATTGGGCCTCACTACATGGGCCACATATACATCATATTGGACCTGCTAGGTGTTACAAGGGACGACCCACTGATGGACAGCCAGGATAAAATTTACATCGCAGTGGGTCCCACCGTCCAAGGACTGGACGGTGTTGGACACCATGCACCAGGTGGGTCTCCCCGTCCAGAAACGCTGGATGATGAGGATATACAACAGAACCTTCAAGGTGGGCCACGGGGATGGGGCCCACGTCCCATGCATGGATGGACGATGTGAATACAACACTTACATCATGGTGGGCTCCACATCTAACCCATCTGGATGAACGGCATGGGTAAAATAGATATATCATGTAAGGTCCAAGGACGGACAGGGTGGACAAAACACATATATCACTGTGGGCCCCACCGTCAAGGGTCAGGACGGTGTGGGATACATCACATATATCATGGCAGGCCCCACATGTGGGTGGTTCCCACCATCCAGGATACTAAACGGTGTGGATATACCACACATACATCACAGTAGGCTCCACCGTCCAGGGATTGGACGGTGGATGGCATGGATGAAACGTATACATCAGGTGGGTCCACATGTGTGGCCCACCAATAGCTTTGAATTAAGCTGATATTTGTGTTTTCCTAGTTGTCTAGGCCTGCTGGACGTCCACCTGATGGATGGCCTGGATGAAACACTACATCAAGGTGGTCTCACGTCCATGCCCTAGACGGACGGCCTGGATAAAGCTCCGGCATTTGGTGGGTCCCATGTGTACGTGGCCTTCCACAATTAGATCAAACTGATATTTATGATTTCCTTCATCCAGGCTGGCCCAAAATGGACAGCAAAGTGGGCTCCACCAACTGTTCATCCAGAAAAAAATCTAGACTGTCTGGCTTTGTTGAACACATTAGGTGGGCCATACACATCATCATCACCATAAAAAGAAAGAGAGAGCGAGAAATGTGTGATGGAGGGGCCCCGCCACTATGGGCCCTTCTAATACATGCATTAATACATACATTAAGATGGGTCCCAAATGTGTGGGCCCATAAACAAAAATCAAGGGTGGAGATTTCCTTCCCACCATGAATCAGGGCCTAGATGGCCTTCATGCACTAGGAAATTAAATCAAACATCATGGTGGGGTCCATGGAGAATGGCCCCACCATGGATACATACATGCAAGCTTGGTGGGCCACACCTAGAGACCACAATGGGATCTCCACCATTGATTGGTGGGTCCCACTTGTCCCATGCACAAAATAAGTAAATCTATCCAAAAGAAATCACTCACCTCTAATCTTCAACTCTTTCTTCTTCCTCTTATAGGTTCTAGAGCTCCAAGAGGGTTGTTCTGATGGTTGAGATGGGTCTTTAATGGTTGGATTGAGAAGGATCTAAGGTGAAAGGGGCTGGATTTTCTCCAAATGGTAGGACGTCCAAGCTCTTGCAAGAATGGAGAAATGAAGAAGAAAGAGGGAGGGAGAGAGATAAGAGAGAGATGTAATCATTGGTTGTAAGGTAATGATGATAGGTGTAAGAAAGCATGACTAGCTAGCCATCATAACTTGTAAGAGGCATGGGGTCACCACCATGATTGCTTTCAAGGGAAATGCACTTGGACACATCGGGTCCCGCAATCATGCTATCAACAGCTGGGATAATGCGCGGGCCGGATCTCATAATCAAAGCGTCTGATTGGTGCACGAGATGCGGCGTTGGACTGCGGTGACGATGCGGTTGTAATGGCATAGGTCTCAGGTTGAGTTGACCCGGATTCACAGGGTGCGACTCAAGGTCGCTCGCAAATACTATCTACAGGTCACGGGTCGCCAGAATTCGACGGAGAGGATTGTGGATCCTAAAGAATGAAATAGTCACTAGGACACAGGTCTGATAGCTCTCCCCTCCTAATAAAAATTTCATCCTCGAAATTTACACTACCATACAGAACAAGCAAGAAGGAAGAGAAATCATGACATCACATATTCATATATCAAACATAAAATACTAGGCATGATCACATACATCAAAGCACAATCAATCTACAAAAGATGGGGATATCACTCTCTAATCTCAGCCTCGCGCTCCCAAGACACCTCCTCAACACTATGGTGACCCCACTGCACTTTCACCAAAGGAATGACCTTGGTTTGAAGGACCTGCTCCTTCCGATCAAGGATGCGAATTGGCCACTCAATGTAGGAAGCATCCTCATGGACCTCAAGTGGTTGCCAATCAATCACGGGAATAGTGACTGACCCACACTTCCTTAGCATAGAAACATGAAAAATGTTGTGGATGCCCGACAACTCTAATGGTAAGGCAAGCCTACAGGCCATGGCGCCAACGCGCCCAGTGATCTCGAAAAGTTCAATAAATCTTGGGGCGAGCTTGCCCTTCGCTCCAAGTCGAACCACACCCTTCATGAGTGAGACCTTGAGATACACTCTATCCCCAACTTTAAACTCCAAGGGACGATGCCGACGATCAGCAAAACTCTTTTACCGGCTCTAAGCTATGCGCATCCTCTGCCTGATGATATCAATAACATCTGATGTCTTCTGCACAAGCTCAAGACCTAGGAGACGGTGCTCTCCAAGCTCAGCCTAATAACTAGGAGATGTACATGGCTTGCCAAACAAGACCTCGAAGGGAGCCATACCAATAGTCGCCTGATAGCTGTTTTATATGTGAACTCAGCCAAGTGCAAATGCTCATCCCAGCTACTGGAGAAGTCGAACACGCAAGCTCTGAGTATATCCTCAAGGATCTGGTTAACCCTCTCGGTCTATCTATCGATTTGTGGATGATACTCAGTGCTGAACTGTAAGGTAGACTTCATAGCCTTTTGGAAGCTCCTCCAAAACTGTGACATGAACCTCGGGTCTCGGTCAGAAATGATCAAGACTGGAACACCGTACAGTCTCACAATCTCATCAATAAACATTCTGGTAAGTCGGTCTAAAGGCTAAGTCGCACGAATTATGAGAAAATGTGCTGACTTTGTCAGATGATCCACGACAACCCAGATGGTGTCATAACTGCGCTGAGTCTTTGGTAAGCCCATAATGAAAACTGTAGATAAGTGCTCCTACTTCCACATCGGGACACTCAACGGCTATAAAGGACATGGGGGTCTCTGTTGATCGGCCTTGACACGCTTGCATATGTCACACTCGGACACAAAACTGACGATCTGGCGCTTCATCCCTACCTAAAAATATTGTCGCTTATCACAGTACATCTTCACGAGCCAGGGTAGATAGAAAACCTCAATCAATGTGCCTCGGTCATAAGATCTTTGCGCAACTCTAGAATATCCGAGACACATAATTGACCTTTAAAGTGAAGTCCACCATTAGAACCAATCTCCCAGTCTGATTAACTCTCAAATGTCGCATCTGCTCGATAACTTTGAAGTGACTCGTGCTGAGCCTCGATCACCCTTGCGACAAGAGAGGGTTGAATTGACAGGCTTGATAACTAAACGATAGAAGACTGTAAGTCAAACTCGAAGTCATACACTGCAATATCCTCTTACATCTTCCACTCCTGAATCATCATCTGTGACACCAGGCCTCGTGGATAGTGGCTAAGGGCATCTGCCACCACGTTCACCTTGGCCCGGTGGCACTAAAGATCAAAATCGTAGTCCTTCAGGAGCTCCATCTAACGTCTCTGCCTCATGTTTAACTCAGACTGAGAGAATAGATACTTCAAGCTCTTGTGGTCGGAGAAGAGCTGGAACCTAACCCCAAAAAGATAGTGCCTCCACACCTTCAGTGCGAAGACAACTATTGTTATCTCCAAATTATGCGTGGGGTAGTTCAGCTCATGGACCTTGAGCTGGTGAGATGCATAAGCTACTGGCTTCCCGTGTTGCATCAGGACAACACCCAAACCCACATGTGAAGCATCACTAAATATAACAAATCCTTCACTCCTAAAGGGAAGAGTGAGGATAGGAGGCAGTCCTTCAGCTCCATAAATGCTTACTCACAAGCGTCACTCCATACAAACTCTGCTCCCTTCCGGATCAACCTGGTCAATGGTGCTACGATATGAGAGAATCCCTCAATAAAGCATCGATAATATCCCGCAAAACTAAGAATACTACGGATCTCGGACGCGTTCGTGAGCTAGCCTCATTAACGCACTACATCAATCTTCGAGGGGTCCACCCTCCCTCGTCACCATGTGACCAAGGAACTTTACGTCCTCCTGCTAAAACTCACACTTCTCCAGCTTTGCATACTGGTGGACACGGAGGGTTAGCAACGTAATCTTTCGGTGCTGCTCACGGTCCTCGCGATCATAATATCGTCGATGAAAACTACAACAAACTAATCGAGATAAGGATGGAAGATCTCATTCATCAACTGCATGAAGACCATGGGCGCATTGGTCAGTCTGAAGGACATGACTTAAAACTCAAAGTGACCATAATGTGTCCTGAAAGCTGTCTTCGGGATATCCTCCTCTTGGACCCGAATCTGATGGTAACCGGACCGCAGGTCAATCTTTGAAAAGAACTGTGCACCCTGCAGCTGATCAAATAAATCATCGATCCTTGGTAACAAATACTTGTATCGTGACCCGGTTGAGCTCGCAGTAATCCATACAGAGCGTCAATGAGCCATCCTTCTTCCTAACGAATAGTATCAACGCTCCCCACAGTGAATTTCTCGGACGAATGAAGCCTAAATCACGCAACTCGTCCAACTGCTGCTGCAACTCTCGCAACTCCATCGGTGCCATACGATACGGGGCCTTTGAGATAGGCACGGTACTAGGCATAAGATCAATCTGAAACTCAATATGTTGGCGCAGTGGGAACCTTGGAATCTCCTGAAATATGTCAGGAAAATCATAGACAATTGGCAACTGATCAATGCTCACTACTACAGGCTCCTCTACGGTGCACGACATCAAACAAGATAGTGGCTCTCCTTTGGGCTCGACAACGAATTGGAACTGCGGCAAGATGGGTATATAGAATGTGACAGTCCTCGTGGAATAGTCTAGAATGACATGGTACTCGGTGAGCTAATTCATACCTAGGATGATGTCAAACTCTGACATCGGCAACACAAATAGGTCAGCGGGAAAGAAGACCTCTCCCACCAACACGGGGCTAAATGAACAGAATTGGCCTAACACAGCGGTCTTCCCCAAAGGCATCGATATGGACAAACCCTCACTAGTGAACTCTATCGACAATCCAGTCGAATGACAGAAGTCCTCAAATATAAAAGAATGAGATGCATTAAAATCAAACAGAACTTGAGCAATGCAGGAGGAAACCAAAAGAATACCCTCAATAACTCCTCCTAACGACTACGGGTCCTACTAAGCCACGTAGAATCTATCTTGAATTGGCTAGGGAGGTGCCTGTCCCCTCTGAGGTCTCTACTATTACTATTGCTACAGCCGAAACTGCTGCCTTAGCTGTTGTGGTCTCGGAGGCTGCTTTGGTGCTCTTGGCTACTGCTGTAAGGGTCTCGGTGGTAGGAGTTGGTGTCGCTGCTACTGTGGTGGAGGCTGCTATGCTGGAGGCTACTGTGGTGCTCTCGGCTACTGCTGCTACTGTGAGGGCGGGGACATTCCCACCTATGGTGTCTTATCCCACCGCATCCATAACAGACATTAGGGGGCTACCTCGGAGGTGGTGCTAGAGGTGTCGCTGGTACTCGGTAGGTCATGCGCCTCTACTGCTGTCGGCTTTGCTGCTGCTGGGAGCCACCGGAGGAGGTCTGCCTCTTCTGGTCTCTCCTCTGATCATGGTCACTTTGCGTGTCGACTCACTCAGCCTCATAAACGTGGGCCCTCTGAACAACCTCCTCAAAGGCCTGGAGTATATGACCGATAACACGGCCTTGAAGACCATAACGCAAGTCATCCTCAAAACGGCGGGCCTTCCGCTCCTCATCATTAACTAGGTATGGCGCGAATCTGGAAAGCGCGACAAAGCGAGCCGCGTACTGAGCCATAGTCATATCTCCTTGTACTAAAGTCTTAAACTCCGGTGTACACTACTGACGAATGTGGTTGTTGAGGGTCAAATATTGCATATTAGACCCCATTTATAACATGATTTTACGAACATGATACTGTTTACATCATATTTTTGTTGCAAGGTGAATTTAGGAGCTTAGACTGAAAAGGGTATTAAAAGCATGAATTTAATGCTCCAGAATCATCAAGGCAAGGGATGGATATTAGGGGACCGAGATCAAAGAATTCACACGCCAAAGATCCAAGAAAATCAAGTGATTGAAGATAAAGGGGCCTGAAAATTATCCTGAATGTAAGATCACAGGATTCCCACCATCTGTTTAGCTTGAAACTTCATATCTAGCCAGAGGACCCTAAATTAACCATACACACTGAAATTCAACCCTTAGATCTTCATGAAAGTAGCCCAACGGATAGATCAGCCATAAATCATCGATTTGGGGCCCACTTGATATCTGGATATACGTCAATTTTGGTCTCAACCCTCAAATTAAATAGAGAAGTGAATGGATGGTGTAGATGATCTAAAAACATCACGATGGGACCCACCTTGGGGTAAGTACGCATACAGGGCACGTAATCTCACTGTGCACCAGACTAGCCAGACCAGTCAATATACCGTTGACTAAAGAATTTTAAAAAGCTTTTCTTCTTCCTGCTGCGCAATGCAAAATGTGAACAGAGGTGTCAGACACGTATCCTACCCTGTATCGTTCCATAGGGCTCTGCGGTCCTCACGGTCAAATTTCAACAACCCTCGACCTGTATTCGATGTTTGCACGTGATCCTAAGCCAAGTCTTGCATACCGAAGTCGGCTCGACTCGAAACCTGTACCCTAGAGACCGCGCTATCAATGCGGTTCCAACGCCGCAACTCGTGCACCGATCCGATACACGAGCCAGAAGATATGGGCCCGCATTCATCTCAAGGAAAACACCACGCGTTGCGAATCCTGAGAGAATCTCTACGACCCGTCACATCAAATCAAGTCAAGTACACCCTCCATACCCAATGCCACCTCACCCTACCACAAGTACAAGCAACCATTACCTCTTTTTCCCCAAGTCAACTCTCTCTCCCCACCTATTCCACCTTTACACAAATTTCAACCCAACCCATACCTTCCCATTCCCATCCCTTACAATAACCACTCCATCCATCCCTTTTCATCCATCATTTCTCTCTCTCTCTCTCTCTCATTTCTATCTTCACTCTCCAACTCCAAGAGCAAACACCCAACGTCCAAGCTTTCCCAAAACAATAAGTGTGACCCACTTTCCCACTCTCTAATCTCCCATCTCAACCACTCATTCATCATCAACCTCTGTCAAGATTGAAGATAAGGAGACTAGGAGTCTAAGGAGCTAAAGAAGGAGGCCTAACATGGGTGATCCATCATTGATTTCAATTTCTAAGGGCCCACTTATTGTGGGACCCACTTGATGTATGCATTGTATTAGGGAGGGCCCAATAGTGGCGTGGTCCCTCCCCTTCTTGTTTTTTTCTCTCTCTTATGGGTGTCAGTGTGTGTGTGTGTGTGACCCACCATGAAGTATGTATTTTATCCATGCCGTCCACTGAGTGGCTCACATGGCAGTCCATTTGGACAGGCCCAAATGAAGGAAAACAAAAATATTAGCTAGATCCAAGAGTGTGGCCCACCTGACGTGGGGCCACCGTGTTGCGTAGGGCCATCCAAACTATCCATTCATGTGGAGCCTACCATGATGAATGTGTTTCTTTCATCCAGGTTGTCCGTCCAACATCTCTGGACGCTGGACGCTGACACCCCTCACTCTCTCTCACACACACACGTATATGTATATATGATATATAATATTATATAATATACTATATTATATTAACAATACATGTTATGGTGGGCCACTCTTACGTGGGACCCACCTTTAATACGTTATCTACACCATCTAGATGGATCTGGACGGTGAGTATGGGTAGCCTCCTGCCATTGTGTAGTATATATTATATAATATATATTATATTAATAGTGCTATATTGGTGGGCCACTGCATGGACCGCACCATGATTTATGATCATATCTACATCGTCCAGTTGCTGGATGGTGCAGTAGATATGTTATCCAGACCGTCCATCCAATGGACATGGTCATGGACCCCCCGTGATGCATGTATTGTATCCCTGCCATCCAACTGTTATAGATGTGGGGACCATCGTAAAGTATGGGTCTTAGCCACACCATCCAGATGGCTGGGCGGTGGGCCCTACACCCTGATGTATTGGTTTATCTAAACCGTCCATCCAATTGTGGTGATGGGCCACGTATGTGGACCCCGCTGGTGTATGTGTTCCATCCAAACCGTTCATCCATTTGGCAAGATCATCTTAGGTGGGCCACGTACTTGGACCCCACCCTGATGTATATGGTCCATCCAACCGTCCATCCAATTGGTGAGCCAGTCCTAAGGCTTGGGAAGAAAAATAAGACAGATCTAGTATCAAGTGGACCAGACTGCAGAAATAGTGGAATTGAATGTCCACCATTGAAACCCTTTTTTTGGGAGTGCAGAAGTTATGGATCAATGTGAAATTTGTTTCTCCACTTAATTCAGGTCTTTGTGACCTTATGAATAGACTGGACAAAAAATAAATGTTATGGTGGGACCAGTGGAGTTTTGACGGTGGAAATCATTATCACCACTGTTGTTTGTGGTATGGTCTAGATGTTTTTGATATGATTCATTTGTTTGGATAATGCTTTCTATAGATGGATGAATGGTGTAGTTGTTGTGGCCCATTTGACACGGCCCATTTGATGAGGCCCGATGTGATATATTTGGGGCCCATTTGAAAGGGCCCGATGTGATGTATATGAGGCCCTTGTATGAGGCACAATATGATGTATTTGCGGCCCATTCATTAAGGCCCAATATGATGTATTTGGGGCCCATGGGTTGAGGCCCATTGTGATAGATTTAATGCCCATGGGTTGAGGTCCATTGTGATATATTTAAGGCCCATGGGCTGTGGCCCATTGTGATGTATTCGGGGCCCATGTGACGTGGCCCATCTGATGTGTATTAGGCCCATGTGAAGCATCCCATTGTGATGTATGAGACCCTTGTGTAAGGCCTATTATGATTGTATGAGGCCCATTGAGAGTGTATGTAGCCCATTGTATTATGTATGAGGCCTTTGTGTGAGGCCATGGGCCCACTATATGTTCGGCCCTATGTGGACCACTTCTTAGGAGCAATGTTAGTTAAATGTCCACATTGATGGGCAATGATGGTTGGACGTCCACATTGTGACCTTCCCTTAAGCCTTTTTAGGCCCATTCTCATCATTCTCTAATGGGTTAACCCAAATGCTTCGGCCCTAGTGATTATAATTGATCCATCATCGACCGTCCATCTATAGACCCCGCCTTGCATCGAGATCAATTACTGATTGCGATTGTCGAGGCCGATTCTGATTGTTGAGGCCGGTTTCAATTATCGGCCGATTGACGAGGCTGATTCCGATTGTCAAGCCCAATTGTCGAGGTCGATTCCGATTGTCAAGGCCGATTCCGATTGTCGAGACCGATTCTAATTGTCGAGGCCGATTCTGATTGTCGAGGCTGATTTCGATTGTCGAGGCTGATTTCAATTGTTGAGATCGATTGTCGAGGCTGATTTCGATTGTTGAGGCCAGTTGTCGAGGCCGATTATGATTGTCGATGCCGATTTCAATTGTTGAGGCCGATTGATTTCGATTGTCAAGGCGGATTTCGATTGTTGAGGCCAATTGTCGAGACCCATATGATGTATATGAGGCTCGTAGTTGAGGCCCATTGTGATGTGTATTCGGCCTGTGTTTAAGGCCCAATGTGATGCATATGCGATCCGTGTTTGAGGCCCAATATGATGTATATGCGACCCATTTTTTAGGCTCATTGTGATGTTTATTCAGCTCGTGTTTAAGGCCTAATGTGATGAATATGAGGTTTATGTGATGAGGCCCATTGTGATGCATTTAAGGGCCAGGCGATGGAGCCCATTATGATGTATATTAGACCCATGTGAGAGACCTATCGTGATGTGTATTAGGCTCTTGAGTGAGGCCCATGGTGTTGTATATTAGGCTCTTGTGTGAGGCCATGGGTCCACTATATGTTAGGCTCTATGTGGGCCACTCCTTGGGGGCAATGTTGGTTAAATGTTCACATTGTCGAGGCCGATTGTCGAGGTCGATTGTCAGTGCCAATTATTGATACTGATTTGAGTATGTGATAGCATAACATCATGATACATGCCCATACGCATCATTGACATGTTTGTTATGAATTGTGATGGACCATTGCATATGTCATAGTACAGATGGTTTATCGGACTCCCTGATAAGTGAAGTTATTCCACATGAGCACACGGTATGCCTAGGATTGAGGCATGACTAGATTGTATGACTCATGCATCTTGCATCGTGTGTTGTGATTACTATACGCCCTAACGACATCAGGGTTGTAACCTCCACAGGCATGTCGTGGATGGCCAGATGAGACACTAGAAATCTGTTATTAGCATCGGGCCGCCATAAATGGCCCGAGTGAAATTTTCTAAACCTTCTTGGTACCAGAGGACGCCCCAACGTCGAGACCGAGTGGATTTATATGAGCACATGAGGGCCGTATATCAGTAGGTCGCGTCTGCCACTGTGTCGTGGTCGGTTGGGAGGGGGTGTGGCCTTACCCACCTGAGGGAGTAAACATAGCTAGGCTGAGTTTGACCAGCTTGAGGAATGGGTCCGTTATCGACGAACCGAGCCTGATATTGGTAGGCGGATAGTGAGGTCTCTTCCACTTACCCAGTTGTGCGCTTGATGAGGCGGTAGCTGGCATAGAGTGTAGTAGACCCCGGTGATGATCCCAGAGATGTACAGTACTGATTTATGGAGCAGGAGTTGCATATTCAATATTATATTCATTCATTCATTCATTCAGTATCCACTCGAGCTAGTGGTGTGTAACTAATTATTATATGTACTTTCGTAATGGTCGGGATTTCAGTTGGGGCGCGCGACTAACCTGAGATTAGGAGCTTACCATATTGAGTCTATCTATCCAAATTTAGGTATGGGAGTGGTTTGGATAGAAGTCCTTTGTGATGAGCCCCATAGCTTGCAATACCACGTACTATCATCTACACTTTACACTGCAGCTTGGTCATTTCATTCGCACCACATATTGCATATTGCATTATATCCTCGGTATATGGCAGTTTGGGTTGCTATGTTTCAGCATTTATATGACCTAGAAAAGGCTAATGGTATTCGTAGCTCTTCCAAATTGCATATTGTATTGCATCCTCGATATTTGATATTTGGTTTATTATGTTTCCGCATTACATAGCCGATTTACATTACTTTCTCAGTATATGACAATGGCTTACTACGTCTTTTCATCGCATATCCTAGACGAGGTTGATGATATTTTATGGACTTGTTAGTATTTCTACTTACTCTGATATTGTATGATTCATGGACTTACCAATATTTCTATTTACTTAGATATTACATTCTGAACATGCATATACTGCTTACACACTTTCACCACCCTCTAAGCTTTCTATAAGCTTATGCACGATAGATGAGTGCAAGTGACGATAGGTTGCAGCCAAGCTGGAGCAGGAGCGTGCGGCCGAGTTTTGTGAAGATTTTATTACATGCATGTATTTCCCTTTCAGCATTGTACTCAAATGATTATATTAGTGGATATGTGATGATGATATTGTTCTTGTGATTTGGGTATACTTGTGGTTATGCTTCTAATGAGATAAGTTCATGTTAAAAATTCTCCTTGTAGGATCCCAGGATCGGAATCTGACGTATGGATGTTGGAAGCCAAGAATGGGGTACTATGGAGGCTGTCGGCACCGGATTCGGCAATTGGGAATTTTGTGAGCCGAGTTTCTGAGTTTGGGGCGTGATAAGAGGATTGCGGTTAGGTCCTTGTGGACCATCATCATGATTCGACAGTCCGATTCAAACTGTCTATTCGAACACCATGGTTCATCTTACCTAGGCCTAAGTGACAAAATTCTAAGAAACAATGAGGATGGGCTCCCAGCCATTCAAATGCAGGATGGACTACTGAATAGAAAATCCATGGACCACACTAAAACCAATCTGAAATTGTCCATTTCTGACCAAAATTTCGAGAGGAATCCAATGAACAGAGTGGATTCCCTCACTGACGTTGATCAGGGGTCCACCGATCATCACAGCATGATAAATTCTACATCGTGAGCCATTGTGCGATCATGGACAATGGTTGGATCAGTGATCCGAACCGTCTAGAAGATGCAGAGGATGGTCACGCCCCAACCATGGAGCCAAATCAGGAGTTAGGATGATCACTCTTCCCAAATTCTAATTAATCGTAGCTGCTTGGGTGTTTTTCTTGTGCAGGAATGGTAGTCCGGTTCTTTTGCAAAGTGGATTGCATAAATAAGGTTGGTGACTGACCTTGCTGCTCGGTTGGTGATAAAAAGAAGAGGGAAGGACGTGGAGATGACCAGCTTGGGATGTGTGAAGCCGTGGAGGCATGAAGAGGTGGAGAGAGAGAGAGAGAGAGAGAGAGAGAGAGAGAGAGAGAGAGGCTGATGCATGAGGAGTCCTCCTTCTCCCTTTCTTCTTTAGTTTCTTCTTTCTTGATCATATTCATGGTTACTTAAACCTCATAGCTAGGGCTAAGAGGTAAAGCTTGTAGCGTGATGGGGTGTTTTTCTATGCTTTGATTCATGTTTATTGAACTCTTTTAGATTCTAGTTTGATTATGAAGGAATATTTTTAGTTCTTAATGGCTTGTTGTGACTCAAATTACAATAGATCTACGATAGCTTAAGATATCTTTTTTTCTTATATTAAGAGTGTGAAATTAGGCAATCCCATTATTCACCATCATCTCATGGGCATGGTTAGGTGATGAAATCCTCCTAATCTTCTCAATTCTCTTATGATTGGTTGTGGGTTTGGTATTTTACTATTGTTTACCTTGTCTCCTGGGCATGGTTTGGTGATGGAATCACTTCCAATCTTCACCACTCTCATCCTTTGATGATTAGATCCATGAGAAGTTCAAAGATCTGACAAATCTCTTCTTACCAATTGGAGAGGATAGGACTCTGATTCCAGTTGTGTCCTTGAATCAATGCAAGGTAACTTCCCGATTGCTACAAGTGGATCCTTGGAACCCTAGTTTCCCACCTTTGAATTTTACAAGTTTTAGTTTAATATTTTACCATTATTTCTCTTAAAATTCCTTGATTTAGATTACATCTTCTAGTTTTAGTTCTGGTTACTTTCAGATTACATACAAGGTTCAGTCCCTGTGGATTCGACCTCGATCCTACTGAGATTATTACTACATCGTAACCCTATACTTGGGGTAGTGAACCAGTTTTTGGTGCCTTCGTAGGGGATTGATGGTTACGTTTTTCTGAGATTAACTAGTTTTAGAATTAGGTTAAAATTAAGGTTTTTCTAGTTTTTAATTCTAGGTTTAGTTTTTTTTTTTTTTTTGATTTCTAGAAACTAACTTAACTTTCCTGTTCTGTAAAACCTTGAGTTAGAATTTCTAAATTGGTAATTTCGTTCGAATCTTTCTATTTTTCTATTTTTAGGATTAGGTCTTATTTTCTATCTTTAAAAACTTTCTATTTCTAGTTTCTCTTTTATTTTTAGACACTAACGTACTTTCTAGTTTAGGTTTAGAACTTTTCTAATTTGTTTTTAGAAACTTTCTATTTTCCTTTTTTTAAGGAACGTTCCTTTTTTAGAAACTAGTTTATTTCTATTTTTAGAAACTAACTTATTTTGTTTTGTTTTACAGGTTTTTAACTTAGGAACTTCGATTTTGGTAACTTCTTTCCAACTCTTTTCTCTTTATTTCAATTTATTTCTTTTCTTCTTTTTTTGGATTTAGGTTTAGAATCTGAATTGAGGGCTATAAGTGTTTCATGCCCAAGTGGGTTCGCGACAACACTCGACGTCTCTTGACTGAAGGAGGATTGGTTGAGGGGTTGACTATCCCTCTCAGGACTAGACACCGCTTGAGATCCTCAAAGTTAATTGAGGTTATGATGGCAAATCAACTGGCCAATCAACCAGAAGGACAACCTCAACCTAGGGTTGGGGAAGTCCAGGATGAGAATGAGGTGTATCAAGTACCCCCGCCTCATACTTTACGAGATTATTTACAACTGGTAAGAGTGAGCACACCCTCATGCATGATTTTTCCAGAGAATACAGGACACATGGATATCAAGCCAGGGGTAATCCAACTCCTTAAATTTCATGGGCTTGAGTCAGAAGATCTATACTTACACCTGAAAGAGTTTGATGAGATCATATTCACTTTATACTTTCCTAACGTGTCTGATGACACGATCAGGTTGAAACTCTTTCCCTTTTCTTTGAAAGAGAAAGCTAAGACGTGGTTGCATTCACTACGTCCTCGATCTATTGGCACATGGAATGATATGATAAGGGAGTTCATAAAGAAACTTTTTTCACATCATAAAACGAATATCCTTAGAAAGTCAATCATGAACTTCGCCCAAAAGAAGGATGAAACATTCTTCTAATGTTGGGAGCGGTTCAAGGATCTTGTCAGTTCATGCCTACAACATGGATTTGAAACATGGTGCATTACACACTTCTTTTATGATGGTCTGACATCTTTCATGCGCCAATTGGTCGAGACAATGTGCAATGGGGAATTTATGAATAAAAATGTCGATGTTGGATAGACTCGCTGAAAATGAACAATCATGGGACACATACCAAAACCAAGCACCATGTCTAGGCTGACTCAATCTAAGGAGAGGGGTGGAGTGTATCTCGTGAAAGAGGATGATGATATCACTGCTAAAATGGCTTATCTCACCAGGAGACTCAAGGCCATGGGATTAAAGAAGGATAAGGATAAGGAAATTGTTTGTAGTATTTATGCTTGCTACGTTCACACAATTGAAAATTGTCTAACAAAACCTACTTTTCAAGAGGTGTTGAATGAGCAATCCAATGCCGTGAACAATTACCAAAGACCTTTCAATGGACCTACCTCTAATACATACAATCCTGGTTGGAGAAATCATCTAAACTTCAGTTGGAGGAATGGACAAACTGCTACCCCTCAAGGTTTTTTCAATCAAAATCCAAACTAAGGGAAACCTCGAGAAGAACCGGTTTAAAATTCCTCACAAGAGCTTACTCAAGTAATATGAGAACTTATAAATTTTATGCAAAAGATGGATTCACATATGACGGTTATAGAAAAGGGGATGCTTCCTGCTCAACCTCTCCCCAATCGTAAACCATAATATGAGAAAAGTGATCTAAGCTCTTCAAATCAGATGGAGCAAGCTAAATCTATCACCACTCTCAGGAATGGGAAGACCATTGACAAAACCATTCCAGTTAGGGCTGAAAAGCGTAAGGAACTGGAAGAGGACAAAGATGATGAATCTAGCCATTCTCTACAAGAATTAGAACCGGAACCTCAAGGGAAGCCGATTGCTTCATTTTCCCAATGGTTGTTGCACCAAAACCTCTCTCTAACTCTTAGGACATTCTAGAGGTGTTGAAAGAAGTGAAGGTCAATATTCCTCTACTTGATGCCGTAAAATAAATACCTTCATATGCCAAATTCCTGAAAGACTTGTGTACGACCAAAAGATAGTAAAGTATTTAAAAGAAAATCTTCTTGACTGAGAAAGTGAGTGTCATCCTAAAGCAAGATGTGCCACAGAAATTCAAAGATCCCGGTAGCCCAACTGTACCTTGTGTAATCGGGAACTACCAAATTGAGCATGCACTTCTTGACTAAGGAGCGAGCGTAAATCTGATTCCCTACTCAGTGTATAAATAGTTAGGTTTGGGTGAATTAAAACCCACCTTAACCATATTATAACTTATTATTCGCTCTGTTCGTGTACCGAGAGGGATAATTGAGGATGTGTTGGTCCAAGTTGACAGATTCTACTACCCTATGGATTTTATCGTCCTAGATATAGAACCCATCAGTAACATGAGCACTTAGATTCCCGTCATTCTTGGTCGTCCATTCCTTGCCACTTCAAACTCAATCATTAATTGCAGGAATGGAGTCATGAGTATATCTTTTGGGAATATGACATTGAAGTTGAACATCTTTTTCAATACAGGCAGACGGTTAGAGGATGATGACGATTTTCATGACATTTACATGATTGACTCTTTTGTGGAAGATAAAATGCCTCTGACCTTATCCTCTGACCCTTTAGAGACGTGCCTGGCCCACTCCCATGATTTTAATGATGACATGATCAGGGAGATGGTTGCCATGCTTGATACTACTTTGGTACTTAAAGTTAACTGATGGAGGCCACAATTTGAAGAATTGCCCCAAACTGAAGAAGTGCCTCTTCCGTTTAACCTCAAGGCACCAAAGCTTGACCTTAAACCTTTACCCTCTGATTTGAAATATGTTTATTTAGGTTAAGATGAGACATACCTGGTGGTGATTTCTTCTCACCTAGAGTGAGAACAGGAGAGTATACTCATATCTACTCTCATTGAGCATAAGGGAACTGTAATGACCCTGAAAATTTTGTGCTATTCTTTCCCTAGTAGTTGCTTTTGGGGTAATTAGCGCTATACTCGATTGCTTGTGAAATCTGCATCAATCACTTTAAATTGGATTTGCATGACTCAAAACTTGTAGATTAGTTAGCGCTATGTTACTCTGAAATCTGGGATCCATCGCTAAATCCAGTTGTTCTGGAAATTTTTTTGAAGTTCTGGATCGGACCTGGACCGCGCGTCGAAAGTCCGATAGCAATGATCTTAGGCTGTTGCGGTCACCATGTTGGACTTGACCATCACCTCGAAAATCAAGTCCAGATGATGTTCTGGGTCGATTTGATTGAGTCTGGAGTGAAGAGTGTGAGAACGGTTGGAAATTTATTAAGCTTTTATGAAATCTGAGTCGTGTCGCTTGCGCGATGATTTTAAGCAATCTGACCTTTGGATTCTGACCCAATTTCACCCTCTGATCAGGGAAGGTGGCCCAGGCATGTCCTTGTGCTTGTGGACCTGATCGAGATTCAGTGACCGTTGAATTGAGTGTGGTCTGCCACGACTGATTTGAAAATCTGTTTGGTACGAAAACTTAGCTTGACCTAGATCCATGGTCAGTGAGCTTAAGTCCGACCTTTCGTGGTAATTGGCCCACCGGAAGTGCTTCGTTGGATCGTGAGAAGCTGGTTTTGGTTATACCCTAAGTATACCTTGGTCCTGGGGTTATTTTCATCAATGTTAGGCCTATTTATAGTCCTTAAAACCCTAGCTCTCTTTTCCATACGAATTTCCTAACCCTACTTAAGAAAGAGAAAGGAAAAGAGAGAGAAAGTGAGAGAGAAGTTGGTGAATCATCTTAGATTCTTCCCTGTTCTTCTTCATCCTTGAACCTTCACTTTGAATCGTTATTCTGACGATTCTGAGTTCATCTTTGGGTAAGTTAACCTAACCCTAATCTGTGTTAGAGCTTAGAATAGTCTTGGTGTTGTTGTATCTCATTTCTATTCTTGTCTTAGGTTATCTTGTCGCCGTTGACGAAGACATATCGTCTGAAATCAGTTCGGTGTTCTTTTCTGGCTTAAGGTGTGGACTTTAAGTGTATAGGTTATGGTTTTCAAGGCTTTTAATGTCAGTTAATGGTTTATTCCTGCTATGGATGATATTTCACATGCCAAATGTTATGTTTATGATTGCGTTCCTGATATGCATGTGTTACATTGAGATTTGTGTATTCTATGTGTATGTATAAAGTACCGTATGCGTATAAAATATGAACTTGTGATTGCCATG
Organism: Magnolia sinica; assembly: GCF_029962835.1. Taxonomy (NCBI): domain Eukaryota; kingdom Viridiplantae; phylum Streptophyta; class Magnoliopsida; order Magnoliales; family Magnoliaceae; genus Magnolia; species Magnolia sinica. Next base: position 96,265,337 of record NC_080574.1, read on the forward strand.
TTTATTTATCGTGTACTTATGCTTATTGTATGTACGACAACTCCTTGGTAAAAGGGAATTGTCCAAAGGTGTGGTGTGTATTTCAACATACGTCATGTATGTTGTATTATGTATTCTAAGTGTTTGTAGAAATGTCTGAATGATCTAAAGTGTGATATATCAACCTAGTATAGGCATTGAGAAGCGATCCTCAACTCTCCCACTAGTGTGTATGATTTCCTTCTTGCAAGTTACATTCCTTGTTGTTTAATTTCAAGCATTGCTTATGCTTACATTTATGTTAAGTTGATATTCTTCAAATGCTTATGTACCGCATGATTCGAGTTGTTGTTCCTTTACTGTTTTACATTCAATACGATTATCTGTTGTAGTGTAATGTGTGTGGGACTATGCATTAGTCCAGGAAATCGGAAATCGACCTTAAGATCGTGGCTGAGGTTGCTTTCGCCACGTAGGATGTATTAGACGAACCCGAGTCGTATTAGAGTTGTCGGCAGTGGTTTGGCCACGCGGAGTGTTTACGCACTCTATGTCGTTCAACCCAACGTACGCTCATGCTAGTCGAGTTCCTCAAGTAACCCGATTGTCCGATGTATGTTCACCATGTATGGACGCTACTGTTTGAATCTAGGGTACTGAACTCACCAATGAAATCCTATTAACCATGGTACCTTGATCCGTTAAGACTCATGAGCCGGACATGGTGGTATGGGACACCGTGGTCGAGCTGTCGGCCTACGCTGGGGTGACGAGCCTCCCCGTAGTGACCAGTGAGCAACTAAACTCGTGAGCCAATTATGGTGGTATGGGACACTATATTCGCACTGTCGGCCTATATTGATTGGTGACGAGCCCTCTATAGTGACCTCGAGCATATCTGGATACTACATTGAGGTGATGAGCCTTAGTGTAGTAACAAGGGTATGACAGGCGTGCATTGATTGGTGACGAGCCCTTTACAACGACCTCAAACTATATGATCGTATGAGATATCTAAGACTGACGACCCTAGAATGGATCACTGTTTGGATGGTGATATGAGGAAGGTATCTTAGCTTCCCAATCCTGCTGTATGAAAAGGACTAATAACAACTTGGTAATCATGTTCATGCACCGCATTTGCATGTGCTTTGTAAATGTGGCGCACTTTGAGGTGGTGTCATGCGTAACGTAAGATGAAGACGCTGAGGGTGTACGCGTGAGGGCACGCATCATTCTGCATACATCCCTGCATTAACAAGAGTACTTAGGACATGTTTAATTGTTCTGCTTTATCATTACTACTTGATTGAACTGATAACATGTTAACCTGTGCTTTATTGTTCCACTGAGTTGATCACTCACTCCCACGTTCTGGGGTGGTGTTAAACACCCACCAGACTCTGTCTTAGCTGATGATGTTGCAGATGTTGAGGCAACCTCTGAGGCAGAGCGGGAGATGGATGATGATGAGGCTGCTTTCTCTTTTATGCAGTTTTCAGATGGGTTCTAGTGAGCCTCGTTCTGAAGCGCGGGATGCTGGAATTTCTTTTGGGAAATTAAATGATATAATATAATACTTGTAATTTTGATAGTAACACTTGTCAGAACAACCTGGTATGTATATGTACTTCCCTATAAGTCTTCCGCTTGCTTTCTTCACTTATCCCTGAATTATATCTGTGCTTTGGCTTAATCTATTCCATGTTTTATGCACTAATACAGACAACATACATCCATTATTAAATATGTTGCATAAGTGATGTTTTGGAACTCGGGAGCTGAGTTATGCTCGACCCTCGAATTTCAGGGCGTTACAGGAACCCTTGGATGGATGATTACGGACCTAAAGGGAATTGACCCTTTGATTTGTATTCACTGCATTTATCTTGAGGATAATGCGAAGACCTCTCAACAATTACGACGTAGACTAAATCCAAACATGAAGTGGTAAAAGTCGAGGTTCTTAAACTATTGGATATGGGTATCATATAGCCAATATCTGATAGTCAGTGGGTGACTCCAACTCAGGTGGTTCCTAAGAATCTGGAATCACCATCATAACCAATGCCAATAATGAACTCGTGCCAACTAGAGTTACTATTAGTTGGAGAATGTGTATTGATTACAGGAAGTTGAATAATGTCATAAGGAAGGACCACTTTCCTTTGCCCTTCATTGGTCAAATCTTGGAAAGGCTAGCTGGTCATTCCTATTACTGTTTCCTTAACGGGTATTTGAGCTACAACCAGATAAAGAAGCCCCTAAAGATTAGGAAAAGACCGCGTTTACATGTCCTTGCAATACCTTTACTTACCGAAGGATGCCATTCGGATTATGTAATGCCCCTGCTACTTTTCAGCGATGCATGATGAGAGATTATATTATGGGTGATAATATGTATCAACAACCATCATATTCTCCCACCTATGATCCGTATGACTATGATTAGTGGACACATCAAAATTGAAAAGATGAACCAACAACATATTATAATGATTATTCTCTTGGATCTCCTATATTTGAGATCTAACTTAAAATGATATAAGAGAATTCACATTAGAGTCACATAGACTATCTTGCAGAAATTAGAAAAACATTGGAAGCGCTTAATTTGCGCATTGATAAGATAGTGGAGGCTAGTTCACCCCAGCCTAAACTCAGTCCAGAAATACAATGCGAGGAAAGTGACCCTAACTCGCTTTTTGGAGAACTCTAGAATTTGGAATGAAGAGTTGGATTGTGTTAATGAGCATATGGTTCAATTCCACGATGAGTCAATCTCGATGATAGTCCAAAGGAATGATCAAGAGATGTGGGTGTCTTTCAAATATAATGATTCTGACACACCTCACTCACATGACACATTTGATAATGAGGAAGAGGTTAGTTTATTCAAACCTCAACCCAATCTAATAATAGAATGTGAGGAATGTGAGGAATGTGATCTCATCCCAAGTGTGCACTGCACGGAATTAGACGATGATGAATATTAGGATGGTGATCATGAATGTTTAGCCTAAATTCTCATGGAATCAATCTCAAGTTTGGTCCAAGTCAGTGATTGAGAAGTACACGAAGTGATTGGTCATAAGGATCTACTCCACTCATCTGGCATGTTTAATTTAAATGTGGCAGATGAGCCCCTTACAACTGACCCTTCTAACTCTTGTGAGACATGTTTGGACCACTCCCCTGAATTGAATGATGATATGATTCAGGAGAGGGATGAATTGCTCGATATGACTCTTGAATTTGAAACCACCCAGTTGAGGCCACCATCTAAGCTATATACTTTAGACGATTCAATAACTCTACTGAGTAGCTTCAATGAACAGAGTGTTCACATTAATGCTTCCCTTATTGATTTTCAATCTGTTTGTGCAGGGCAAGAGTAAGAGAGCATGCCTCCATCCACTTCCAGAGATGATGGAATCCTTGGGTAGATCATCAAAAACTTTAATGATGAAAATAAGTTACTCTCATCTGAATTTCTCAACTCTTTGGACGATTGCTTAGCACAGTTTGCAGATTCAAATGATCTCATGATAAAAGACATAGTGAATGCCTTGCAAGACAATATCTTGGCAATTATCACGGACTGAGAGAACCCTTATTCTGCAGCCCCTCCTTTCCCAGATCTTGAATGTCTACCATTAAAGGAGGAGGAGCTGAAAATTGAATCGGAGACTGAAACTTCGGAATGTGTTGAGACTACATCATCTGCTGAGAATTTTTCTGAATTCTATCTACTTGTAGTCTCTGATTCACAATGGAGTACTAACATTGAAACTCTTTCTATCACAGGTGAATCATATATACTTTGGATACCTCAAGCGATTCAATGACAATTTTATGCTAAGGTCTATAGATTTCTCTGAAAATTCATGCTCCAGGGCATCCAAGCCTACTGCAAAAAGGGCTTTTGGATGATCTTGTTGAGAAACCTATTGAGAAATTTATCAAGATATTAGCCGGAAGAAGAACCTTGTGGGATGACTAAGTAGCTTTTCCCTTATTTTCCTAGTTTAGGAGTAGTTTGCTTCTTATCATTCTAAGATAGTCAGCTTTATGCTGTTAAGATAGTTTTCTTTCCAGTTGTTCTAGGTAGTTTGTTTTGTTGGTTTAAAACTCTTATGTCGAGCCACCTTCACGCTGAGATCTCTTTGGAAAAAGCCGTTCAATCCCTTCATCAGGTACTATCTTTCCATCACTTCTCCTTCACTTTCGTTGTCTCATGTGCATTGCATGCTTATATCTTTTACATTGAAGACAATGTAGATTTTAGGTTGGGGATGGGAGATTAGGTTACCTAATCAGTATTTTCTTGGTCTTGAGTAAAAATTGTGAAAATATTTAATTTTTTTTTTGGAAATTCTTGTGAATTCGAAGTGATTTTGAAGGTCATCTTTGATTTAGAAGTATAAGATACGTAATGTTGGTAATTTATGACTCTTAGATTCAACTATCTGTTATATTTCATAGTTAAAATTTAAATTAGTAGTCCATGATTAGAAGTTTTAAACATTGATTGAGTCATGATTTAACATGTCACATCTAGCTTACACATTAAGGTTTCAGTTCGATATTGAATTATTAACCTGGTAACCACTAAGCATGGAAGGAACCAACCTGGGGAATTTGTCCATCATGTTCACTGAAAAAAAAAAAGAATACTCAGCTAAAAAATAATTGTGTTCAAAATGGCTACCTATTAAAGATCTTTAAAAAGGTTGACATAGCGTGAAGCCATCGATGGAAAAAAAAATAAATCAAAAGCTGGAAGAATAAAAAGGAGGAACTGTAAGGCAAGTTTTGGTTTAGGTTTGGTTATCCGGAATGCTCTTGTTGGTTACCAATGATATCATGATAATTGAGAATTGGACCTTTAATTGTGATAAGTCAGGGTTACACTATACACCCATGGAACTCAATATTTAAAATTTTTCTAATTGATGGATTAATACTTTGAACTTGACCATGAAGTTTACCATGGGCATGAGTCTAGGAGAAAGTAATGCCCAACATTCATGAATCTTAGAATTCTATTGACTGGATTGTTTTTCAAAAATTACTCAGGTTTATAGAAATTGTCTCATAATTCTTAAAATATTTTTTGCATACTTCGCTCAGGATTAGCAAAATGTTGGTTGGGGATTGTGTTGAGGGTCAAATATTGCAAAAATACTGGTGGGGGATTGTGTTGAGGTTCAAATATTGCATATTAGACCCCAGTTATAACATGATTTTTCGAACATGATACTGTTTAACGTCCTATTTTAATCATATTTTTTTTACAAGGTGAATTTAGGAGCTTGGATCGAAAAGGGTATTAAAAGCATGGATTTAATGCTCCAGAATCACCAAGGCAAGGGATGGATCTTAGAGGACCGAGATCGAAGAATTCACACACCAAAGATCCGAGAAAATCAAGTGATTGAAGATAAAGAGGCTTGAAAATCCTCATGAATGCAAGATCACAGGGTTCCCACCATCCGTTTGGCTCGAAACTTCATATCTAGCCTGAGGACCCTAAATTAACCGTACAAATCAAAATTCATCCCTTAGATCTTCGCAGAAGTATCCCAACAGACAGATCTGCCATAAATCATCGATTTGGGGCCCACTTGATACCTGGATACGTGTCGATAATGGTCTCAACCCCTCAAATTAAATAGAGAAGTGAATGGATGGTGTAGATGCTCTAAAAACATCATGATGGGACCCACCTTGGGGTGAGTGTGCATACGGTGCATGTAATCTCGCTGTGCACCAGACTAGCCAGACCGGTTAACAGACCGTTGACCGAAAAATTTAGAAAAAAACTTCCCTTCTTCCCGTTGCACAACGTAAAACGCGAACAGAGGATTGCGATTGGGTCCTTGTGGGCCACCATCGTGATTCGAAGATTTGATCCGGACCATTCATTCGAACCCCATGGTCCATCTTACCAAGGTCTAGGTGAAAAAATTCCAAGAAACAATGAGGATGGGTTCCCAACAGTTCAAACGCAAGATGAACAGCTAAATAGAAAATCCGTGGAACACACTAAAACCAATCTTAAACTGCCATTCCTAACCGAAATTTATATAGGAATCCAATGGACGGAGTGGATTCCTCACCAACATTTATCAGGGGCCCACCGATCATCAAAGCATGATAAATTTTGCAGGCCCTGCGTCTGAGAAAACCAGCCACTGTGGGCCGTTGTACGATCATGGACACGGTCAGATCGGTAATCTGGACCGTCCAAAAGATGAAGAGGATGGTCACAACCCCAAATATGGAGCCAAATCAGGAGTTGGGATTATCAGACTTCCCAAAATCTAATCAAACGCAGCTGCTTAGCCGTTTTTCTTGCACAGGAACAATAGTCCGGTTCTTTTGCGTAGTGGATTGCATAAATAAGGTCGGTGACCGACCTTGCTGCTCGGTTGGTTATAAAAAGAAAAGGGAAAGACGTGGAGATGACCAGCTTGGGATGTGTGAAGCTGTGGAGGTGTGAAGAAGGAGAGAGAGAGAGAGAGAGAGAGAGAGAGAGAGAGAGAGAGAGAGTGGCCGGCGCACGAGGAGTCCTCCTTCTCCCTTTCTTCTTTAGTTTCTTCTTTCTTTTGATGATTTTAAGAGTTTTTAATTGATCATATTCATGGTTAGCTAAACCTCTTAGCTAGGGCTAAGAGGTGAAGCTTGTAGCATGATGGGGTGTTTTTCTATACTTTGATTTATGTTTATTGAACTCTCTTGGATTCTAGTTTGATTATGAAGGAATATTTTTAGTTTTTAATGGTTTATTGTGACTCAAATTAAAATAGATCTGCGATAGCTTGAGATATCTTCTTTTCATGTATTGAGATTGTGAAGTTAGGCAATTCATTTGTTCACCATCGTCTCATGGGCATGGTTGGGTGATGGAATCCTCCTAATCTTCTTAATTCTCTTATGATCGGTTTCAGGTTTGGTATATTTTTGTTGTTTGCCTTGTCTCCTGGGCATGGTTTGGTGATAGAATCACTTCCAATCTTCACCACTCTCATCTTTTGATGATTAGATCCATGAGAAGTTCAGAGATCTGGCAAATCTCTTCTTACCAATTGGATAAGATATGACTCTGATTCCAGTTATGTCCTTGAATCAATGCAAGATAACTTCCCAATTACTACAATTGGATCCTTGGAACCCTAGTTTCCCATCTTTGAATTTTACAAGTTTTAATCTAATATTTCACCATTATTTCTCTTAAAATTCCTTGATTTAGATTACATCTTCTTCTAGTTCTAGTTCTGATTACTTTCAGATTATTTACAAGGTTCAGTCCCTGTGGATTCGACCTCGGTTTTACCGAGATTATTACTACATCGTAACCCTATACTTGGGGTAGTGAACAGTGGTCGGAAAAATACTGCCAGTCAAACTGGTCCACGAAGTCCTCCCATGTCAAAAAGAAATCAGGCCTTGCAGCATGGGCGACGGAGGCCCACCAATGGTATATACAATGCTAATGGGACCCACTGCTGGGTCATACATCTCATGGTCTCAAACATCTTCTCCACCTGGGAGCGCCATCTCTCTGTCAACGATGGATCGGGCTCTCCCTGGAATCGCAAGGGATCGAGCTGAAGAAAATCTTGCAACAGGGTGCTCGTGCGCTCCTGCTCTGCCTACTCTAGGGTCTCAGCGAGACGTTTGCCCTTCCCATGGAAGGCTGCGGTCACAGCTTGGAGCATTTGCTGTAACTGGTCGGCACTAACTGATATGGTAGGGGCTGCGCTGGTCTCGGATGGAGGCGGAGGATCTGCAGGAGTGTCAGGCACGAGAACAGGAGGCTCAAGTGGGGGAACAAGAACTGCAGGTGGTGGAGTGGGAGTCGCTCGGGTCGTTTGGGTGCCTTGCTTAGGCGGCATGGTCTACAAAAAAGAACCAAGGCGCCTATCAGCCTTGAGAACCCTCAAAGGCTCAAATGTTAGGGAACTAAATTAGAGGGTTACCCATTTGGGACCTAATCGTCCTAAGCTCATAGCAGATATATGATGTTGTCCTGAGTTATTCCTAAGTTATGCTCTGATATCAACTCTTGTCACGCTCCAAACTCGGAGACCGGGCTCATAAAATTCTTTATTACTGAATATGGTACAAACAACCTCTGTAGTACCCCATTCTCGGCTCCTGGCACCCATAGACCGGGTTCCGATCTTGGGATCCTACAAGGAGAATTTTCAATATAAATTTATTTCATAATAAGCATAACTATATGCATAACCCACAAACAAAAACAAGAACTCCATCACAAAATCCACTATGATAAATTTTTTTAGGTATAATGCATAAAGGAAATACAATATCAATATCAAAAGCTCTAGAAGATAGCTGCATGCTCCAATCTCAATGTTGCTGCGGTGTCCTAGCGTCACCTGCACGTAACGATCGTGCATAAGCTTATAGAAAGCTTAGAGGGTGGTGTAAGTGTGTACTAGGTATATGCCAAGTATGCAATATAAGAGTAATGCAGAAACATGCTGGTAAGTCCATGAATACTATCAGCCGTACCAAGGCTATGCGATGCAAGGCATGAATGCTATCGGCCATACCAAGGCTATGCAATGCAAGGCATGAATGCTGTCAGCCATACCAAGGCCATGCAATGCAAGGCATGAATGCTGTCGGTCATACTGAGGCTATTCGATGCAAGGCCTACATGACCAATGTCATATGCAAGGTGCAATCACAAGCACATCAGTCCTCAGATGGATCCACATATCAGTAGAACTCATCTCTAGAATATCACCAGGGTCCAATACACTTAACACCAGCTTTCTGCCCCATATAAGTGCGCAACTGGGTAAGGGGAAGAGACCTCACTATCCACCTGCCAATATCGGGCCCGACTCGTCGATAGCTAAAATGGTCAAGCTATATGTCCTAGAGGGGGGGTGAATAGGACAATGTCAAATTTAAATAATAACAGCGGAATATAAATGAATAAAAGGTAGCACTATTAATAAATCACTATATTGGAATGTAAAACAACCTCAAAAAGAGATTGATATGAATGTTGTTCTAAGGGCAACCTTACACCATAAAAACTAAAGGTTTATGGCAGGGCAACCTTATTTTTAGAACAAATTGAATATCAAAAACTCAAAAAGAAAGGAAACAAATGAAATAACAAGAAATAAATTCTAAACTATTACAACATTCTCCACAATGCTTGAAATGTAAATATTATAACATTCACATTCACATATACATCCCACAAATCTAAATGATCAAAGATAGAGAATATAAATCACACATCCACAAAACACAAAGAGTTATAGTGGTTCGCCTGTGTGTACACCAACTGTTAAAAAATAGCCACACAGATTACTACTTCACTCCTAATATCCTCACACAGGGGATATTAATGCTCACTATCAAAATAGGTTTTCACAGGTTCACCTAAAACCTTCACAATTGTATCTTTTTAGAAAAGGGCTTACACAATTCAAAAACCCTCACTTCTAAGTTTTCTGGCTCTCCTTAGATGACCAACACAATGAGATTTTTCTGGCTTAATCTCAAATAAAACCAAAATAAAAATTTATATAAATGTAAAATACCTGAATTTCTCCTTTTGTTGCAGCCCGGAAGAACCAATCGGAGTAGAAGATCGAATGTAGAAGTTCAAAGTCCAATACTCACTTTAAAATGGTTCTAGGTTCTAATTGATTTTAAATTAAACTAGTTGCACTAGCTATATTTGATTTTGATTCTAAGAAGAAGGAACATCATAATTTCTCTTTTTAATTAAGATTGAAATGTAGAAACAAAATCAAATTAATAAAGCTAACGAAAGAGAATATAAATTATGCACAAAGTAGCTTAAAAGGACCACAAACTTATCTCAGAGTGATCTCTTGATTTTACTTGAATTGAGTTATGAAACTCTGAAATTCGTGCTCTATTTATAATTGTAGAAACTCGGCTACGACTAGTCCTGAGGACACTACGACTGGTCGTAGGAGAAATATATTTTTGAATTTTTGAGCGCGATCGGATAAAACTGTTCTACGACTGGTCGTAGGGTGTCTACGACTAGTCTACGACTGGTCGTAGGCCCTTTATGACTGGTCGTAGCATAACTACGACTAGTTGTGTGACTTAAAGATTGGTTATTGTAGCTTGAGTCGTAGAACCAGGACTGGTCGTAGGACGAGTCGACACTGTTCACACGACCGGTCGAACAGAGTCCAGGACTGGTCGTGGACAAACAAAAAATTCTAAAAAATTACAACCAACTTAGGACTAGTCTTGGAATTTCTTGGACTGGTCGAGGCAGTGTTATGACTAGTTGAACAAGGTTCAGGACTAGTCTTAGAATAGTCCAATTCCATGTAAAATGATTCAATTGAATTATGTATTCAAAATGAGCTATCCTAAGGACAATCTAAGGTCAATCATACCTTAAAAGTGAGGTATAAACATCGAGACTTCATATCTTCAGATGATAGATGACCTTTGAAGATTGTGAGGCTTGAGATCTTTGAACTTGATGAGCACTGAACATGAGATCTTCTATAGCTTGAATAACAATTCATCTTGTGTTGTACACTGACTTGAATCTTGAACAAGATCACTTCTACTGTTGTAGCTTGTACTTGCATTCTACTGTAGTAGCTTGTACTTGCATTTCTTGAAGTAGTTTGAAGTAGTTCTTTGTTCTTGACTTGAAGTAAAGTGCTTAGAGCGGTCATGCAATGTCTTGAACATTTATAACAATGAACTATGCAAGACATAGATTGAGGTTTTGGCACCACAAAATTTGACAACCAAAGGAGCATAAAACCATAGCACTTACAATCTCCCCCTTTGTCAAATTTGTGACAAAACACTCAACAATAATATAACCAATATGAATACAAAAAAAAAATATGCACAGGTTATAAAAGAAAAAACCAGTTACAGCCTGGTTAAAGAATCATGCACCAGTTGTCATCACACATCAAGATGAAGTAGGCAAAACACCTCCTTACTTACTCCCCCTGAGTCGCACACATATATCCAAAAAAAATGCTACTCTACCACAGTCCAAATTCCATCAACATATCAATTCTTATGCAAAACCATATAAATTCTCCCCCTTTTATCACAATATGACAAAGGAATAAGAAAAATGGAAAAGGGTAATAAACAGGAGTAATCAAGGAGTCAAGATATAAGCAAATTAAAGTCTGCATGCCATGAACTAGTTTAAACAAAGTCAACAAGCAACAGTCAGCAAACCAAATAAAGTTTACAACCCAACAAAAGTAGACTTACAGTTATTACAGACCAAAGAGTAAATCACTTAATCAGATTATGAGGAAGGAGCAGGTATGGTAGGATCAAGTTGATGAAGGCCCTTGTTTAAGCGCCTAAGATATTTGCGCATATATTTAAATCGTAAATCATGGGTAACATTCATATTCTCTACCTTCTCCTCAAGTGCACACAGACGCGCATCAAACTTAGATGGTTCATAATCAGGATCATTAGCAGAATCATACTCAATTTCATCAAAAATATCATTCATGTTTATTTCATTAGGAGGAAGATCATCAGCTTCTTCTTCATTCCTAGCTTTAGCTCCATCACCACCAACATCCACTTGGCAAGGAGCCAATTCCAATTTTATCTTGTTTATATTTGAGTTGTTAAAAATAAGATGATGGATGGGAGCCTCTCCAATAGGCATAGCAACCAACATATGAGAAGCTAAAATAGTCATAAAATAGGCAAATGGAATATCACTATGACCTGGATGGAGACGAAACTGAATGATGAAATGACATATTAAAGATGGAAGATAAACTTTAGTACCAGAGACGACAGAGTGCAAAACACGAACCATAAAGGAAGTAAGTTCTGTTTTATTACCAGAACGCAGATACAGATTTGAGGTAAAGATTCTGTGGAGGACTTTGTATCTGGGTAGCAAGTACTTTGAGGGGAGCATATTCCCTTTATGAGTCCATTGGACATCCATATTACATAATGCTCTAGTGAGCATTCATGTTTCTAATTCTGAGGGTTTTTCAGTTAGAATATGAATAGGAATACCCTCATCATTAACAGGTATTTCCATAAGGCTAGATATTAGATGACAATCTACATCAAAAGGGCCTTCTCTAGCATCTATTTTAAATGTTAAATTCTCAGCAGAAAAATTAGAGATACATGCGAACATAGACTGAGCAATAGATTGGTATGCAAGCCCACCCCAATATAAGATGTTATCCCATCCTACAGATTGGAGGAGTGGAATGATACCAAAAGGAGCAATGTGGTTAAGATCAACAACTCTTTCAACAATAACCTTGCGCAAACGCAAATCCCGTACATATGAGGGATCATTTTTGGGTGACCGAAGATGGCGCCGATTTATTGGAGTAGATCTAGAAGAAGATGGAACATGGGATCTTATTTTTCCTTTTAACATCCATTGGCAACAAGAAATTTAAAGAACTAAGGAGATGCAAAAGATGAGAAATGGGTTTTCTCAAAATTAGAAATTTGAGAAGAAAACCCCAAATAACCCAACAAAGCTTGAAATCAAGCACTCCAATGATGAGATTGAAGCAAATGGACCATGAATCTACAAGCAAGACTGATAAAATGCACTAACCTTGACGAATCACACTGTAGGGTTTGACTGGTCGTGCCATGGCTTGTTGGAGAGCAAGATAGAAATGAGGAAGATGAAGATTTTCCCCAAATAAAAGTGGACAGCGCTCTCCACGACCGGCCTAGGACCGGTCGAGTACACCCACGACTGGTCGAGTATCAATAAAAATATGCATTTTTTATAAAAATTTGAAATTTAACCAAATAAATTATCAAATATATATACACTATGATACATATATGCATGAATAATCAATTTTGAATGCACATACCAAGATCAAATTTTAATTTATTAAACCTACTTTTGTCGAGCGGTTTAGTGAAAATGTCAGCAAGTTGAGTCTCGGTCGGAATGTATTCTAAAGAGATTATTTTTTCTTCCACTAATTCACGAATATAATGATACCTAATATCAATGTGCTTGGTACATGAATGCTGGATTGGATTTTTTGAAATATTTATAGCACTAAAATTATTGCAATATAGAACCATTGAATCCTGTGTAATTCCATAATCACTTAACATACGTTTCATCTAAACAAGCTGAGTACAAGCATTTCCAGTTGCGATGTATTCAGCCTCAGCCATAGAGAGTGATATAGAACTTTGCTTCCTGCTAAACCAAGAAACTAAATAATTTCTGATATAAAAATAACCACCACTGGTTGGTTTCCTATCGTCGGTATTTCCAGCCCAATCAGCATTAGTGTACCCTGTCAACTAAACACTAGTATCATATGGATACTAGAGACCCAAATTAACTGAACTTGCGATATATCACATAATCCGCTTAACAATAGTTAAATGAGACTCTTTAAGATCAGACTGATATATAGCGCAAATACCAACACTCAAAGCAATATCTGGTCTACTAGCAATTAAATAAAGTAAACTGCCAATCATAATACAATATAAACAATATAACTTAGGATCAACATTTTTACCTGTAGAGTCCTTTGAGAGTCTTAAGGTTGTATTCATAGGAGTCTTAAGGTTGTATTCATAGGAGTATCAAAATTTTTACCATTCTCAAATCCGAACTTTTTTATTAAGTTCAGAGCATATTTGGTTTAAGAAATAAAAATACCATCAGGTTGTTGTTTTACTTGCAACCTAAGGAAATAGTTCAATTCCCCAACCATGCTCATTTTGAACTTAGATTTCATTAAATCTGCAAACTCAACAGTCATTTTAGAACAGGTAGATCCATAAATAATATCATCAACATAGATTTGAACCATTAAGATACCATCGTTATGCTTCTTAATAAACAAAGTTTTATCAACACTTCCCATTTGAAAGTTATGACTTAGTAAAAACTTAGTCAACTTTTCATACCATGCCCTGGGAGCTTGTTTTAAACCATAGAGAGCCTTTTTTAGGTGATAGACATGATCAACACTCTTAGGGTCTTCAAAACCCGTCGGTTGTTCAACATACACTTCTTCTTGCAGATCGCCATTTAAGAAGGCACTCTTTACATCCATTTGATAAATTTTAAATTTTCTAAAACAAGTAATGGATATGAATAGTCTGATTGATTCAAGATGAGCTACTGGGGCAAAGGTTTCATCATAATCAATTCCTTCAATTTGAGTGTACCCTTGTACAACCAGTCTAGCCTTGTTTCGAATTATATTACCAAGTTCATCAGACTTATTTTTGAAAATCCACTTAGTACCAATAATATGTTTATCTTTAGGTCTAGGAACAAGGTACCAAACATCATTTCTCACAAATTGGTTAAGCTCTTCTTGCATCGCAACTATCCAGTTTTCGTCAGTAAGAGCTTCTTTTACGTTAGTCGGTTCTATCTGGGATGTGAAACATACGTAATTACATATGTCTTCAAGTTGCCTACGAGTACGCATACTAGTGAGAGGGTTTCCAAGAATCTGAGTGGTTGGATGATCTTTAACAGTTCTCAATTTAGAATCAGTTTGATTTGATGAAGTATTTGGTTTGTCAATTAAAAGAACTTCATCATTATCTGAACTTGGGGCAGATGTATTCAAGTGATCGTCTATGACCACATTTATAGATTCTTGAATAACACCGGTCCTTTTGTTCAGTACTTGATATGCGCGAATGTTTAAAGAATATCCTAAAAAGATCCCTTCATCACTTTTAGTATCAAACTTTTTCAGATTTTCACGGTCACGTAGAATATAACACTTGCTGCCAAAAACTCGAAAGTATTTGATAGTAAGCTTCTTATCAAACCACATTTTATAAGCTATTTTATTATTAGATTTACTCGTATAAACCTGGTTAATTATATAATAGGCAATATTAACAACTTCAACCCAAAGATTTTTAGATAGCGTCATACTATTCAACATTACATTAGCCATTTCTTGAAGCACTCTATTTTTCCTTTCTATAATTCCATTTTGTTGAGGAGTTTTGGGCGTAGAAAATTCATGCGATATTCCTTGATCGTTACAGAATTTCTCAAAACTGTTATTCTCAAATTCAAATCCATGATCACTACGGATCTTACAGACTTGAGAGAACATTTTTCCGTTTGAATCCGTTTGAGAACTCTTTTTATTTCATCAAGGGTTTCTGACTTATCTTTTAAGAAAGCTACCCAAGTGAATCTGGTAAAATCGTCCACTATTACCAAAATGCATTTTATGTCACCTCGAATTTCCATCCTGGTAGGTCCTATAAGATCCATATGGAGAAGCTCGAGTGGTCTTGATGTGGCATTGGAGTTCACCTTCTTGTGAGAGCTCCTTGATTGCTTGCTTATTTGGCATTCGCCACATATTTTGTCTATCTTTTGTAATTTAGTAGACCTCTTATTAGTTCTCTTTTACTCAGTCTATATAAATTACAGTAGTGTACATGTCCAAGATGTTTATGCCACAAATCAGTCTCATCGGTATGGACCATGTAACACGTTTGACTAGATGAGCTGGATTCACTAACAATATAGCAGTTTTCAGAAGTTCTGCAACCAGTTAATATTACTGAACCCTTATTATTTAGAATTTCACAACCTTGGTTAGAAAATCTTACGCTATGATTGTCATCGCATATTTGAGATATACTTAATAAATTGTGTTTTAACCCTTCAACGTATAAAATATTTTTAAACAAAGGGAGGTTATAGAGATGAAACGTACCTTGGCCAATAATCTTGCAATTGCTACCATCGTTGAATGTGACTGAACCATCAGTCATGTCTTTGAGATCGGTGAATAAACCTTTATCACCAGTCATATGCCTTGAAAATCCACTGTCTAGTTACCACTTTGAATGGCTTGTAGCTTCGAAACCAGTGTGGGCAACCAAGCAGGTAACCTTAGGAACCCATTTCATAACTGTTTTGGGTTTAGGAGTATAGTGGGTCTTCTTTTGATTGTATTTATTGTTAGAGTGATCCACTGAGTTAGATTTTAAGAGCTCCTTAAGAAGATCAACTATTTTCTCAGCTAAAGGGTTTCAGTTCTGATTTTTATAATTGATATAAATGTTTTTAGGTTTTTGAAAAGTTTTAAAATTTTTAGAAAAAATTTGATTACTTTTCCCTTTTAAGTTCGAAGTTTCTCCTCTCACAAACTTGGGAGGAGTGTTCTTCTGTTTAGGAGGAATATTCTTATCGTAGCCCAAACTGGATTGGTCGCCACATTTTCTTGATCTGGATAAAAAAAAATTCTAACTTTAGATCACCTTGGGCATATCTCCATGTATCCTTTAAACTCAAAATAGAAGAGACTTCAAGTTTAAGTATTTCATTTTCAGATTTTAGATTTTCAATCTAGGAGGTTTTGAATTCCAAATCGCATTTGCGTTTTTCAAAACAATCTGAAATATGGGATTTTTCTAAAACAAGAGACTCAAAATTTTCTTTAAGCTTTGAAAATTTTTCTTTTTGAAGTTTAAGTTTCACAGCAATTTTACAACTTTCCTTGTATAGGGCATTGTAAGCATCTTGAAGATCATCTTCATTTTCACATTCACTGTTCAGATTTTCTTCACTTGTTGAATCATTATCTGAAAATGTGAAATTAGCTAGAGTCATAAGGGCTTTAACTTCACTGCCCAACTCGGTTTCAGAATCTTCTGAATCAAAAGAGGCTTAAGAATCAGAGGATTCATCCCAAGTAGCCAACATACTCTTCTTTTTGGGTTTGTCCTTTTTAGGACACTTGTTTACTAAATGCCTATATTCTTGGCAGTTGTAACATTGACTATCTTTTAAAGATTTTCAAGTCTTAGATTTAGATTTAAATCTTTTCTTATCATTTGCTTTTTCAAAATCAACCCTCTTTTTACTTTTGAAAATTTTGTAAAACTTTTTGGCTAAAAGGGCCATATCGTCATTAGAATTTTCTAAATCAGAATTGTTTTCTTGAGAAACATTTTTAATAGATTTTCCTTTAGGATCTTTAAAATTTAACTCATAGGTTTGTGAAGACCCAACTAATTCTTCTACCCTCATAGTATCCGTATCAAGAAGTTCCTGGATCACAGTTACCTTAGAATTAAACCGTTCAGGAAGTGAGCGTAATATTTTTGCACACACTTTACTTTCTGGGATTTTATCTCTAAGACCCCACATAGAGTTCACAATGTCATTTAATCTAGTGTAGAAGTCCATAAACATTTTATTTTCTTCCATATGTATTTCCTCAAATTTGGTTGTGAGGATTTGGACTTTACATTTCTTGACAATTGATGTACCCTCGTGTGTCATTTCTAAAATATCCCAAGCTTGCTTTGCAGAATCACAGGATATAATTCTTTTAAATTCATCCAGTGATAGTGCGTAAGTGATTGCATTTAGTGCTTTTACATTTGCATTACTCCCACTTTTCTGAAGTGTGGTCCATGAGAAATAAGGTGTTAGTCTCATTAATTTTGAACCATCGATCTCAGTTACTTTAGTAGTCGGAGGGGTCCATTCATTCACTGTGGCTAGCCACACACTTTCATCCATAGATTTAAGGAAGATCCTCATCCTGGCTTTCCAATAGGCATAATTGGTGCCATCAAAAGGTGGAGGCCTAGTGACTGAAAGGCTATCAAAATTTGACATCTTATATATAGCTTAGATCGGTTAGGTCAGGAATAAATCCAAATAATAAGAATTAAAATGAGCTATTAGGCTTTGATATCACTTGAAATGGCCAAGCTATATGTCCTAGAGTGGGGGGGGTGAATAGGACAATACAAAATTTAAACAATAACAGCGGAATATAAATGAATAAAAGATAGCATTATTAATAAATCGCTATATTGGAATATAAAGCAACCTTAAAAAGAGAGATTAATATCAATGTTGTTCTAAGGACAACCTTACACCATAAAAACCAAAGGTTTATGGAAGGACAACCTTATTTTTAGAACATATTGAATATCAAAAACTCAAACAGAAAGGAAACAAATGAAATAGCAAGAAATAAATTCTAAACTATTACAACCTTCCCCACAATGCTTGAAATGTAAATATTATAGCATTCACATTCACATATACATCCCACAAATCTGAATGATCAAAAATAGAAAATGTAAGTCACACATCCACAAAACACAGAGTTATAGTGGTTCGCCCGTGTGTACACCAACTATTAAAAAACAGCCACACAGATTGCTACTCCACTCCTAATATCCTCACATAGGGGATATTAGCATTCACTATCAAAATAGGTTTTCACAGGTTCACCCAAAACCTTCACAATTGTGTCTTTTTAGAAAAGGGCTTACACAATTCAAAAACTCTCACTTCCGAGTTTTCTGGCTCTCCTCAGATAACCAACACAATGAGATTTTTCTGGCTTAATCTCAAATAAAACCAAAATAGAAATTTACATAAATGTAAAATACCTAAATTTCTCCTTTTGTTGTAGCTCGGAAGAATCAATCAGAGTAAAAGATCCAATGTAGAAGTTCAAAGTCCAATACTCACTTTAAAATGGTTGTAGGTTCTAATTGATTTTAAATTAAACCAGTTGGGCTAGCTATATTTGATTTTGATTCCAAGAAGAAGGAATATCACAATTCCTCTTTTCAATTAAGATTGGAATGTAGAAACAAAATCAAATTAATAAAGCTAACAAAAGAGAATATAAATTATGCACAAAGTAGCTTAAAATGACCACAAACTTATCTCAGAGTGATCCCTTGATTTTACTTGAATTGAGTTATGAAACTCTGAAATTCGTGCTCTATTTATAGTTGCAGAAACTCAGCTATGACTGGTCCTGAGGACACTACGACTGGTCATAGGAGAAACAGATTTTAAAATTTTTGAGCGCGATCGGATAAAACCGTTCTACGACTGGTCGTAGCATACCCATGATTGGTCGTAGGACTCAAAGATTGGTTGCTGTAGTTTGAGTCGTAGAACCAGGACTGGTTGTAGGACGAGTCGACACTGTTCACACGACCAGTTGAACAGAGTCTAGGACTGGTCGTGGATGAACAGAAATTTCTAAAAAATTGCAACTAACTTGGGACTAGTCTTGGAATTTCTTGGACTGGTCGAGGCAGTGCTAGGACTAGTCGAACAAGGTTCAGGACTAGTCTTAGAACAGTCCAATTCTATGTAAAATGATTCAATTGAATTATGTATTCAAAATGACCTACCCTAAGGACAATCTAAGGCCAATCATACCATGAAAGTGAGGTATGAACATCGAGACTTCATATCTTTAGATGATTGATGACCTTTGAAGATTGTGAAGCTTGAGATCTTTGAACTTGATATAGCACTGAACATGAGATCTTCTATAGCTTGAATAACAATTCATCTTATGTTGTACACTGACTTGAATCTTGAATAAGATCACTTCTACTATTGTAGCTTGTACTTGCATTTTACTGTAGTAGCTTGTACTTGCATTTCTTGAAGTAGTTTGAAGTAGTTCTTCGTTCTTGACTTGAAGTAAAGTGCTTAGAGCGGTCATGCAATGTCTTGAACATTTATAACAATAAACTACACAAGACATAGATTGAGGTTTTGGCACCACAAAATTTGACAACCAAAGGAGCATAAAACCATAACACTTACAATAGCGGACCCATTCCTCAAGCTGGGTCAGACTCAGCCTAGTCATTGCCCCCTCACTCGGGTGGGTAAGTCCACACCCCCTTCCAACTGACCACGACATAGTGGGAGATGCAGCCTACTAGTATACGGCTCTCATGCGCTCATGTATCCACTCGGTCTCGACGTTGGAGCATCCTCCTGGTACCATAAGGGTTTGGGGACTTTCACCCTGAGACATCTATGGCACCCCTGTGCTAGAACAAGTATTTTCAGTATCCAATCTTGTCATCCACGCTATGCCTACGGAGGCTACGACTCTGATGTCGTTAGGGCGTACAACAATCGAATCATACAATATAAGGTGCATGAATCACACTATCCAATCATACATCAATCCTGCGCGTACCGCGCACTCATGTGGGGTAACTCCATCTATCAGGGAGTCTTATAAACAATCCACCCAATAACATATGCTATGATTAGTCACTCCTCATAACAAGTATACAAATGATGCCCATGGGCATGTAATATGATGTTATGCTAGCCTATATTCAGTATGTCCTACTAACTCATGTACACTAGCATGATTAACAGATACAATATCAAGGTCAGTCCTCAACAGTGGATTACCAAATCTGATACCACATATTCATCCATCTATAACAAGGGTGAGTTCACACAATAAGTGGGCTTCCTCACCCACCCTATCATAAAGCCGGTTGAGCTACTAATGAGGCCCAATAGGTACAAATGGCCTAGCATTAATGGGGGCCTAATATTTTGGGGTTAGCCCACTATGAATAGATGGGTCTTAAGCTTAATAACAGGCCTTAAGGAGATGTACAACGAGGGTATTTAACCATCGTCTATAATGTGGACATTTAACCACCATTGCTCCCAAGGTGTGGCCCATTAGAATCTATCTTATAATGAGGTCCATGGTCCTAATACTTACTAGGAATGGATGATCATCATAAATGTTATCACATACATCATGGTGGAATCACACATCACAATTGGGCCTCACCACATGGGCCTCATATACATCACATTGGGCCTCACCACATGGGCCTCATATACATCACATTGGGCCTCACTACATAGGCCTCAATACATTACATTGGGCCTCACCACATGGGCCTCGTATACATCACATTGGGCCTCACACAAGGGCCACATGTACATCACATTGGGCCTCACCACATGAGCCTCATATACATCATATTGGGCCTCACACAAGGGCCACATATATATCATATTGGGCCTCACTACATGGGCCTCGTATACATCATATTGGGTCTCACCACATGGGCCTCATGTACATCATATTGGGCCTCACCACAGGGGCCTCATATACATCATATTGGGCCTCACTACATGGGCCACATATACATCATATTGGGCCTCACACAAGGGCCACATATACATCATATTAGGCCTCACTACATGGGCCACATATACATCATATTGGGCCTCACCACATAGGCCACATATTCATCATATCGGGCCTCACTACATGGGCCACATATACATCATATTGGGCCTGCTAGGCATTACAAGGGATGGCCCACTGATGGATGGCCTGGAAAAAATATACATCATAGTGGGTCCCACCATCCAGGGACTGGACAGTGCTACATACCATGCACTAGGTGGGTCTCGCCGTCCAGAAACGCTGGACGATGAGGATATACAACACATCCATCAAGGTGGGCCACGTGGATGGGGCACACATCCCATGCATGGATGGACGATGTGAATACAACACTTACATCATGGTGGGCTCCACATCTAACGCATCTAGACGGACGACATGGGTAAAACAGATACATCATGCGGGATCCATGGACGGACGAGGTGGATAAAACACATATATCATAGCGGGCCCCACCGTCCAAGGTCTGGACGGTGTGGGATACATCACATATATCATGGCAAGCCCCACATGTGGGTGGTTCCCACCATCCAGGATATTAGACGGTGTGGATATACCACACATACATCACTGTAGGCTCCACCGTCTAAGGACTGGACGGTGGATGACATGGATGAAACGTATACATCAGGTGGGTGAAAAGGCTGAGCTTAAAGTCCTAGAGAGGGGGGGGGGGGGGGGGGGTGAATAGGACTATGCCAAATTAAAAAAATAAATGCGAAATAACAAAGATATACAAGAATTAATAGCACAAATAAAAAGCAACTTTAAATGCACAAGTATTGAGAGGTTGATGCACAATGAGTTCTAAGGACAACCTTACACCAAAAACCAAAGGCTTATGGTAGGACAACCTGATTTCTAGAACGTAAGTATCAAAAACTCAAACTTAGAAGGAGGCAAAAGAAATAATCTAAATTATTACAACATTCACCACAAGTGCATAAAAGGAAATTACACCATTCACCACAAGTGCATAAAGTAAATTACAGCATTCACACACATAAACAAATACTATCAATCACCACAACTCCAGGAATTATAGTGGTTCATTTGTGTGTACACCAACTGTTGACAAACAGCCACATAACTACTCTACTCCCAATATCCATACCCACGGGATATTAGCTTTCACTATGAAATAAGGTTTTCCAAGGTTCACCTTAAAACCTTTAAAATTGTGTCTTTCAAATGGGCTTACACAATTCCAAAAACCCCACAATGAGTTTTTCTTGGTTGAATCTCACAAACCACAACATACAAAAAATTAAATTGCACTTATTTGAAGATTCTGCTTCTAATAAATCCCAGTAGAACCAATTCGATGTAGACGAAGATGTTCAATGTCCAGTCTCACAAGTGAAAGGGTTCTAGGTATAAATTAATTTTAAATTAAATCAACCTGGGCAATCTTGATTTGATTTTGATCTCAAAAGAGGGTAAATCACAATTCATTTCTTTAATGAAATAGAGTTGAATGAAGATCACAAAATCAAATAACAAAAGCTATAAAAATGAATCTAAAATGAGCACAATATAGCTTAACAAATGCAGGAACTTATCTCTCAGAGTGATGGCTTGACTTCGCTTAGAATGAATGAAAAACTCAGAAATTCATCCTCTATTTATAGGTTAAAATTTTGTTCTCTTGACTAGTCTAAGGGTCGGTTTGACTGGTCAAAGAACCAAGCAATTTTTAAAATTTCTAGCGTGATAAGATAAGGTTGTTACTCGACTGGTCAAGTGGCTTGCTTGACTGGTCGAGCAATGCACTCGATTGGTCAAGTGGGATTAAAAAATCTTGCTGGACTTTGAGTCGAGACTGCACAACTGGTCGAGCACTGTTCACTCGACTGGTCGAGCAGTCTCCACGACTAGTCGAGAGTCCGAAAGAAAATTCTGAAATTTTGTAACTAATCTTGGACTGGTCAAAAAACTCTTGGACTGGTCAAGGCAGAGCTTGGACTAGTCAAATAAAGACTAGAACTAGTCAAAGAAATGACTTATAAACTTATGGAATGACCCTGAAACTGCTTAGCTATACGTCCTAGAGGGGGGGGGGGGTGAATAGGACGATGTCAAATTATAATTATAAGAACGGAATAAAATAAAGAGATAGCCAAATAAAATAAATCAATTCACAATGCTGAAATAAAATCAACCTCAATAAACAAGTATTGAGAAGTTGATACGAATGCAATTCTAAGGACAACCTTACACCATAAAAACCAAGGGTTTATGGCAGGACAACCTTATTTCTAGAACGTCCTTTGTATCAAAAACTCAATCTGAAGAGAAATAACTAAATAGCATGGAATTGAAATAAATTGCAGGAATTTAAATCTAAATTATTACAACATTCCACACACTTGGTTGAAATGTAAATTTTACAACATTCACATCCACACATAAATCCCATAAACTTGAATGATAAAAGATATTAAACTTAAACAAGCATTCAAACTATAAGATAAAGAATTATAGTGGTTTGCTTGTGTGTACACCAACTGTTTCACAACAGCCACACAGAATGCTACTCCACTCCTAATATCCTCACACAGGGGATATTAGCGTTCACTAACAAAATATGTTTCACAGGTTCACATAAAACCTTCACAATTGTGTCTTTTTAACTTGGGCTTACACAATCCAAAAACCTACACTGTCTGAGTTTTATGACTCTCCTCAGATAACCACACAATGAGATTTTTCTGGCGAATCTCAAACAAAAACCAAAAGAATAGAAATTTTACATAAACGTAAAATACCTCGATTTCTCCTTTCGTAGTAGCCCGGAAGAACCAATCGGAGTAGAAGTTCGAATCAGCGTTCAATGTCCAATACTCACTTAAAATGGTTCTAAGTTCTAATTAATTTTAAATTAAATCAAATGGGCTAGCTCTATTTGATTTTGATTCCAAGAAGAAGGAATTACTGAATTTCTCCTTTTCAAATCAGATTGGAATGTAGATCAAAATCAAATAAAAATAAGCTAACAAAAGGAAATATTAATTATGCACAAAGTAGCTTAAAATGAACACTAACTTATCTTGGAGTGGAGCCTTGAATCTCTTTGAATTGAGTTATGAAAATCTAAGATTCATGCTCAATTTATAGAAGCAGAAATCATGTCTACAACTGGTCTTAGGGAAACTTCGACTGGTCGTAGCTTCAACGACATTTTGAATTTTTAAGCGCGATCTTTGAAAACCGTTCTTCGATTGATCGTGGGGTGTCTTCGACTAGTCATGGACCACCTATGACCGGCCGTAGATGACCCAGGACTGGTCGTAGACCGCATGAGTAGGTCACCGTAGTTTGAGTCGAGGACCCACGACTGGTCGAAGTTCGAGTCGTGAACACACCTACGACCAGTCGAAGGACCTCCAGGACTAGTCGTGGCTTAACCAAAAATTTTAAAAAATCTTCAACAACTTAGGATTGGTCGTGGAATTTCTTTGAGTGGTTGAACCAGTGTTAGGACTAGTCAAACAAGGTCCAGGACTAGTCTTAAAACAGACCAAATTCATATATAAACATACAGTTTGAATTATGCATCCGAAATGACCTACCCTAATGTCAATCTAAGGTCAATCATACCTGAGACATGAAGTATGAACATTAAAACTATATTCTATCAAATGATTGTTGACCTTTGAACTTTACAAAGCTTGAGATCTCTACTTGAAGTAGCTTGATCTTGAGATCTTTGAAAGCTTGACATCAAACTCCAACTTGAATCTTGAAATGTACTTAAGTCTTGTACTTTTTATTAATGCAGCTCTGAACATTGATGTTTACAGTACATGGCTTGACTTGGCTTGGAGTCGATCAATGTACTTAACTTGAAGCACTTGTGAACCAGTGTCTGGAACATATATAACAACATACAAACACAAAACATATATAGAATTCTGGCACAACAAAATTTGACAACCAAAGGAGCATGAGACCATAGCACTTACAATCTCCCCCTTTGTCAAATTTGTGACAAAACACTCTCAAAGAGAATAAGAGAAGCACAACATGTTCAACAAAGAATCATGCACCAGTTATGATAAACTAGTACACACATTTTTTTTGAGGCAAGTCTCCTCTATACTCCTCTATACTTAGTACTCCCCACTCCCCCTGAGTAGCACACATAGATATTAAAAAAAATACTACTTAATCTATAACCAATCCATAACCAATTAGCTTCAAAAAGTCTTCTCCCCCTTTTTGTCACAATAGGACAAATGAAGATCACAAGGATAATAATGATAAGTAGGAGAGCAAAGTAAGCAAGAGATGAAATAAAGTCCATACATCCTAATACTAAAAACCAGTCAGGTCCAAAGACAAATAAAAACAATCATACAAACTGAGATAAAGCAAAATAGTATATGAGTTATTACAAACCAGCAAATAAAAACATTCAGTCAGATCCTGAAGAAGGAGCAGGAATAGAAGGATCAATTTTGTGCAAACCCTTAGTAATGCGCAACATATACTTGCGCATATAAGTAAATTGAGAAGTTTGGGTTACACGAATTTCAGCCACCTGTTCTTCAAGAGAAAACAATCTCTCATCAAAGCCAGATGACACAAAGTCAGGATCATTTTCAAAATCAGATTCTATTTCATCAAATATATCATCCATATTAACACCGTCTGGAGGAAGATTATCACCCTCTTCTTCATGCACACCTGCTGCTCCACCTTCTCCAACATCTACTTGGCCCTCAGCCAATCGCAACTTCATTTTGTTTAAGTTGGAGTTGTTAAAAATGAGGTCTTAGATAGGAGCCTCTCCAACAGGCATAGCGACTAGCATGTGAGTAGCTAACACAGTCATTAAGTAAGCAAATGGAAGATCACTATGACCTAAATGGCTACGGAAGTGAATGATGGAATGACATATCAAAAAGGGCAGACAAACATTTGCACCAGTGATGATAGAATACAATATATGAACCATGAATATAGTCAGTTCTGTTTTGTTACCAGAACAAGGATATAGATTAGAAGTAAAGATATGATGCAAAACTCTGTATCTGGGTAACAAATATTTAGTTGCGAGGGCATTCCTGTTCTAAGTCCATTGAGCATCCATGTTATAAAGTACTCTAGTATAAATATGTTTTTTAGATTCAGAAACTTTCTCAGCTAGAGTACTAGGTGGAATACCATCATCATTAACAGGTATATCCATAAGGCCTGAAATTAAATGATGATCAACAAGAAAGGGCCCTTCTCTAGTAGTAATAGAAAAAGTTAATTGATCAATAGAAAATTCAGATATGCATGCAAACATGCTCTGCGCAATGGATTGGTATGTCACCCCGCCCCAACATAGGATGTTATCCCAACCTACAGATTGGAGAAGAGGAAGGAGACCGAAACGAGTGATGTGATCTAAATTAACAGCTTTTTCAACAATGACATTACGTAGACGCAAATCACGCACATAAGGTGGATCATCTTCAGGAGACCGAAGATGGCGTCTTGCAATAGGAGTTGATCTGGATGACGAGGGACCTCTAGTATTTTTCTTTTTCCCTCTAGAGACCATATTCTTGAGTAAAAACAAGAAATCTCAAAGAAGTAGAGATGAATTTTTCTAGATTAGCAAATGAAGAGAAAAACCCCAAACAACTTAAGGCAAACTTGAAATCAACTACTCCAATGAAGAAATTGAAGAAAATAAACCATGAATCTATAAGAAAGACAAGCAAAATGCTCTGACCTGGTTGAATCGAACACCTGTGTTCGACTTGCTGGAGAGAAAAGTGAGAATGAGGAAGAAGAGAGATTTCTCCAAATTAAAGAGGTCACCGCACGCTCCATGACCGGTCTTGGAAAATACACGACCGGTCGTACCACAACTGGTTGTGTATGACCACGACTGGTCGAGTGCCGGCCAAAAAATTTATATTTTTCAGCTAATTTAAAATTTTAACCACAAAAATACATAAACATATATACAATATGTTACAATTATGTAAGAATATTCAATATAAATTGCACATACTGAGGTCAAACTTTAATTTATTGAACCTGCTTTTGTCAAGCGGTTTCATGAAAATGTCAGCAAGTTGAGTCTCGGTTGGAATGTATTCCATAGATATTATTTTTTCTTCTACTAATTCATGAATGTAATGATACCTAATGTCAATGTGCTTGGTACGTGAATGTTGGATTGGATTTTTAAAAATATTTATTGCACTGGAATTATCGCAATATAAAACCATTGAGTCTTGTGCAATTCCATAATCACTTAACATATGTTTTATTGAAACAAGCTGAGTATATGCATTTCCTGCTACGATGTATTCAGCCTTAGCAGTGGAAAGCGATATAGAACTTTGCTTCCTGTTAAACCAAGAAACCAAGCAATTTCTAATATAAAAACAACCACCACTGGTTGATTTTCTGTCATCTATATTACTAGCCCAATCAGCATCTAAGTACCTATCCAACTGAACATTAGTATCATATGGATACCAAAGACCCAAATTAGCAGAACTTGTGACGTATCGCATAATTTGCTTAACAACAGTTAAATGAGATTCTTTAGGATTAGACTGATATCTAGCATAAATACCAACACTAAAAGCAAATCAGGTCTACTAGCAGTTAAATAAAGTAAACTGCCAATCATGCTACGATACAATTTAGGATCTACATCTTTACCTGTAGAGTCTTTTGAGAGTCTTAAAGATGTACTCATTGGAGTATCAAAATTCTTACCATTCTCAAATCCGAACCTTTTAATCAAGTCAAAGCATACTTGGTTTGAGAAAAAAAAAAATTCATCAGGTTGTTGTTTTACTTGTAACCCTAGGAAATAATGTAGTTTCCCAACCATGCTCATCTCGAACTTAGATTTCATTAAATCTGCAAACTCAATAGTCATGTTAGTATAAGTTGATCTATAAATAATATCATCAACATAGATCTGAACCATTAAAACATCATTGTTGTGTTTCTTAACAAAAAGCGTCTTATTGACATTACCCATTTGAAAATTATGACTGAGTAAAAACTTAGTCAATTTCTCATACCATGCCCTGGGAGCTTATTTTAGACCATAGAGAGCCTTTTTAAGATGGTATACATGATCAGTTAACTTAGGGTCTTCAAACCCTGTAGGTTATTCAACATATACCTCTTCATGTAAATCGCCATTCAAAAAGGCACTCTTTACATCCATTTGATAAATCTTAAATTTTCTATAGCATGTAATGGATATAAAAAGTCTGATTGATTCAAGGCGAGCAACTATGGCAAAGTTTTCATCGTAATCGATGCCTTCAATTTGAGTGTACCCTTGTACAACCAGTCTTGCCTTGTTTCGAATTATATTTCCATGTTCATCAGACTTATTTTTAAAAATTCACTTTGTTCCGATAATGTATTTATCTTTAGGTCTAGGAACGAGATACCAGACATCATTACAAACAAATTGATTAAGTTCTTCCTGCATGACAACTATCCAGTTTTCGTCAGAAAGATCTTCTTTTACGTTAGCTGGTTCAATTTGGGATGTAAAGTATACATAATTACATATGTCTTCTAATTTTCTACGAGTGCACACACCCGTGAGAGGGTTTCCAAGAATCTTGAGTAGTTGGATGATCTTTAACAGTCCTTAATTCATAATTAACTTGATTTGATGAATTATCTGGTTTATTAATTAGAAGAACTTCATCATAATCTGGACTAGGGGCAGGTGTATTCAATTGATCATCAAAGACCACATTAATGGACTCTTGAATCACATCGGTCTTGTTGTTTAGTACACGATATACACGGCTGTTTAAAGAGTATCCTAAAAAGATCCCTTCATCACTCTTAGTGTCAAACTTTTCCAAAATTTCATAATCACGTAAAATATAGCACTTGCTGCCAAAAACTTGAAAGTATTTGATAGTAGGCTTCTTATTAAACTAAAATTCGTAAGCCGTTTTATTATTAGATTTACAAGTATAAACCTAGTTAATAATATAGCAGGTGGTATTCACTGCTTCAGTCCAAAGATTTCTAGGGAGCTTCATACTATTTAACATTATGTTTTCCATTTCTTGAAGCACTCTATTTTTCCTTTCCACAATACCATTTTGTTGTGGTGTTTTGGGCGTAGAGAATTCATGCGATATTCCCTGATTGCTACAGAATTTCTCAAAACTACTATTCTCGAATTTAGATCCATGATCACTACGGATCTTACTAACATGAGAACCTCTTTCAATTTGAATTCGTTTGATGATCTTTTTCACTTCATCAAGGGTTTCTGATTTGTCCCTTAAAAATGTAACCTAAGTGAATCTGGTATAATCATCTACGATAACCAAGATGTATTTTTTACTACCTCGACTCTCTGTTCTGGTTGGTCCTACACGATCCATGTGGAGCTGCTCGAGTAGTCTTGATGTGGCATTGGAGTTCACCTTTTTGTGAGAGCTCCTAGTTTATTTACCATACTAGCATTCACCACATATTTTGCTTACTTTTTGCAACTTTGATAGACCTTTAATTAGTTCTCTTTTACTCAATCTGTATAAATTCCGGTAGTGTACATGTCCAAGACGTTTATGCCATATATCTGTCTCCTTGGTATGGACCATGTAGCACGAGTGAGTAGATGAGCTACCATCACTTACAATATAGCAGTTTTCAGAAGTTCTGTGACCAGTTAATATAACAGAACCCTTTTTGTTTATTATTTCACAACCTTAATTGGAAAATTTCACACTATGTTTGTTATCGCATATTTGAGATATGCTTAACAGGTTCTGTTTTAGCCCCTCAACATATAAAACATCTTTAAATAAAGGGAGGTTATAGAGTTGGACTGTACCTTTACTAATAATCTTACAATTACTACCATCACCAAATGTGACTGACCCATTAGTCATATCTTTTAGATTGGTGAATAAAGCCTTGTCGCCTATCATATGCCTGGAGCATCCACTATCTAGGTGCCACTTTGAATGTCTTGTTACATTGAAAGCAGTGTGGGCAACCAAACAAGCAACTTTAGGAACCCATTTCAGAACTGTTTTGGTTTTAGGAGTTTAGTTAGTCTTCTTCTGACTGTTGTTGTAAGAATGATCTACTGAGTAAGATTTTAAGAGCTCCTTGAGTAAATCAACTATCTTTTCAGCTAGTAGGTTTCGGTTCTGATTGACATAGCTACTTTTAGGTTTTTAAAAAGTTTTTGTATTTTTAGGAAAACCATGATAAGTACTTTTCCCTTTTGAGTTTGAGGTCTCTCCTTTGATAAACTTAGGAGGAGTATTCTTTTGTTTAGGAGGTATATTCTTATCATAGCCCAACTCGGATCGATCACCACATTTTCTTGATCCGGATAATAGTTTTTCTAACTTTGGATCACCTTGGGCATATCTCCATGTGTCCTTTAAACTCAGAAGAGAAGATACTTCATTTTTAAGTTTCTCATTTTCAAATTTCAGATTTTCAATCAGGGAGGTTTTGAATTCTAAATCGCATTTTGATTTTTCAAAACAATCTAAAATTTGGGATTTTTCTAAAACAAGAGATTCAAAACATTCTTTGAGTTTAAAAAACTTTTCTTTTTGAAGTTTAAGTTTAACAGCAATTTTACAACTTTCCTTGTACAGGGCATTATAAGCATCTTGAAGATCTTCTTCATTTTCACATTCACTGTTCAGATTTTCCTCACTAGTTGAATCATCATGATCTGAAAAAGTGAACTTGGCTAAAGTCATAAGGGCTTTAACTTCATTGCCCGACTCAGTTTCATAATCTTCTGATTCAGAAGAAGGTTTAGGATCAAACGATTCATCCCAAGTAGCCAACATACCCTTCCTTTTTATTTTATCCTTTTTAGGACATTTGTTTGTTAAGTGCCCGTACTCTTGGCAGTTGTAACATTGACTATCTTTCAAAGACTTCCAATTTTTAGATGTAGATTTAGATCTCTTCTTATCATTTGATTTTTGAAAATCTATCCTTTTCTTTCTTTTGAAAATCTTGTAAAACTTTTTCGCTAAAAGAGCCATATCGTCTTCAGAATCTTCTAAATTCGAGTTTTCTTGAGAAATGCCTTTAGAAGATTTAAGAGCGATGGATTTACTTTTAGGAGCTTTAAAGTTTAACTCATAGGTTTGTAAAGAACCAACTAGTTCTTCTACCCTCATATTGTCCGTATCACGAAGTTCCTGGATCGCGGTTACTTTAGAGTTGAACCGTTCAGGAAGAGAGCGTAGTATCTTCGCACACACTTTACTTTCTAGGATTTTATCGCCAAGACCCCACATTGAGTTTACAATGTCATTTAATCTTGTGTAAAAGTCCATAAACATTTCATTTTCCTCCATATGAATTTCTTTAAATTTGGTTGTAAGGAGTTGGACTTTAGATTTTTTGATAATTGTAGTACCCTCGTGGGTCATTTCTAATATATCCCAGGCTTACTTTGCAATATCACAAGATATGATTCTTTTGAACTCATCCAGTGATAGTGCGCAAGTGATTGCATTTAGTGCTTTTGCATTGGCACTACTCTCATTTTTCTGAAGGGTGGTCCAAGAGAAATAAGGAGTTACTCTCATTGATTTTGAACCATCGATTCCAGTCACTTCAGTGGTAGGAGAATTCCATTCAGTCACTGTGGCTTGCCACACACTCTCATCCATTGATTTGAGGAAGATCCTCATCCTGTCTTTCCAATAGGCATAGTTGGAGCCATCAAAGGGTGGAGGCCTGATGACTGATAGGCTATCAAAATTTGACATCTTTTATATAGCTTAGATCGTTAGCTTAGGAAATAAATTCAAATAAAAAGTAATAAGAGCGAGGTATTAGGCTTTGATACCACTTGAAACTGCCTAGCTATATGTCCTGGAGGGAGGGGGGGTTGAATAGGACGATGCTAAATTATCATTATAATAGTGGAATAAAATAAAGAGATAGCCAAATAAAATAAATCAATTCACAATGTTGAAATAAAATCAGCCTCAATAAACAAGTATTGACAGGTTGATACGA
This sequence comes from Magnolia sinica, assembly GCF_029962835.1. NCBI lineage: Eukaryota > Viridiplantae > Streptophyta > Magnoliopsida > Magnoliales > Magnoliaceae > Magnolia > Magnolia sinica. The sequence continues at coordinate 96,297,409 of NC_080574.1, forward strand.
ATTCAATTCTAAGGACAACCTTACACCATAAAAACCAAGGGTTTATGGCAGGACAACCTTATTTCTAGAACGTCCTTTGTATCAAAAACTCAATCTGAAGAGAAATAAATAAATAGCATGGAATTGAAATAAATTACAGGAATTTAAATCTAAATTATTACAACATTCCACACACTTGCTTGAAATGTAAATTTTACAACATTCACATCCACACATACATCCCACAAACTTGAATGATAAAAGATATAAAACTTAAATAAGCATTCAAATCACAAGACAGAATTATAGTGGTTCGCCTGTATGTACACCAACTATTTCACAATAGCCACAAAGAATGCTACTCCACTCCTAATATCCTCATACAGGGAATATTAGTGTTCACTAACAAAATATGTTTCACAGGTTCACCTAAAACCTTCACAGTTGTGTCTTTTTAACTTGGGCTTACACAATCCAAAAACCCACACTGTCTGAGTTTTATGGCTCTCCTCAGATAACCACATAATGAGATTTTTCTAGTGAATCTCAAACAAAAACCAAAAGTATAGAAATTTTGCATAAACATAAAATACCTGGATTTCTCTTTTCGTAGTAGCCCGGAAGAACCAATCGGAGTAAAAGTTCGAATCAACGTTCAATGTCCAATACTCACTTAAAATGGTTCTAAGTTCTAATTGATTTTAAATTAAATCAAATGGGCTAGCTCTATTTGATTTTGATTCTAAGAAGAAGGAATTACTGAATTTCTCCTTTTCAAATCAGATTGGAATGTAGATCAAAATCAAATAAAAATAAGCTAACAAAAGGAAATATTAATTATGCACAAAGTAGCTTAAAATGAACACTAACTTATCTTAGAGTGGAGCCTTAAATCTCTTTGAATTGAGTTATGAAAATCTAAGATTCATGCTCAATTTATAGAAGCAGAAATCACGTCTACGACTGGTCTTAGGGAAACTTCGATTGGTCATAGCTTCAATGGCATTTTGAATTTTTAAGCGCGATCTTTGAAAACCATTCTACGACTGATCATGGGGTGTCTACAACTGGTCGTGGACCACCTACGACCAGTCGTAGATGACCCAGGACTGGTAATAGACTACATGAGTAGGTCGCTATAGTTTGAGTCGAGGACCCACGACTGGTCGAAGTTCGAGTCGTGAACACACCTACGACCAGTCGAAGGACCTCCAGGACTGGTCGTGGGCTAACCAAAAAATTTTGAAAATCTTCAACAACTTAAGATTGGTCGTGGAATTTCTTGGACTGGTCGAACCCGTGAGATAGGACTAGTCGAACAAGGTCCAGGACTAGTCTTAGAACAGACCAAATTCATATATAAACATACAGTTTGAATTATGTATCCGGAATGACCTACCCTAAGGTCAATCTAAGGTCAATCCTACCTAGGACATGAAGTATGGACATTGAAACTCCATTCTATCAAATGATTGTTGACCTTTGAACTTTACAAAGCTTTAGATCTCTACTTGAAGTAGCTTGATCTTGAGATCTTCGAAAGCTTGACATCAAACTTCAACTTAAATCTTGAAATGTACTTGAGTCTTGTACTTTTTATTAATGCAGCTCTGAGCATTGATGTTTACAGTACATGGCTTGACTTGGCTTGAAGTCGATTAATGTACTTAACTTGAAGCACTTGTGAACTAGTGTCTGGAATATATATAACAACATACACACACAAGACACAAATAGAGTTTTGGCACAACAAAATTTGACAACCAAAGGAGCATGAGACCATAGCACTTACAGACCCACATAAAATATGCAATGAATATGATTCATCCTATGGTCAATATAGGGTCATCCATACCTTGTTTGTGAGTTTAAACAATTAAAACATCATTCTCTCTGCTAACTTATTCACTTGAAATACTTGAAGCTTGTCTTCAAAACTTGAACTTGAGCTTGAGCTAGGGCTTGAGTTCTTGTTTCTTTAAAGTACTGAACTTAAAGATTAAACTTGAACTTAAGCCTTGAACTTGTACTTGTACTTGAGCTTGAAATCTTGAACTTCGACAACATTCTTTAACTTGAATATGTACAAAAGTTCGACGAAGACATGGACAACTTGAAAGTGCACGAAGTGCTAGATTTTCAATATAGCATTTACAATCTCCCCCTTTGTCAAATTTGTGACAAAACCAAATAAAGAATCATGCACCAGTTTTCGGATAAAGAATCATGCATAATAAAGAATCATGCACCAAATGTGCAACAGTTACTCTTCCCCTTAATCCATTACGCCCCCTCAATCCAAGAGAGGTGATATGTAGAACCTGTATAAATCAAATACATGTCCAATCTAAAAATATATATATACCATATTTCCACAATCACACATCCCCCAACAATCATTATATAACATTAGAATCATTCCACATTTTCTCCCCCCTTTTGTCACAATATGACAAAGGAAAGAAATACAATATGATGATATAATCAAAGAGATATGAGAAGTATAAAAAATAAGAGAGTAAAAGCATAAACATGTTCACTAAAATATAATCATGAAGCTTAAAGACATGTTGACATGAAGTAGTAAAGAAAAACACATACTCGGGGTCCTCTTCGGGTGGTCAAAGAGTACACACCTTCGGGTGGTCAAAGAGTTAATACATGCCCAAAATAAAAAGTCTAGTTAGAACCAGAAGATGGAACAGGGATAGATGGATTAATTTGATGTAACCCCTTGTCAATGCGCCTAAGGTATTTGCGCATATAGTTGAATTGAGTCTCTTGGGACACATACAAACCTTCCACCTTATCTTCTAGGGTTCTCAACCGCTCATTAAAATCAGATGGCTGAAAGTCAGGATTAGCCTCAGAATCAGATTCTAGTTCATCAAATAAATCATCTATGTTCACATCATCAGGAGGTAAAGCATCTTCCTCTCCAGCTTCTTCAGCAATTCCTCCATCATCCCTATCAACTTGGTCAGGTACCAACCTCAACTTCATCTTGTTAATGTTGGAATTGTTGAAGGGTATATGAGAAATAGGAGCTTCTTCAATAGGCATGACCACAAGACTATGAATAGCTAAGGTGGTCATCAGATATGTAAAAGGAATATCACTGTGGCCAGGATGGAGACGAAACTGAATTATGATATAACAAATAAGAGATGGAAGATACACTTGAACACCAGAAATAACTGAGTGAAGAATGTGCACCATGAAAGATGTTAACTCAATTTTGTTACCAGACCGAGGATACACATTTGAAATAAAGATTCGATGAAGAATTCTGTATCTTGGTAACATATTTTTGGAACTGAGCGCAATACCGAAATTCCATTCCGCATTCGTGTTGCACAAAACTCTAGTTAGCATCTCGTAACTAACATAGAGATAGGTATTCCTTCATCATTCACAAGAATATCCATCAAACCAAAGATCAAGTGATGGTCTACATGAACTGGACATTCTCTAGTTGTCACAGTAAAGGTTAAGTTTTGAACAGAGAAGTCACTGATACATGCATACATGGCCTGTGCAATGGACCGGTATGTAGGACGGCCCCAATTCAATATGTTAGCCCATCCTACAGCCTTAAGGAGGGGAACGATATTAAAAGGACTCAAATGGTTAGAATTAATAGTCTGCTCAACAATAACATTGCGAAGATGAATATCCCGCACATATTCGGGGTCCTCTTCGGGTGGTCAAAGAGTACGCACCGTAACCGGTGTGGAACGAGAAGAAGAAGGACAATGAGCGGATCTCTTCTTGTATCTACTTTTCATTTCACAATGCACAAAAGAAATACAAGAAAGGAATGGAGGGTTTCATTAAAATCAGATTTTTTGCTAGAAAACCAAAGAAACCACTAGAAATCTTGAAATAAACCTCAAAATCAAGGAAATAGAAGTGCAAAGATCCTAAATCCAAAAGGAAAATGAAAAACATGCACTAACCAAGTTGCAATCGAAGGTGGGTTCGACTAGTCGTGGAAGGGCTTGTTGGAGAAGATGAAAGAATAGGGAAAAAAGTTCTTTTTCCACATTTAAAACCCCTAAACCCGAGCTACTCGACCGGTCGTGCCATAACTAGTCGAGTATGTACTCGACTGGTCGTGCAACCTTAAAATTTTCCATTTTTCAATAATTTTTATTTAAAAAAATTTTAAAAAATAAAAACATGCAATATAGTACAAGCAAACACAATTAACTCAAATCATATTACATATACAAATATCTAATTTCAATTTAGCAAACCTGTTTCTGCCAAGTAGTTTTGTGAAAATGTTTGCAAGTTGATTTTCAGTTTGAATATAATCTAATGAAATAATCTTATCTTCCACTAATTCACAAATATAATGATATCTAATGTCAATATGCTTAGTTGGTGAATGCTAGATTGGATTTTTAGAAATGTTGATTGAGCTAGAATTATCACAATACAGAACCATAGAATCTTGCACAAATCCGTAATCATTTAACATCATCTTCATCCACACAAGCTGAGTGCATGCATTACCCCTGCAATATACTCAGCCGCAGCTGTGGAAAGCGATACGAAACTCTTTTTCTTACTATACCACGAAACTAGGCAATTCCTGACATAAAAACATCCACTGCTGGTAGACTTGCGATCGTCAAAATTACTAGGCCAATCAGCATTCATATAACTGGCTAATTGAACATTAGTATCATGTGGATACCAAAGACCAAGATTGGCCGAACTTGCGACATATCACAAAATACTCTTAACAACAATCAGGTGGGATTCTTTAGGGTCAGATTGATACTTAGCACAGATTTCAACGCTGAATGCAATATCGGGTCGGCTCGTAGTTAAAAATAATAAACTACCTATCATACTGCGATATAACCTAGGATCTACACTTTTACCTGTCAAATCCCTAGAGAGCTTCAGAGTCGTACTTATACGAGTATCAAAGTTTATACAGCTCCTAAATCCAAACTTTTTCACCAAGTTTAGAGCATACTTGGTTTAAGATCCCGTCTTTAAGTTATTTTACTTGCAGACCTAAAAAATAATTCAGCTCTCCAACCATGCTCATTTCAAATTTGGATTTCATTAAATTTGCAAACTCAACAGACATGTTAGAACAGGTAGATCCATAGATAATGTTATCAACATATATCTGTACTATAGTATGTGATCATTGTGTTTCTTTACAAACAGTGTCTTGTCAACACTACCCATTACAAAGTTATGACTCAGTAGAAACTTAGTCAATTTCTCGTACCATGCCCTAGGAGCTTGTTTTAATCCATAGAGTGCCTTTTTCAGGTGATAAACATGATCAGTACATTTAGAGTCTTCAAAACCCTTAGGATGTTCAACATATACTTCCTCATGTAGATCACCATTTAAGAAAGCACCCTTAACATCCGTTTGAGAGATTTTGAATTTTTTGTAACAAACAATAGATATAAATAGTTTAATAGATTCAAAACGAGCTATTGGGGTAAATGTTTCATCATAATTGATGCCTTCTATCTGAGTGTACCTTTATATAACCAGTCTAGCCATGTTTCTTATAATGTTACCTAATTCATCAGACTTATTTTTAAAAATCCATTTAGTTCTAATAATATGTTTATCATTAGGTCTAGGAACTAAGTACCTTATATCATTCCTTACGAATTGATTAAGTTCATCTTGCATAGCCATTATCCAGTTTTCATCAACAAGTGCTTCTTTTACATTGGCCGGCTCAATCTGGGATGTGAAGCACAAATAATTACAAATATTTTTTAATTGTCTATGAGTGCGCACACTAGTGAGAGGGTTTCTAAGTATTTGATCAGTTGGATGGTCTTTAATTGACCGTAGTTCAGTATCATTTTGATTAGATGAAGAGTCTAGTTTATCAAACAAGGAGACTTCATCATCTTCTGAACTTGAGACAGGTGTATTCAGGTGATAATCTACAATAACATTAATGGATTCCTGAATTACACCAGTCCTTTTGTTGAGAACACGATACGCTCGACTGTTTAGAGTATATCCTAGAAAAATCTCATCGCCACTTTTAGTGTCGAATTTTCCCAAATTTTCTCGGTCTGGTAGAATATAGCACTTGTTACCAAAAACTCAAAAGTATTTGATAATAGGCTTCTTATTAAACCATAGTTCATATGCAGTCTTATTATTTGATTTTCTTGTATAAACACACTTAATAATATAACAAGTCGTGTTTACTACTTCAGCCCAAAGATTTTTAGGAAGTTTCATACTATTTAACATCACATTAGCCATTTCTTGAAGCACACGATTTTTTCTTTCAACAACCCCATTCTATTGAGGTGTCTTAGGAGCATAAAATTCATACAATATACCATGATCGCTACAGAACTTCTCAAAAGACCTATTGTCAAATTCAGAACCATGATCACTGCGGATTTTAGAGACATGTGATTCCTTCTGAGTTTGAATACGCTTGAGTATCATTTTCACTTTATTGAGAGTTTCAGATTTTTCTCTCATGAAAACTACCCATGTATACCCGATAAAGTCATCTACTATTGCCAGAATATATTTCTTACCACCTCAACTCTCCATTCTAGTAGGTCCAACGAGTTCCATGTGGAGGAGTTCAAGGGGTTTGGATGTGGCACTGGAGTTTAATTTCTTATGAGCACTCCTAATTTGCTTTCCAATCTAACATTCGCCACAAATTTTATCTATTTTCTTTAACTTGGGTAGACCTCTTATTACTTCACCTTTGCTCAATCTATAAAGATCACAGTAGTTTACATATCCTAGGCATTTATGCCATAAACCGGTCTCATCGGTCTGGACCATGTAACACGATAACTTAGACGAGCTTGAATCACTGACTATATAGCAGTACTCAGATGTTCTACAACCAGTTAATATCACAAAACCATTCTCATTAGAAATTTCACACCCTTAGTTGGTAAATTTGACGTTATGTTTATTATCACAAAATTGAGAAATGCTTAAGAGATTATGCTTACGTCTCTCTACAAACAAAACATTCTCAAATGGAGGAAGATTAAAGAGTTAAACCATACCTTGGCCAACAATTCTACAGTTACTACCATCACCGAATGTGACTAAGCCATCAGTCATATCTTTAAGATTGGTGAACAAATCTTTGTCACTTGTCATGTGTCTAGAGCAACCACTATCTAGGTACCATTTTGATTGACTCGAAGCCTTGAAAGTGGTGTGGGCAACCAAATAAGCAACCTTAGGGACCCATTTCATTACTGTTTTGGGTTTTGGAGCATAGTTGGTTTTTCTATGCTTGTAGTTGTTATATATTCTACCATTCGAGTTAGATTTTAGAAGCTCCTTGAGTAAATATACAATTTTCTCAGCTAAGGGGTTATGATTCTGATTTCTATAATTGATATGGTTGCTTTTAGGTTTCATAGCCTGAAAAGTTTTAGAATTTTTTAAACTATTTTGATTCAGACTTTTCCCTTTTGAGTTAGAGGACTCCCCTTTAACAAACTTAGGAAGAGTGGACTTACTTTTAGGAGGTGTATTCTTATTGTAGCCCAGACGAGATCTATCGTTACATTTCCTTGATTCGGTTAGCAATCTTTCTAGTTTAGGATCACCCTGGGCATACCTCTAAGTATCCTTCAAACTCAAGAGAGAAGAGATTTCTAGTTTTAATTTTTCATTTTCTGATTTAAGATTTTCAACTTGGGATGTTTTGAAATCTAAATCACACTTAGTTTTTTCAAAACAATTAGAAAGATGCGATTTTTCTAAAACTAGATTATCAAAATTTTCTTTTAGTTTAAAAAACTTTTCTTTTTAAAGTTTTAGTTTTACAGTTATCTTACAACTCTTCCTATATAGGAAATTATAGGCATATGGTAAATCATCATCATTTTCAGGGTCGCTTCTCAGATTTTCATCATAAGTTGAATTACAACTATCTGAGGAAGTAACTCTGACTAGAGTCATTAAGGATTTGACCTCATTAGAAGACTCAGGTTCAGAATCATCTGACTCAGAAGAAGCTTTAGAGCAAGACGATTCATCCCATATAGCCAACATTCTTTTCTTCTTAATTTTGTCCTTCTTTGGACATTTGTTTGTCAGATGCCCATATTCATGGCAGTTAAAGCATTGACTGTCTTTAATAGATTTTTAATTTTTAGATCTAGTCCTTTTCTTTTTAGAAGGTTTTTAAAAATCTACTCTCTTTTTTCTTTTGAAAATTTTAAAAAACTTCTTAGTTAATAGTGTCATATCATCTTTAGAATTTTCACAATTAGAATTACTAGTATTATCTTGAGAAATATTTTTAGAAGACTTAAGGGCGATGGACTTACCTTTAGAAGCTTTAAAATTTAATTCGTAGGTTTGTAAAGAACCAACAAGCTCTTCAACCCTCATATTATCCGTATCACGAAGTTCCTGAATGGCAGTGACCTTAGAATTGAACCTTTCAGGCAATGATCGCAGTATCTTTGCACATACTTTAGTTTTTGGGATACTATCACCAAGACCCCACTTAGAGTTGACTTTGTCATTTAACTTAGTATAAAAATTCATGAAAGTTTTACTTTCTTCCATACGTGTCTCCTCAAACCGAGTGGTGAGGATTTGAAGTTTAGATTTCTTGACTATATTCATACCCTCGTGTGTCATTTCTAGAATGTCTCAGGCTTGCTTTGCAGTATCACAAGATATAATTCTTTTGAATTCATCTGATGATAGTGCACAAGTGATTGCATTTAAAGCTTTAGCATTGGTACTACTCTCATTTTTCTAAAGAGTGGTCCATGAATAATAAGGTGTAAATATAATAGATTTAGTTCCATCAGTGCCTAGAACTTCAGATGTGGGTAGGTTCCATCTAGTCACTGTGGCTTACCACACGCTCTCATCTATAGACCTAAAAAAAATCCTCATTCTGGCTTTCCAATAGGCATAATTGGAGCCATCGAAAGGTAGAAGCCTAGTGATTGAGAGGCTATCAAAATTTGACATCTTATAAGCTCAGATCGGTTAGCTCAGGAAATAAATCCAAATAATAAAAAGGAGCTATTAGGCTCTGATACCACTAGAAAAGGCCGAGCTTAAAGTCCTTTGGGGGGAGGGGAGTGAATAGGAATATGCAAATTAAAAAAATAAATGCGGAATAACAAAGATATACAATAATTGATAGCACAAATAAAGAGCAACTTCAAATGCATAAGTATTGAGTGGTTGATACACACTGAGTTCTAAGGACAACCTTACACCAAAAACCAAAGGCTTATGGTAGGACAACTTGATTTTTAGAATATTTGTAAGTATCAAAAACTTAAACTTAGAAGGAGGCAAAAGAAATAATCTAAATTATTACAACATTCACCACAAGTGTATAAAAGGAAATTACACAATTCACCACAAGTGCATAAAGTAAATTACAATATTCACACACATCAACAAATACTATCAACCACCATGACTCCAGGAATTATAGTGGTTCGTTTGTGTGTACACCAACTATTAGCAAATAGCCACACAACTACTCCACTCCCAATATCCACACCCACGGGATATTGGCTTTCACTATGAAATAAGGTTTTCCAAGGTTCACCTTAAAACCTTCACAATTGTGTCTTTCAAATGGGCTTACATAATTCCAAAAACAACACAATGAGTTTTTCTTAGCTAAATCTTACAAACCACAAAATGCAGAAAATTAAATTGTACTTATCTGAAGATTCTTCTTCTGATGAAGCCCGATAGAACCAATTCAATGTAGACGAAGATGTTCAATGTCCAGTCTCACAAGTAAAAGGGTTATAGGTCTAAATTAATTTTAAATTAAATTAACCTGGGCTAGCTTGATTTGATTTTAATCTCAAAAGAGGGTAAATCACAATTCCCTTCTTAAATGAAATTGAGTTGAATGGAGATCACAAAATCAAATAAAAAAAGTTATTAAAATGAATCTAAAATGAGCACAATATAGCTTAACAAATGCAGGAACTTATCTCTCAGAGTGATGGCTTGATTTTGCTTGGAATGAATGAAAATCTCTGAAATTTGTCCTCTATTTATAGGTTAAAATTTTGTTCTCTCAACTAGTCTAAGGATCGGATCGACTGGTCGAAGGACCAACCAATTTTTAAAATTTCTGGTATAATAAGATAAGGTCGTTACTCAACTGGTCGAGTGGCCTGCTCGACTGGTTGAGCAATGCACTCGGCTGGTCGAGTAGGACCAAAAAACCTTGTTGGACTTTGAGTCAAGCCTGCACAACTGGTCGAGCACTGTTCACTCGACTGGTCGAGCAGTCTCCACAACTGGTCGAGAGTTTAACAGAAAATTTCAAAAATTTACAACTAATCTGGGACTAGTCGAAAAACTCTTGGACTGGTCGAGCCAGAGCTTGGACTAGTCGAACAAAGATTAGGACTAGTCAAGGAAATGACCTATAAACTTATGAAATGACCCACATAAAATATGCAATGAATATGACTCATCCTATGGTCAATCTAGGGTCATTCATACCTTGCTTGTGAGTTTGAACAATTGAAACATCGTTCGCTCTGCTAACTCATTCACTTGAAATAATTAAAGCTTGTCTTTAAAACTTGAACTTGTGCTTGAGCTAGGGCTTGAGTTCTTGATTCTTTGAAGTACTGAACTTGAAGATTAAACTTGAACTTGAGCCTTGAACTTGTACTTGTACTTTAGCTTGAAATCTTGAACTTCAACAACGTTCTTCAACTTAAACGCGTAAAAAAGTTCGACGAAGTCGTGCACAACTTGAAAGTGCGCGTAGTTGATCTATTCATCTCATCAATACATGATATAGATTCTAAATGATTTGGCACAACAAAATTTGACAACTCTGGGTGCTAGATTTTCAATATAGCATTTACAGTGGGTCCACACGTGTGGCCACCAATAGCTTTGAAAAAAGCTAATATTTGTGTTTTCCTGGTCGTCCAGGCTTAGTGGACTTCCACTGGACGGACAACCTAGATGAAACACTACATCAAGGTGGTCTCATGTCCATGCCCTGGACGGATGACTTGGATAAAGCTCTCGCATCTGGTGGGTCCCACGTGTATGTGGCCCATGACAGTTAGATCAAACTGATATTTATGATTTCCTTCATCCAGGCTGTCCCAAAATGGATAGCAAAGTGGGCTCCACCAACTGGTCGTCTAGAAAAAAATCTAGACAGTCTGGCTTTGTTGAACAAATTAGGTGGGCCACACACATCATCATCACCATAAAAAGAAAGAGGAGAGAGAAAGAGAGGGAGAAATGTGTGATGGAGGGACCCCACCACTATGGGCCCCTCTAATACATGTATCAATACATACATCAAGATGGGTCCCAAATGTGTCGGCCCATTAACAAAAATCAAGGGTAGAGATTTCCTTCCCACCATGAATCAGGGCCTAGATGGCCTTCATCCACTAGGAAATTAAATCAAACATCATGGTGGGGTCCATGGAGAATGGCCCCACCGTGGATACATGCATGCAAGCTTGGTGGGCCACACTTACAGACCACGATGGGATCTCCACCATTGATTAGTGCGTCCCACTTGTCCCATGCACAAAATAAGCAAATCTATCCTAAAGAAATCACCCATCTCCAATCTTCAACTCCTTTTTCTTCCTCCTATAGGTTCTAGAGCTTCAAGAGGGTTATTTTAATGGTTGGATTGAGAAGGATCTAAGGTGAAAGGGGCTGGATTTTCTCCAAATGGTGGGACATCCAAGCTCTTACACGAATGGAGAAATGAAGAAGAAAGAGGGAGGGAGAGAGATAAAAGAGTGATGTAATCGTTAGTTGTAAGGTAATGATGATAGGTGTAAGAAAGCATGGCTAGTTACCCATCATAGCTTGTAAGAGGCATGGGGCTATGGTATAGGGTGATGTCACCATCATGATTGCTTTCTAGGGAAATGTACTTGGACACCTTGGGTCCCATAATCATGCAATTAACGGCTGGGATAATGCATGGGCTGGATCCCATAATCTAAGCGTTAGATTGGCGCATGAGACACTACGTTGGAACCACGGCGACGATGCGGTTGCAATGGCATGGGTCTCAGGTTGAGTCAACTTGGATTCATAGGATGTGACTCAAGGTCACTCGCAAATACTATCTACAGTCACAGATCTCGAAATTTGACGGAGAGGATCGCGGGATCCTAAAGAACAGAATGGTCACTAGGACATAGGTCTAACAATATCTTTATACTAAACATGTTCTTAGTGTGTTCTATCAGGCCAAATACATTAGCATTTTTTTACACACACACTCACACCCCCACACACTCACGTCGTAGTGGGATTTCACCACCTATGGATACTCAAACCCTTAACCGGGTGTTGAAACTCCTGAGAGTCAACCACCCGAGCAACAGTAACAACTGAATGGCAGGCCCCACTAGAAATATAGAAGTTTATGTGGTATGGCCCACATTAAACTAACATCGACTCCTCAGGTAGCCTATAAGGTATGAGTAAAATACATACACAAAGGTGGGGTACACTGGGAGTGACCTGAATAGACACCCACATGTATAACGCATGTGTCACTAGGCTACCAATCCATTTGGGAACATGACCCACTAATGATGTCCCAAAATAATTAGATTATCAATAGAATCACTATACTTTAGTAGGATGATCTGCACCATTTGATCATTGTTGACGATTACAGTTCATTGGTTAGTCACTAAGATATGGCCATCTGAGTCTTGAGATTTCATCATTTCAGGCAAGGTATATGCTTAAATGGATTTAATATAACCATATTGTCAACATTCACATGCCCACTAATTAGGGATTTGAATCCAGGATGCCAAGCATAATTAAAAATCCAAGGGATCCCGGATCTAGGGATTCCCAAGTCCAAGAGATCTTAAGTCCAAGAAATCCCAAGTCCAATAGGTTTCTACCCCCATATTTCCCTGTGGTGTGGTCCACCTAAGGTCTGGATTGGCTTAAACTTTGGGACTATGGTCTAACATGACCCGAGAGAAGGATGGGTGGCATGGATGGCACATAAACCTTAAGGTGGGTCCCATGAGTGGGACCTAAGTGCTATAAAAAATGGGCAACACTCCCTGCCCACAGTTTCTCCCTAGTATGGTCTGCTTGGGACTTAGATCATCTTGATTTTGATGCCCTTTCCACCATCCAAAATTTGTGTCCTAAGTCATGAGTTAGATGGAGAATAAACATCACTATGGCCACACAAGGTGGTCCACGCCGTGATAGCGTGCGGGGCATGCTTTCCAATAGTGTGGCCCACTTGTGGGCCTCACAACACCATAAAAATTAGAAAAGAAAGGGAAATGGAATGTAAAGAAGTAAGGGAAGGAGATTCGGCCATCGGGGTGGCCCCCACCACTATGGGGTCCACCAAACACATCTACCACATAAACAAGGCGGGTCCCACCCTTTTAGGCCCATGGGAATGAAAGAAAACAAATAAAAAGGGAGATTTTGTCCTCCCTTGCACTCACAATGATGGATGGACAGTTGAATTGGCCCGGATTGTTGATTGAATGGCTCAGATAGTGAAGCTCCTCCCATAAACTCCTCCAACCTTCCTTCAAGCTCTAATCTCTCTTAATCCCTCTCTTAAAACACTCGTTCCTGTCAAGCATTCTCTCTTTTCTCTCTAATCTCTCTCTAATTTTTTTTAAAAATATATTTTTCTCTCACTCTCTCTAATCTCTTTTCTCTCTTTCCTCCTCACTCTCATTTGCTAGGAAAATATGGAGAAATAAAAGGGGTTTAAGGGCTTTTATGGTAGAACCTTTTGCGTAGATAGGGAATTATGAAAAGAGAGAGTGGTAAAATGGAGAGAAAAAGAAGGAAAGAATGATGACTAAGCATGGGTTGCATAAGCAAGGCATGGGCTTGTTTAACTACTGGGAAGAGAGAGTGACATGAGTGATGGATGGGTTGATTGATGGCTTAATTGATGGATTGATTGATTAAACAACATTGGGATTTGTGTAAGTGGAGCTCACGCCACTAATACGTTGCGTTGTCCACCTCGGATTATGCTAAAAACTATAACTTCTAACCTGCATATCATAATAAGGTGTACCACGCGACACCAGCGCAGTGGCTAGGGTACAAATCTCAAAGTGTTGCGGTACTAAAATAGGGTGGTGATCAAAACTAACTGATTTGGTCTATCGGGAATGCGCTGGCACTGAAAATAAAAGTATTAGATGATATTTGATTCAAAAATTATATTGTCTCAAAAATCATAATCTTTAATTAGTAGACATATTTTTAATGAATGTAGGGATTTTATCCTCATTTGACTCAAAAAATTCAGGGCATTGATTTACACCGTCTCAAAAAAATAAAAATAAATAAATAAATAAATAATTAGGGCATCGAGGACTAAGTCAACTCTATGACTTTGAAGGTTCTGAATCTTTCATCGAAGTAATGTAAACTAAGGATTAGGAAATTGAAGTTCTCTTCTGTTCCCCACCCCCCACGCCACCCTCCCTTGCCATGAATTTTAGCTATATTTTGCACATGGTTCTTTCATATGCTGCTTCTTTAGGGTTTAAGTTTTGAACTAATTGCAATGACAAGTTCTTTTTTGAAGTGTCCAACTTATCTTTGCCTCTGTCTTTTATGTTTCTCTTTGTGGTTGATGAATTTTGGTTGAGCTTTTGCAAATGTGTTTTTCTTTTGTGTTGGTTTAATTAATGGTGACTAGAGGAGGTATGGATCATTAGGCTTCTGATGGTGGACATGTCTGTAATTTATCTATAATGAACTGATGATTGAGGTTTATCTCCCTTTTGTTTTCTTTTTCTTTTGTTTTCTTTTTTTTTTTTGTTTAATGGATATCTAAAAGTAATATAAAATACAAATGTTGTCAAATCATCCAACACTTATATTATTAAAATATCAAATTTCTCTCTAAAATGATCTCATTTCTACTCACATTTAAATAGAAATTGTTAAAACTTAAGATTGGGGAAGTGGGATGGATTGGAACATGTATAGATGATCATCTTCATTAGTTAATTTAATATCTATATATAGTTTTAAAACATCACTTATGCAACATAATTAATGAATGATGTATGTTGACTGTATTAGCACATAAACATGGGATAGATTAAGCCAAAACACAGATATGATTCAGGGATAAGTGAATAAAGCAAGCGGAAGACTTATAGTAAAATATGTGTACAAGTGTAAGTCACTGAATTACATATACAACCAGATCGTGTAAAAGTGTTATTTATCAAAATTATAAGTACAAGTTACATCATTTCAGTTCCCAAAATAGTAATCCCATAGATCCCGCGCAGACCGAGGCTCGCTAGAACCCGTCTGAAAACTGCATATAGGAGAAGGCAGCCTCGTCGTCATCCAGCTCCGCTCTGCCTCAGACGTCACATCCACATCTGCAACATCGGGGCCTAAGACAGTCTGGTGGGTGTGAAACACCGCCCGAAACGTGGGAGTGAGTGATCAACTCGGTGGAACAATAAGGCACTGGTTAACATGTTATCAGTTCAATCAAACAGTAATGATAAAGCGGGACAATTAAATAAATCCTAAGTACTCTTGTTAATGCGGTATGAATGCAATATGATGCGTGCCCTCACGCGTACACCCTCGGCGTCTTCATCTTACGTTACGCATGACATCGCCTCAAAGTGCGCCACATCTACAAAGCACATGCAAATGCGGTGCATGGATATGATTACCAAGTTGTTATTAGTCCAATTCATACATCGATTGGGAAGCTAAGATACCTTCCTCATATCATCATCCAAACAGTGATCCATACTAGGGTCGTCAATCCTAGACATCTCATACGATCATATAGTTGAGGTCGTAGCAAAGGGCTCGTCACCAATCAATGCACGCCTTTCATGCCCTTACTACCACAGATCGGCTCGTCACCTCCTTGTGGTATCCTGGTATGCTCGAGGTCACTACAAAGGGCTCGTCACCAATCAATGTAGGCCGACAGACGAATATAGTGTCCCATACCACCATAATCGGCTCACGAGTTTAGTTGCTCACTGGTCACTACGGGGAGGCTCGTCACCCCAGCGTAGGCCGACGGCTCGACCACGGTGTCCCATACCACCATGTCGGCTCATGAGTCTTAGCGGATCGGTACCATGGTTATTAGGATTTCACTGGTAAGTTCGGTACCCTAGATTCAAGCAGGAGCGTCCATACATGGTTAACATACACTGGACAATCGGGTTAGTTGACGAACTCGACTAGCACGAGCGCACGTTGAATTGAGCGACATAGAGTGCGCAAACACTCCGCGTGGCCAAACCACTGCCGCCAACTCTAATACGACTCGGGTTCGTCTAATGCGTCTCATGTGGCGAAAGCAATCTCAACCACGACAAAAGGGTCAATTACCGATTTCCTGGACTAAGGCATAGTCCCAAACATCCTACACTACTACAGATATTCATATGGAATGTAAAACAATAATGGAACAATAACTCAAATCATGTTACATACACATCGAATAATATCAACTTAACATAAATGTAAGCATAGGAATGCTTGAATTTAAATAACTTGGAATGTAAATGCATAAGGAAATCATGCGCATCCATAGGAGTATTGAGAATCACTTCTCAACGCCCACACTTAGTGTAATCAATTACACTTAGGTCATTCATGCATTTCTACAAACACTTAGCATACAAGGAATAACATACATGACGTATGTTGGAATACATGCACTTAGACAATTCCCTTTACCAAGGAGTTGTCATACATGCATCTAGCATACATACATGACCAATAATCATGGCAAGCACAAGTGCGTATTTTATACGTATACGGTACTTTATAAATACACTTAGAATACACAAATCTCAATATAGCACATGCATATCGGAAAGCAATGCAAACATAACATTTGACATGTGAAATCTCATCCATAACAAGAATAAATCACTAACTGGGATTGAAAGCCTTGAAAACCATAACCTATACACTTAAAGTCCGCACCTTAAGCAAAGAAAGAACCGCCGAACTGATTTAGACGAGTTGTCTTCGTCAACGGCGCAAGAATACCCTAAAATAAGGATAGAAATGAGATACAACAACACCAAGTCTAATCTAAGCTCTAACACAGGTTAGGGTTAGGTTAACTTACCCCAAAGGAACTCAGAATCGTCAGAGGAACGATTCAAAGCAAAGGTTCAAAGGTGAAGAAGAACAAGGAAGAATCAAGATGATTCACCAACCGATCTCTCTCACTAACTCTCTCTTTTCCACTCTCTCCAAGCTAGGGTTAGAGAAAATTCGTATGGAAATGAGAGCTAGGGTTTAAGGACTATATATAGGCCTTAAAATGATGGAAATAACCCCGGTCAAGGTATACTTAGGTTATAACCAAAGTACGCCTTTCTCGATCCAACGAAGCACTTCGGGTGGGACCTATAACCACGAAAGGTCGGACTTAAGCTCACCGACCATGGATCTAGGTCAGGCTGAGTTTTCGTACCGACGGCTCTTCAGATCGGCCGTGGCGGACCACACTCAATTCAACGGTCACGGAAACTCGATCAGTCCACAAGCACTAGGATATGCCAGGGCCAACATCCTGATCGGAGGGTGAAATTGGGTCAGAATCCAACGGTGAGATAGCTTAAAATCGTCGCAAGCGACACGACTCAATTTCATAAAAGCTTATTAAATTCCAACCGTTCTCACACTCTTCACTCGAACTCAATCAAATCGACCCGAACATCGGATCGACTTGATTTTGAGGTGAAGACCAAGCCCAACTCGGTGACAGCTGACTAAGATCATCGCCATCGGACTTTCGGCGCGGTCTAGGTCCGATCCGGATCTTCCAAAAATTCCCCAAACAGCTGGATTTAGCGATGGATCCCGGATTTCCGAGTAACGTAGCGCTCACTAATCTGCACGTTTAGAGCCATGCGGATACAATTTAAAGTGATTGATGCGAATTTCACAAGCAATCAAGTAGAGCACTAACTACCCTAAAACAACTACTTAAGGAAAGATTAGCACAAAATTTCCAAGGTCGTTACAATAGATGTTATCTTCATTAGTTAATTTAATATGTATATATAGTTTTTTTTTTTTGGCCATCATTGCTTTTTTTTTTTAATTTTGTTTTGCAGGTCATAGGTAGGGACGAATGGGAGCTGGATCGATGAATTTTTATTTTTTATTTTTATGTATTTGGAACCATTCAACTTATCATTGTAAATATTATTTTAATATTCATTTTAACTATGTTGTGCAACATTTTTTAGATTTTAAATATATAGAAAAAATACATATTTTAATCAAATATAAATAACCAAATACATAAAAAAAATTTTTTTACCAACGATCTATACTGGTGCTTCGGCAGACCATTACAACTTTTTGGTAGACCTTTAGTGGTAGCTCGACATACCTTTACTAGCGCTTACAGGACTTTTTCAAGCACTTGTCAGGCTTTTTCAGGCTCTTAGGAAGACCTTTAACGGTGATTTTTTAGGCTATAATAGCAATCAGAAGAAGCGCCGGTAAAGGCTCCTGATTGTCAGTAAAGCTCCCCCTATAGCGGCAGTCAACAAAACCACCGGGAAAGCCTGATGGGCACTAGAAAATGAATTAGTAATGCCTCCTTTTACAGCACATTTCTAGTCATTGGCAAAGGCTTTGCTGATGGTTATTACGACCGCCTAGCAAATAATGATGATTAAATGCCTCTCATTAAAGCTTCCCATGACCAACTTTGATGTTTATTTTCTATCCCACCTATTGAAACATCAATAAAAATCTTGTTGAAATAAAAACACAAATATCTACTTGATCCTGAACTTTTATGGTCTAAGTGGAGCCCACTTAGATATATGATTATATCCACGTTGTCCAGCAGCATGCACACCTATGCTAGGGAGCCCACCCATATGATGTGTGTGTTTTATTCACACTATCCAGCAATATGCACTCGACGCTAGGGATCCACCTTGATGAATGTGTTTTATCCACACCGTCCACCTATTTAGACAGATCCTGGAGCCACCTTATTATGCTTGTGTATGTCATTAGGTCCACAAGACTGTGAAGTCCACTATGTTGTGTATGTGTATGTTATGACAGCCACAAGACCCTGGAGCCCACTATGTTGTGTATGTATAAGCCATGAGGCCCGTAAGATTGTGGATCCCACCCTAGACATTTGCATGCATGGGTCCTAATTTGGCCGGTCGTATGGTACATAGGGCCCACTGCCTTGAACAATGAGCCCACCGTGATATTTGTATGCCGACCCTAAAATGGGCTAGTCGTGTGAAGTTTTAGGACCCACTATTGGGCAATGAGGTCCATTGTGAGCCAATGGCCGTAGGCTCACTTCTTAGATAGTTGGGCCCACCATGAGTATGCAAATGCGTGACCCACTGTCAAGGGCAATAGGGGTTTATCTTATGGTAGTAATTATGACTCGACCTTTAATCATGAGAATGATCCATAGATTAGTGGTTTGACCTTTTGATTGTTAAACATAAGATAGTTTACTCCAATGCATACAAAGGCCTAAATGGGTCTACGTGAACTTGGTTGACAACACTTAGAGATGATGCTTGCACATGTGGAAAATAAACCTATTTGACTTATTTGTTGTACACTAGATAGTGTGCACAGGAACCCATGTTTAAGTACACTCTTAAGGAAAAATTAAACTAATGAAATGTGCATAAATGATATGCACATACAAAATATTGTTTCAGTATACTCAAGTAGCACATTTGACCTTCGATGTACACCAGTATGGTGTTTAAGTAGCCTTATTCGAGTATGCAAATGAAATCCTTCTATAGCATGCCAATAGACGCTTATGTTAACAAGGTCTAGCGTGGCATGATAGATTCTTGTAGGTGATCTAGTGTACGAATATAAATATTTATAGACTTTTGAATCATGATATTGTGAATTATGAGTGGACTCATATTATAAGTTATGATTATGTCGAACATTGTCTTTAATTAATGCCGATTTTAAAACTATAAAAGACTTGCCATTGATTGAATTTCAACCATTACATCGTGAAGACTCATACATGTGCCATAAGTACAATATGTTGTCAGATGTCTTAAATCTGGAAAAAAATTTTCATGCATGACAGGTCGTAGGACTAGCTCGATCGATCGAGGGAGCTGTACGACCGGTCGTGGCCTGCTCAACTCAAAGTCCAACGAGCTTAGTTTTTTGGTGTCTGGGATGCTCGACCGGTCGAAGGGATGTCACAACTGGTTGAGGGGGTCCCTCGACCAGTCATGGTCATCCTTCGACCAGTCATGGTTACGCAGATTCATTTCCATATTTGATGCAGACTGCGGATTTCTGTGTCGCCTTTCACAAGGGTACGAAAGGAAAGTTTTCTAAACTATAAATAGGGGTCCCTAGGGCTATTCTAAGAGATACAAAAGCTTTCTAAAAGGTTTTCAAGGGTTCCAAAAGGATTCTAGGGTTATCAAAGGGTGTAGTAAGGGTGATATTCGAGGTTGTTCGAATCGGGTAAGTCCTCTCTCTTGTAATTTATATTTCATAGTGGATCTCTATCACTTTGTGCCATGGTTTTTTCCTGCAAGGGTTTTCCACGTTAAAACTTTGTGTTCTTTTATGATTGCTTGTTACTATTAAATTGTTATCCTAGATCTAGATCTGTGTGATTCCGCAGCACAAATCCCCAACACAATAAAGGGCGGTGGATTTATGGGAGTTAGATGTTTGGACCTTGTGATAGGTCATGGATATTTTTATTATTGTGCATTGGGACCTTCGTCATCGGGCCAAGTCAGTTAAGTATGTCAGTTGTACAATACCCCCACTTTCAAGGTCAAATGGAGAAGAGGTTTAACGAGCCTACTATTACAACCTAGGGGTTACACACCCCAAGTACAAGGTTGTGATGTAAGAACATAATTAGAACTAAGCTACTTCTAAAATTGAGAATCCAATGAATAATTAGAGGTAAAAATAGTAATTAGGAATTACTAAGGATCTAAGAATCCACTTCTAGCAATTACAATGTCCAATTTATTGATTCATCTTTTATAACTCAACTAGAACCGGATTCTAATTGTTTTAATTGAGAGATAATTCTATTAAACCAATCACAAACATCTAACAAGGTATGATTTCAATTGAACGATTCTCTCATGAAACACTCAGACATCAATCACAGGGAATTCAATCATTTATTATGCCTAAAGTTTACAATAGATTAAGGAACTTCACAAATTGATTCATTCTCTAATCAAGCTAAGCATTTGTTAAATCAAAGCATCCATTATAACCTAAGTTCACAACAAATTCATAAATAAACAACTCACAGACTTTAAAGTAAATTCAAACTAATTTCAATTAAATATATATCATTCAAATCAAAAGCATGAATCAAATGAAGTAGAACATTGTAATAAACTAGAAGGTTCGCCCTTTAACTTTAGCTAAGAGATTAGCTAGACATAGCTATCTTAGAAAGAAAAAAAAAAGAAACTACAACTTGGAAGGAAATTAAGGTGGAAGAGCATTGTTGGCACTCCACTTGAGTCTTCTCTCTCCAAACCTTAGAGAATTCTTAAGAACATCTTAAAAAAAACTCTTATATAGATAGGAGGCTTGCACTTTCACAGCGATTTGAAATTTTCACAAAACTTATGCAGTTACCGCCTCCGTCGATTGGAGCTTCGAAAGGATTGAAACCTATCGAGGACCTATCGATATGATTGAAGATGCACTCAATGGCATCAAAGAATGAATAAAAATTCAATAACAAACTTTCAAAATTCATAATTTTCTCGATGGAATGAAGGGTCTTCGATGGGATCAAAGGATCAATCCAACAAGCTTTCAAAAAAATCCAGATTTTCTCGATATGAAGCTCAATGTAATCGAATCCTATCGATGGCCTATCAATGGGATCGACACTCCTATCGACAGGATCGATAAGTGTTGATTTCCTTCACTTCTCTGAAACACACTTGATCTTTCATACTCTAATTTAGTACTTATTTTCCTCAGACTTTTGGCACCTAAAATCATCAACATTTATCTATAATTCTCCAATTCTTCATTGCCTTTGAGCTTTATCTCTTTTAGGGCTTAAAATTATCGCTTTAACTACAATTCAGTTTTGCTTCCAAAATCACCTCACATGTAGAAAACATATCTAATTAGATTAATTAAACACTTAAATGAATGGAAAACTAATGCATATGAGAGGATAAATTTGCAATATTTAATTCTCAACACACTTCCCAATCAGCATTTTGCTAGTCCCGAGCAAAATATCAAAAGATTTTTCAAAATCCAAGAGAAATAGTCTTTTATAAGAATTCATTTTATAATCCATATATATGATTCTCAAGTCAGTCTGAATAATAGAATTCCAAGGCACACAAGTTTTTGAATCCATTATCCTCATATATTTTAGTACTTAGCAAATTACCACATTAAAGTTCAAATAATTAATCGTTCAATAGAAACATTCCAAACAATAAGTTCTATGGTGCACGGTGATATTTAGACTTAACACAACTCAAAGTTCAGTATTTTACATTCATGTTAACATTAATAATTACACGGAATGGTTAGATCAACTAAAGTCTAAACCAAACTTGCTTTATAGTTCAATTACTTCTAGTTTTCAATTTTTTTCAATGAAGACTTTCACTATATATATATAAATTCTTCTCATTTAATAGGTATCCATTTCTAATGCTCACTGCTCACTTTTTTTTTGCACTTTTTCATTTGAACATGATGGACAAGTTCTCCAAGCTTGGTTCCTAGCACTCTTGATAATCATCAAATCACACTATAGTATCAAACTTCAAATGTAGAAGTGTAAGCTAGATGTGAATGTGAAAATTCACTACTCAATCAATGTTTAAAATTTTTCAAGTGAAGATTAACAAGTTGAACTTCAATTATGATTTCTACCAAGCAATTAAACTCTAAGTTTCAAAAATTCTAAAAAATAGTGCCTTTTCATTCTAATCGTTAGACTTCTTTCAAAAATCACTCCAATTCACATAATCAAACTTCTCAAAATTTCATAACTTTTAAAAATGCACAATTAAAGATTTTTTTTCACAATTAAAGAATTTTCTAAAGGAAACTCCACCCCCAACCTAAATTATACATTATCTTAAATGTAAAAAATATATGTTAAAAATGAGAACAAGTCAATGTAACATGTAGAGGGTAGAGAGTACTTGAAACGATGAATACACACATGTTCTAAGTTTGAAAGTTGATGTGAAGAAAACAGAAACTAACTTCTAAACTAAACTAGACCTAAGGAAGCAACTAGATTCCTAAATCTAAACGGATTAATCCAGAATAAACAGGATCTTCTAGAGGCATGGGTTCTTCCTCTAGTAAGTATTTCAACAAATTTCTCAATAAAATTTTCAATAAGATCATCTATAAACCCACTTTACAGTAAGTCTAGATATCTTGGAATGTTAACATCCTGAGAAATCTACGAACCTTATTAAAAAATTTCCTTTTATTATCTTGAGGTTTCTAAAGATTATCTAAAGAGTATGAAAGTAACCTATGGTAGAAAAATTTCCATTATCAATGTACCATGGTGAATAAGAGACTGCAAATAATCCAATATCAGAAAACTTATCTTTAGCTTGTGTAGTCTCACTAAAATCCAAAGTTTTGATCTTTGGGTTAAATTCCATATCCTCCACCCTTAATGGTAGACATTTAAAATTGGTGGAATGAAGCTTTTCAAAATGATTTTCTTCTCGGACAGAGTATCTAAAGAGTATAAAAGTCACCTATGGTAGAAAGATTTTCATTGTTAGTGTACTATGGTGAATAAGAGACTACAAATAATCGAATATCAAAAAAATTATCTTTAGTTTGTGTTGTCTCACATAAATCCAAAGTTTCAGTCTTTGGGTTAAATTTCATCTTCTCCACCCTTAATGGTAGACATTCAAAATTAGTGGAATGAAGCCTTTCAGAATAATTTTCTTCTCGGTCAGTATCAGGCACGAGGGTGCAATTTTGCAAGGCATTCATTATATCTCTAGTCATGGGATCATTAGAATCAACAAAGTGTGCCAAGCATACTTTTAAAGGTTTGGGAAATTCAGTTAGAAGGGACTCCTCTGCCACAAAGGTATTAATCAAGTTAACCTCATGGATCTCATCCCATCCTCTTACGGTTTGTGTAAATTAAACACATTTGATTTCAATGCCATATTCCCAAAAGATAATTTCATGATTCCTTTCCGGCAATTGATTATAGTATTGGAAGTAGCTAGGAATGGTTGACCTAGAATGATAGAGATTTGAGTGCTCATATTCATAATTGGGTGTGTATCCAACACGAGAAAGTCTACCGGGTACTAGAACTTGTCGATTGGACTAACACATCTTCAACCACCCCTCTTGGTACTATAGTTAAGCGATTCACCAATTGTAACATTGTTTTGGTGGGTTTCAATTAACCATGTCCTAATTACTTATATACCAAGTATGGTATTAGATTAACACTTGCCCTAAGATCTAGAAGTGTTTTTTCAACCCAAAAGTTATCAATTATACAAGAGATTGTAAGACTTATAAGATCTTTGTATTTTGGAGGAGTTTTTGTTTAATGATCGCACTCACCTGCTCTATCACAAAGGCTTTCTTATGTATGTTTAACTTACACTTTACCGCACATCGATCCTTTAGGAATTTGGCATAAGATGAAATTTATTTAATTGCATCCAACAAGGGAATATTGATTTTGACTTATTGGAAAACCTCTAGAATGTCATGATTTTCACTTAACCTTTTAGATGATATGAGATGGTGAGGAAATGGGGCCACGGGCTTAGGCTTATGTTCTATGTAAGACTCGTGTCCTAGTCCGTACCATTCCGTTGGCTTCTACGGTCCTTCCGGTCGAATTCTGGCAACCTTCGCACTGTATTCGATGATTGCGCGCAATCCTAAGCCAAGTTGGCTCGAACCGAACCTATACCTTGGCGACCGCGTCGTCATCGCTGTTCCAACGCCGTGACTCACGCACTGAACTGATACCCAGGCCAGGAGATGTGGGCCTATGTTCATTCCAAAGAAACGCCGCGTGCTGCAAATATCGAGGGAATCTCTACGATATGTCTCATCAATCAATGTCAAGTACAAGCCTTACCCCAAGTACAACAACCCATCCCTACTTTTTTCAAAAGCCCACTCTCTCTCCACCTCACCATCCCGCTTTTACAATTTTCAAACAAACCCATCCCCTTTTTCTAAAAAAAATCAAACTCACCCATACCTCCCATCCCCTTCCTTACATCATCCCATCTCTTTTATTATTTTCCCTCTCTCATTCCGTCTCTTCACTTCCAAGCAACTAAGAACCCCAAATGTCTAAGCCTCCCCAACTCTCCCCAAAGCCAAGTGTGGCCCACCCTCTCATCTCTCATCTACACCATCAAAATGCCATCAACCATCATTAAAAGTAAAGGCAAGGAGCATAAAAGGCTAAGGAAGCAAGGAGGAGGCCTAGAGGTGGGTGATCTACCGTTGCTTTCGTTTTTAAGGGTCACTTATTGTGGGACCCACATGATGTATGCATTATATAAGGGAGGGCCCATTAGTGGCGGGGTCCCTCCCCCTTCACGTCTCTCTCTCTCTCTCTAGCTATTATGATGGGAGTGGGCCTCACAAATGTGTGTTATAGATGTCCATCAAACGGTGTGGCCCATCCTGTTACAAGTGGTGGTCCACACCATCCATTATTTGGGAATGTGGAGATCCCCACACTAGACTAAGGGTATATGTCATATTATATTAATATAAATATATATATGTGTGTGTGTGTGTATAATATATATGTATACATATAGGTGGGCCACATCCAAGTGGGACCCACCATAATGCTTGTGCTATATGTAGACTGTCCAGCGTCCCTGGACGCTGGACGTGGTGTGGCAAACAGAGAAGTGTGAACTGACGCTGGTGCACAAGCCAGCTTTCAAAAAAAAATAATATATTTTTTGGGCACTCATGTAGGCACCACCTGGATGTATGTATAGAATCTAAGCCATCCATCCTCTTCCTCAGATCATTTTAGGCGTTAGCCAAAATTTGGGACCAATCCGATTCTTGGGTGGGCCATACCATAGGAAATAGCGGTAATACCGTTAAAACCCACCTTGAATCTTCTATTCGCTAAGAATACGTTGCATATTGGTCTCATTTGGTCGATCAAGGGACGTAGAATCCAATGGCCGGGTTGGATTTTTCAGATGTGGGCCCTATCTATGAAAAATCACAAATTTATAATAATTAAAAAAAAAACACTGCAGACAAGGCAGCAGCGTCTGTTGCTGCCGCTGACGCAAAGACACCATAACTTCCTTGGATGATGGGGGGCAGGAACACGGTTCCCAGATGTGGGCCCCACCATGATGCATTTCGAACATCAATGTCGTGCATTGGGTGGGCCCTTAGGGCAGTGGCTCCCCTGCCAAAAATCAGCCGTATAC
The DNA here is from genome assembly GCF_029962835.1 of Magnolia sinica. Classification (NCBI taxonomy): domain Eukaryota; kingdom Viridiplantae; phylum Streptophyta; class Magnoliopsida; order Magnoliales; family Magnoliaceae; genus Magnolia; species Magnolia sinica. The sequence continues at coordinate 96,323,928 of NC_080574.1, forward strand.
GGAACTCAGGTGGGCCATACCATCTAAAATCACGTGAGGACATGCCTAAAACATATAAAATTACTTGGTGGGGCCTACCTGAAATTTGGATGCAGTTGAAACTTGTTCTGAACCCTCAGTCAAGTGGGACACACATAATGGGTGGACTGGATTTGTGAACCATATTCCAGTGGGCCCCAGTTTCCCAGGTCCACGTGACCTTTTAAATAGGTTGGATGTCAGATAAATATCACGGTGCCAGGTCATGTGTGACCTTATCAAAGGGTTGGATGGAAAATAAATATTACAGTGGGCCCCCCCTGGTCCGCATGACCTTATCAAAGGGTTGGATGGAAAATAAATATTACAGTGGGCCCCTTGGTCCACGTGACCTTTGAATAGATTGGAGGTAAATAAACATAACTATGGGCCCCAGGTCTGAGTGACCTTATCAATGGGTTGGATGGAAAATAAACATTATGGTAGGCCCCACATGGGACCCACTTATGTATGTATTGTAAACCACACCCTCCATTAGTGTGGGCCCCACCATGATGCATGTGTTTTATCCAACCCGTCCATTCATTTGGAAATTATTTTAAGACCATGCGATGAGGCCCATCTTGGTGTATTTGTGGGCTGTTCATTGAGACCCACTTTGATTTGTATAAGGCCTATATTATGAGGCCCATTGTGATGTATGCAAGGCCCATGAGTTATGGCCCATTGCAATGTACGTAAGGCCCGTTGGTGCGGCCCATTGATACGGCCCACTTGATGAATATAAGGCCCATATGATACGGCCCAATTGATGTATTTAAGGCCCAATGGGGCGCAATTAGGTCCATTGCAATGCGTGATTCTTCCGTGGTGTATATAATGATGTTTATAACGGGTAGTGCCTTGGGAACAATGATGGTTAGAGGCTCACATTGTAAGGATGAGGTCGGTTAAATGTCCACATTGTCACTCTCCCTAGGGCCTATTGATAGGCCCATACTTGCAGTGTGTAGGCCATCTAGGCCCATCTTCGTTTTGATCAAAGCCCATCACCACATAACATGTATAGCATAGATCCATGATTCATGATCATAAGCATCATATGCATGCCTGATATGAGAAGTGACTGATCATAGCATATGCCTTCAGGCAGATCGTTTACGGGCTCCCTGATAGGCGGAGTCACCCCACATGAGCGCTCGGTACGCGTAGGATTGTTGCATGTCTGATAGTATGATTCATGCACTTACATTTGTGTGGTTGTGATTATTGTATGCCCTAGCGACATCAGGGCCATAGCCTCCACAGACACATCGTAGGTGGCTAGATTGGATACCGAAAATATTGTTACTAAGCATCGGGGCACCATAGATGTCCTTGGGTGAAAATTTCTAAACCCGATGGTACAAGAGGATGACTCCAACATCGAGACCGAGTGGATATATGAGCACACGAGGGCCGAATACCAGGAGGCCGCGTCTCCCACTGTGTTGTGGTCGGTTGAAAAGGGGTGTGGCCTTACTCGCCCGAGGGTAGGGGGCAATACTAGGCTGAGTTTGACCAGCTCATGAATGGGTCTGCTATCATCATGCCAGATAGGTATTGGCAAACTATTTGCCAGGCAGATAGTGAGATTTCTTACGCTCACTTGGACTGTGCGGCTAGGAGAGCGGTAGTACCACTTGGAGTGTACTAAACCCCGGTGATTATCCAGAATGAGGACTGTACTGATATATGATGAGAATTGACATGCTTGAATTGCATCTCGCATCGTATGGCCATGTTATGGCTGATAGCATTCTTATCTTGCACCGCATAGCCTTGGTACGGCTGATTGCATTCATGTACTCATCAGCATGATTCCACATTACTCTAACCTTGCATTCTGAGCACGCTTATATTGCGCACACACTTACACCACCCTCTAAGCTTTTTATAAGCTTATGCACGATTGATGCGTGCAGGTGACGCCAGGACGCAGCAGTATCATAGAGTAGCAGGAGCGTGCAGAGGAGCTTTTGGAGTTTCTATCTTTTGCATTATCTTGTATTCCCTTCAGATGCATTGTACTTAAAAATTTTTGATCATAGTGGATTTTGTGATGGTGTTCTTGTGGTTATTGTTCGTGGGTTATGCTTTTGGTTATGCTCATTACGAATTAAATTGATATTAGAAATCCTCCTTGTAGGATCCCAAGATCGGAACCTGGTAAATGGGTGCTGGGAGCCGAGAATGGGGTTCTATGGAGGCTGTCGGCGCCAGATTCGGCAATTGGGAATTTTGTGAGCCCGGTTTTCGAGTTCGGGGCGTGACACTCTAGCTTTTCAACATGTGGAGTATTGCTAGATTCTTCATCATCTTTAGAATTTTTGGATTCCTTAAGTTTCTCAACCTTCTTAGGAATTTTTTGTTGATCTCTTTACCATTTATCAGGGTGGTGATGGATTTAGCATATTTCACATGTTGGGCCAAAGAATGGGTTGAGGTTTGTCTAGAAAAGTCCATTTCTTCCTACTACTTAGGTGCGACTCAATTCATACAGCTGGCATTTTTAAATCATTTATACCCTACATGGTATTATGATTGAATTGCATTTTTACTTGCATGAATGCATTCAATGTATTCTCAAGAGTTCTCTTTGGTGAGGGCACTTGTGGTGTACTAATATATGGCCCTTAGGGGTTATTATTTGTATTCACAGTTGTCCCATTCCTCTAATTGAAATTCAGATGATTCCGCCAATCAGGGGTATACATATTAGAATTAGGTACACTGAAGGGTCATTGGTAAGCATTCATGGCATTCACTTGAGCATGCAACACCTCTTGAAAAGTAAGAATTGTAGGACAATCCTTAGTTGAGTGAGCATTACTTTCATAAATACCACATATGATTTCAACCACCTCCATGGGTTTAATTGCTTCTTTCTTAAGTTACATAGCCTCAACCATTAGAGTGAGACCTATTAACCTTGTAGTAACATCATCCTCCTCTTTGAGCACATGTATTCCCCTCTCTCTTGGAATTACCATGGGATTACTTGCTTGGTTGTATGTGTCCCACAATTGAGAGTTTTTGGCTAGCATCTTAAAATAATCCTGGGGCTCTTTAGGATGCTTGCTCACAAACTCGCCATTACACATCATCTCTATGAATTAACATATGTTTAAGCTTAATCCATCATAGAAAAAGCTATTCACTCACTAACTCTCGTAGCCATGGTGTGGGCATGCGAGAAGTAACTTTTGAATCATTCTCAAAAACTAGAAAAAAGTTTCATCCCCATTTGGGAGAAATTTCTAATATCTCGCCACAATGTGTTGGTTTTATGAACCGGGATGAACTTTTTATGGAACTCCCAGATCATCTCAGCCTATGTGCCTAAGAATCACGGCCTTAAAGGGTGGAGTTATGACTTGGCCCTCTCCTTCAAAGAAAAAGAAAATAAATTAAGTCTAATTACATTAGTGAAGACGTTGTTGTAATGTAATGTTGCAACAATATCATTATATTCTTTCAGGTGTAAGTATTGAGTCTCTGAATCAAGTGCAAGAAATTTAGGCAATAACTGAATCATGCCTGGTTTAAAATTCACATTTCTTGCATTGGCTGGACAAATCATATAGGAAGGTGTACTTGTTCTCACTAGTTATAAATAATTACGTATGGTTTGAACTAGTGGAACTTAGCGTACCTTATTCTCATCATGGACCATCCTAATTGGAAGTGTATTTCCAACAAAATTCTCATATAAAAATTAGCTCTTGCTTAGCCATAGTTCTAAATGTTTTAAGAGTATTTAGGTCTTCTCTAATTCATTGATGAATTGTGAGCCTGTCAACCAAACCTCCTTCACTTAAAAGTCTCAATATATGATCCATTCCCCACTTGGGCATTAACCATACACGAAATCTAATTTTAAACCTAACCCTAAATTCTATAGTAAAAATAATAGACTAGAAGAACAATTAATAAGAGGGAAGAAGATGTTATCAGAATAGGGGAACTATAATTAGCAAAATCCTACAAAATAAAAAATAATAAAGTTAGTAATCTAAACAAGAAATCCTCAAAAACTAAAAACTAGAAATTGGAAAATTTAAAACCCTCAAAACAAGCAAAACCCCAAGTTAGTTCAAAATTTCAGAAAAGTAGGAAAATCCTAACTAAACCCTAATCTAAATATAATGTATTATCAGCACAACATAATCCCCTATAATAGCACGAAATGCATGTTACAACCTAGGGGTTGCACACCACAATTGCAGGGTTGCGATGTAGTAATGACTCGATGAGACCGAGACCATTCCACAGGGATGTATGTGGTAGAGACCACAATTATAACTAAGCTACTTCTAAAATTAAGAATCCAATGAATAATTAGAGGTAAAAAATAATAATTAGGAAATACTAAGGATCTTGAAATCCACTTCTAGCAATTACAACGTCCAATTCATTGATTCGTCTTCTAGAACTAGATTCCAATCAATTCTAATTACAAGATGACTTTGTCAAACCAATCACAAATATCTAACAAGGCATGATTTTAATTGAATGTTTCTCTCATGAAGCATCAAATATTAATTGTAGGGAATTTAATCATCTATTATGCCAAAAGTCTACAATAGATCAATGAACTTTACATATTAATTTCTTTTCTAATCAAGTTAAAAAAATTTTAAATTAAAGCATCTATTTTAACCTAAGTTCACAACGAATCCAGAAATAAACAACTCAAATACTTTAAAGTAAATTCAAATCAATTTTAATTAAATATTCATCATTCAAATTCAAAGTATGAATCAAAATGAACTAGAATATTATAATAAATTGAAGCTCTACCCCTTAGCCTTAGTTAAGAGAATAGCTAGACATAGTTATCTCATGAATAAAAAAACAAAAATTATTAGAACTCAGAAGGAAATTGAGGCAGAAGGACATTGTCGGTTCTCCACCCAAGCCTTCTCTCTCTCTCTCTCTCTCTCTCTCTCTCTCTCTCTCTCTCTCTCTCCAAACCTGAAAGAATGCCTAAGAACATCTAAAAGGAGGCTTACACTTTTGCATTGACTTGGAAATTTTGTAAAACTTACTCATTCACCACCTCCGTTGATAGGAGCTTCAATAGGATCGAGACTTATCGAGGATATGTCGATATGATAAAAAATGCACTCAATGGCATTGAAGAATGAATAAAAACTATCCAACAATGAACTTTCAAAATTTATAATTTTCTTAATAAGATTGAATAATCAATACAATAAGCTTTCTAAAAAAAATATGGAATTTCTCGGTATGAAGCTCGATTGTATTGAGTCTTATCGATGGCCTATTGATATGATCGACACTCATATCGACGAGATTGATAAGTGTTGATTTTCTTCATTTCTTTGCAACATAATTGATCTTTCATCCTCCACTTTAGTATTTGGTTTCCTCGAAATCTTTAAATTTTATTTTCACCTATCTAATTCTTCATTTCCTTTGAGCTTGATGTCTTTTTGCTTTAGAATTGTCACTTTAAGTATGATTCAACTTTGGTTCTAAAATCATCTTGTACGTAGAAAACATATTTGATTAGATTGATTACAGAACTAAATCAATGGAAAACTAATGCATATGAGAGGATAAATATACAATATTTAAGTCTCAACACCTACCTCGGTGGGCATATTTTGTAAAATGGGCTCCCCAATTGTCAAGGTTTGTTAGGGTTATTATGAATGTGTCCCTTTATTGTTGAGCCTAGTCAGACAGTCATATAGACACATGCAAGTCTTATTATTGAGGTCGGGTGGAGAAGAGGTATAACGAGCCTACATTATGTATCTTATCTAAATGTGTTTACTGTTGGGCTGGATGGGTAAGTGTCTTGAGTGCACAAGCACCCCATCACTGAGGTTAGGTAGTGGTAGGATAGTTAGGCCACTTGAGGGGGGATGGCCCCATTATTCAATCAAATCGATAGATTGGGATATTGTGGAGATGGTCTTCATGCACATTGCATTCATACTTACATTGCATTCACAACCTATAATGACCTGTGGTTTTGTAAGCTATCACGTGCATGTGTACATGTAACATTCATCCATGCATTCGTGTACCTATTAATTATGTAATGTATGACTTTTGATGTGTGATCAACGTGTTTAGTGTAACCTTTGATTTATGTAATAAATGATTTTATAACTTATTTATATACATATATATGTATATATATACACATCCACACGCACACTTATGAGACTACAGAATCATTTTTAATCTAGCTTAAATCTAACCATTGAACTTGCCCTCAGTTGATCACAATCCATGACCCATGTACCAAAACCACTCGATCACGACCTCATAATTACACTAAAAATATGATCAAATATAACTTCCACTTAGACATCAAATTAGTCCATTATTACCGTTTAATTTCAAGCCATAACAACTCATAACGAACCCATGAAGTTAGAGATCAATCCCCCTTCAATTGACCCATGATCACCACTATAGATCTACATCACTAATGATAGTTAAACCCCTTATCTAGATCAGTATGTTGAGCCACGTGATAACATGTCCTCACTACCAAAAAAATAAAAGAGGAAAGGCTACGAACTTTGAAATTTTTTAGCTACGGATTAAAACTGTAGTAATTATACTACAGATTTAATCCATAGCTAAAACCTAATTGATCGGTAGCTAAAACCTACATCCTCACTAGATCCTTATTAGATATTGATGGTGCTTAAGGGGCTCCATCGAACCCATTGGAATATGTGTTTGATCTAAGCCACCCATCAACTCTAATATATAATTTCAGTGGATGAGCCCAAAAATTATGTAAATTAAAGGTCTAAGTGGACCACACCATAAGAAATAATAAAAATTAAATTTCTATTATTAATATGTTGTGTGGTCTTCTTACAGCTTCGATCTAACTCATTTTTTGCATCAACCCTTAAAATAATACTTTAAAATTAATGGACGAAGTGGATAAATAACATACATCACATTGGGCCCCACGGCTCAAAGGGTCGTCCGTCATGTGCCCCTCCCCCAAAATGAAATCCAAATCCGTTCGCCCTTTTCTCCCACTCATAGAGCTCCTAAAACCCCATTTCCATTGCCCTCTCTCCATCTCCCAGGCTCCCTCTCCCTCTCTCTCTCTCTCTCTCTCTCTCTCTCTCTCTCTCTTGCACTCAGCATCTCCCTTTCCCTCGCCCTCTCTCAATCTCCCGCTCTCCCTCACCCTCCCTGTCTCTTGGTTGCATTCCCCTCTCGTTGTCTCCCAACATCTCTCTCTCTCTCTCTCTCTCTCTCTCTCTCTCTCTAGCATTTCAAAACCCCCTTTCACCACAAGAAGGAGAAGAAGAAGGAGAAGGAGAAGAACGGTTAGTCTCTCTCTCTCTCTCTCTCTCTCTCTATTTATGAAATATGTTGCATTTGAATGCACCATTGAATCGAATTGGATTTTGACTCGTAGAAGAATGTCGAAAAACCATGAAACATTTCAACAAAAAGAATAGACTCTTTTGTGTAGTATGTTTACATATAGCAAAAAGATCTAAGAATGGAAAAACCAATAACTAATATCAACCCTTAATCTTAATTAATCTCAGCCGTTAGGATTTCCCAGATTCACAGTGGGATCCATTAGATGGGCAGCCTAGCTCACGGAACCAATGATGCTACTCACATGGACTTGGTTCGGAAGGCACTATATTCATTTTGCTGTGTAGAATCATACCTCAACTTTGGTTTAGTAGGAAAATGCACACGTCTAAGATTTTGACCCTTCATACAAGGGCTTCAATTTGGATAGGAAATAGCTTTCCAGAACTAAACCAATCGGCCAATCTGAGACCTCCTACTAGATGTCTTTGGCAGTTGAATGTGAACTGTCAATCCTAAAATGTCCTCTGACCACACAGCTTGTCTGGTGGGTGTGAGATTTGGATAATGGCTCATTTATGAATATCTGTCTTATTTTTGGGTGCAGATTAGGTGAGGCAGGGGTAACAGCTTAGTGAGTGAGGCCCTGACTGTGGAGCCCACCTAGATGTATGTGTTATATATCCACACCATCCATCCCTTTTGTCGGCTAATTTCAGGGCATGATTCTAAAAATGAGGGAGATCCAAATCTCCAGTGGACCACACCGCAGGGAAACAATGGTGATTGAATGCCCACCATTAAAAACTTCATAGGGCCCACTGGTATGTTTATTTCCAACCTACTGATAAGGTTACACTGCGGTGGCAGCACGTGCTCTTGTGACCTAATAGGTCTGGAGCCTACAAGGTTAAGTTCTTCTCAATTCTCTGTGCATCTCTTCCTTCCTTTTTTTTATATACTGAATGCTAATGGTTGAGCTAAATGTAAGGCTTACTTTTAAGTTGATTTTAGGTTGTAGAAATCCTCAAAGATCGCCCATCATGGTTTCGAGATTGCTTATTTGTGGATGTTATAAACGTGTTGCCCACCAGCAATAGTGGAACCATTGAGCTGCTCTATATGCAGGTAGCTAGTGGTTTCTGTGGGCTTACCATATGTAGTGAAATACTTGTGAAACATCTAATTAGTGTGGGTCTCAATCTTTGGTTACTAAATTGCAGCTCTATGCCCAACAACGTTGGCACTAGAGTGCAACTTCTAGTTGTCGCGCTACACTTCAGTTTTAAAAGATGGCAGCCTCGTGGTAGGTTTCTTATGAGTCTCCATGCTATAGGAGAACATATTTGGATCCATTTCTAAAGTTTTTACTCATGCAGCTTTACTATGAATTTGAATTGATAGTCTCATGTTTACTGTGAACTTATTAGGTCTGTGAGAGATCTCTTAGCAGCACTCAGGGTGGTCCAAACATGCAACCCGTGCATCCTTTTGTGAGAGCAGAAATGTTGCCAGTGGGTACCTCATAAGGCCTTGTGAAGGAGGCGGGTCAATGATACACATTGTTGATCATATGGATTTGGAGGTATTTAACCTGTATTAGTGTCTTAATTGAATGATGCTTATTAATTATCACCAAAAAAAGTGAGCAAAAAATCCTACCCACCGATGCTTAGAATTTTAGTTGTTGATGTTGTGAACCAGCCATGGAGTGTACCTGAAGTGTTACATCCATTCTATGAATCATCTATGGTGCTTGCTCAGAAGATGACAATGGCAGTTAGAACCAATCTTCCATTTCCTAAAATTTGAAAATTTCCTTTCACCATGGGCCTTCTATTCTTATTTTATTTGGGTTCATCATAAGAGGATTATTACAAGCACAAGGAGGCTATTGGAATGATAGGATAGAGTTGGAGACTATTAATGTTTCATAACCCAACTACTCTTTTGTTTCTAGATGTTTTGTTCAGGCTTTACGCCAGCTTAGGCAAATCTCACAAGAGGTTTCTCCTTCAACTGTCACCAGCTGGGGCAGGTGTCCATTTTGTATTGAATTTTATTTGTGGATGTTCTGATTTTGGAGCCTAATGGGTGAGAGTTTGCAGGGGCTTCAATGAAGCACATAATGGGTTTACTGATGAGGGATGGTCGATGATGGGAACCAATGGAATAGATGATGTCACCATCCTTGTGAACTCTTCTCCTAGCAAGATGATGGGTGTAAATGTTAGCTTCGTAAATGGATTTCCAGCCATGAGTAATGTTGTCCTGTGCGCCAAGGCATCAATGCTTTTGCAGGTTAGGTGCATTTGCAATGTGAATTTTACCTGGGATTCATTGATTGGAAATTGCACCCCTAGTGAGTTTTTTTTAGTCTACAACTGACATTACTTACACCTACACAGGAGAAATATTGTATGATCCTCAAGTGAAATAGCTATGATATGGACTTGGTTGACTTGTTTGGCTTCAACATGGATAGATCATGCACCTAAAATCTCCCAGATTATAAGCTATATCAAATCTTTCATACCTTCTCTTATATTTGAATATGGTCCATTTCTAGATTTGATTCTTATCAATCTATTATCTGGACAATGTTAGAATTGTCTTATAAGTTTGATTAGGAAGATGTTTTAAGGAATCTTTAGTTAACAGTGGGTCCATCTGGTCATGTCTGGATCATATAAGTCCCACTTCTCAAACTTAAAGACTGAGGATGATGCAATTCTTCCCTACACACGAATTATCGACTCTTGATACATCAGGTCGTGGTTAGTATACTGATTAATTAACTCATTCCCTGCAAGTGGGGCCCAAGATTTTTGTGGTCTAGACCTCAATTTGATTGGACCAAGAGCAGATGGGATAGACCCAAATATACTCTAGAGAGGAATATCCTGACTGATCTTCAATTACTAGCCATTCAATAAACCATTAGGAGAAAATATCGCAAGGAAAAGGCCCATATGGAATATGTTTTGTTCACTTTCCATGGGTTTTTGTATGTTTTCGACCAATATGAAAATTTCACATCTACAACCATCATGCCAACAATATGAACGAGGGAACATTACACCCCACTTGTACGGAATGGGTATATTTTGATACTACTCCACCCAAGAAAAGGTTGTCTCATATCTCATGGTCTCAAAAGCAAATGGACTATGCCTCAACCAGTTTTCTTGATTGCAAGATTCAAGTTACCCAATCTTCAACAATGTTTGGTGCTGAATATGAAGTTAAGAACTGTTATTTTCTTTTCTTAACCATAAGTTTGATCTATTCTCCATCAGATGGCCAAGGTTCCACTGATGGCCTATGTTCTATGGATAAGAAGAGAAGCTTGCATTCAATGGTCACACTAATCACCATTATAGGGAGTTTTTGCTTGGGCCTATTCATCTATTCTTTGTGGAGAGCAGTCAAGGAAAAAGGTCAGTGGGAGATTCTCAACACAAAAATCAGAAATCAATTTACTGATATTATTTCTAAGAGAATTCTATTTCCTTTAATTAATGAATTAGGAAACAGGGAAAAAAAGTTGACAATGTCATTATCGAGTTTCAATGCAACTGGGTCATCTGCAAAAGACTTCCTGGATTCTAGTATCTTTCAAAAATAAGGGAATAAAGGTCTAGATATACAATTTTTAGATTTTAGAAGTATAGCAGCCGCGACATCAAATTTCTCATATTCAAACAAGCTTGGACATGGGGGTTTTGGGCTAGTATACAAGGTAATCTTGCAATACTTAAAAAACAAATTTCATAGAAATTGAAAATGGTGTAAATTTGTTTATTCTGACAATTTATTTTTTTTATTGTTTCACTTGCATCTTTCTGCAAAACATATTTGGTTGCAATGAATGAAACTTGCTCTTTTTTTCAGGGGGACAAGAAATAGCTGTGGAATGACTTTCTAGGAGTTCCAGACAAGGCCTACAAGAGTTCGAGAATGAAGTTATATTGATTGAAAAACTTCAACACAGGAATCTGGTATATCATCATTCGTTTTCCTTCTTACAATTAGGATATAAAGATACTCCAAATAGTTAACATATTTGCAGTGTATATCATCCTATACTTAAATTTCAAGTGTAAATATGAAACTCATGGCATATCAATGTTGCAAGTGGTACAATAGACCAGCCGGTGCGATGTGTGAGGTCCCAAAGGGAGCCACAAGGGTTGTTTAATGACTAATGCTACGTATTTCAGTGGTTGGCAGTTTCTTTCCAGCTGGCAACCAATCAAGCACGTCCAGAAAGCACTTAAAATTTTAATTTATTGTTTTGTTTGCTTCTCCAACTGGAAATTGGCACTGTTTATGGTCATCAATCATTATAGAGCCCATGTTGCGTGAGAATGCCATTAACACTTAAAGAAAGAAGGCAAATGGAATGCTTCAGTTTTGTTTGCTTCCCCAACTTTCAAAAAATGTTTGTGAATGAAGAGGCTCTAATCTTGAATGAAGGCAAATGCATGGGATAGATTAAGCCAAAACACAGATATGATTCAAGGATAAGTGAATAAAGCAAGCGGAAGACTTATAGTAAAATATGTGTACAAGTGTAAATCCTTGAAATACATATACAAGCCAGATTGTATGAAAGTGTTATTTAACAAAATTGTAAGTATCAAATTACATCATTTAAGTTCCCAAAATAATCCCATAATCCCGCGCATCAGACCAAGGCTCGCTAGAACCTCAAAAACTGCATATAGGAGAAGGCACCTCGTCGTCATCCAGCTCGCTCTGCCTCAGACGTCGCATTCACATCTGCAACATCAGGGCCTAAGACAGAGTCTGGTGGGTGTGTAACACCGCCTCAGAAACGTGGGAGTGAGTGATCAACTCAGTGGAACAATAAGGCACCGGTTAACATGTTATCAGTTCAATCAAACAGTAATGACAAAGCAAGATAAGTAATTAAATCCTAAGTACTCTTGTTAATGCAAGTATGAATGCAATATGATGCGTGCCCTCATGCGTACACCCTCAGCGTCTTCATCTTACGTTACGCATGACATCGCCTCAAAGTGCGCCACATCTACAAAGCACATGCAAATGAGGTGCATGGATATGATTACCAAGTTGTTATTAGTCCATTTCACACAACAGGATTGGGAAGCTAAGATACCTTCCTCATATCACCATCCAAACAGTGATCCATACTAGGGTCGTCAATCCTAGATATCTCATACGATCATATAGTTGAGGTCGTAGCAAAGGGCTCGTCACCAATCAATGCACGCCTTTCATGCCCTTACTACCACAGATCGGCTCGTCACCTCCTTGCGGTATCCAGGTATGCTCGAGGTCACTACAAAGGGCTCGTCACTAATCAATGTAGGCCGACAGCACGAATATAGTGTCCCATACCACCATAATCGGCTCACGAGTTAAGTTGCTCACTGGTCACTACGGGGAGGCTCGTCACCCCAGCGTAGGCCGACAGCTCGACCACGGTGTCCCATACCACCATGTCCGGCTCATGAGTCTTAACGGATCAGGTACCATGGTTATTAAGATTTCACCGGTAAGTTCGGTACCCTAGATTCAAGCAGTAGCGTCCATACATGGTTAACATACATCGGACAATCGGGTTACTTGACGAACTCGACTAGCACGAGCGCACGTTGAATTGAACGACATAGAGTGCGCAAACACTCCGCGTGGCCAAACCACTGCCGCCAACTCTAATACGGCTCGGGTTCGTCTAATACGTCCTACGTGGCGAAAGCAATCTCAACCACGAATATAGGGTCAATTACCGATCTCCTGGACTAAGGCATAGTCCCAAATATCCTACACTACTACAGATATTCATATGGAATGTAAAACAGTAATGGAACAATAACTCAAATCATGGCACAAACGCATCTGAAGAATATCAACTTAACATAAATGTAAGCATAGGAGATGCTTGAATTTAAATAACTTGGAATGTAACTGCATAAAGGAAAACATGTGCATCAATAGGAGTATTGAGAATCACTTCTCAACGCCCAAAATTTGTGTAATAAGTTACACTTAGATCATTCATGCATTTCTACAAACACTTAGCATACGTGGAACAACATACATGACGTATGTTGGAATACATACACTTAGACAATTCCTTTTACCAAGGAGTTGTCATACATGCATCTAACATACATACATGACAAATAATCATGGCAAACATAAGTGCATAATATATACGTATACGGTACTTTATAAATACACCTAGAATACACAAATCTCAATATAGCACATGCATATCAGGAAAGCAATGTAAACATAACATTTGGCATGTGAAATCTCATCCATAGCAAGAATAAATCACTAACTGGGATTGAAAGCCTTGAAAACCATAACCTATACACTTAAAGTCCGCACCTTAAGCGAAGAAAGAACCGCCGAGCTGATTTAGACGAGTTGTCTTCGTCAACGGCGCTAGAATACCCTAAAATAAGGATAGAAATGAGATACAACAACACCAAGTCTAATCTAAGCTCTAACACAGGTTAGGGTTAGGTTAACTTACCCCAAAGGAACTCAGAATTATCAGAGGAACGATTCAAAGTGAAGGTTCGAAGATGAAGAAGAACAAAGAAGAATCCAAGATGATTCACCAACCAATCTCTCTCACTAACTCTCTCTTTTCCACTCTCTTTCCAAGCTAGGGTTAGAGAAAATTCGTATGGAAATGAGAGCTAGGGTTTAAGGACTATATATAGGCCTTAAAATGATGGAAATAACCCCAGGGTCAAGGTATACTTAGGTTATAACCAAAGTAAGCCTTTCTCGATCCAACGAAGCACTTCTGGTGGGCCTATAACCACGAAAGGTCGGACTTAAGCTCCTTGACCATGGATCTAGGTCAAGCTGAGATTTCATACCGACCGGCTCTTCAGATCAGCCGTGGCGGACCACACTCAATTCAACGGTCAAGGAAACTCGATCAGGTCCACAAGCACTAGGATATGCCTGGGCCAACTATCCTGATCAGTGGATGAAATTGGGTCAGAATCCAACGGTCAGAAGCTTAAAATCGTCGCGCAAGTGACACGACTCAGATTTCAGTAAAAGCTTATTAAATTCCAACCGTTCTCACACTCTTCACTCCGAGCTCAACCAAATCGACCCAGAACATCAGATCGACTTGATTTTCGAGGTGAAGATCAAGCCCAACTCGGTGACCGCAACAGCCTAAGATCATCGCTATCGGACTTTCGACGCGCGGTCCAGATCCGATCCAGATCTTCCAAAAATTCTCCAGAACAACTGGATTTAGCGATGGATCCCAGATTTCAGAGTAACGTAGCGCTCACTAATCTACACGTTTAGAGCCATGCAGATACAATTTAAAGTGATTGATGCGAATTTCACAAGCAATCGAGTAAAGCGCTAATTACCCCAAAACAACTACTTAAGGAAAGATAAGCACAAAAATCCCAAGGTCGTTACAATCTACCCCCCTTAAAGAAAATTTCGTCCTCGAAATTCATACCTTCATATAATCCTCGAGGATCAGAGGGTAGGTCTTCCCGACCTCAGCTCGATTCCCAAGTAGCCTCTTTCACACCATGATGCGTCCATAAGCACCTTCACAAGAGGGATAACCTTGCTACACAATACCCGCTCCTTCCTACCGAGAATACGCGTCGGTCGCAGACATAAGTGGCATCCTCACTTAATTGCACTTGCTCCCAACCGATAATATGCGAAGGATCAGAACGTACTTCTTCTCCGCAATATAGAAACATGAAATACGTTATGCACGCCCGACGCCCAGCAAGAGGTATGCTCCGCTCCCTGCGCTAAAGGACCAATGGCGTATGCTACCCTTCTCCACCGCAGAACTCCTCAAGAAACTTGAAAACAATGGTCTCCCACACAAACTCAAGGGCCGACGCCTCGTACATAATCTTACGCGATACTCGCAAAATCGACTCATATGATGTCAACCTTCCAACACGCACCACTCAAGCATCAGCCAACATATCTTCCAGACTGATTCACGCGCTCCGTCGCCATCCTGCTGTAGGATGAAACGCTGGAACATTACTTCGCCACACGCCAATCGCTCTCGGATACGAGTCCGTAAGATGATGTAAAACGCGTGTCTCTATCGACACAATCTCGTGGGAACTCCATGCGCACGCACTATCTCCTCGACTATACAACCTAGCTAACTCCGTCCGCAGAGTAAGTGACTGATGCGGTAAGAAATGCTCCGACTTCGTTAATCGTTCGACGATCATTACAGTCAAATCCCTTCTCGTCCTCGGCAACCATAAATAAAATCCATAGAGATGAAATCCCACTTCCATTCACTATGGGCATGGGCCGCAGCAACCCAGAGGTCGGCGATGCTCTGCCTTGACTTGCCGGCACGTGAGACAACGAGAAACAAATTCAGAAATGACCTTCATATTGTCCCACCAATAAGACCTCTTCATATCCTCGATACATCTTCGTGCTACTGGATGCATCGCAAGCTTTAGAACTATGGGCTAACTCGAGAACCTCACGCCTCAAGTCAGGGAGTTAGGAACACATAACCGCCACGAAAACGTAGGCCCCCATCGGAACTAACACTCCAGCCGGAGTTCTCATCTGTACCAACCCGCCGCCTCATCTTCACCAAAAGCTCATCATCCGCCTGAGCTGCAACGATCCTCTCGCCGATAAGGGGCTGTACTGAATGTGTGCGATAACCTCATACGGCTCAACCACCGTAAGCTTCGCTCAAAATCGCGCACGAACTCCAACATCTCCCACTCGGCTATCATCGGAGCCGCAAACTCCAAAGCCTTCTTGCGACTCAACGCATCCGCCACAAGGTTCGCCTTACCAGGATGGTAAGAAACATCGAACTTGAAGTCCTTCAATGTTTCCATCCATCTGCGCTGCCTCATAGTCAAATCACGCCGCGTGAAAATATACTTAAGGCTCTTGTGGTCGCAAAAGAGCTCGAACTCCTCACCATAGAGGTAATGTCTCCAAAGCTTTAATGCGAAGATGAATGCCGCCATCGATGTCGTGCGTAGGGTAATTCTCTTCGTGTTTCCTTAATTGACGCAAGCATAAGCAATCACCCCGTCCTTCCGCATAAGGACACAACCCAGACTAACGCGAGAGGCGTCAGGATATATAATATACTTAACCCCTTGCTCGCAATACTAGCACAGGGGCGGACGTCAACTTGTCCTTCACCTCCCGAAAAGCTAACTCCGCCGCTCATTCCAAGCAAACTTCAAATCCTTCCGTGTCACCTACGACACGGCCTGGCAATCTTCGAGAAGTCCTGGAATAAAGCGCCGATAATAGCCTGGCAAGGCCAAGAAAACTCCTCACCTCAAGAATGTTTGTCGAGATAGTCCTGCACTGCACCTACCTTGGCAAGGTCGACGGCTATCCCTTCCTTGGACACCACATGTCCCAGAACTTGACTTCCTCTTTCCGGAAATCACACTTCTTGATCTGTGCGAAAAGCTGATGCTCCTAAGAGTACCCAAAACCGCTCTTAAGTGCTCCTCGTGCTCGTCGCCCGCCGAATAAATCAAAATGTTATCAATAAAGACAATGACGAATCGAAACAGAAATGGCCGAAACCCTGTTCATTCGATCCATGAACACGGCCGGTGCGTCCGTACGACCGAACGACATCACAAGGAACTCATAATGACCGAAGCCGGGTCCTAAAGCGTCTTCGCACGCCTCCATCCTCGACACGCAATCGATGATACCCGATCGCAGATCAACCTTCGAAAGTACCGTGCCCCCTTCAACCGATCAAACAGATCATCAATCCCGGGCAAGGGTACTTATTCTTCACAGCTTACTAAATTCAACCCGCGATAATCAATACACAATCGCAAGGAACCATCCTTCTTCTTCACAAACAAAAACAGGTGCTCCCCAAGGAGACACACTGGGCCGAATAAAACCCAATTCCAACAAACCATCTATCTGCTTCCTCAACTCCTCCATTTCACTCAGAGGCATCCGATAGGTGGGTAAAGAAATGGGCGCCGCACCAGGCATAAGATCGATAGCAAAATCAATCTCACGCTGAGGAGGTAATCCAGGAATCGACTCAAACACATCTTCAAACTCCCGAACTATTGGCGTACTAACCAACGCCGATTCAGCCATACTCTCCAACAGAGAAGAATAAAAATCAATATGAATAGGGTAACTGACCTGAACTGGGAAAGTAACAATCTCGCCCTCAGGTCCATGGATCGTCACTGATCTCGCTTCACAATCAATCTCAGCTCGCATCCTCGTGAGCCAATACATACCCATAATAACATCGTAGTGATAAAGCGGTGCGACTAGTAAATCAACACGGATCGATCCACTTCCCAGATCGACCAAACAATCCAAACAACGCTTGCCCAAGGCAGAGGACATCCCCGTAGCGGTAGTAAGCGTCACTCCAGGCATAGGAACAGATCTCAAACCCAAACGCCTAACTGCCGCATAAGAAATAAGAGAAGTAGTGGACCCTGTATCCACTAGCACAGAAACGGGAATACCTTCAATATGCGCTGTCATCTCAAAGGACCTTGGCACCAAGTCAGACATAGGCGCTTCAGCTGAAAGCGCATGAACACGAGCCTGCTGCTGACGATTCGGAGGAGGAACCATGGGCCGCTGAGGTGGCCTGAAACCAGGAACTGCAGGTCTGAAGGATGGATGAGTTGGCGCTGATCGAAGAGGAGGAGGAGAAATCACCTGAGGCATCGGACGGCTAACCCTCTGCGGTGGAGTAAAATCACCTGCTCGCATATGGGAAAAACAGAAACGGTCCAAGTGCCCAACCTTCCCGCAATAAGAACATCTCAGATCAGCTCTTATCTGCTGAGCGGGCGGTGCTGAACGCCTAGGAGGAGAATCAACCCGCGGCCTCTTGCCGAGGAAAGGTGCACCCTGGAAATCCGGTCGCGGCCTAGGAGGCATCGGTGCTCGCATGCGGGACGCTCTATCTCCGTCCTTCTCTGCTCGCAAGGACATGCTCACTAGCTCCGCATATGAAGAAATGCTGGCACAGCAAATCTTCGATCGGATCTCAGGTCGCAGCCCCTCAGAAAAATGCCGCATCCTCATCGGCTGATCACCCAGGATCAAAGGAACATACCGCCCCAACTCACTAAACCGGTTCTCATACTCCGTAACCGACAACCCTCCCTGGCGGAGGCGAAGGAACTCACTCTCCTTCTCGTGTCGGTACGTCACCGGGAAATACTTCTCGTGGAAGCGCGCCTCAAACGCCTGCCATGACCACACGAAGTCCACCTCGACAGTGCGAAGCACACTGTCCCACCATAAACTGGCCTCCTTCTCAAACATGAAGGTGGCAAGCTCAACCTGCTCAACCTTAGAGCAGTGCAACGGCCTCAGCATCTTAGAGATGCGGTCAATCCAATACTCGGCCTCCTCGGGTCTATGAGAACCCACAAAAGTAGGAGGTCGCAAGCGCTGAAATCGCTCGAATGTGCCGCTGACACTAACACTGACAGGCACTCCTGCATGGAGGCATAGGTGAAACAGTTGGAGTCTCCCCATCGACTGAGCAAAGATGCCACCATGGAGGAGAGGAACTCCTCCTGCTGCCGCCGCCGCCGTATCACGCTCTCACGCCATTGCATTAACAAATATCATCTGCTCAAACCTATCAACAGTGGAGTAGATGAAGGTGCATGGCTCGGCTCAGGACCGGGGTGTGATCGAGGAGCCATAGGTGTCGACCCAACACCAACACGAGATGGACCCGTCTGTGGATCTGACCGGCTATCGCTCAAGGGAGGAACCCCAAGAAGCGACTCAATCAGAGAGAGACGGGCCGAAGTCTTCGAACCCTTAGGAGGCATCCCTACATTAAATCAAAGGATGCAACCTGTCAGATTCTAAGTCACATAATCCATCCACACAACAACAACACAGCACAACACAACTCCAAAGACAAACAACATGCATTCCATTAACCAAAATCGTCGCAATACAAGTAGTGCAGCAATACATGAATCACGACTAGGAAAGCATGAAAACAACAACATCTAACACTTCAAACAACCACAACAACTACAACCACTAACAGCTACCACACTACAACAACTCCAACTACAAGCCAACAACGGCTACACACAGGAAGAAAAACACAACAAAGCAAAGACGGCCACGACGACAGCTACTCGTCGGAATCAGGAGATGGAGGCGGAGCACCCTTATCCTGCAAGCAACACAGGATAGACTTCAAAGTCTGGGACATCTTCTTAAACTTATGCTTAACAAAGCCTCGAAGATCAACCATCTCCTGGTGTAAAGCAGCTTGCCCTTCTTCAAGCCGTGTAAGACGGGCATCTCTCGCAATCTGCTCTGCGCCCTGCTCAGGCACCACAGGAGGAGAGCTATCACTCGAATCCTGTGCCTCAATCTCATCCTCGTCTTGCTCTGCTTCTTCCCCAGACTCCGCACCGCCTTCAGCATAACTCTCATCATTACCACTCTCAGACCCGGCCTCACCCTCTGAGGCAAGCCGACCAGAACCAACCTCCATCAGCTTAAGGGTCCTCAAGTTAATATGGCGAACAGGGACCGGCTTCTCAGCTCCAAGCCTATAGTCGAACTCATGTGCGATCTTGCAAATGAGGCGGCCAAAGGGAAGCGACTCGGTCCTTCTACTCGAATGAGCGATGAGAATAATCTGACGCAGGACGTACGTCGGCACACACAACTTCGCATCCTGCCGCACCTGATATAGGAAATCCACCATCAGGCACGTACACTCGCTGCGGTTGCTCCACCTTGGATATACATTGAACGTAAAGATGTGGTGAAGCAAACGAAAGTCGTCCGTCATGAAAGAAGCCAGAAGACTCCTATTCGGCTGCCATTCAACCAGACGACCACACAAGGATCGGGTGCGACGATCCCTCTCGCGCACACTGTCCACATTCTTCTCGCTGGCATGCACTTCCCCAAGTGGCACCTTCAAGAGTCGGGATATCAAAGCAACATTGACAATTCCAACTCAACCGCTACCACAGGGAATCTTGAACTGCAGAGGATCCAGCGAAGGCTCCAGAATGTTGGCATAGAAGGCCCAAACAGTGCTAGCATTCGCGCGATACTCGCCTTCGAACAAGGGACCCCAACCAGCCCCTTCTAGGCGCGCCAACAAGAAGAACTCACCAAAGAGCCGCAGATCAACATGAGCCTCAAAAAGGACTCTACGCCCTTCATAGACTCCATACGACAATTTCACCAACAAGGTCCTACTGACAGGAGCTCGAGGATCGAGGTCCCGCTTCGTTTGGAACTCGCGCGTGGCGGACGTGCTAGCGGCGGCACCTCTCGGCCTCCGTGCACGGGTTGGGCGGCTCGGCTCGGCTTCATCCAAGGGCGCTCTCTTCTTCCCCATCAAGGAAAGAAGGGAATAAATGGAAAAGATGGCCATCACAAACTCAAAGAGGGCCATGAGAAATGAGAGAAAGAGAGAAATAGGAAGATGGTGAAGCTTCCACACAACTATTAGCCAAATAGGGAATGAAAGGGCTCAAATGAGAAGGGAAAAAGAAGAAATCAGCAATGGAATGGAAGATTTGAGAATGGGGTGATGGGTTTGCACGAAAATGGGAGGAAGATGAAGATTTGGGAGAGATTTGAGAGAGTTTGGAGAGGTTTTGGAAGAAAAGGAAGGCTTGGGGCTAGGTTTTGTGAAGGAAATAGAGTAAAGAAAAGGATATAAGGGTGAAACCGTGGAGAGGTGGGCCACACTAGCCCTAGGAACGATCGGCCCGCGTCGGCCCGGCCCGCCTGGCCCGGCGACCGGCGATGGCATCGCCGGTCTCTGGACATATCGGCGATGCCTCGCTGATTTGGCGAGGCCCTCCTGGTCCCCCTTGGCCCAAAAAGTGTGGATCCCCCCCTGGGCCCCACTGGAAATGTCCCAAATGGCCTCTTGCGTAGTTTGAAGCCTATCGGGTCATTCTGACAGAAATCTGATTCAAATAGTGATTTCTGGAAGGTTTAAAGATGAAAAAGGGAAGATAGACCGTCTACACTCATTAATAGAGGGTCTAGGAAAGGTTTCGGGTCGCTGTATGTGATTAGGTAAGAGTACAGACTCGATCTCGGCAAAGGTTTTCGAGAAACTTTCGCCGATAGAAGCTACGGAGCACAAACACAAAGCGATGATAGACCCGCACCCAAATACACTAAAGTGGCGACAACGTGCGGTGTGTGACCATAACCCAGGTCCGGTTTAATCCAGATCATGCTCTGATACCAACTTGTAACGCCCTGAAATTCAGGGGTCGAGCATAACTCAGCTCCCGAGTTTCAAAACATCACTTATGCAACATTTTTAATGATGAATGTATGTTGACTGTATTAGTGCATAAAACATGGGATAGATTAAGCCAAAACACAGATATGATTCAGGGATAAGTGAATAAAGCAAGCGGAAGACTTATAGTAAAATATGTGTACAAGTGTAAATCCCTGAATTACATATACAACCAGATCGTGTAAAAGTGTTATTTAACAAAATTATAAGTATCAAATTACATCATTTCTATTCCCAAAAATAATCCCAAATATCCCACACATCAGACCGAGGCTCACTAGAACCCATCTGAAAACTGCATATAGGAGAAGGCAGCCTCGTCGTCATCCAGCCCCCTCTGCCTCGACGTCGCATCCACATCTGGCAACATCGGGGCCTAAGACAGAGTCTGGTGTGTGTGCAAAACCGCCCCAGAAACGTGGGAGTGAGTGATCAACTCAATGGAACAATAAGGCACTGGTTAACATGGTATCAGTTCAATCACACAGTAATCAGCAAGCAGGATAAGTAATTAAATCATAAATACTCTGGTTAATGCAAGTATGAATGCAATATGATGCGTGCCCTCACGCGTACACCCTCGCCGTCTTCATCTTACGTTACGCATGACATCGCCTCAAAGTGCGCCACATCTACAAAGCACATGCAAATGCGGTGCATGGATATGATTACCAAGTTGTTATTAGTCCATTTCATACAACAGGATTGGGAAGCTAAGATACCTTCCTCATATCACCATCCAAACAGTAATCCATACTAGGGTCGTCAATCCTAGATATCTCATACGATCATATAGTTGAGGTCGTAGCAAAGGGCTCGTCACCAATCAATGCACGCCTTTCATGCCCTTACTACCACAGATCGGCTCGTCACCTCAATGCGGTATCCAGGCATGCTCGAGGTCACTACAAAGGGCTTGTCACCAATCAATGTAGGCCGACAGCACGAATATAGTGTCCCATACCACCATAATTGGCTCACGAGTTTAGTTTCTAACTGGTCACTACGGGGAGGCTCGTCACCCCAGCGTAGGCCGACAGCTTGACCACGGTGTCCCATACCACCATGTCCGGCTCATGAGTCTTAACGGATCGAGGTACCATGGTTAATAGGATTTCATCGGTAAGTTTGGTACCTTAAATTCAAGCAATAACGTCCATACATGGTGAACATACATCGGACAATCGGGTTACTTGACGAACTTGACTAGCACGAGCGCACGTTGAGTTGAACGACATAGAGTGCGCAAACACTCCGTGTGGCCAAACCACTGCCGCCAACTCTAATACGGCTCGGGTTCGTCTAATACGTCCCACGTGGCGAAAGCAATCTCAACCACGAATATAGGGTCAATTACCGATTTCTGGACTAAGGCATAGTCCCAAACATCCTACACTACTACATATATTCATATGGAATGTAAAACAGTAATGGAACAATAACTCAAATCATGGCACAAACGCATTTGAAGAATATCAACTTAACATAAATGTAAGCATAGGAGATGCTTGAATTTAAATAACTTGGAATGTAACTGCATAAAGGAAAACATGCGCATCAATAGGAGTATTGAGAATCACTTCTCAACGCCCAAAATTTGTGTAATAAGTTACACTTAGATCATTCATGCATTTCTACAAACACTTAGCATACATGGAACAACATACATGACGTATGTTGGAATACATGCACTTAGACAATTCCTTTTACCAAGGAGTTGTCATACATGCATCTAGCATACATACATGACAAATAATCATGGCAAACATAAGTGCATATTTTATACGTATACGGTACTTTATAAATACACCTAGAATACACAAATCTCAATATAGCACATGCATATCAGAAAGCAATGTAAACATAACATTTGGCATGTGAAATCTCATCCATAACAAGAATAAATCACTAATTGGGATTGAAAGCCTTGAAAACCATAACCTATACACTTAAAGTCCGCACCTTAAGCAAGAAAGAACACCGAACTGATTTCAGACGAGTTGTCTTCGACAACGGCGCTAGAATACCCTAAAATAAGGATAGAAATGAGATACAACAACACCAAGTCTAATCTAAGCTCTAACACAAATTAGGGTTAGTTTAACTTACCCCAAAGGAACTCAGAATTATCAGAGGAACGATTCAAAGTGAAGGTTCGAAGATGAAGAAGAACAAAGAAGAATCCAAGATGATTCACCAACCAATCTCTCTCACTAACTCTCTCTTTTCCACTCTCTTTCCAAGCTAGGGTTAGAGAAAATTCGTATGGAAATGAGAGCTAGGGTTTAAGGACTATATATAGGCCTTAAAATGATGGAAATAACCCCAAGGTCAAGGTATACTTAGGTTATAACCAAAGTAAGCCTTTCTCGATCCAACGAAGCACTTCTGGTGGGCCTATAACCACGAAAGGTCGGACTTAAGCTCCTTGACCATGGATCTAGGTCAAGCTGAGATTTCATACCGACCGGCTCTTCAGATCAGCCGTGGCGGACCACACTCAATTCAACGGTCACGGAAACTCGATCAGGTCCACAAGCACTAGGATATGCCTGAGCCAACTATCCTGATCAGTGGATGAAATTGGGTTAGAATCCAACGGTCAGAATGCTTAAAATCGTCGCGCAAGCGACACGACTCAGATTTCAGTAAAAGCTTATTAAATTCCAACCGTTCTCACACTCTTCACTCCGAGCTCAACCAAATCGACCCAGAACATCAGATCGACTTGATTTTCGAGGTGAAGATCAAGCCCAACTCGGTGACCGCAATAGCCTAAGATCATCGCTATCGGACTTTCGACGCGTGGTCCAGATCCCATCCAGATCTTCCAAAAATTCCCCAGAACAACTGGATTTAGCGATGGATCCCAGATTTCAGAGTAACATAGCGCTCACTAATCTACACGTTTAGAGCCATGCAGATACAATTTAAAGTGATTGATGCGAATTTCACAAGCAATCGAGTAAAGCGTTAATTACCCCGAAACAACTACTTAAGGAAAGATAAGCACAAAAATCCCAAGGTCGTTACATTCAGTTTTGTCTGCTTCCCCAACTTTCAAAAAATGTTTGTGAATGAAGAGGCTCTAATCTTGAATGAAGGCAAATGCTCAGCTATGAAAAAATGTTATACAGTTTATGGGCAATTAATACTTACAGAGTTCTCATCTAGGACCTTTCCAATTTCTGATTGGGTTTTATTTTTTAATTTCTCAATGATATTGTCTTAAAAGTTGAACTGAATGATGTGCAATTTCAGTTTTAAGAATTCATTGCTTTGAAGCATTTCTGGACATTTTTGTTATGTGTATGCCTGATATGCTCATGATCTTATTTTCTTTCTTTCTTTCTTTCTTCTTCTTTTTTTTTTTAATCTCCAATGAATGTTGATGCCCACCTAGGATCTCTTACAAGTATGCCATGTTGGCCCATTGATGTTGTCAAGGAAACACTGTTCGCATGTAGTTTCTTGACATTTTGTGTTATACTGATAATTTTAGAGTGAGGGTTTCAACAACAAATCTTGACCCTGATTTTTCTAGACATGTACTTGTGAGTTTGATTTATCTGGCATGTAAAGTAGCTACTAATTATTTTAATATCTAGAATTATGTTTGTCAAGAGCCACAACTGCAATATAGTTATTTGTTTATTTATTTATTATTTTAAGATGTTTAACTCGGAGGTCATGAGATTGATTTCCCATGTGGTGTGGGTGTGAGTGTGAGTTTGTGTAAAAAAACAAAATTAAATTATTTTTTTTTAAAAAAAAACATTTTCATCCTTCACTCCAATAGGATTATTTTGAATACATTTTGCTGGAGATGGACAAATATCTTTCATGTTAAAATCATCCTTGCAAGTTGTTGGCTTCGACTCGGGTTCTCTTCTAGAAAGATGAGTGCAAAATAAGCTTCAGTGACTCCTTTGCCTATGGACTTTTGGCAGTGGACACAATTTCATGCCCATGTATAAATATGTTGGAATACATCTACATGCTACATGAAATGAAGAACCTCTCTCTACATATATCTAATCTCTTCTAAATTCTACCTCTCATTTGTAGGGATATGAAGATATCAAGTGAAGAGGAATGCCAGAGCTTGTGCTGAGGCTACAATGCCAGAGCTACAAACATTTATCCCAACGTCCAATTAAGGTTGGTTTCTTAATTTTTTTTATTTCAGGTAAGCATTTGGCATTCCATGCTAGGCGTCACTTTAGGTGGTCCCCACATTGTTAGGATTTCATTAGAATTTTGGCATGCAACTGGATGATTAATAGCATGACTTGGTTGTCACTTGGAACCAAATCTTATGATAGATGTAAATCTGACCGTATATGCACCTTTGGCCCACTTTGAACCATCTTGATAGTTTTGGAAGAAGTGGGCATCAAACACATGTCGAAGGAAATGAACACAGTACTTGAAATTAAGAGCAATGCGACATTCAAAACTGTTCTTGCTGAATTTTCTTTATAACATGCAAAAAATGAAGAAATGATCACTCTTTAGATTTGGATGTTGAAATGCTTCATATTTTGGTTGATACAAACATCAATTTCTTTAGGATTAGACCTATCTCCATCTTCCTCTAATGGCTCAACTACTTTATGAAACTTAGTTAATAAAGGAGGATTAGAAGGTATAATAGGGACAAGCAACCCCAGTGAATAGAGGTCGACGTTGACCATGGCAATTGGTCTGATGATTCACATCCTTCACCCTAGATTTGACAATCATTTGTATCTATAGATTCTGTTATCTTCAAAGTAGAATGCTCATTCTTGAGCTAGTAAAACCATGCCGTGAGGACCATGGAAGAGGTACAAAGAGGGAATTAGAAAAGTGGAGGTACTTTTGTTATTAGAAAAGACACTAGGAAACTAGATTAGGAAAGACTCTAGGAAACCAGATTGGAACCAGATTGGCACAAACCTATGTTGTATCCACATAATGTTCACAATTTAAGCGATGTGGTTTGCAAGGTGTCCATGACAATTAGTAACTTAGTGGTGTTGGGATGTGGATCGCGTGGCTGTTGGAAAATATTTCACAAAATAATAATGAAAATGGATAGATAAAAAATAAAATAAATTAACACTAGGCTGAAGTTTTGAAAGTAAGAATACATTAGGTAGAATAGTGATAACGTAAGGCCTAAGTGCGAAACCAGTTGTTCATTCCATTTCAAGCAACTTTCGAGCTGCTAATGTCAGCCATACATCTTTCTCTAGGTTCTCAACCATCCCATTTCTATGCTTTCCTTACATTTAGTTTTCATCCTTCTTTAATTGACTGATTCTTTGTTTTTATGTTGCAGAGTCCTCTAGTGGTGGTTCGCCCTCAAATAATTACAAAAGACGTACAGGAGAAGTTATAGGTATAGGTTTTGGATGTGCAGGTGGACTACTGATACTCGCATCCATTTTCTATCTACTGTAGATGAAGGATGCACTTAGCCATTTGCGAGTGCACACAAACTCACTAAGAAAAGGATGATGACCTTTTCTTTGTATTTCCAGCATTATTATAATTGTCATTGTAATTAATTGAATGAAGGATTGTAATTGATTCATTATTAAATGAATGAATGATTATGCAGGTGGTAATTGAATGAATGATTATAATTTTTTAAATGTAGGCAATAACTACGGATATTAACCATAGCCGGTAATCTGACAATCATAGCAATTATTAAATTTGGCATATTGCTACGGATCTAGCACTACTTTTAGCTATAAATACTATTCGTAGGTGTACGTATTTTCGCTACAAAAATGGTTGCTACAGATTATATCTGTACCTATTGAAATATATGGCTATGGATTAAATCCATATCCATAACTTTTAGACCTATGGCTACAGCACCTACGATTACAGTCGAGCTATGGATTATAACTGTAGCTATAGGTCTATAGTTACGGTTTTTATCCGTAGCCTTTGCCCCTTTTTCTGGTGGTGCCTAAACCATCTAAAATGATCCAATCACAAGGGGAACTAATACCAAAATTCTTACAGTTAACCAATGTGTACAAATCTCCACTCAATCATCAATAATAGACCACTCATTCACCAACCTTCACATCCACTTGTATGTGTGATTATTCATCGATCCAACCATTAAGAAGACTCTTTATGGATAGATTAAGCCATCCAACTGTCAAATTTTGATCTAGATCATTACATCATCATGAATTGGATAAAGATCTAATCTAGGCCATTTATAACTATTCATCAATAACACTAAACTTGTCATCTTAGTCCTAATACATTAAAGGGTATTTTACCTACTTAAAATCAATTCTAATGCAATTTTAATGCTTATAAATATATCATTGATCATCCTAAATTTTCTACAGTGTACATGTCCCTACCTGACATTAACCTTTAAAAAACATATTTTTGGAAGTTCGGTCATATGAAAATTTAACTAGTGCTTAGTTAGCCTCATTGAGTCTTAAATATCAATACATAACTCACAAGACCTATCACCCATCAGATTTTGCATCGTATCTACCACAGGACTAGCCCAAAAATCACATAAACACATCATTTCGATCTATAGACTATTCTAGATGAATCTATTGATTCATACTTCACATTAGGACATGCTTAGACCTATTTCTAGAGTCCATAGATCCCCAGAAAGAATTTTAAAAACTCCATACTTTCTAAAAATAAAAAGAGTCTGATGATCGGATGTACACCCAACACTGTACACACTCATTGGAACACGATCTAAGTTGGTGATCTAAAAGACGGACTGTACATGTACACTTTAACAACCTAAAACACCTTGTGGACATCACATGTGGGTGGGTCCCACCATTCTACAGGATGAATGGACGGTGTGTATAAAACACATGCACCATGGTGGTGGGCTCCACGTCCACAAACAGACGGAAGGTTTGGATATAACATAACCTCATGATTAGTCCCATCATCCCAACCCAATGAACGGTGAGGATATAGGACATATACATCAAGGTGGGTCCCATCCCACATGTGCAACGCCAAATGGATTAACAGTATAACACATACCTCATGTACAGACCCACAGAACTTGCTGACATTAGCAATAGTGGGACCCACTGTCCCTGCTGGAGAGATGGTGTGGGTCCAGCACATGCATCATACGTGGGTCCCACGTGCATGTCACCCACCTGGCTGTAGATAAAGCTGATATTTGTGGTTTCCTTCATCTAAACCTATCCAGCAGTGGATAATAAGGTGGGTTCCACCAACTAGATGGTCAAAAAATCTGGACAACCTAGATTTTTGTTGAACATAATAGGTGGGCCACACACCTCATCATCACCATAAAATGAAAGAGAAAGAGAGAAAGAGAGAGGGAGAACTGAGTGATAGAGGGACCCCGCCACTATGGGTCTCTCATTACATGCATCATACACCATACATCAACATAGAAAAGAAATCTGGAAAGCAACATAACATAAAAATCTGAGGTGGGGACACCATCCCCACAATGCAAATCAGGGGTCTAGATGACCCTTAAAGGCATGGATTAAAGAAAACCCATCATGGTAAGGTCCATGGAGAATGGATGTCACGCCCCAAACTTGGAAACTAGACACACAAAATTTCCGATCACTTAATCTGGTGCTAACTGAAATGGCCTAGCTATACGTCCTAGACGAGGTGGGGGGGGGGGGGGGTGAATAGGACGATGCCAAAATAAAACTTTAACAGCGGAATAAAGAAAGATAGATAGCCAAATAAACTAAATCAAATCACAATGCTGAAATAAAAGTAACCTCACTAAACAAGTATTGAGAGGTTGATACGAATTCAGTTCTAGGGACAACCTTACACCATAAAAACCAAGGGTTTATGGCAAGACAACCTTATTTCTAGAACGTCCTTTGTATCAAAAACTCAAACTGGAGAGGAATAAATAAATAGAGTGGAATTGAAACAAATTGCAGGAATTTAAAACTAAATTATTACAACATTCCCATTGTGCTTAAAATGTAAATTTTACAACATTCACATCCACACATACATTCCACAAATTTGAATGAAAAGAGATATAAAACTTAAGCAAGCATTCAAACCACAAGACAAAGAGTTATAGTGGTTCACCTATGTGTACACCAACTATTCAACAATAGCCACACAGCGCTACTCCACTCCTAATATCCTCACACAGGGGATATCAGCGTTCACTATCAAAGATAGGTTTTCCAAGTTCACCCAAAACCTTCACAATTGTGTTTTTCTTTGTGAGCTTACACAATTTAAAAAACCCCTCTTCTGAGTTTTCCTGGCTCTCTTCAGATAACCAATACAATGAAATTTTTCTTGCAAATCCCAAAAGAAAACCAAATGAACGTAAATTACACAAACGTAAAATACCTGAATTTCTCCTTCATTATAGCAGCCTAGAAGAACCAAGTTAGAGTAGAGATTTGAATGTCAAAGTTCAATGTCCAATACTCACTTTATAATTGTTCTAGGTTCTAATAGATTTTAAATTAAATCAAATTGGGCGTAGCTCTATTTGATTTTGATTCCAAGAAGACAGAATACAACAATTCCTCTTTTCAAATAAGATTGGAATATATAAACAAAATCAAATAAGAAAAGCTAAAGAAAGAGAATATTAAATATGCACACTTAGCTTAAAATGGAGCACAAACTTATCTCTCAGAAGGCCGAATTAAATTAGCTTGAAAATCATATTTGATTCTGACATTCGTGCTCTATTTATAGGTGAACAAATCACGTTTTCGACTGGTCTAAAGACCTCTACGACTGATCGTAGAACCAACAGATATTTGAAAATTCGGGCGCAATAAGATCTGGCGGTTTCACGACTGGTCATAGGTAATCTATGACTAGTCCTAGGTCTCCTTCGACTAGTTGTAGGTTGCACACGACTAGTCGAAGCTAGCTGAATTTCAACGTTGTACATTGAGTCGTAGGACTACGACTGGTTGAAGAAACAGTCGACACTGTTCATATAACTAGTCGAATAGTCCCTAAGATTAGTCGAAGCCTAACAGAAAATATCCAAATTTTGCAACAAACTTATGACTGATCTAGGAATTTCTTAGACAGGTCGAAGCAGTGCTAGGACTAGTCGAACAAGGTCCAGGACTAGTCTTAGAACAACCTTAACTCACATATATAAAACATATGAATTATGTATCCAGAATAGTATACTTTAAAGGTCAACCTAAGGTCAGTCATACCTCAATAGTAAAGTAAGGACATTGAAACTTAGAGACGAGTGACCTTTGAAAGTAATGAAGCTTAAAGTCTTGATGTAGCTCAAACTTGAAAGCTTCTTAAGATCTTGAGGTTGAACTTGAAAGCTTCTTGAGATCTTGACTTGTGAACAATGCTTGTCAATCAAAGCTGATCTTGAGTAGAGCATTGTTCTTCACAAATGCAAGCTTCATAACATTGCCTTTGGCACCACAAATTTGACAACAAAAAGGGGCTATAAACTATAGCACTTACAATCTCCCCCTTTGTCAAATTAGTGACAAAACACACTTCCAAGATATGTTACATAACACAGAATATCTGATTAAAGAATCATGCACCAGTTGTTATATCATGCACCAGTTGTTATATTATGCACCAATTGTTACTAACATGATCCTGCAAACCTGTAAATCAATATTCAACATAACATATAGTCCACTTCTACACATACTGCTCCCCCTGAGTAACATACAATGCTACTCCATCCTCATAACATAATCATTAGACACATCACATCCATATCCATTCTCCCCCGTTTTGTCACAATAGGACAAAGGAAGCATAAAACAGATGGTTGAGGAGAAATAAGTAAAGAGATATATGAGTGGAAACAAGACAAGATATGATTAACCAACATAAACAGCTCACATAATCCATAAACTGAGCTAAGTCAAAGATAGCTATAGTCTCAAAACTAGTTAAGCTAACACATGAGTAATAAAGTTATAACAGACCAGCTAACTTAAAAAAAAAAAAAACTAATCTGAACCAGATGAAGGAGCAGGGATGGAAGGATCAAGTTGATGCATGCCCTTGTTCAAGCGCCTAAGATATTTTCCCATATACTTGAATTGTAAATCATAGGCAACAGACATGTTTTCTATCTTAACATTCATATTCTCAACTTTATCTTCCAATGCACGCAGACGTGCATCAAACTCAGAAGGCTCAAAATCTGGATCATTTCCAGAATCAAATCCAAGTTCTTCAAAAATATCATCCATGTTGATATCATCAGGAGGAAGATCACTAGCTTCTTCCTCATGCTCAGCTTCAGCATTGCCACCACCAACACCTTGACGAGTTAGGAAATCAAGCTTCATCTTATTGATATTAGAATTGTTAAATATCAAATGATGGATAGGGGCTTCTCCAACCGGCATATCGACTAACATATGTGTAGCCAACACAGTCATCAAATATCCAAAAGGAATGTCACTGTGACCACGATGTAGTCAAAACTGAATAATGGAGTGACAAATCAAGGATGGTAGACAAACATGAGCACCGCTAGCAACAGCATGAAGGACACGAACCATGAATGAAGTCAATTCAGATTTATTACCCGATCGGGGATACAAGTTAGACACAAAGATTTTGTGAAGAACTTTGTATTTGGGTAACAAATACTTTGAGGGAAGCGCATTCCCTTTATGTGTCCATTGAACATCCAAATTGCATAAATCTTTTGTGAGCATACATTTTTCAGATACTGAGGGTTTTTCAGATAAGTTATGGATAGGAATGCCCTCATCATTCACAGGAATTTTCATAAGAGCTGAAATCAAATGACGATCAATGTCAAATGGTCCTTCTCTTGTGAAAAATCACATATACATGCGAACATGGACTGGGCAATGGACCAGTATGCTAGCCCACCCCAATGTAATAAGTTATCCCAACCTACAGCTTGGAGCATAGGAAGGATATCAAAAGGAGCAACATGATTAATATCAATAGGATGTTCAACAATAACGTTACACAATCTGATGTCCCGAACATAAGATGGATCGTCCTCGAGAGCTCGAAGATGATGCCTAGTGATATAGGCTGATCTAGAGGAAGAAGATGGACCACAGGATATTGTCTTTCTCCCTCTATATGCCATTTGCAATAAGGATTTCAAGGAAATAGAGAGTTGCAAAGGATTCAGAAGTGGATTTTATCAAATCAGATTTTACCCAAGAAAAACCCCAAATCTCAACGAAATTTAAAATAGATAACTTCAAAAGAAAAATAGAAGAAATCTAGACACAAATCTACAAGAAAAATGCAAATGGAGCACTAACCTTGAAGATTTTGAAGGAAGGGTTCTACTGGTCGTGCGTCGGTCCGTTAGAGAGTGAAGAAGAAATGAAGAAGAAGAAGTATTTTTCCTAAATTTTAAGTGATTCACGCGATTCACGACTGGTCGTGAATGTACACGATCGGTCGTAGCATGACTGGTCATGTATACTCACGACTGGTCGAGTACCGGCCAGAAAAACTTGATTTCCAGCAATATATACAGAATTTGAAATCTAATCAAGCAAATATATACAAGATGATACAAATAGGCATAAATACTCATTTTAAAATGCACATGCCAAGATCAAACTTCATTTTGTTAAACCTGCTTTTGTCGAGCAGTTTATGAAAATGTCAGTACGTTGATTCTCGGTATGGATATATTCCAAAGATATAACCTTTTCTTCTACTAATTCTCAAATATAATGAAATCTAATGTCAATGTGCTTAGTACGAGAATGCTGAATTGAATTTTTTGAAATATTTATGGCACTGAAATTATCACAATATAATAACATAGAATCCTGTTTAATTCCATAATCACTTAACATACGTTTCATCCAAACTAGCCATGTACACGCATTACCAGCTGCATATATTCAGCTTCAGCTGTTGAAAGTGATATAGAACTTTGTTTCTTGCTAAACGAAGAAACTAAACAGTTTCCAATATAAAAGCAAACACCACTAGTTGATTTTCTATCATCAAGATTATCAGCCCAGTCAGCATCCGAGTACCCAGCTAATTGAACACTAGTCTCATGTGAATACTAGAGACCGAGATTAATAGTACTTACGACATATCGCATAATCCGCTTGACAGCAATCAAGTGCGACTCTTTAGGATCAGACTGATATCTAGCGCAAATACCAACACTTAGAGCAATATCGGGTCTACTAGCAGTTAAATATAGTAAACTACCAATCATACTCCGATATAACTTCGGATCCACATTTTTATCTTTAAAATCTTTTGAGAGTTTCAAAGTTGTACTCATAAAAGTATCAAAGTTCTTACCATTCTCAAATCCAAATCTCTTAATCAAATTCATAGCATATTTAGATTGGGAAATGAACATTCCATCAAGTTTTAATTTTACCTACAACCCAAGAAAATAATTCAATTCCCCAACCATGCTCATTTCACACTGAGCTTTCATCAAATCTGCAAACTCAATAGTCATGTCAGTACAGGTAGATCCATAAATAATATCATCAACATAAATCTGTACTATTAGAATGTGATCATTATGTTTTTTTAATAAACAGAGTCTTATCAACACGTCCCATTTGAAAATTATGGATTAATAAAAACTTTGTTAGTTTCTCGAACCATGCCCTAGGAGCTTGTTTTAAATCGTAAAGTGCCTTTTTAAGTCGATACACATGATCAGCATTTTTGGAGTCTTCAAAACCCATCGGTTGTTCAACATAGACTTCCTCATGCAGGTCACCATTTTAAAAAACACTTTTCACATCCATTTGGTAAATCTTAAACTTTCTAAAACACGCAATGGATATAAAGAGTCTAATTGATTCAAGACGTGCTACTGGTGCGAAGGTTTCATCAAAATCAATACCTTCAATTTGAGTGTAACCTTGTACCACTAGTCTAGCCTTGTTTCTAATTATATTGCCAAGCTCATCAGACTTATTCTTGAAAATCCATTTGGTTCCAATGATGTGTTTATCTTTAGGTCTAGGTACGAGATACCAAACATCATTTCTCACAAATTGGTTAAGTTCTTCTTACATCGCAACAATCCAGTTTTCATCAGCAAGAGCTTCTTTTACGTTAGATGGTTCTATCTGGGATGTAAAACATACATAATTACATATATCCTCAAGTTGTTTACGAGTACGAACACCAGTGAGAGGGTTTCCAAGAATCTGTGTGGTTGGATGATCTTTAACAGTCCTCAGTTCAGAATCAGTCTGATTAGATGAAGTATCAGATTTATCAATTACTAGAACTTCATCATTATCTAAACTTGAGACTGGTGTGTTTAAGTGATCATCAATGACTACATTGATAGACTCCTGAATCACACCAGTCCTTTTGTTTAGAACCCTATAAGCTCAACTGTTTAAAGAGTATCCTAAAAAGATCCCTTCATCACTCTTCGTATCAAACTTTCCCAGATATTCACGATCTCGTAAAATATAGCACTTGCTGCCAAAAACTCGAAAGTATTTGACAGTAGGCTTTTTATCGAACCACATTTCATAAGTCGTTTTATTATTACCTTTACTAGTGTAAACCCAGTTAATGATATAGCAAGCTGTATTGACTGCTTCAGCCCAAAGATTCTTAGAGAGCTTCATACTATTCAACATGACATTAGCCATTTCTTGAAGTACTCTATTTTTCCTTTCAACTATTCCATTTTGTTGTGGAGTTTTGGGCACTGAGAATTCATGTAATATTCCCTGGTCGCTACAGAACTTCTCAAAACTGCTATTCTCAAATTCAGATCCATGATCACTACGAATCTTACTGACTTGAGAACCATTTTCAGTTTGAATCCTTTTGAGAACCTTTTTCACTTCTTCAAAGGTTTCTGATTTGTCCCTTAAGAAGACAACCCATGTATATCTGGTAAAGTCATCTACTATTACTAAGATATATCTTTTGCCACCTCGACTTTTTGTCTTGGTAGGTCCTACAAGATCCATATGGAGAAGCTCGAGTGGTCTTAATGTGGTATTGGAATTCACCTTTTGTGTGAGTTGCTTATTTTTTTGCCAATCTGGCATTCACCACATATTTTATCTAACTTTTGCAGTTTGGGTAGACCTCTTATAAGTTCTTATTTGCTCAATCTATATAGATTTCGGTAGTGTACATGTCCAAGACGTTTGTGCCACAAATCAGTCTCATCTATATGGACCATGTAACACGATTGATTAAATGAGCTGGATTCACTAATAATATAGCAGTTTTCAGACGTTCTACGTCCAGTTGGTATTACTGAACCCTTATTGTTTAGAATCTCATAGCATTGATTAGAAAACCGAACACTATGGTTATTATCACAAATTTATGATATGCTTAGAAGATTATGTTTCAGTCCTTCAACATACAAAAATTTTTTAAACAAAGGAAGGTTATAGAGTTGAACCGTACCTTGGCCCATAATCTTGCAATTGCTTCCATCACCAAAAGTAACTAACCCATCAGTCATATCTTTAAGATCGGTGAATAAAGCCTTGTCGCCTATCATATGCCTGGAGCATCCACTATCTAGGTACCACTTTGAATGGCTTATTGCTTTGAAAGCGGTGTGGGTAACCAAGCAGGCAACCTTAGGAACCCATTTCAGAACTGTTTTGGGTTTAGGAGTATAGTTGGTCTTCTTCTGTCTGATGTTATAAGGATGACCTACCGAGTTAGATTTTAAGAGCTCCTTGAGTAAATCCACTATCTTTTTAGCTAGTGGGTTTCTGTTCTGATTTTTGAAGTTGACATAGCTGCTTTTTAGTTTTTAGAAAAGCTTTTGAATTTTTAGAAAAACCTTGACTACTATTTTTCCCTTTTGAGTTAGAGGACTCCCCTTTCACAAACATATGAGGAGTATTCTTTTGTTTAGGAGGAACATTTTTATTGTAGCCCTACCCAGATCTGTCGCCACATTTTCTAGATCCGGATAAAAAAATTTCTAACTTTGGATCTCCTTGGGCATACCTCCATGTATCCTTTAAACTCAGAAGAGAAGATACTTCATTTTTAAGTTTCTCATTTTCATATTTCAGATTTTCAATTAGGGAGGTTTTGAATTCTAAATTGCATTTTGATTTTTCAAAACAATCTAAAATTTGGGATTTTTCTAAAACAAGAGATTCAAAACATTCTTTGCGTTTAAAAAACTTTTCTTTTTGAAGTTTAAATTTGACAACAATTTTATAACTTTCTTTGTATAAGGCATTGTAAGCATCTTGAAGATCATCTTCATTTTCATAATCACTATTCAGATTTTCTTCGCTAGTTGAATCATCATGATCTGAAAAAGTGAATTTAGCTAGAGTCATAAGGGCTTTAACTTCACTGCCCGACTCGGTTTTAAAATCTTCTGATTCAGAAGAAGCTTCAGAATCAGATGATTCATCCCAAGTAGCCAACATACCCTTCTTTTTAGGTTTGTCCTTTTTAGGAAACTTGTTTGCTAAATGCCCATATTCTTGGCAGTTGTAACATTGACTATCTTTCAAAGACTTCCAAGTTTTAGATTTGGGTTTTGATCTTTTCTTATCATTTGATTTTTGAAAATCAACCCGCTTTTTACTCTTGAAAATCTTGTAAAACTTTTTCGCTAAAAGAGCCATATCATCTTCAGAATCAGAGTTGTCTTTAGAAGATTTAAGAGCGATAGATTTATTTTTAGGAGCTTTAAAATTTAGTTCATAGGTTTGTAAAGAACCAA
Organism: Magnolia sinica; assembly: GCF_029962835.1. Taxonomy (NCBI): domain Eukaryota; kingdom Viridiplantae; phylum Streptophyta; class Magnoliopsida; order Magnoliales; family Magnoliaceae; genus Magnolia; species Magnolia sinica. Next base: position 96,361,364 of record NC_080574.1, read on the forward strand.
CTAGTTCTTCTACCCTTATATTATCCGTATCATGAAGTTTCTGGTTCGCGGTTACCTTAGAGTTGAACCGTTCTGGAAATGAGCATAGTATCTTTGCACACACTTTACTTTCTGGGATTTCATCGCCAAGACCCCACATTGAGTTTACAATGTCATTTAATCTTGTATAAAAGTTCATAAACATTTCATTTTCCTCCATATGAATTTCTTCAAATTTGGTTGTGAGGAGTTGAACTTTAGATTTTTTGACAATTGTAGTCCCTTCGTGTGTCATTTCTAATATATCCCATGCTTGCTTTGCAGTATCACAGGATATGATTCTTTTAAACTCATCCGATGATAGTGCGCAAGTGATTACATTTAGTACTTTTGCATTGGCACTACTCTCATTTTTCTGAAGGGTGGTCCATGAGAAATATTGTGTTACTCTCATTGATTTTGAACCATCGATACCAGTCACTCAGTGGTAGGTGGGTTCCATTCAGTCACTGTGGCTTGCCACACACTCTCATCCATTGATTTGAGGAAGATCCTCATCCTGGCTTTCCAATAGGCATAATTGGAGCCATCAAAGGGTGGAGGCCTAGTGACTGATTGGCTATCAAAATTTGACATCTTTTTAAATAGCTTAGATCGTTAGCTCAGGAAATAAATCCAAATAAAAAGCAATAAGAGTGAGCTATTAAGCTTTGATACCACTTGAAATGGCCTACCTATATGTCCTAGAGGGGGGGTGAATAGGACGATGCCAAAATAAAACTTTAACAGCAGAATAAAGAAAGATAGATAGCCAAATAAACTAAATCAGATCACAATGCTGAAATAAAAGCAACCTCACTAAATAAGTATTGGGAGGTTGATACGAATTCAGTTCTAAGGACAACCTTACACTATAAAAACCAAGGGTTTATGGCAGGACAACCTTATTTCTAAAACATCCTTTATATCAAAAACTCAAACTGGAGAGGAATAAATAAATAGAGTGGAATTGAAATAAATTGCAGTAATTTAAAACTAAATTATTACAACATTCCCACTGTGCTTGAAATGTAAATTTTACAACATTCACATCCACACATACATTCCACAAATTTTAATGAAAAGAGATATAGAACTTAAGCAAGCATTCAAACCACAAGACAAAGAGTTATAGTAGTTTGCCTGCGTGTACACCAACTGTTCAACAACAACCACAAAGCGCTACTCCACTCCTAATATCCTCACATGGGAGATATCAGTGTTCACTATCAAAGATAGGTTTTCCAAGTTCACCCAAAACCTTCACAATTGTGTTTTCTTTGTGGGCTTAGACAATTAAAAAAAAAACCCTCTTCTAAGTTTTCCTGGCTCTCCTCAAATAAACAATACAATGAGATTTTTCTAAAAAATCCCAAAAGAAAACCAAACGAAAGTAAATTACACAAACATAAAATACCTGAATTTCTCCTTCGTTGTAGCAGCCCAAAAGAACCAAGTTGGAGTAGAGATTTGAATGTCAAAGTTCAATGTCCAATACTTACTTTATAATTGTTTTAGGTTCTCATAGATTTTAAATTAAACCAAATTGGGTGTAGCTCTATTTGATTTTGATTCCAAGAAGATGGAATACAGCAATTCCTCTTTTCAACTAAGATTGGAATATAGAAACAAAATCAAATAAGAAAAGCTAAAGAAAGAGAATATTAAATATGCACACTTAGGTTAAAATGGAGCACAGACTTATCTCTCAGAAGGCCAAATTAAATTAGCTTGAAAATCATATTTAATTCTGAGATTTGTGCTCTATTTATAGGTGAACAAATCACGTCTTCGACTGGTCTAAAGACCTCTACGACTGGTCGTAGAACCAATAGATATTTGAAAATTCAGGCGCAATAAGATCTGACGGTTTCACGACTGGTCGTAGGTGATCTACGACTGGTCGTAGGTCTCCTTCGACTGGTCGTAGGTTGCACACGACTAGTCGAAGCTAGCCAAATTGTAACACTGTACATTGAATTGTAGGACTACAACTGGTCGAAGAAACAGTCGACACTATTCATACGACTAGTCGAACAGTCCCTAAGACTAGTCGAAGCCTAACAAAAAATATCTGAATTTTGCAACAAACTTACGACTGATCTATAAATTTCTTAGACAGGTCGAAGCAGTGCTAGGACTAGCCGAACAAGTTCCAGGACTAGTCTTAGAACAGCCTAAACTCACATATATAAAACATATGAATTATGTATCCAGAATGGCCTACTTTAAAGGTCAATTTAAGGTCAGTCATACCTCAATAGTGAAGTAAGGACATTGAAACTTAGAGACGAGTGACCTTTGAAAGTTATGAAGCTTAAAGACTTGATGTAGCTCAAACTTGAAAGCTTCTTGAGATCTTGAGGTTGAACTTGAAAGCTTCTTGAGATCTTGACTTGTGAACAGTGCTTGTCAATCAAAGCTGATCTTGATTAGAGCATTGTTCTTCACAAATGCAAGCTTCATAACATTGTCTTTGGCACTACAAATTTGACAACAAAAAGGGGCTATAAACTATAGCACTTTCACTGACAGCCTCTGTAGTACCCCATTCTCAGCTCCTGGCCCCCATACACCAGGTTTCGATCCTGGGATCCTACAAGGAGGATTTTTAACATGAATTTGATTCTTAATAAGCATAACCCACGAACAATAACCAAGACACCATCACAAAATTCACTATAATAAAAAAACTTTAAAGTACAATGCGCATAAGGGGAAATACAATGATAATAATAACAGAAACTCTTGAAGTCCACTACACACTCCAATCTCAATGCTGCTTCAACGTCCTAGCATGACCTGAACGCATCAATCGTGCATAAGCTTATAGGAAGCTTAGAGGGTGGTGGAAGTATGTGCATAATATAAGCGTGCTTAGAATACATTATCAAAGTAATGCAAAATATACTGGTAAGTCCATAAATGCAATCATCTGTACCAAGGCTATTCGGTGCAAGACATGAATGCTACCGGCCATATCAAGACCATGCGATGCAAGGTATGAATGATATCGGCCATACCAAGATCATGCGATGTGAGATGCAACTCAACATACTAATCATCATCTGAATCCACATATCAATACAGCTCATCACTGGAGCATCAAATATTAGTACAATTTTTACTCTAGATAATCATCGGGGTTTAGTACACTCTAAATGACATTGCCGCTTTCCCAGGCACGCAGTCCAAGTGAGCGCAGGAAACCTCACTATCCTCCTGGCCAATAGCCTGTCAATACCTATCTAATACATCGATAGCGGACCCATTCACGAGCTAGTCATACTCAGCCTAGCAATGCCCCTACCCTCGGGCAGGTAAGGCCACACCCCCCTTCTAACTGACCACAACACAGTGGGAGACACGGCCTCCTGGTATTCGGTCCTCGTGCGCTCATATATCGACTCGGTCTCAATGTTGGAGTCATCCTCTAGTACCATTGGGTTTAGAGATTTTCACTCAGGGACAACTATGGTGTCCCGATGCTAGTAATAGTATTTTCAGTGTTTGATCCTGCCATCCACGATATGCCTGTGAAGGCCACAACCCTGATGTAACTAGGGTGTACAATAATCATGTCACGCAAATGTTAAATCCATGAATCACACCATCAGTCATACAGCAAATCCTACACGTACCGCGCGCTCATGTGGGTAACTCCTATCAGGGAGTCCCATAAACAATCTGCCCAATGACATATGCTATGATCAGTCACTCCTCATATCAAGAATACATATGATGCGCATGAATCATGGAGTTATAGTAAGCATGTTATATGGTGATGAACTGTCTTTATACCGAAGATGGGCCGAGACGGCCTACACACAACAAGTGTGGGCCTAACAATGGACCCTAAGGAGAGTTACAATGCGAGCATTTAACCATCATTGCTCTTATAATGTGGATGTCAAACCATCATTGCTCCCAAGGCACGGACCACTATAAACATCATTACATACATAACATTAGGCCTCACATAAAGGCCTCATGTACGTCTCTTTGGGCCTCACTTATGGGCCACAAATATATCACAATGGGCCTTATCTATGGGCTTCATATACAACGCATTGGGCCACAACAATGGGTCTCACATACATTAAGTGGGCCACATCAACAGGCCGCACCAATGGGCCTCATATACATCAAGTGGGCTGCATCAACGGTCCGCACCAATATCCCTCATATACATCAAGTGGGCTGCATCAATAGGCCGCACTAATGGCCCATATACATCAAGTGGGCCACATCAACAGGCCGCACCATTCATCTATTTTAGAGCATTTTCAAGTGATAATGATTTTCACCGTTAAAATTCCCAGGGCCCGCCATAACGTTTATTTTTCATATAATCTGTTCATACAGTCACAAAGAGCTGATTTAAGTGGAAAAACAAGTTTCATATTGATCCAAAATTCTGTTTACCCAAAAGGATTTCAATGGTGAATGATCAAACCCTAACTAGCTATTGCAGTGTGGTCCACTTGATAAACGGTTTGGATGTAAAACATACATCAGCAGGCTCCACAGAGCTGCTGATGTCTTCCTAGCATAGCAGCCACGCTACTGGGGCCCACCATCCAGATGATGGACGGTTGGGATACAACATATATATCATGAAGGGCCCATAGAAATTGTTGAGGTCAAAAGCAACTGATGACGCTGCTGGAGATGAATGAACGACATGGATGAAATCCATACCTCCTGGGTCATGTCCTGACAGACGGATGATATAGATTAAACACATATACCGTTGGGGGGGGGTGCAACAAGTGGACAGTGTGGATTAACACATGGGGTGGGTTGCACATACTTGCTGACATCAATACATCAGCTATATAGGTGTATGGACGTCCAGCCAATCTGCTCCCAACAGCAGGTGGGTCCCACGTGTGACCCACCTCAGGATATATATATATTATCATTTATTATGTTATTATTATTATTAGTATTTTTTTAATACCAACATCCAGGCCCTGGAAGGTCTGGATGCACTTACATAGAGGTAGTTTTCCACTAGCGGGTGATGGATGGCGTGGATAATATGATGCTCTAAGGTGGCCATTCAAATAGAGAGAGAGAGAGAGAGAGAGAGAGAGAGAGAAAGATGACCGTGATGGGAGGGATCTCGGCACTATGGGCCCTCCCTTCCATGCATTACAAGACATACATCAAGTGGGTCCCATTATATGTGGGCCCAGCAATCAAAACCAACGGTGGAGATCCCTTCTCCACCAAAAATACAAGGTCTTGATGACCCTTTTTTATACTAGAAAAATAAACATCATGATGGGGTTCACGGAGAATGGCCCCATCATGGAATGAACATATGAGTCATGGTGGGCCATCGGCCACACCTAGGGTCTAAAGTGAGATCCATACCAGCGATCGGTATACCCCACTTGGCCCATCAATAAAAATACAACCTAATCCTATAAAAGCACCCACCGATTGCTAATCTTCTTGGTCCCTTGGCTTCCTTAGCTCCTTGGCTTCTTCTTTAATGGTAGAAGATGAGAATTGAAGGGTTAGATGGTAAGTGAGGGCGGTAGGAAGATGGGTCCTCTCTTGGCTATTTTCTCTCCTTAGGATTTTCTCTCATGGAAACTTGAGAAATGTTGGAGAGAATGAGAGAGGAGATGGTGTTGTAAGAGAGATGAGATGGGTGGGATGGATGTTGTAAGAAAGGGTATGGGCTTAGTTGAATTTTAGGTGAGAGAGGGATAGGTGGAGGAGAGAGAGAGTTGACTTTGGGTATGGCTTAGCTTGTGTAAGAGAGGGATGGGTTGTGTACTTGACTTGTGATTGATTGATTGATGTGATGGGTTGTAGAGATTCTCTTAGAATTCGCAACATGCGGCATTTCTTTAGAAAATACGCCGGCCCACAACACCTAGCCTAAGTATCGCCTCAGTGCGCGAGACGCGGTATTGGAACTGCGGCGATGGCGCATTCGCAAAGGTACAAGTTTCGGGTCGATCCGACTCTGATATATGGAATGTGACTTAGGGTTACGTGCAAATATCGACTATAGGTCGCGGGTTACCAGAATTAGACCGGGAGGACCGTGGAAGCCTAAGGAACGGTACGGACTATGATACAGGCCTTACAATGGACCCTCCGTGGCTCATGCATGTAAGAAGATGGGCTAAAGGCCACATTAAGGGGATCATGAAGGATCTCCACCATGGATTGGTGGGTCCTACATGATTCTAAGTAAGAAAATCAAAGAAAGAATGAAAGATCTACCCTAAACATGACACTCACCTTCGAATCTTCTTGTCCTTCTTCCACTAATGGCTTCCAATGCTCTAAGGGGTGAGTTTCAATGGTTGGCATTGATTTTTGAGGGTTAGATTTGGGGGTGGAGAGCTTGCAAAGGGCTGGAATTTTTTAGGAGCTCTCTTCTCTCTTGCAATGGAGGATGAAAAATGAGAAAGAAATGGAGGGAAAGAGAGATGAGAGAGAGAGAGAGATGATTGTTATAAGGTAATGATGATAGGTGTAAGGCATGCTCTCATGGGGAAGAAAAAAAAGTAATTATGGGCTAGGGACTAGGGTGGCTAGGTGGATAGGGTAGGGTAGGTAGGTAGGTTAGGGTGATGATTGCTTGCTAGGGAATAATCATATCTAGGATAGGTGGGTCCCACAATCACGTGATTAACGGCCGGAATCATGCGCGGCCCACATCTTATGATCTAAATGTCGGATTGGCGCATGAGACGTGGTGTTAGAACCACAACGATGGCGCAGTCACAATAGCACAGGTCTCGGGTTAAGTCGACTTGGGTTGATAGGGTATGACTTAGGATCATGCACAAATGCAATTTATGGGTCGAGAGTCACTGAAATTCGACCAGGAGGACCACGGGATCCTACGGAACGGAATGGACACTAGGACATGGGCCTAACAGAAACTGAGGAAGTGAGAAACAAAGAAATATATCGAGAGAGAAGGAGAGAGAGCTACTCAACAAATTGCAGCCAAGTCGACTTGGTGAGTATGGAATAAGTCAATTTCGAGTTAGGCTTAGATCAAGTTAGATCATAACGTGTGAAGACGACTGATCGTGTGCAATTTCTAATGATATTAATTAGTTTCCAAAGCCTTGTTTCAGTCTTATACCATATCTATATTTCAATCGTCTATAATGTTGTTTATTAAGCTTAATGATCAAATGTTATAATTTCTATTGATTATCTAAAATATCAAAGATATTCTAATATAAATCATATTGTATGATGAGGATAACATTTTAGATTCATGGATGACGTCTCATTTACTCAAAAACTAAAGATTCGAACACAGGAACACGAAACAATGTAAACCAAAGGACTATTTATGAATATTCTGAAAATTCATATGTTTGTATCTTAAGTCATGAAGCACAATGAAGTAAAGTTTAGAACCTTTGGATTATATCTTTAAATTCGATATTTGGAAAAATCGAAGATATAATGACCAAATTGTGAAATTTATAAATAGAGGGGGTTATTTCTTAATTTTCTCAAAAATAAGGATTAAAACATGATTTGTATAACCTACTATATCAGGGTCCAGTTCGCATGAAAATCCTAAGTTTTTATCGGTTACATCACCCAGAAACCCACCCTAAGATGCATTGCTCATAAAATACTATTTGTTTACTTGAAATTTGATTTATTTATTTTTTGGATAATTTTCCTTAAGTGTCCAGATCTGGTGATTTCACTTTTAAATACTTTAATTATTACTAAAAATTCAAATTTATTGTGCAATGTGCCCAATTTTGTTATTTGGAAAGTATATTTATGACCATTTCAAACACTACGTTGAATTATTTTTTATATTGCATATTGGACACACATGTGATTCACAAGGAGTGTAATTGAATGTTGGATACCTCAGAAAGGTTGGACAATGGATAGAATACTTTCAAAATTTGTGTCGCATCTTTGGATCTCTACTATAGACCATTTTCATGTCAGGATTGTAAAAGGTTCCTGCTGCTAGGTTAGGTTCGGTAGGAAATAGTTAAATAAAATTGTGATGGATCTTTACCATATACATCTTTCTATGGATGAGTATGTATGCAAAAAGATCTTATTGCAAACCGAAGAGTTCCATTTGGATGGTAAGTAACATACAAAAGGTTTCCATTTCCAAGCTTAATAGGAGATGTTAAATGTTATTACCAATGAACCCTCTAGATGAGTGAGTGCTAATTTCCCAGTGCTAGGCAAAAAGTGCCTTTGGATAGGTGAGTAACGTACAAAAGGTTATTGTTGCCAAGTGAGATAATGTATCAAAAAAAGGTGGTAAACCAAAATAAATAAACCTTGAAATGATCTACTTGACTATAAAGATACCAATGTGATAATCTTATATCATACATGTCTTTGAAAGCTTGAAAGACTAAATCTTATCTCAATCTTGTAGTTGTATCTTTTTATGCAAATATTTGTTTTTACTTCATTTTTTTAATTCTATCATATGTGATAAATTGCACCACATTACCTCATTGGGCTTTATAAGCTCACCCTTTTATTGCGAATACTAAATAATATGTTGCAATCTAGTTAGGAAGCAAAGTGGAGCAAAGACCCAAAAGTCTGCATAGTGTTAGGTTTATTTGTTAGTTTATATCGATTGTAAAAGAAACAGGAAAAAATATATACAGTAGAATTTTATATGAGAGTTAGGATTTTTGTAATGCCATTTAAGTATTTATTGCATTTATGGTATTGTATTTGGATAACTTGCGATATTCATATAACTATGTTTATAATTTGTCTAAATTATAAATTATGACCTGAGATAAGGAGTCAAGTCTAGCCACTCAAGTACCAAATTTCAAAGTGTGACATGACCCCACCACATTGACGACTCTTGTATTACATTCTCATTCTTCCTGATTATTATATTTCCATTACTACCATTGATTTAAGTTGTACCCACCAGGCTTTTAAAGCTTAGCTTCATTGTTGTTTAACCTTTAAAGGAACTCTATCCAACAAAGGTAGCTGGGCAAGAAGAAGATTATATTTTTGTTTTATCTAGCGTTGACTTTTAGGAATGTAACAATGTATTAGAGACAAATGTATATATAGATGTTGATATATCATAATTTGAATATGGGTATATCTTGTTTGGATGTTGTCATATCATTATTAAAGGGGATCTTACTGAACCAGCCATATAAAAAGAAAAAGAAAAAATTCCCTGGTTACACCTCAAGAGAGGAGCCAAGGGCCTAGGTATTATCAACCACATTTTCAAATAATACAACTTGTCAAATTTATATATCAAAAATAGCATTACAAAAGTCACATAGTTTCAAATATTAACATACAATAGGAAATACCACGCATGACACACGTGATATGTTAAAAAATGCAACTATGTGTGAAATTACTTACTGGTAATGCTATATCAACATGAGCATATTGCTTTTTGTCATTTATCTTCCTTATGTTTTTTAGTTTAGCTTTCTTAGTGCATTCACAATTCTTAGCCATCGCTAAAATCTAACAATTTTCTATAATTAGGACTTTCCTAATTGGGAATCAAAAAAACTTTTTTATTTAAAAATTGCTAAATGGCTCTTTTAGGTAAAACAGGCTAAAAAAATTTAGGATTTCTACCGAGTATGATCATATGCTAGCCAAATCTATAGCTAGATTCCAAATATAGGCGGTAAATCATCTTTTTCAATGCGATCTAAGTTACGATTATTTTTTACCACAGATCAAGGGTCCAATCTTTAACTAACTCTACAAGTTAAGTAAAAATAGGTTTAGTTTCATTGGATATTAAGATCCCTCTTATCCATCCATTCATTTTCTTTAAATTTTATCAATTTAATCCGACAGTCATGATCGGTCCTTGTATAGTTTGATCTAGGTTAAGATTTGGTGAATCTTAAGGTCCAATTATCCTAGATTTGATTTGATCACTCATTAGGTTGATTGGGTCCTCTTATCGCATTAGATTTCTAAGGGTTAAGATCTTATCTTTGGATTTTCTTTTAATTATGAATGGCCCGAATTAGAATGATCATGAGTGCCAAGATTTGGTTACAAATGTTAAGATAAGAAAATCATCAAAATCTACACATACGTGGCCTATCATTGGCTTAGGTGTACGTGGTGGGACCCACCCAAAGAAACTTTATCACATGTGGGGCCCACCATAGTACCATATGCCCATGATAGATTCACCACTCAAATGAAAATATAATACTAATTACAGAAAAACATACGCGGTCTTAACTAATTGTCATGATCTTGTGGTAGGGCCCATTCTATAGGTATGATTACTATGTGGGGTCCACCCAGGATCATGATCTGGGGTCAAACAAACATATATGTTTAATCCAAATAATTTAAAAATATTAATTTAAAGATCAAGGTTGAAATCTATCACATTAACCATTATTGTGTGGTAGGGCCTACTTTAAAGGGGTGCTCTAAACATGTGTGGCCCGCAACATGATCATGTGATGATCTAATGAATTTCACATGAAACATCTAAAATTAGATAAATATATATCTATATTTGCAAGTCATCCACACCATTCATCAAGATTGTGTGATGGGGGTCACTCTTCTTAAACTTTTCAAGTCTACACAGGGCCCACTTATGGAACTTTATAAGTCTATATGAGGCTCACCATTGTTCACAAGCTCAAGTGCAGGGTTGCGCTGTAGTAATAACCCGGTGAGATCAAGGTTAAATCCATAGGGACTGGGTAACACGGTTTAGAACAAATCTAAATCTAACTTGGTTGTTTGGGTTTTTAATCCAACAATGAAGAAAAATGTAAGGTCCGTATCCTAAACTGTACCGTTCCTTAGACTCCCACAATCCTTCTCATCGAATTCCGGTGACCCGCGATCTATAGTTGGCATTTGTGCGCAACCCTAAGTTACATCCCGCAGATCTGAGTTGACTTAACTCGAAACCTATACCCTAGCGACCGCACCATCGCTACGGTTCTAATGCTGCGTCTTGCGCATCGATGCGATACCAGGTTAGGAGTTGTGGGCCCACACATATTTTGAGAAAAATGCCGCGCATTATGAATCCTGAGAGAATCTCTATCCAAACATCACATCAATCAATCAAGTGCAAGTCAAGTACAACCCATCACTCACCCATACCTCTCTCTTCACCAAGTTAAATGAACCTATACCTAGCTCATTCCTCTCTCATCCAAAAGTCAACCAAGCTCATACCCTCCATGTCATTCCTCTTACAACACCCTCTCCTTTTTCATTCTCTCTATCATTTCCAAGCAACCCATAGGAGTGGACGTCCAAGCATTTCCTCGAGAAGAGCCAAGTGTGGCCCATTCCCTACCCCAAGATCCCACATCCCAACCCTCTTACATCCCAACCCTTCAATCTTTATCATCCTCCATTAAAGGTTGAGCATAGGAGCCAAGGAGGCCAAGGGACTAAGAAGGAGTGAAATCAGTGGGTGATCTAGGATTTCTACCATGGATTTGAGGATTTGAGAGCCCACATTCGCTGGGACCCATTTGATGTATGCATTGTAAGATAGGGAGGGCTCATAGTGGCAGAGCCCCTCCCCTCACACAACCTTCTTCTTCTTCTTCTTCTTCTTCTTCTTCTTCTTCTTCTTCTTCTCTCTCTCTCTCTCTCTCTCTCTCTCTCTCTCTCTCTTTCTCTTTTTTAATGGTGATGATGTGTATGGCCCACTTAATGTGATAAGCAAATTTGGACAGTCCAATTTTTTTTAGACGTCCAGCATGCGGGGCCCACTTTGCTGCCCGTTTTCAAGCTAGCCTGAAAGCAGGAAATCACAAATATCGGTTGATCTAAAGCTTTGGTGGGCCACCACATGTACCCACCTTTAATGTATGTGGTGTACCCACACCGTCCAGTGAGGGACGGTGGATCTCACGCAGCAATACAGCTGTTGTATTTGACGTAAGCAAGTTCTAGGGCCTGATCATGAGGTATGTGTTATACCCATACCATCCGTCCATTTTTCTTGATGTGGGGCCCACCTCACACGTGCGGCACATGTGGGGGGAGGGTGGGGCCCACCTTGATAATGTGTTGTGTATCTAGGTCATCCGTCCACTATTGGGACATGAGGCCTGCCATGATGCATGTGTTGTTTCCACACCATCCAGCTTACTGGATGGTGGGACTCCACCAAATGCATGTGGTTTGCAACCACACTGTCCATTTGCTAGACGTGGACCCACCCCACACGTGCTGCGTGTGTGAGGGTGGGGCCCACCTTGAGGTATGTGATGTATTCACACCGTCCAGGCTATGGGGCCCGCTGTGATATATGTGTTTTATCCATCCCGTCCATCCATGGACCCCGTATGATGTATTTGTTTTACCCAAGCCATCCGTCCATGGGCTGGACGTCTAGCTGGCCACCATGATGTGTGCATTGTATATCCAAGCCGTCCAGCGGTGGGACCCTGCCGTGATGTATGTATTGTATATCTATGCTGACCACTTGTGAGGCTTATATGTATGAGGCCTGATGTGATGTATATGAGGCCCATATGATGAGGCCGAATGTGATGTATATGAAGCCCATATGATAAGGCCCAATGTGATGTATATGTGGCCCATGAGTGAGGCCCAATGTGATGCATATGTGGCCCATGAGTGAGGCCCATCGTGATTTATTTAAGCCCTTTGTGTGAAGCCCATTATGTTGTATATTAGGCCCTTTGTGTGCGGCCCATTATGTTATGTATGAGGCCCCTGTGTGAGGCCATGGGCGCACAACATGTTAAGCTCTATGTGGGCCACTTCTTGGGAGCAATGTTGGTTAAATGTCCAGATTGATGGACGATGATGGTTAAATGTCCACATTGTGACCTTCCCTTAGGCCTTTGTTAGGTCCATTCTTATCCTTCTTTAAGTGGGTTGACCCTAATCATTAAGCCTCATTGATATTTGCATGATCCATCTAATCGCATTGGGCTTGTAAGGCCCACTTCCTAGACCATACCATTTCGTAGGCTTCAGCGATCCTCTCGGTCGAATTCTGGCAACCCATGACTTGTAATCGGCGTTTATGCGTAACCCTAAGTTGCATCCTATATATCTATGTCAACTCAACTCAAAACTTATATCCTAGCAACTGCGCCGTCACCACGGCTCCAAGCTGCGTCTTGCGCGCCGATGCAATACCCAAACCACAAGTTGTGAGCCCATGTATTTTTCAAAGAAACACCGCGTGTTGCGAAACCCAAGAGAATCTCTACAACCCATCACATCAATCAATTAATCACAAGTCAAGTACACAACCCATCCCTCTCTTACCAACAAGGCATGGCTCCCATCCCCAAAGTCAACTCTCATGTCCCCTCTCTCACACCACCCATCCCTTCCTTACACACTCATTCCTCCTATTCCATCTCTCTTACAACAACCTCTCATCTCTCATTCTCTCCACTATTTCTAAGCCTCCATGAGAGGAAAAAAAATTCTAAGGAGAGAAAACCTAGTGTGGAGCCCACTTCCCTACACTAAAAAAACTCTCATCTCCACCATCCAAACTTCAACATCCACCATCAAAGGTTGAGCATATGAGCTAAGGAAGCCAAGGGACAAAGAAGGAGGCCAATCAGTGGGTGATCATAGTGCTACATCTTAATTTTAATTTAAGGCCCACATTTGATGGGACCCATTTGATGTATCCATTATAAGATAAGGAGGGCCCATAGTAGTGGGGTCCCTCCCCTCCATCACGTTTCTCCCTCTCTCTTTCTCTTTCCCTTTCATTTTTATGGTCATGATGAGGTGTGTGGCCCACCTGATGTGTGTGTGTATGTGGCCCACCAAGATTTATATAAGACCCGTATCCCAGTCCGTACTGTTCCGTTGACTTCCGCAATCTTCCCATCGAATTTCGGCAACCTGCGACATATAATCAACGTTTGCACGCAACCTTAAGTCATATCCCGTAAATTTGAGTCGGCTTAATCCGAGACTTGTACCATTGCGACCACACCATCGCCGTGGTTCCAACGCCATGTCTTTTACACCAATCCGATATCCTAGCAGGGAGATGTGGGCCAGCGTTTATTTCAAAGAAACGTCGCACATTTACGAACCTAAGAGAATCTCTACAACCCATCCCATCAATCAATCAATTAATCAAAGTACACACTCATACTTTCTTTCTCCCCAAGTCAAGCAACCACCAAGTCAACTCTCAAGTCAAGTACACCATCACCTCACATCTATCACCTCTCTCTTACAACCACCATTTCTCTCTCTTTTCTCTTCACATTTTCTAAGCAACAAAAAAATATCTCCAGCAAAAGTGGTGGAGTCCAAGCATCCCAAGTGAGAGAAAAGTGCATATGTATGGCCCACTTCCCACCCCAAAATCCTTCATCCTAACCATTTATTTCTCATCATCTTCCATTAAAGTGAGACACAAGGAGCTCAGCGTTCCATCGGACCAAGAAGATCGAACGGTGGGTGCTTTATAGGATAGATTTTCATGTTTTGATGATGGGCCAAGTGAGGCATACCGATTGCTGGTATAGATCTCACTTTGGACCCTAGATGTGGCCGATGGCCCACCGTGATTCTCATGATCATTCCATGATGGGGCCATTTTCCATGGACCCCATCATGATGTTTATTTTCCCTGCATAAAAAGGGTCATCTAGACCTTACATTTTGGTGGAGAAAAGATCTCCACCATTGATTTGATCGATGGGCCCACATGTAATGGGACCCACTTGATATAAGTTGTGATGTATGGAAGGGAGGGCCCATAGTGCTGGGGTCCCTCCATCACTCGGTCTCTCTCCCTTTCTTTCTCTCTCTTCCTCTCTCTTTCCTTTTTGTTGTGTATGATGATGTGGCTATGTGGCCCACTTGGATGGACCCCACCTTGATGTTCGTCTTATCCACACCATCCAACCATTTGGTGGCCCACCTGGGTAGGGTCCACCCCTCCTTAGCACGTCTGCACAAGGGACCCACCTTGACTTTGAGTTGTATACAAACCGTCCAGCGTCAAGGGATGCTGGACGTTGTTACCCAGTGAAGTGCGAACTGACAGTGTGGTGTATGGACGGCCAGATAAAAATATATATATAATATAAATGTTAGCTTGGTTTAGGCCCCACCTTGATGTATCAATCCAATCCACGCCATCCATTCCATTCCCCATTTCATTTTAGGCGTTTGTTCACTCCCCAAGTATAGAGTTGTGATGTAGTAATAAACTCGGTAAGACCGAGGTCGAATCCACAGGGACTGAAACTTGTACGTTTCCTGAAACTAGGTAGAAATAGAACTAGTCTAAGATGCGATCTAGAACAAATAGAATTTAGGGAATAATTGCAGAATAATTATCTAAAACTTAAGTAATTCAGAGGAAGGAAACTAGGGATTCAGAGGATCCACTTGTAGAGATCAGGGAGAAATTATGCCTGCATTAATATTTATGGAAATCAAACTGAACCTACCTGATCTGATTTTTAAGAGATGAAAAGTATATGAATTAGAATGGATTCCATCATCTAACCATGCCCAGGAGACAAAGCAAACAACAGAATTAAACTAATTACCAACCAATCAACCATGTATGAGGATCAGGAAGGGTACTGTCATCCTACCATGCCCATGGAGCAATGATGAACAACAGGGCTTCCTGACTTCATAAACATAAAAAGGGAAAAGAAATATTCAAAGCCATTACAAACCCATTGTAATTTCAGTCACAACAGACCATTAAAGACTAAAAAGATATTCCTTATAATAATCAACCTAAAACCAAGTTCAGTTCAGAAATTTACATTAAATGCATGAAATAGTGTCTCCCATCTCAATACAAGCTTCACCTCTTAGCCCTAGCTAAGAGGTTTAGCCAAACATGACTGGGCTAAACAGAGCAAATGATAATAGAGAGAAAAAAAGACAGAAAAGAACAAGAGGACAAAAGAAAACCAGCTTTAATAAACTTCACTTCTTGTCTTCTCTGTTCCTTCTCTGTTTCTTCTCTCATACCAAACTCTTGCTCACGTCCACGCCGCCTTCCCCGTGCTGCCAACAGCTTCCACCCCTGCCCTGTAAATTCTCTCCAGCCGCAGAAAACCCAGCCGTGCACTCCACGTTCAGCAGCTCCCCACGGCTCCACACTCTCTTCTCGGCTGCACACTCCCAAAAACTCCCCTCTTTCCGTTTCTTTTCTTCCTTTTTAAAGATGGAAAAGCTTCCCCCTGATGCTGTGGAGTCCCACCGGAAGTAGGCTGCGGAAACAGTCCTTCCGCAGCCTGGAACGCGTCCCTCTGCTGCGAAAGTCCTCACGCAGTCCGGAATTCCGTGTCTCCCTTCTTCTTATTTTTTTGTCTTCTTTCCAAAAGGACAGCGTCCCCTGGGAGATTTTTGGCCCACCTACATGATGAACGGTTCAGATCAGCCGTCCGACCGCCCCCAAGGCCGTACAACCCGTCGCAAAAGTCTGACGGCGTCCGGCTTTCACGAACGCGTGTAACAGGGCACGCGCTGACACGTGGTGGGGCCCACTTCAATGGTTTTTTGAAAGATCCACTCCGTCTATTCGTATCAGCTCGAAAAAACAGGTGGGACTCAATATTTTTGGATAAAAATTGGTGCGGTCCAGGGATGATTTCATTCAGCCGTCCGCCTCTAGTTTTGATGATCAACAGCCGGCCTCCGATCTTTCTTGAAATTTTGCCATCTAGGCGAGGATGATAGGGGGCAAGGGTTTCTGATGGACGGTCCGGATTGATCATCCGATGCACGGTGGTGGCCCACCAACTTCCGCAGTCCGATCGTCTGCGTAACGGCGGGACGTGCTGCAGCTGTTGAGAGGGTGAGTTCGAGTCCAGGACGGTTTGACCGTCCTGGAGTTGCCGTGCACGCCTGGTGCACGCATGCTGTATATGTGCGATGCACATGTGGGTCCCATGCTGATGTATATAAGAGATCAGCTCCGTCCAACCATTCTGCCACATCATTCAAACTGTCTAGAACAATTTTGAAGCATATCCGGATATCAGGCGGGCCCCACATAATGATTAAAGGGGCTGATCTGTCCGTTGAGCCACTTCCACAGTGATCCAGGGGCTGAAATTTTACGTGTACGGTTTATTTATGGTCCTCAAGCCACGTATGAAGTTTCGAATTGATCAGATGGTGGGAACCCTATGATCTTGCATTCTGGCTGACTTTCAGGCCACTTGAGCTTCAGTTTCTCGATTTTCGCGGACCCCTGGTGTATAATTCCGTCGCTCTTGGTCTTCTAGAGTTCGTTCCTTTCCTTGGTGCTTCTGGAGCGTCAAATCCATGCATTTGATACTATTTTTCAGTCCACGCTCCTGATTCCACCTTGAAACACAAACATGAATAAAATGGGCTATTAAATGGTACCATGTTTATAAATCCAGGCAATAACTGGGTCTGATATGCAATATTTGACCCTCAACACAACCCCCAACCAGCATTTTGCTAGTCCCGAGCGAAGTATGCGAAAAATAAGTTGAGAAATACAGGACAATTTTTATGAACTTAAGCGATTTTTTTTTATTTTTTATTTTTAAAAACAGTCTAGATTCGAAATTTCTAAGATGCATGAATGTTGGATATTACTTCCTCCTGGAATCAAGTGCACAATAAATTTCATAATCAACTTTAAAGTATTTATGCATTAATTAGACAATTCTAAACGATGAGTATCATGAGTGTATAATAAAATCTCGGCTTATCATCATTAAGAAATCCAATGGATAATTTTTACGATAACATTGATAATCAAAACAGTATTTAGGACACTCAAAACTTAAACCAGAATTTACCTTTCCAGAATTTGCCTTCTTTTTTTTTTTTTTCTTTTTTTCGAGGGAGAGGAGAATTGAATCCACACCTATAGGGAGCAAACCTATGGTGAAGATTATTCGCCTAACCCTTTCCAAAGGTATCTCTTTCTCCTTTTTTTTTTCTTTTTTTTTTTTTTTTTTTTTAATGACGGGCAATTTTTCCAAGCTGGTTCCTTACATGCTTAGTGATTACCAAGTTAACCCTTTAATATCAAACTGAAATCTTAATGTGAAAGCGAGATGTGACATGTGAACTCATAACTCAATCAATGTTTAAAACTTCCAATTATAGATTAATACTTCAAACTTAACTGTGAAATCTACTATAATAGATAATTGAATCTAAGAGTCATAAATTACCAACTTCACTTATCTTGTAATTTTAAATCCAAGATGGTTATCAAAATCACTTCAAATTCAACAAAATGTCAGAAAAATTTTTAAAATTTTCACAACTTTTGTACAAGACCAAGAAAATGCTGATTAGGTGACCTAATCTCCCATCCCCAACCTAAAATTTACATTGTCCTCAATGTAAAAGAAATAAGCATGCGATGCGCATGGGACAAAAAGTAAATAAGAAGTGATGGAAAGATAATACCTGGATGAAAGAATCAAGAGGCTTTTCAAAGATTTCTACGTAAGAGTGGTCAGCACAAGAGAGAAACCAACAGCAGTAAAATAAAATAACAAAAATACAATCCTACCTATACCACTTTCGTAGGTGCTCTCGATTGCATTTAGCGTATGCAACAAGCCTTTAAACCCCTAGGTTTCCCCTAGTGGACGAGTTGTAGTCTCGTGAGGGTTTGCAGTGATGTTACCCACAAACATTGAACTAACTAATGATAAAAATGAAATGAAATGAAGAGCTGGGTTGCCTCCCAGGAGCGCTAAGTTTACCGTCTTCAGCCAGATAAATAAAGCAACTACCCTAGTCCTAAGAAAACAGGAAACCTACCTATACCTCCATCAGACTAGGAGATCAATCCTGGTAAACAGGATCAGTCAGAGGCATGGACATGTCCTCTTAATCAAATTTCTCGACAAATGGTTTTAATCGATGGCCATTAACTTTAAACTCCTTGCCATTGTCGGGATCTCTTATCTCAACGGCCCCATGAGGAAAAACAGTAACAACAATGTAAGGGCCGGTCCAACGAGATCGAAGCTTACCCGGGAAGAGATGTAATCGAGAATTGTACAAAAGGACCTTCTGACCAGGCGTGAATGATTTTCGCAAAATGTGTTGGTCATGAAATGCTTTCATCTTGTCCTTGTAAATTTTCGAATTATCGTACGCATCATTCCGGATTTCTTCAAGTTCATTCAATTGAAGTTTGCGTAGCGAGCCAGCGTTGTCCAGATTGAAATTAAGATTTTTGATCGCCCAGTACGCTTTATGTTCCAGCTCCACAGGCAAGGACAAGCCTTCCCATAGACAAGTCTAAAGGGAGACATTCCAATAGGAGTCTTAAATGCAGTACGGTATGCCCATAAGGCATCGGTCAATCGGATTGACCAATCCTTACGATCTGGGTTAACCGTTTTCTCCAGAATGTGTTTGATCTCCCTATTGGAAATCTCAGCTTGTCCACTTGTCTGACGATGGTATGGGGTGCTCACCTTATGAGAGATACCATATTTCTTCATTAAGCTCTTAAATGGTTTATTACAGAAGTGTGAGCCCCCATCACTAATGATGGCTCAAGGCATTCCGAATCGAGAAAGGATGTTTTCTTTTAGGAATTTAATGACCGTGCGATGGTCATTCTTTCGACACGGAATCGCTTCGACCCATTTAGTGACATAATCCACGGCGAGCAAAATATACAGATTCCCAAACGATTGGGGGAATGGTCCCATGAAATCGATGCCCCAGCAATCAAATGCTTCAATGATAAGAATGGGATTCAAAGGCATCATATTTCGACTGGACAATGCTCCCAATTTCTGACAACACTCACAAGCTTTGCAAAACTCATGAGTGTCCCTAAACATAGTGGGCCAGTAAAAGCCACACTGCAGGATCTTGGCCGTGGTCTTTTTAGCAGAAAAGTGACCACCACAGGCCTCTGAGTGACAGAAGGAGATGACGCTCTGATGCTCATCGTCTGGTACACATCTCCTTAGAATTTGGTCTGGGCAATATTTAAATAAATAAGGATCATCCTTAAAAGTTACGCACCTCGGTGAAAAATTTCTTCTTATCTTGACACAGTTTTGGTGTGAAACCCGTAGTAAGATAATTAGCAATATCAGAACCAAGGTGAATGGGAGACTCGAAACAGTGTTCATCAGGGAACATGTCATTGATATGGGTCGCCTCAAGGGACTCAGAGGTATTAAGGCGAGAAAGGTGATCGGCCACTACGTTCTCTACTCCCTTTTTATCTTTAATTTCCAAATCAAATTCTTGGAGTAGAAGGATCCATCTTATCAAGCGGGGCTTAGAATCATTCTTAGAAAGAAGATACTTCAGTGCCGCATGATCTGTATATATAATGATCTTGGATCCGATCAGGTAGGACCTAAATTTATCCAAGGCGAACACTACGGCTAAGAGTTCCTTTTCCGTAGTCGAGTAGTTCACTTGGGCAGGATTTAGAGTCTTACTTGCGTAATGAATGACGTAGGGCTTCTTATCTTTTCTTTGGCCTAGGACCACCCCAAGAGCATAATCAGAAGCGTCGCACATAAGCTCAAAAGGAAGGTTCCAATGTGGCCGCATGATAGGTGCAGTGGTTAATGTGCCTTTAAGCTTGGTGAAAGCTTCCTGGCATTGCTCAGTCCACTCGTACGGAACATCCTTTTGAAGAAGATTACATAATGGACGAGAGAGGAGACTAAAGTCCTTTATGAATCGCCTGTAAAATCCTGCGTGTCCTAAGAAGGATCGCACGTCTCTGATGTTCTTGGGTGGAGGTAGGTTAGAGATAAGATCGATTTTTGCCTTATCTACCTCGATTCCTTTGGACGAGATGATATGTCCAAGGACAATTCCCTTCTGAACCATGAAATGGCACTTCTCCCAATTAAGTACCAGGTTCTTTTCTTCACATCTTTTCAGCACACATTTAAGACTTTCCAAGCACTTGCTGAAAGATGGACCGTAAACAGAGAAATCATCCATGAAGACCTCTAGATATTGCCCTACCATATCAGAAAAGATACTAAGCATACATCGCTGAAAGGTGGCAGGGGCATTACATAGTCCGAATGGCATCCTTCGGTAAGCAAAGGTGCCGTAGGGACATGTAAATGTGGTCTTTTCCTGGTCTTCAGGGGCTATCTCTATCTGGTTATAGCCCGAATACCCGTCAAGAAAACTGTAATAGGAATGACCAGCTAACCTTTCCAGGATCTGATCAATGAATGGTAAAGGAAAGTGGTCTTTCCTCGTGACGGTATTCAACTTCCTGTAGTCAATGCACATTCTCCAACCAGTAGTGACTCTAGTTGGCACGAGTTCATTATTAGCATTGGCTACGATGGTGATTCCGGACTTCTTAGGGACCACTTGAGTTGGACTCACCCATTGACTATCAGATATAGGGTATATAATACCCACGTCCAGTAGTTTAAGAACCTCGGCTTTAACTACTTCCCTCATGTTTGGATTTAGTCTACGTTGTGGTTGCCGAGCGGTTTTTGCATTATCCTCAAGATATATGTGGTGAGTACAAATCGAGGGATCGATTCCTTTGAGGTCCGCTATGGTCCATCCCAGGGCTCCTTTATGCTCAATGAGAGTAGATATAAGCATACTCTCCTGTTCTTTCTCTAGGTGGGCAGAGATCACCACCGGGTATGTCTCATCTTGACCCCAATATGCATATTTCAAATCAGAGGTCAAAGGTTTTAGGTCAAGCTTCGGCGGCTTGAGGTTAGACGGTAGAGGCACTACATCAGTTTGTGGTAATTCTTCAAATTGTGGCCTCCATCGGTTAACTTCAAGTACCGGTGCAGTATCAAGCAAGGCGCACGTCTCCCTAATCATGTCATCATCAAAATCATGGGAGTGGGCCAGGCACGTCTCTAGATGGTCGGAGGATAAGGTCAGAGGTGTCGTATCTTCCACGAAAGAGTCAATCATGTTAATGTCGTGGAAATCGCCATCATCCTCTGAGTTGCTGCCGTTATTGAAAAAGATGTTTGACTCCAATGTCAAATTTCCAAAAGACATAGTCATGATACCATTCCTGCAATTGATAATTGCATTTGACGTGGCAAGGAATGGGCGACCAAGAATGACAGGAATCTGAGTGCTCATGTTATTGATGGGTTCAGTGTCTAGGATGATAAAGTCTACAGGGTAATAAAATCTATCAACTTGGACCAACACATCCTCAATTATCCCCCTTGGTACACGAACAGAGCGATCAGCAAGTTGTAGTGTGGTTAGGGTGGGTTTTAATTCACCCAAACCTAACTGTTTGTATACCAAGTAGGGAATCAGATTGACGCTCGCTCCTAAGTCAAGAAGTGCGTGATCAATTCGATGGTTCCCGATTACACATGATATGGTTGGGCTACCGGGATCCTTGAATTTCTGCGGCACGTCTTGCTTCAGGATGGCACTCACTTTCTCAGTCAAGAAGATTTTCTTTTGAATAATTTTCTGTCGCTTGGTCGTGCATAAGTCTTTCAGGAATTTGGCATAGGAAGGTATCTATTTAACGACATCAAGTAAAGGAATGTTGACTTTCACCTGTTTCAACACCTCTAGAATATCCTGAGAGTTAGAGAGAGGTTTTGGTGAAACCAACCGTTGGGGGAATGGAGCAACTGGCTTCTCTAGAAGTTCCGGTTCTACTTTTTGTGGGGCATCACTGGATCCATCATTGTTGTCCTCTTCTGGTTCTTGAGGCTTTTCGAGCCTATCCGCAAGAGTTTTATCAATGATCTTCCCACTCCTAAGAGTGGTGATGGATTTAGCATGCCCCATTTGATTTGAAGAGCTGGGATCATTACTCTCGTACTGCGGTTTAGGATTGGGGAGAGGTTGTGCAGGAAGCATCCCCTTTTCTATAACCGTCATACGAGAGTCTATCTTTTGCATAAAATCTGTAATTCCCCGCATTGCCTGAGCCAGCTCTTGTATGGGATTTTGAACCGGTTCCTCTTGAGGTTTCACTTGATTTGGATTTTGATTGAAGAAACCCGGAGGAGTCGCCGTTTGTCCATTCCTCCAACTGAAGTTTGGATGATTTTTCCAGCCAGGATTGTATGTGTTGGGGTTAGGTCCAGTAAAAGGTCTTTGATAATTATTTACGGCATTGGCTTGTTCATTCAACACTCCTCGAAAGACAGGTATTGTAGGACAGTTTTCAGTTGTGTGAATGTTGCAATCACAGATGCCGCAAACAACTTCATTGACCTTATCCTTCTTTCCTTCCATGGCCTCAACTTTCCTTATGAGCGTAGTCACTTTACACTTGAGATCATCCTCTTCTTTCAAGAGATATAATCCACCTTTCTCCTTTAATTGAGTTGGCCTAGACGTGGTGTTCTCCAGTGGGTAATAGTCCCATGATTGTGTTTTTTTAGCGAGACTATCGAGGTAATCCCATACCTCGTCAACATCTTTGTTGATGAACTCTCCATTACACATTGTCTCGACCATTTGGCGCATGGAAGATGTCAGTCCATCATAGAAAAAATTTGTAATGCGCCACGTTTCAAATCCGTGTTGTGGGCATGAACTGACCAAATCTTTAAACCTTTCCCAACATTGGAAGAATGTTTCATCTTCCTTTTGGGCAAAGTTCATGATCGCTT
Source organism: Magnolia sinica (assembly GCF_029962835.1). Taxonomy (NCBI): domain Eukaryota; kingdom Viridiplantae; phylum Streptophyta; class Magnoliopsida; order Magnoliales; family Magnoliaceae; genus Magnolia; species Magnolia sinica. The sequence goes on from NC_080574.1 coordinate 96,385,006, forward strand.
TTCTGAGGGTAATCGTTTTATGATGTGGGAAGAATTTTTTTATGAATTCCCTCTGCATATCGTTCCATGTGCCAATGGATCTAGGACGCAGTGAATGTAACCACGTCTTAGCTTTCTCTTTTAAGGAGAAAGGAAAGAGTTTCAGCCTAATTGTATCCTCAGATACATTAGGAAAACATAATGTAGCTATAATCTCATCGAACTCTTTCAAATGTAAATATGGACTTTCTGATTCAAGTCCATGGAATTTGGGAAGGAGTTGGATAACTCCTGGCTTGATGTCCATTTGTCCTGTATTTTCAGGAAAGATCATGCATGAGGGCATACTCACTCCCGCCGGTTGTAGATAATCTCGTAAAGTACGAGGCGGGGGTGCCTGTTGCACCTCATTCTCATCTTGGGTATCCTCCACCCTGGGTGGAAGTGGAGGAGGTTGGTCTTCAGCCATAACCTCAGTTAACTCAGGGGATTTCGAGCGGTGTCTAGTCCTGCGATGGATAGTTAACCCCTCAACCACTCCTCCTTCAGTCAAGAGACATCGAGTGTCGTCACGGGCCCACTTGGGCATGAAAACACTCGCAGCCCTCAATTAAAAACTTAACCCTAGGAAAATCTAGCAAGAAAGAGAGAGTTGGAAAGAAATTACCAAATTGGAGTCCTGAGTTAAAACCTGCAAAATAAAATAAGTTAGATTCTAAAAAGAGAAGAACAATTCTTTAAAAGAAAGATAGAAGTGAACTAGCTTCTAAAAGAAAGAATTCCTAAAAGAAAGTGAAAATTTCTAAAATAAGTTAAGAGAGTCCTAAACTAGAAAGTAGATTACTAAAAGAGAATTGAAAAATAGAAAGTAGGGAAGGAGTGTACCGAATTAGAGATTTCTATCTTAAAGGCCTACAAAATAAGAAGGTTAATTTCTAAACAAAAATTCTAAAACTAATTTAGGAAACAAATTAGATTTTAAAAGAGTTAAAATTAGAAAGTTACTAAAATAGAAAGTTAATTTCTAAAAAGGGAAAGAAATAACCTAATTTCTAATAAACTATTTCCTACAGAAGGGAGGATACTAGAATTAGAAAATTTCTAAAATTTAAACCCTAATTCTAAAAACGGAAGAAGTAGAGAAATTGGGAAGGAATTACCAATTTAAGAATTTATGTCAGGATCCTACAAAACAGGAAAACAGATTAAGTTCTAAAATAGAATAAAATAAAATAAAAACTTCTATCCTAAAGTAAGTAAAATCCTAATCCTAACCTAATTCTAAAACTAATTAATTTCAGAAAAACATAACCGACAGTCCCCGGCAACGGCGCCAAAAACTTGTTCACTCCCCAAGTATAGAGTTGTGATGTAGTAATAAACTCGGTAAGACCGAGGTCGAATCCACAGGGACTGAAACTTGTACGTTTCCTGAAACTAGGTAGAAATAGAACTAGTCTAAGATGCGATCTAGAACAAATAGAATTTAGGGAATAATTGCAGAATAATTATCTAAAACTTAAGTAATTCAGAGGAAGGAAACTAGGGATTCAGAGGATCCACTTGTAGAGATCAGGGAGAAATTATGCCTGCATTAATATTTATGGAAATCAAACTGAACCTACCTGATCTGATTTTTAAGAGATGAAAAGTATATGAATTAGAATGGATTCCATCATCTAACCATGCCCAGGAGACAAAGCAAACAACAGAATTAAACTAATTACCAACCAATCAACCATGTATGAGGATCAGGAAGGGTACTGTCATCCTACCATGCCCATGGAGCAATGATGAACAACAGGGCTTCCTGACTTCATAAACATAAAAAGGGAAAAGAAATATTCAAAGCCATTACAAACCCATTGTAATTTCAGTCACAACAGACCATTAAAGACTAAAAAGATATTCCTTATAATAATCAACCTAAAACCAAGTTCAGTTCAGAAATTTACATTAAATGCATGAAATAGTGTCTCCCATCTCAATACAAGCTTCACCTCTTAGCCCTAGCTAAGAGGTTTAGCCAAACATGACTGGGCTAAACAGAGCAAATGATAATAGAGAGAAAAAAAGACAGAAAAGAACAAGAGGACAAAAGAAAACCAGCTTTAATAAACTTCACTTCCTGTCTTCTCTGTTCCTTCTCTGTTTCTTCTCTCATACCAAACTCTTGCTCACGTCCACGCCGCCTTCCCCGTGCTGCCAACAGCTTCCACCCCTGCCCTGTAAAATCTCTCCAGCCGCAGAAAACCCAGCCGTGCACTCCACGTTCAGCAGCTCCCCACGGCTCCACACTCTCTTCTCGGCTGCACACTCCCAAAAACTCCCCTCTTTCCGTTTCTTTTCTTCCTTTTTAAAGATGGAAAAGCTTCCCCCTGATGCTGTGGAGTCCCACCGGAAGTAGGCTGCGAAAACAGTCCTTCCGCAGCCTGGAACGCGTCCCTCTGCTGCGAAAGTCCTCACGCAGTCCGGAATTCTGTGTCTCCCTTCTTCTTATTTTTTTGTCTTCTTTCCAAAAGGACAGCGTCCCCTGGGAGATTTTTGGCCCACCTACATGATGAACGGTTCAGATCAGCCGTCCGACCGCCCCCAAGGCCGTACAACCCGTCGCAAAAGTCGGACGGCGTCCAGCTTTCACGAACGCGTGTAACAGGGCACGCGCTGACACGTGGTGGGGCCCACTTCAATGGTTTTTTGAAAGATCCACTCCGTCTATTCGTATCAGCTCGAAAAAACAGGTGGGACTCAATATTTTTGGATAAAAATTGGTGCGGTCCAGGGATGATTTCATTCAGCCGTCCGCCTCTAGTTTTGACGATCAACAGCCGGCCTCCGATCTTTCTTGAAATTTTGCCATCTAGGCGAGGATGATAGGGGGCAAGGGTTTCTGATGGACGGTCCGGATTGATCATCCGATGCACGGTGGTTGTAAGACCCGTGTCCTAATCCGTACCATTCTGTTAGCTTCCGCGGTCCTTCCGGTCAAATTCCGGCAACCTTCGCACCGAATTCGGTGTTTGCGCACGATCCTAAGCCAGGTCCCGCGCACCGACGTCGGCTCGATCCGAAACTTATGTCTTGGTGATCGCGTCGTCGCCGCGGTTCCAACGCCGTGACTTGCGCACCGAACCGATACCCAGGTAAGAAGATGCCGATCAGCGTTTATTCCGAAGAAACACCGCGCGTTGCGGATTTCGAGGGAATCTCTACACAATAAGTCCCATCAATCATCATTAAATGCAACCTTATCTCAAGTACAACAACCCATACCTCTTTCTTCACAAAGTCAACTCTCTCTCTCTTCACCCATCCCTCCTTTACTCACTTTTCAAACAAACCCATGCCCCATTAATTACACCCATCACTCCATCACCTCATATCACTCCCATCCTCTCATTTTCTCTCTCATTTTCTCATATCTCTCCAAGCAACCCCAAGCCCCAAACGTCCAAGCCTTCTCTCCCAAACCACAAGTGTGGTCCACCTTCCATCATCCATCTACACCCTCCCATCTCTCATCCCCACCATCAAGAGTTCATCATCCTCCATCAAAGTTGAAGCTGAGGGGCATTGGAGTCTAAGGGACCAAGAAGAAGGAAGATAAGGTGGGTGAATTGCCATTATTTTAAATTTTAGGGCCCACTTGTTGGTGGGACCCATTTGGATGTATGTGATGTATTCAAGAGGGCCCATAGTGGCGGGGTTCCTCTATCTCACCTTATATCTCTCTTTCTATCTCTCTCTTTCTCTCTTCCTTTGTGATGGTGTGGATCCCACCAATATGTGTTACATCTACCCGTCCATCTACATTAGACGGTGCGGCCCATCTTATTGTAGGTGATGATCCACACCATCCACCGTTTAGGTGGGTCAAATGCTTTATATATGTAAATATATGTTATATTTTATATAATATATATAATATATATAATATAATATGTATTATATATATAATATAATATAATATATATATATATTATGTATAAGTATTGGTGGGCCACATCTACGTGGGACCCACCACATTAATGTATTCATGCATGCCGTCCAGCGTCCCTGGACGCTGGACGCTGGCGAACGGTGAAGTGTAAACTGACGTGGGCTGTGCTAACGGGCTAGCCAAGAGGAGTGGTGGCCACTCATACAGGCCCCACCTTGATGTATGTATGTGATCCACACCGTCCAATCTATTCTCCAGTATTCTTTAGGCGTTGAGCCAAAATTTTAAGGCGATCTGATCATCAGGTGGGTCATACCATCTAAAACCATGTGAAGACATGCCAGATCATAAAAAGGTACTCGGTGGGACTCACCTGAAGTTTGGATGCAGGTGAAACTGGTTCTGGACGGGTAGAACAGTGGGATACACATAATGGGCGGGGGATTGTGAATCACATCTCTGTGGGCCCCAAAAAAATAAAAAAATAAAAATAAAAAATTTAAAGCAGGCCGCCGCCGAGTGACGGCGGACGGACGCTGGGCCTCACGGCCCACTGTGGCCCCACGGTGATGAATTTCGATCATCAACCCCGAGCATTTGGTGGGTCCCCACGGTTCATCCGTTCACGCCAAAAGTCAGCTGTATATGGAACTCTGGTGGGCCACATCATTTGAAATCATGTGAAGACATGTCTAAAACATATAAAATCGTTGGTGGGGCCTACCTGAGTTTTAGATGTTGCCGAAACTTGGTCTGTACCGTCATTTATATGGGACCCACATAATGGGTGGACTGGATTGTGAATCACATCTCGGTGGGCCCCAAAACAAAAAAAAAATATAATAATAATAATAATAAAAAAAAAAAAAAAAAAAAAAAACAGCAGCGCTGCTGCTGCTGCAGCGACGAGGGGCGGTCGCTGGGGCCTCACGGCTCCAGCTGTGGGCCCCACGTGATGTGTTTCGGACATCAACACCGAGCATTTGATGGGTCCCCTTTGATTATGGTCTGTCCCTAAAAATCGACCGTATACTGATCTCAAGTGGGCCACACCATCCAAAAATAAAAATAAAATCAGGTGAATATATGCCTAAAACATATAAAATTGTTGGTGGGGCCTACCTGAAATTTGGATACGACTAAAACTTGGTCCGTACCCTCTGCCAAGTGGGACACACATAATGAGTGGACTGGATTTGGGGACCACCTCCCAGTGGACCCCCTGTCCATGTGAATATAATAATAGTTATTATAATAATAAATATATATATATATATACATTTATAAACATGCATTACCATGGGCTTCCCTGGCTGTGTACACAGCTCCCCAGTCCAGTGGGCCCTACCCCAGTACCATAAGACCCTTTGAACGGTTGGGTGACAAATAAATATTACAATGGGCCCTACCTTAGTCCACGTAATTTTATGAACAATTGGGGTAGAAAATAAACATTGTGTTGGACCTTAGTTGGGTGGAAAATAAACATTATGTTGGGTCTTAAGCTGGGTGGAAAATGAGCATTTTGGTGGGCCCCACTTAGGTAAGTATTGTCAACCGCACCCTCTATTAGTGTGGGCTCCATCATAATGTATGTGTTTCATCCAACGGCCCAACTATTGTGGAGATAATTTAAGGCCCATTATGGAGGCCCATCTTCATGCATTAGTGGTCCTTGTTGAGGCCCACCTTGATTTGTATTAGGCCCATATTATGAGGCCCATTGAGGCCCACCTTGATATAGATATGGGGCTCATGTTAGGTAGCCCATTTGATGTATTTGGGTCCTTGGGTCAAGGCCCAATTAGATGTATAAAAGGCCCATTACAATGTGTACTTCATAGAAGGCCATTCGTTGGGAGCGATGTTGGTTTGACGTCCACATTGATAATGTTGGTTAAATGTCCGCATTATAGCTCTCCCTAAGGCCCACTGATAGGCCCAAACTTGTGGTAAGTAGGCCGTCTAGGCCCATCTCCATTATACCTAGGACCCATCTCTTATTACATGTTTAGTATAGATGCATGATTCATGATCATTCGCACCATATGTATGCCTGATGTGAGGAATGACCGATCATAGCATAAACCTTTGGATAGACTGTTTATGGCCCGATAGGCGGAGTTGCCTCATATAAGTGCATGGTATCTACAGGCTGCATGACCGATAGTATGATTCATGCACTTGCATTGTGTGATTGTAGTTACCGTATGCCCTAGCGACATCAGGCCATAGCCTCCACGATACATCGTGGATGGCAGGATTGGAGACCGGAAATATTTGGTTCTAGATACGGGCACCATAGATGTCCCCGGTGAAAATCCCTAAACCCGATGGTACCAGAGGATGACTCCAACGCGAGACCGAGTGGATATACGAGCGCATGAGGGCCGAATACCAGAGGCCGCGTCTCCCACCGTGTCGTGGTCGGTTGGAAAGGAGTGTGGCCTTACTCGCCCGAGGGTAGGGGGCAATACTAGGCCGAGTTTGACCACTCGCGAATGGGTCCGCTATCGACGTGCGAGGTAGTGGCAGACTATTGGTCAGCGGATAGTGAGGTTTCTTACGCTCACTTGGACTGCGGCTAGGAGAGCGCAGTGCCATTTGGAGTGTATTGAACCCTGATGATTATCCATGAAAACTGTACTGATACATGATGAGGATTGGCATGCTTGAGTTGCATCTTGCATCGCATGGCCGTATTATGGCCGATAGCATTCATATCTTGCACCGCATAGCCTTGGTACGGCTGATTGCATTCATGTGCTCACTACCATGTTTCCGCATCACTCTGACCTTGCATTTTGAGCACGTTTATATTGCGCACACACTTGCACCACCCTCTAAGCTTTCTATAAGCTTATGCACGATTGATGCGTGCAGGTGACGCCAGGACGCAGTCGCAGCCATAGTCTCGCCGTAGTTGGACCGTGCAGACGAGCTTCTGGAGTTTTGTTTCTTTTATCACATTGTATTTTCCTTTTCTATCGCATTGTACTCAAAAGTTTTTGATCTTAGTGGATTTTGTGGTGGTGTTCTTGTGGTTATTGTTTGTGGGTTATGCTTTTGTTATGCTCATTATGAATCAGACTGATGACTTGAAATCCTCCTTGTAGTATTCCAGGATCGGAACCTGGTGAATGGGTGCCGGAATCCGAAAATGGGGTTCTACGGAGGCTGTCGGCGCCGGATTCGGCGATCGGGAATTTTGTGAGCCCGGTTTCCGAGTTCGGGGCGTGACAGTGGTGGCCCACCAACTTCCGCAGTCCGATCGTCTGCGTAACGGCGGGACGTGCTGCAGCTGTTGAGAGGGCGAGTTCGAGTCTAGGACGGTTTGACCGTCCTGGAGTTGCCGTGCACGCCTGGTGCACGCATGCTGTATATGTGCGATGCACATGTGGGTCCCATGCTGATGTATATAAGAGATCAGCTCCGTCCAACCATTCTGTCACATCATTCAAACTATTTAGAACAATTTTGAAGCATATCCGGATATCAGGCGGGCCCCACATAATGATTAAAGGGGCTGATCTGTCCGTTGAGCCACTTTCACAGTGATCCAGGGGCTGAAATTTTACGCGTACGGTTTATTTATGGTCCTCAAGCCACGTATGAAGTTTCGAACTGATCAGATGGTGGGAACCCTATGATCTTGCATTCTGGCTGACTTTCAGGCCACTTGAGCTTCAGTTTCTCGATTTCCGCGGACCCCTGGTGTATAATTCCGTCGCTCTTAGTCTTCTAGAGTTCGTTCCTTGCCTTGGTGCTTCTGGAGCGTCAAATCCATGCATTTACCACCCTTTTTCAGTCTAGGCTCGTGAATACACCCTGCATTACAAACACGATTAAATCAGCCATTAAATGGTATCATGCTTGTAGATTCATGCAATAACTGGGTCTGATATGCAATATTTGACCCTCAACAGCGTTGAGCCAAAAAATGAAGTAAATCTGACTATCTGGTGGGCCATAGCATAGAAAACAGCATTTTTACCATTGAAATCCACCCTGATGTTTCTGTACCCTAAAATATGTCAAATATTGGGCTTAATGGGTCTATCTTGCGCCATAAAAACTAATGGCTGGGTCGAATTCCCCTGATGCGAGCCCCACCTAGGAAAATCCCTGAGAAAAAAATAAAAATAAAAAAATAAGGCAGCAACAGTAGCTGCTGCTGCTAACCGTCAGAGGACGCCAGCAGTATCCTGCTGCGTTTGACGCTGGAGACAGGGGTCCTAGCCGTGGGCCTCACCATGATGTGTGTTGATCATCAACACCGTGCATTTATTAGGTCCCCTTTGGGATAGTGGGCACCCAAAAAATCAACCGTGTACATAACTCAGGTGGCCCACGTCATAGGAAACAGTGGGATCAAACGTCTGCCATTGAAACCCTTTTGGGTAGTCACAGAAGTTTTGAATCATTATGAAATTTATTTTTACTCTTCACCAGGGTCTGCGTGACCTTATCAATAGATTGGATGGCATATAAACGTTATGGTGGGCCCCACGTGGGACCCACTATGGTGTATGTGTTTTACCCACACCATCCACACCATTGGACGATGGGACCCATTATGATGTATGTGTTTTATCTATGTCGTCCAACCATTTTGGCTGGGCTGCTGGACGGCAGGGGACCCAACCATGGGGTATATGCTTTATCCATGCTGTCTATCCCTATGGGACCCACCATGATGCATGTGTTGCATCCAAACCGTCCAACCATTTTGACAGATAATTTTAAGGCTTGAGTTCAAAAATGAGACAAATCCAGTATCAAGTGGACCACACAGCAAAAGCAGTGGGGATTGAGTGTCTGCCATTGAAACCTTTGTTGTCACAGAAGTTTTGGATCATTAAGAAATTTGTTTTTCCTCTTAATTCAGGTTTGTGTGACTTTATGATCAGATTGGGTAGAAAATAAATGTTATGGTGGGCCTCAAGAGTTTTAAATGGTGGAAATCATTCTCACCACTTTTATTTGAAGTGCGGTCTGACTGATCTTTTGATATGATTCATATATATATATATATATATATATATATATATCGAAAGATCAATTGGATATATATATATATATATATATCCAATTGATCTTTCGATATGATTCATATATATATAAGGCCATATGATTAGGCTCGTCTTGATGCATTTGTGGCCGTCCGTTGAGGCCCACTTGGTATATATACGAGGCCCATCTTGATGTAGTTATAGCCCATCCGCTGAGGCCCACCATGATATATATGAGACCCATATTATTAGGCCCATTTGATGTATTGGAGGCCCATGGGTCGAGGCCCAATGGGATGTACATAAGGCCCATTGTAATGTGATTCCACCGTGGTTTATGTGTTGACCTTTATAGCGGGCTATGCCTTGGGAGCAATGATGGTTTGACGCCCATATTATAAGTACAATGCTAGTTAAATGTCCGTATTGTAACTCTCCTTAGGACTCATTGATAGGCCCATACTTGTTCTGTGTAGGCCATCTAGGCCCATCTGCATTGTAAGGACATGCTTAGTATAATTCCATGACTCATGCCATACACATCATATGTATGCTTGATATGAGTAGTGACCGATTATAGCACATGCCATTGGGCAGATTATTTATAGGAGTTACCCACATGAGCGCATGGTATACGCAGGATTGTTGCATGACTGGATAATGTGACTCATGCATTTCGCATATGTGTGACATGATCATTGTTCACCCTAGCGACATTAGGGCCGTAGCTTCACAGGCACATCGTGGATGGTCATATCAGATAGCGAAAATACTTTATTCTAGCACTGTGGGCACTTAGGATGTCCTTGGGTGAAAGTCTCAAAACCTTTTTGGTACCAGAAGATGCTCCAACGTCTAAACAGAGTGGATACACGAACGTCTAAGTGCCAAATACCAGTAGGCCGTGTCTCCCACTCTATCATGGTCAGTTGGAAGGGGGTGTAACCTTATCCGCCCGAGTGATGGGGTTGTAAGATAACTGAGTTTGACCAGCTCGCAAATGGGTCTGCTATCAACGAGCCGGGTAGGTATTAGCAGACTACTGATCAGGCGGATAGTGTGGTCTCTTCCACTTACTAGGCTGTGTAGCTAGGGAGGTGATAGTCAATGTGAAGTGCATTAGACCCGATGATATCCCAGAGAGAAACTGTACCGATACGTGTACTTGATGAGAACTTGCATGCTTACTTTGCATCTCGCATATGACATTTGGCTATATAAGCCTCGCATCGCATGACCTTGGTATGGTCATTAGCATTCATGCCTTGCATCACATAGCCTTAATACGGCTGATTATATTCATGGACTTACCCGCATATTTTCGCATTACTCTGATATTGTATACTTGGCACTTACCTTGCGCACACACTTACAACACCCTTTAAGCATTTATAAGCTTATGCATAACCGTTGCGTGCAGGTGTCATTGGATCGCAGCAGTGCTGAGGCAGGAGCGCGTATCAGATCATTTTGAAGATTTTTCATTACCTTGTATTTCGCTTTCCGCATTGTACTTAAAGTTTTTGATATAGTGGATATGTGGTGATGTTGTTTTGTAACTTGGTTGTGCTTGTGGTTATGCTCCATTATAAAAAAAATCACACTAAAAATCCTCCTTGTAGGATCCCAGGATCAGAATCTAGCGTATGAGCGTCGAGAGCCGAGAATGGGGCACTACGGAGGCTGTCGGCACCGGATTCGATGATCAGGAATTTTGTGAGCCTGTTTTTTGAGTTTGGGGCGTAACAGAAGTTTGTATCAGATCATAACTTGGGAATACCTAAGGATCACATCACATATCTACTATAAACTTAGAATGAATAGGTCCCGAGTTCGAATAACTTAGCGATTTTCCGATATAGACTCTTAACGTTTATGCCTTCGAGAATTCTCAAGGCTGATAGTCCCTTGTTCCTTCCTATAAGACATGCCGCCTAGGAGAGCGACCCGAGCGAATCCCACTCCACCACCTGCGACTCCCCCTCTACCACCTGTGACTCCCACTCCACCACCGGATATTCCTACTTTCCAGCTTGAGGATGTCACTCATCTACCTGAGACCGATGCGAATCCGACTGTACCCGTGGATGCCACCCAGCTACAGCAGATGTTACAGGCGATGACCGCTATTCTTTAGGGGCAGAGCAGGCGTCTCACTGTTCGTCAGCCGAGGCTGAGCAGGAGCGTGCGAGTGCCCTTCTCAAGGACTTCTGACATCACGATCCCCTGTGTTTTCGAGGCGAGCCAAACCCTACTAAAGTAGAGATATGGTGCTCCTAGGTGGAGAAGATATTCGACACCATGAGATGTATGACCCAGCAGCAAGTCCCATTAGTTATATTTCTTCTTCAGGGTGAGGCTCAACATTGGTGGGCATTTGTCACCCAAGCGGTGGAGGTCGATTTTATGTGGACTTAGGAGGACTTTGTAGACCAGTTCGACCGAAAGTTCTTTCCCGAGCATGTGCGACAGCAGCGTGCATTAGAGTTTAAGACTCTGGTCCAGCGGGACATGACTGTGTCCCAGTATGAGGCACGTTTTGTCACACTATCGAGATTCGGGACGTATCTTGTTAATGATGAGGGGCGGAAGGTTGTCCTGCCCTCAGGAGCCATGTGATCAGACACATGCTTCCAACATTTGAGCATATTAGGGAGAGGGCCCAGCTCTATGAGTTAGATTAGACTAGTTTGCAGAGGGCCCGTGACTAGAGTGGAGATCAGAAGAGGAAGGTGCCCTCTGGTGGTTCCCAACACCAGTAGCATCGTCCACAGCAGCGACACACGACCCGCCCAGCATTCCGAGCACCAGTGGCACCCCCTGCACCACCTCCAAGACCGTTTCCAGGAACTTGCTTTGGGTCCGGTAGGACAGGACATCATAGGCACGAGTGTCCCCATCCGCAACAACAGCAACCGAGGGCACCATATCAACCTCTGCGCAGCCCCCACAGCAGTAGCAGCGACCGCAGCACCAGCCTCTCGGACCTCCCCCGCAGTAGCAAAGGCAGTAGATCAGGCCACCACAGCGACAACGGGAGTAGTAGAGACCTCAGAGGGGACCTGCACCTCCCCAGCAGGCCCAGGGTAGATTTTATGCCCCCAACAGGACCCTCAGTCATCAAGAAGAGTCATCGAGGGTATTCTCCCTGTTTTTGCATATATTGCACATGTATTGTTTGATTCTAGTGCATCGCATTCCTTTATGGCCAATGATTTCTGCCGATCGACTAGTTTGTCGATGGAGTCTGCCCGTGAGGGTTTGTTAGTATCGACGCCCTTTGGGAAGACTGCAGTGTTAGACCAATTTTGCTCATTTTGCCCCGTTCTGATTAACGATATCTTTTTTCTGCTGATCTGTTCGTATTACCGATGTCCGAGTTTGATGTCATCCTGGGCATGGATTGGCTCACTAAGTACCACGCCATATTGGACTACTCTACAAGGATAGTTACGTTCTGTATACCCGGTGTGCCAGAGTTCTAGTTTATTGCCGAGCCCAGAGGAGAGCAGCTTTCCTGCCTCTTGTCGTGTGTCATTGAGGAGTTAGTTGCTTTGAGTATCGACCAACTACCAATCGTTTATGGTTTTCCCGATGTGTTCCAGGAGATTCTGGGGTTACCACCTTATCGGCATACCAAGTTTCATATTGATCTCGTGCCCAGTACCATGCTCATTTCGAATGCTCCCTATCGTATGGCACCGTTGGAGTTACAAGAACTACAGAGGCAATTGGATGAGTTACGCGAGTTAGGTGTTATACGTCCGATCAGTTCACTGTGGGGAGCGCCAGTACTCTTCGTGACGAAGAAGGATGGCTCATTGAGGCTTTGCGTAGATTACCGTGAGCTCAACGAGGTCACGATCAAGAACAAGTACCCACTTCCAAAGATCAATGATTTAATTAATCAACTGCAAGAGGCGCAATTCTTTTCGAAGATAAACTTGCAGTCGGGTTATCATTAGGTTCGGGTCTGAGATGAGGATATCCCAAAGACAGCCTTCAAGATGTGTTATGGTCATTTTGAGTTCCAGGTCATGTCCTTCGGACTGACCAATGCGCCCATAGTATTCATGCAGTTGATGAACGAGGTCTTTCGTCCGTATCTTAACCAGTTTGTTGTGGTGTTCATCGATGACATTCTGATATATTCGAGGACCCGTGAGGAGCATGAGCGACATCTGGAGATTACCTTGCAGACCCTCCCTGCACACTAGCTTTACGCGAAGCTGGAGAAGTGCTAGTTCTGGTAAGAGGAGGTGAAGTTCCTCGGTCATGTGGTGACGAGGCAGGGCGTCACAGTGGACCCCTCGAAGATTGATGCCATGTGTCAGTGGGGCCAACCCAAGAACATGAGCAAGCATTTATGGAGCTGAAGGACCGCCTCACGTCCGCTCCTGTCCTTACTCTTCCCTTTGGGAGTGATGGATTTATTATATTTACCAATGCCTCGCGAGTTGGCTTGGGTGATGTCCTGATGCAGCACGGGAAGTCAGTGGCTTATGCATCTCGCCAGCTCAAGGTCCATGAGTTGAACTACCCCACGCATGATTTGGAGCTGACAGCGGTTGCTTCACCCTGAAGGTGTGGAGGCACTATCTTTATGAGGTAAGGTTCGAGCTCTTCTCCAACCACAAGAGCTTAAAGTATTTGTTCTCTCAGTCTGAGCTGAACATGAGGTAGAGGCATTGAATCGAGCTCCTGAAGGACTATGATTTTGATCTTCAGTACCACCCGGGCAAGGTGAACGTGGTAGTGGATGGCCTCAGCCGTCATCTACGAGGCCTAGTGGCGCACATGATGATTCAGGCGTAGAGGATGCTTGAGGATGTGTCAGCTTTTGACTTCGAGATTGGATTGCAGTCTTCTATCGTTTAGCTATCGAGCCTGTCGATTCAACCCTCTCTTGTCGCTAGGGTGATCGAGGCTGAGTAGGCAGATGAGTTAGTGTAGAATTATCAGGTAGAGGTAACATCTGAGAGTCAGTCAGATTGGCAAATTGGTTCTGATGGTGGACTTCACTTTAAAGGCCGATTATATGTCCTGGATATTCCTGAATTGCTCCGAGATCTTATGACCGAGGCACATCAATCGCGGTTCTCTATCCACCCTGACTCGATGAAGATGTATCGCGATATGAGGCGTCAGTATTTTTGGGCGAGGATGAAGCGCCAGATAGCCAGTTTTGTGGCCGAGTGTGACACGTGCCAGCATGTCAAGGCCGATCATTAGAGACCCCGTGGTCTATTGCAGCCGTTAAGTGTCTTAATGTGGAAGTGGGAGCACATGTTAACAGATTTTATTATAGGCTTACCGAGGACTAAGCACGGTCATGACGTCATCTGGGTTGTCGTAGACTATCTGATGAAGTCAACATATTTTCTTGCGATTCGTGAGACCTGGCATGTAGACCAGCTCATCAAGCTATTTGTCGATGAGATCATGAAACAACATAGTGTTCCTGTCTCGATCATTTCATACTGAGACCCAAGATTCACATCTCAATTTTAGGGGAGCTTTCAGAGAGCGATGGGGACTGATTTGCAGCTCAGAACCACGTACAGTCTGTAGACCGATGGCCAGACCGAGAGGGTCAACCAGATCCTTGAGGATATGCTTTGGGCCTGCGCGATTAATTTCTCGGATAGTTGAGATGAGCACCTGCGATTGGCTAAGTTCGCATACAACAACAGCTATCAGGAGACCATTAGCATGGCTCCTTTTGAGGCACTATATGGTAGACCGTGTAGATCTCCGAGTTGTTGGACCGAGGTTGAAGAGCGGCGTCTCCTAGGTCCCAAGCTTGTGTAGCAGATGCCAGAGGCTATCGATATCATCAGGCAGAGGATGCGCACAGCTCAGAGCTGGTAGAAGAGTTTTGTTGATCATCGGCGTCGTCCCTTAGAGTTTGCCGTTGGGGACCATGTGTATCTCAAGGTCTCACCCATGAAGGGTGTGGTTCATTTTGGAGTGAAGGGCAAGCTTGCCGCGAGATTTATAGGACCTTTTAAGATCACCGGGCATGTTGGTGTCGTGGCCTATCGGCTTGCCTTGCCATCTCAGTTGTCTGGCGTCCACAACGTCTTCCATGTCTCTATGTTGAGGAAGTGTGGGTCAGACATCATTCCCGTTATTGATTGGCAGCCGTTGGAGGTTTGTGAGGATGCTTCTTACATTGAGCAATTAGTTCGTATCCTTAATCAGAAGGAGTAAGACCTCCGGACCAAGCTCATTCCCTTGGTGAAGGTGAAGTGGGACCATCATAGTTGGATGAGGCATCTTGGGAGCTCAAGGCTGAGATTCAAGAGCGATATCTCCATCTTTTCGATATTTGATTGTATGATGTATTGTGTTTTGATTATACATGATGTTATGTTTTCTATTCCCGTATAAGTTATGTCTAGTTGTAATAGTGGTATAAATTTCGAGGATAAAATTTTTATTAGGTGGGGAGAGCTATAAGACCCATATCCTAGTCCGTACTGTTTTGTCGACTCCCACGATCCTTTCTGTCGAATTCCGGCAACCTACGACATATAATCGATGTTTGCATGCAACCCTAAGTTGTATCCTGTAGATTTGAGTCGGCATAATCCAAGACTTGTACCATTGCAACCGCACCGTCGCCGCGGTTCCAACACCTTGTCTTTTACACCGATCTGATACCCTGGCAGGGAGATGTGGGCCGGTGTTTATTTCGAAGAAACGCCGTGCATTTGGAACCCAAGAGAATCTCTACAACCCATCCAATCAATCAATCAATCAATCAAAGTATACATCCATACTTTCTTTCTCCCCAAGTCAAGCAACCACCAAGTCAACTCTCAAGTCAAGTACACCATCACCTCACATCCATCACCACTCTCTTACAACCACCATTTCTCTCTCTTTTCTCTTCACATTTTCCAAGCAACAAAAAAAATCTCCAACAAAAGTGGTGGACGTCCAAGCATCCCAAGTGAGAGAAAAGTGCATGTGTGTGGCCTACTTCCCACCCCAAAATCTTTCATCCTACCCATTCATTTCTTATCATCTTCCATCAAAGTGAGACACAAGGAGCTCAGCGTTCCATCAAACTAAGAAAATCGAACGGTGGGTGCTTCATTAGCTAGATTTTCATGTTTTAATGATGGGCCAAGTGAGGCCTACCGATTAATGGTATGGATCTCACTTTGGACCCTAGATGTGGCTGATAGCCCACTGTGATTCTCATGATCATTCCATAATGGGGCCATTTTCTATGGACCCCATCATGATGTTTATTTTTCTTGCATAAATAGGGTCATCTAGACCTTGCATTTTGGTGGAGAACGGATCTCCACCGTTAATTTTGATCGATGGGCCCACATGTAATGGGACCCACTTGATATAAGTTGTGATGTATGGAAGGGAGGGCCCAAGTGTCAGGGTCCCTCCATCACTCAGTCTCTCTCTTCCACTCTCTTTCCTTTTTATTGTGTATGATGATGTGGTTGTGTATCTTTGTCTTATCTACACCATCCAACCATTTGGTGGCCCACCTGGCTAGGGCCCACCCCTCCTTAGCACGTCTGCACGTGGGACCCACCTTGAATTTATGTTGAATATAAAGACGTTGGACGTTGCTACCCAGTGAAGTGTGAACTGACGATGTGGTGTATGGACGGCCAGAAAAATATATATATATATAATATAAACATTAGCTTGGTTTAGGCTTTTGAGGTGGGCTACTCATACAAGCCCCACCTTGATATATCAATCCATTCCATGTCGTCCATTCCATTCCCCATTTCATTTTAGGCGTTGAGCCAAAAAATGAAGCAAATCCGACTATCTGGCAGGCCATAGCATAGAAAATAATGTTTTTACCGTTGAAATCCACCCTGATGTTTCTGTACCCTAAAATATGTCAAATATTGGGCTTGATGGGTCTATCTTAGGCCATAAAAACCAATGGCTAGGTCGGATTCCCCTGATGCGGGCCCCACCTAGGAAAATCCTCGAAATAAGATAAAAATAAAAATAAAAAAATAAGGCTGCTGCTAACCGTCAGAGGACGCCACCAGCGTTCTGCTGCGTTTGATGCTAGAGGCAGGGGTCCTAGCCGTGGGCCCCACCATGATGTGTGTTGATCATCAACACCGTGCATTTGTTGGGTCCCCTTTGAGATAGAGGGCCACCCAAAAATCAGTCGTGTACATAACTTAGGTGGCCCACGTCACAAGAAACAGTGGGATCGAACGTCTGCCATTGAAACCCTTTTGGGTTGTCACAGAAGTTTTGAATCATTATGAAATTTGTTTTTCCTCTTCACCTGGGTCTGCGTGACCTTATCAATAGATTGGATGGCATATAAACGTTATGGTGGGCCCCACGTGGGACCCACTATGGTGTATGTGTTTTACCCACACCATTGGACGGTGGGACCCATTATGACGTATGTGTTTTATCTATGTCGTCCAGCCATTTTGGCTGGGCTGCTGGACAGCAAGGGACCCCACCATGGGGTATATGCTGTATCCATGTTGTCTATCCCTATGGGACCCACCATGATGCATGTGTTGCATCCAAACCATCCAACCATTTTTGGCAGATAATTTTAAGGCTTGAGTTCAAAAATGAGACAAATCTAGTATCAAGTGGACCACACAACAAAAGCAGTGGCGATTGAGTGTCTGCCGTTGAAACCTTTGTTGTCACAGAAGTTTTGGATCATTAGGAAATTTGTTTTTCCTCTTAATTCAGGTATGTGTGACTTTATGATCAGATTGGGTAGAAAATAAATGTTATGGTGGGCCTCGAGAGTTTTAAATGGTGGAAATCATTCTCACCACTGTTATTTGGAGTGCGGTCCTCCGACTGATCTTTTGATATGATTCATGTGTACATATATATATATATATATATATATATATATATATATATCTAGGTGATCTTTCGATATGATTCATATATATATAAGGCCATATGATTAGGCCCATCTTGATGTAATTTGTGGCCATCCGTTGAGGCCCACTTGGTATATATACGAGGCCCATATGATTAAGCCCATCTTGATGTAGTTATGGCCCATCCGTTAAGGCCCACCTTGATATATATGAGACCCATGTTATGAGGCCCATTTGATGTATTGGAGGCCCATGGGTAGAGGCCCAATGGGATGTACATAAGGCCCATTGTAATGTGATTCCACCGTGGTTTATGTGTTGACCTTTATAGTAGGATATGCCTTGGGAGTAATGATGGTTTGACGCCCACATTGTAAGTACAATGTTGGTTAAATGTCCACATTGTAACTCTCCTTAGGGCCCATTGATAGGCCCATACTTGTTGTGTATAGGCCATCTAGGCCCATCTACATTGTAAGGATAGTTCATTACTTTATAACATGCTTAGTATAATTCCATGACTCATGCCATATGCATCATATATATGCTTGATATGAGTAGTGACTGATCATAGCATATGCCATTGAGCGGATGATTTATGGGACTCACTGATAGGAGTTACCCACATGAGCGCGTGGTATGCAAAAGATTGTTGCACAACTGGACAGTGTGACTCATGCATTTCACATATGTGTGACATAATCATTGTATACCCTAGCGACATCAGGGCCGTGGCTCCACAGGCACATCGTGGATGACCATATCGGATACCGAAAATACTTAGTTCTAGCACTGTGGGCACTTAGGATATCCTTGGGTGAAAGTCCCAGAATCTTTTTTGTACTAGGAGATGCTCCAACGTCTACACCGTGTGGATACACGAGCACTCGAGTGCCAAATACCAGTGGGCCGCATCTCCCACTGTGTCATGATCGATTGGAAGGGGGTGTGGCCTTATTCGCCCGAGTGAGGGGGTTATAAGCTATGCTGAGTTTGACCAGCTCACAAATAGGTCCACTATCGACGAGCCGGGTAGGTATTGGCAAACTACTGGTCAGGCAGATAATGTGGTCTCTTCCACTTACTGGGCTGTGTGGCTAGGGAGGCGACAGTTAGTGTGAAGTGTATTAGACCCCGGTGATATCCCAGAGAGAAAATGTACTGATGTGTGTACTTGATAAGGACTGGCATGTTGCATCTCGCATATGACATTTGGCTACATAGGCCTCGTATCGCATGGCCTTAGTATGGTCAATAGCATTCATGCCTTGCATCACATAGCCTTGGTATGGCTGATTATATTCATGGACTTACCCGCATATTTTCGCATTACTCTGATATTGTATACATGGCACTTGCCTTACGCACACACTTACACCACCCTCTAAGATTTTGTAAGCTTATGCACGACCGTTCTGTGCAGGTGTCGTTGGATCGCAGCAGCGCTGAGGTAGGAGCGCATAATAGATCATTTGAAGATTTTTTATCACCTTGTATTTCTCTTTCCACATTGTACTTAAAGTTTTTGATATAGTGGATATGTGGTGATGTTGTTTTGTGACTTGGTTGTGCTTGTGGTTATGCTCCATTACAAAAAATAATAATAATAAATTCATACTGAAAATCCTCCTTATAGGATCTCAGGATTGGAATCTAGCGTATGAGCACCGGGAGCCAAGAATGGGGCACTACGGAGGCTGTCGGCACCGGATTCGGCGATCGAAAATTTTGTGAGCCTGTTTTTCGAGTTTGGGGCGTGATAATTTATGTATTAATCTGCAGTTTGATCATGGGTCACCATGTCATATGTATTATGTCCCAGTCGTCCATCTGGATGATGGGTCAGCAGGACACACCAGCAGCACCTGCTGCAATTGATGTCAACAAATTCTGTGGGACACTAGATGTAGGCGTTCCTAGCCGTCCATCTGATGGGGTGCTGAGCAGCATGCCCAGCAGCATACAGCCGTTGTACTAACGCAGCACACCTGTGGTCCCACTGAGGTATGGTTATAGCCAAACCATTCAGGAAGTGGGACCCACCCACACATGCCAAACGTGTGGGGTGGGCCCACCTTGATGTATGTATTCTTTGTCCACACCATCCATATCCGGACGGAGTGGATGTCCCAGCCAACCCTGATGTAAGTGTTTTATCTACACCATGATATATATGTTTTATTTGTGTTGTCCATCTATGTAGGACCCACCATCATGAGGTATATGTTATATTCAAATCGTCCATCCATTAGCAGGTGGGGCCACCATGATGTAGTGTTGTAGCGACACCGTCCAACCTACTGGACGGTGGGCCCCAGCAGCATATAGCTGCTGGTTATCACAGTGGATCCATATATATATATATATATATATATATATATATATATATATATATATATATATATATATATATATATATATATATTATAAATAATATTATATGGTGGTCCCTACATGAGACCCACCTATGTGGGATGCAAATTGGCTAGTCTACACACACCAGCAGCAGCTTGCTACTATATTGACGTCAATAAATTCTGTTGGACCCACCGTACGATTTATGTGCTTCATCTATACCGTCCATTAGTGAGCCCCATGACGTCAGCAAATTCTATGGGGCCTGTTGATGTATGTGTTACATCCAAACCATCCATCTAATTAGCAAGCTCGTCTCAAGACCTGAGACTAAAAATGAGGCAGATCTATCAGGTGGACTACACTATAGAAAACAGCGGAGAGTTGACCGCCTACCATTGAAATCTTTTAGGGATCACAGAAGTTCTGGATCAATACGATATTTGTTTTTCCTCTTGATTCAGGTCTTTGTGACCGTATGAACAGATTGGATGGAAAATAAATGTTATGGTGGGCCCTGGGAAATTTTAAACGGCGAAAATCATTATCTCCACTGTTATTTGTGGTATGGTCCAAGTAATCTTCCGTTATGATTCATTCGGGTAATGCTCTAAAATAACCTCTTAAAATAGATGTATATGAGGCCCATTGGTGCAGCCCATGTGATGTGGCCCACTTGATGTATATGAGGTCCATTGGTGCGTTCTATGTGATGTGGCGCACTTAATGTATATGAGGCCCATTGATGCAGCCTGTGGATGCGGCCCACTCGATGTATATGAGGCCCATTGGTGCGGCTCATGTGATGTGGCCCACTTGATGTATATGAGGACCATTGTGATGTAGTTGAGGCCCAGTGAGATGTATATAAGGACTATAAGTGAGGCCCAATAAGATATATGTGAGGCCGAATGTGATGTATATGAGGTCCATTGCGATGTGTGATTCTACCATGATGAATGTAATGATGTTTATGGTGGGCCATGCCTTGGGAGAAATGATGGTTTGACATCCACATTGTAAGAGCAATGATGGTTAAATGTCCGCATTGTAACTCTCCCTAAGGTCCATTGTTAAGCCCATACTTGTTGCGTGTAGGCCATCTAAGCCCATCTTCGTTATGAAGATAGTTCATCACCATATAACATGCTTAGTATAATTCCATGATACATGCCCATACGCATCATCTATATGCTTGATATGAGATGTGGTTAACCACTGCATATGTCATTAGGCGGGTTGTTATGGGATTCCCTGATAGGCGGAGATTGTCTCACATGAGTGCACGATATGTGCAGGATTGATGTATGACTGGATTGTATGACTCATGCATCTTACATTGTGTGTTGTGATTACTATACGCCCTAGCAACATCAGGGTCGTAGCCTCTACAGGCATATTGTGGATGGAAGGATTAGACACCAGAAATACTATTATTAGTATTGAGGCACCATAGATGTCCCTGGGTGAAAATCCCTAAACCTGACGGTACCGAAAGACGCTCCAACATCGAGACCGAGTGGATACATGAGCGCACGTGGACTGAATACCAGGAGGCCACGTTTTTCACTATGTCATGGTTGGTTGGAAGGGGGTATGGCCTTACCCGCCCGAGGATAGGGTAAATTGCTAGGCTGAACATGACCAACTCGTAAATGGGTCCGCTATCGACATGTCAAACATGTATTGGCAAGCTATTGGTCGGATGGATAATGAGGTTTCTTACGCTCACTTGGACTGTGCACTTAGGTAAGGGGCAGTGTCATTTGGAGTGTACTAAACCCCGATGATTATCCAGAGTGAGAACTGTACTGATATTTGATGCTCTAATGATGAGTTGCATTGATATGTGGATTCGGATGAGGATTGGTATGCTTGAGTTGCATATCGCATCGCATGACCTTGGTATGGCCGACATCATTCACTCCTTGCATCGCATGGCCTCGATATGACTGATAACATTCATGCCTTGCTTCGCAAGGCCTTGGTATGTCCGATAACATTCATGCCTTACATCACATAGCCTTGGTACGACTGTTTGTATTCATGGACTTATCAGCATATTTTCGCATTACTCTGATATTGCATTCTGAGCACGCTTATATTGCGCACACACCCTCACCACTCTCTAAGCTTTTTATAAGCTTATGCACGATTGATACGTGCAGGTGATGCCAGAATGCAGCCCTAGCTTAGTCGCAGCAAGAGGGTGCAGTCGAACTTCAGGAGTTTCCGTTATTATTATCATTGTATTTCCCTTCATGTGCATTGTACCTTAAAGTTTTTTATCATAGTGAATTTTGTGATGGTGCCTTGGTTATTGTTCATGGGTTATGCTTATGGTTATGCTCATTTACAAAAAAAAATCATATTGAAAATCCTCCTACGGAGGCTGTTGGCGTCAGATCCAGCGATCGGAAATTTTGTGGGCTCGGTTTCCAAGTTTAGGGCATGACAGGGCTAACCCAAAATGTTGGGTGCCCATTGGTTGCTAGTAGGATTGTTTTATTTTGGAGTTCGTCTAAGACTTATTTGGGCCCCCTAGGGCATTTAGCGGGTCATATGATAGTATAGTGAATGAAGCCCATTCCGGATCCTTAGGATTATAGGTAAGCCACCTAGGCCCAACCTTGATATGAGGAGAGCTCATCATCATCGTAGACGGAGGGATCCGTGCTATTAGATTTGGTATATCTACAGTTGAGGACTGACCCTCATGTTATGTATCTGCTGTCCATCTATGGACTCCGCCCTATTTATAGGCCGATTATCGATACCGATTATGAGTATGTGATAGTATAACTTCATGATACATATTCATACGCATCATCTACATGGTTGTTATGAGATGTGGCTAATCATTGCATATGTCATTGGGTAGGTTATTTATGGGACTCCCTGATAGGCGGAGTTGTCCCACATGAGCGCACGATATGCGCAGGATTGATGCATGACTGGATTATGTGACTCATACATCTTGCATTGTGTGTTATGATTGTTGTACGCACTAGCAGCATCAGGACTGTAGCCTCCATAGGCATATCATGGATGACATGATTGGATACCGAAAATACTTGTTAAGCACTGAGGGTGCTATAGATGTCCTGGGTGAAAGTCCCTAAACCCTTATGGTACCATAGAGAATACTCCAATGCCTAGACCGAGTGGATGTATAGCGCATGAGGGCCGAATACCAGGAGACTGTGTCTCCCACTGTGTTGTAGTCAGTTGAAAGGGGGTGTGACCTTACCTGCACGGATAGAAGGGGGTTATTACTAGGTTGAGTATGACCAGCTCGTAAATAGGTCCGCTATCGATATACCGGATAGATATTACCAAACTATTAATCAGGCGAATAGTAAGGTCTCTTCTGCTTGCATGGTTGTGCGTCCAGTGTGGGGCGGCAATCTGGTGTATAGTATACTAGACCCAGGTGATTATCCAGAAAAAACTGTACTGACTACCAAAAAATCGAGCAAAGGCTACAGACTTTGAAAAATTTTGACTACGGATTAAATCTATAGCAATTATGCTACAAATTTAATCTGTAGCTAAAACCTAATTGATTTTAGCTAAAACCTATATCATCACCGGAACCTTATTAGAGATTGATGATGCTTAAGGGGCTCCATAGGGCCCATTGGAATATATGTGTTTGATCTAAGCCGCCCATCAATTCTGATAAATAATTTCAGTAGATGAGCCCTAAAATTATGTAGATTAAAGGTCTAAGTGGACCACACCATAAGAAATAATAAAAATTAAATTTCTATTGTTAATATTTGTGTGGTCTTCTTACATCTTCAATCTGACTCATTTTTCTCACCAACTCTTAAAATAATACTTTAAAATTAATGGACTGAGTGGATAAATAACATAGATCACAGTGGGCCTCACGGTCTTAAAACCCATGTCTTTAAGGGCCGTCTGTCACGCGCCCCTTCCCCAGAATGAAATCCAATTCCATCTGCACTTCTCTACCGCGGGCAGACCTCCAAAACGAAACCATACCGCCATCTGCCCTTCTCTCCCGCGCGCAGACCTACCATGTCACTCTTCCCCCCGATGTCTCTTCCTTTTCTTCATCCAATGCCATTCTCTTCTTAAAACCTCACCATCCCCAAAGCCTTCAATGACAAAACCTCACCATCCCCAAAGCCTTCAAAAACCTCAGCTGGTCGTCACTTCCTTTCTCGCCTTGGATTCTCTCCACCGGCACCAGGCCTTCATCTTCTAGAAGGAGATTTTCTGTGAATGCGAGTCAACTTCCATTAGTCGGCAATTAGCACCTGACTTTTATTATAATTTGCAGGAATACAGAGGTAGTTCGGTTTGCTGGGAAACATGCTCAAATCCATACATGAGTAATAGAGATCGCAGCCCCTGTGATTGATATAGAAGAAAGCCCAAAATTACAATTTCTATCCGAAATGGTGTTAAATCGAGATCATACGAAGGAAGGTCGAATGCCCCAATTGCAACAACAGGTTTCCCATAGAGGCCATCGATGGTCATAAAATCTGCCGAAACACTCCATCCCCCCACTCCGTCATCAAATTGTGGAGTGGCTGCGAGGATAGCTGCGATTTCTGGTGGGGATGGCCAAATCTCAGCCGCTTGATCATATCCATGCATTTCATCATTTGCTACAGAGGATTTTTTTTTCTTCTTCCTTGGATTTTGAAAGTAGAGCCAATGGGTGTGGCCATTCGGTCTGATGGCCAATTTGTTGTTTGTGTTCATAGGTTATGGTTCACCCTGTGAATAACTTCTAACCTGCTAAGTGCATGGGTTATGATCTACATACAATCTGTGAGTTATTTACTACATTTAAAAAAGTAGGTGTTTTGGGTAGAGGTTTGTGGGGTTTAAGTAAAGGTCTTGATGATGGTGAGTGATTGATCTAATGTTCAGTCCCACAGTTCTTTAGATCTTGGGAAGATCAAATTCCTTTGTTATGGTGTCTGTTCATGATTTAAAAAAATGATATACTACTTACTTTAAAGATGATTCTCTGCCCTATGATATTCTCACCCCATTTTTATTATTTTTTGGTTCTTCTAGAATGATATCCATTGGCAGGACCACTATCTTGCTTTCACAAGTACCAATCTATTGTTTTTCCTAGGTCTCATACACTTGCTCAGGCCTCTCCGTATAAATGCCTTCTAAACATATTATAGTATTACTTGAAGACTGGCCAGTGTAAATTTGGTGTGAATTGCAAGTTTCATCACCCGAAGGATGTTCAATTACCATCAGGTGGATAAGATCCTAGTAGTAGAGAGCAGAATGAATCAGCTATGAAGGATGCTTAGGCGGATGCAAAGGCAATGAAGAAATTTGTTCCATTCACCCCAGCATTGTTGCATAATTCCAAGGGATTGCCGGTAAGACCGGTAAGGAGACATTTTATGCTCCCAGTATACAATTTGCTTATAATTGATTGTTCCTAAATATAAGTCTTTGATTACAGGACACTCTTGGTGGAAATTCAAAAACAAGATTTATTGCAAATGTCAGCCCATCTATTTGGTGTGTACCTATTTTCCTAGAGTTCTCTAATTTAGTTTTTTCTTTCTTCATATTCAAAATTGTATTTGTTTTGTATTGTGAATCACAAAGATAATTGTTTCTGTGGTTGGTTCCAGACTTCCAGCACAAACCAGTCCATTCATACAGTCTGGTCTAGGTTTTACATCCAGTCAACTTTTAAGGTTCTTTGGGTTAGGAATTACCTTATGACTGATTTGGATGACTTGTTTTATCTTGTATCATTCTTTGGTTTTAAAAGTATAAGGTTGGGTTGAACTGAAAGTAATTTGTTAGCTGGATCTCAAATTGTAGACAGCTCCTATGTGCTCATATTCGACAGCTCCTACGTTCTAAAAGCCTTTTTTTGGATCTAAGGTCATGTTTCTAATTTTCTATCATCATAACCATTTGTATAAATGGGACTTGTCATCACCATTTACATAAATGGGACTTGTTACGTATCTGTGGCATCGGCTGCAGCAGATGAAACATTGAGATTTTGGCAGGTGTTTGGGCCCTCAAGATCTACTTCCGTCTCTTTGAAAGGCATAAAGAAGGAATCCAACTTTCATCTCAGTAGTCATATGACTATACGATGAGCTGCTGCAAAGGTGAGATTGACATGTTTCTATTTTACGCAATACTAGTGATACATGTAATTGAAATTTTATACTTGAACAGAGTGAAACTGTACATGGTAAGGAGCAAATTAAATTGAAGTTCTTTAAGATGTGTTATGCTTGTAACCTCATTCCTGTACAGTTCTTACAATTTTTCTCACGTGATATGCCCCTGTAATTTGAATCCTGATCTGTTATTCAGTTTCAAAAAATAAGGCTACTCTATTTCTCACCTTTTCTTTTCTTAGATACACTATCCTCATCTATGTAGCACCCATGCATGGTAGAAGAGGTTTACTCGAATACATCCCAATGTATTACAAATTTACAATAAGACTTGTAGGGACTCTACCTTCTAATTTGGGCCTTTTCGATGACACATTGGTTTATTGAGACTCTAGCCATTGGATCAGGGACTTTTGTAGGGACTCTAATCTTCCATATTGAATATTTCAACCCATTGGTTATACAAAGGTAATGGTGACCATTCAATCATTCATGTTCAAAGAAAAAGAGCCAAATTATCGAAGGGTTAAAGTAGTCCAATTGAGAGCTTTATTTGTGGTCTTTTGACCATAAAAAGTAAGCTTAGTCATATAAATGGTTTGGATCATTGGAAGAATACTCAGGTATATTTGAAAGTCTACTCTCAAGTTTTGGGCTTTTCTGGTTTTTTTTTTAATTTATTTGTGGAAACCTGATTTAAAGGATGAGGTATTTGGGTTAGCATGCAAAGTGGAATTTGCTTTGTTCGGTAATCAGTTCCTACTGTTCTTAAAATCCAAACATAGTAGTTGTCAGACAGTCTTTAGTTATTTGTAGACAATTGCTAATGCTCTAAACTAATTTATTAAGCCTTTTGGAAAACAAAAATAGATCTTGGCAGCAATTTTGAGAGAGAATTTGTTGATTTGGCAGCTACCACAGTTTTAGCAAATCGTTACCTCCGTAAATCCATGGATTTGTCCCCCATCCAAAAAAAAACAAAAATGAAAAAATGAAAAAAAAAACAAAAGTTATTATCTACTTGATCCACATATTCTCTCAAAAGCAATAAATGGACTTTAGGACTTGTAAAATCCAAATTCCAAGATCCATTTTCCCATTTCATGATCCTAAGCAGCTCCTAAAGGAAATCACAATCTGATCATTTCAGTCCTTTGATAAAACTGCAAGTTCTCAATATCGTAGTGCATCCAAACGCGCCCATAGCGGCACTTATTGGGTTATATTATCAATGCCAATGGCCTTAGGAACTGCAAAAACCACAAACCACTTTAGGACTTGTAAATTCCAAATTGTAGATAACTCCTAAGTGCTCATATTTGATAGTCCCTAACAATTTGTGCTTTTCACTGTAGGAGTTGATGCCTTGTTCCCCTCTTTATTTTTCCCTTTGCTAGCAACAACTTGAATAACCTGATCTTACACTATCCTTATTTGAGTACAAGCTGAGACTAGAGTTTTGAATGTTTGTTCTATCTTTTATGTAACCAAATCTCCCCTGTTTATCAAACAGTTGAAGAAACACCGAAGAGCTGATCAGGAGCTGAAGAAGCGTGTATTGAAGTTGGAATTCTATCTTCAAGAAGCTTGGTCCCAAACACAGAAGCTTCAAAGCGTACGGAATTTTCTACCTTTTTTTTTTTTTTTTTAAATCAAAACGAAATCAACATATAACAAGGGTTATTTAAGTTAGGGGCTTCATCTCAGCCCTAGCTAAGAAATTTAGCTACTCATGGAATTAACTGGAAAGAAGGAAAAATATAGAAGATAAAGGAAAAACATCCTTCCAATCTCTCCCTTCTTTCTTCCTCTCTATCTCTTGCCTCTCCAAGCTGGAATAATCTCCAAAAAACTTGGATGATCAGGCTCCCGGCACTTGCTCTTGAATTCCCTATCTTCTCTCTTGCTTTCTCCTCTTTTCTTCTCTTTTCTTCTCTTTTCTGGATCTTTCCTCCCTAGCTTCCCCTCTTCAAAACGAGCTCTCTCTCTCTTTCTTATAGCAGCTGGAAGGACGGTGGAAAGAGCGGGCCGCAAGGTCTTAAGCGTGCGAAAGGTTTGTTCTGTTTGAAATGAGTTTTAGATGGTACATGTTCGAATTTGATTTGGACACCTGGATCTGATTGGCCTCCCGAAGAATCTTCAATCGGATCATGCATCGATGGTCATTGAGATCACGGGAAAAATGGTCCGTGCGGACCTTTCTTTACCAAGTTCGGATGCATAACATCCCATCTTTCCTTGCTCTGAATCCAAAAAAAGACCGTCCCTTAGGACGTTTCCAAGTCAACTTCATAAAGGACAGATCAGATCTTTCATCGATCAAGTATGGTGGCCAAAAGCTGCAATCGGACGGTATGCGTGCTAAAGGGCGTTGCATTGATGCTTGTGATGCTGGTGGGACCCACTATTGACATTATCTTCAAAATCCAGTCCGTCCATTGGATTGACATTGAAAAACCGGTCGGATATGCTCAATTCTAGATCAAATTCGTGGTGGCTCACAGGGTTTTAAACCTACCGTCCATTCTGTTTTTGAACGGTTAAAAACCAATATCTACTGCCGTCTGAAATAACGCCACCTTGGCGATGGTAATATGGGCCATTATGGTTTAATAAACGGTCCAGATTGGACCTACAATCCGTGATGGTGGCCCACAACAGGGGACCGCAAGTCCCTGTTTCCGTTTTCGCAAAGCCGAAACGGCAACTCCTTTTTTTTTTTTAATTTGGTCCGACCTTGTGTGTATTGATGCATTGCTGGTATGCGTCTGCACTGCGTGCATGCAGTGCACATGTGAGGTCCATCATGATGTATGCACCAAATCTCCTCCGTCCATATGATTCTCCATGTAATTTAAAGCGTTGACACCAAAGATGAGCCATATCCAGGGACCAGGTGGGCCCCACTTAAGGAATTAAAGGGCTGATCTGGCCGTTGGGCCACTTCTCGAGATATCCAATGGTTGAAATTTAATATGTACGGTTTATTTATGGCCTCCAGGCTATGCATGAAGTTTCAAGTCAATCGGATGGCGGGAACCAAGTGATCTTGCATTCTGGACCATTTTCGGGCCTTTTTAATGTGAACGGCTTGATTTCCTCGGGTCCCTGGCATGTAAATTCTTCAATCTTAGTTCTCTGGGGTGCGTGCCTTGCTCTAGTGACTTCGAAGTATCAAATCCATGCTTGTAGTAGTCTTTTTCCATCAACGCCCCTGATTTCATCCTGTAACAAAAATATAATTAAAATATTCCATTAAACGATATCATGTACGTAAAATCATGCACTAATTAGGGTCTGATATACAATATTCGACCCCAATCAATACCCAAATCACAAAGGCAACATCATTATCACATATCCACTAATATAAACATTTGAATACAATGCTGAAAGGGAAATACATAAATCGAAAATCAAGCTCCAGAAGACCGCTGCACGGTCCAAGCTCAACACTGCTGCAACCTAACATCACCTGCACGCATATATCATGCATAAGCTTATAGAAAGCTTAGAGGGTAGTGTAAGTGTGTGCACAAGGTAAGTGCCAAGTATTCAACGCAATGCCATAGTCATACAATACCGAAAATACTGGTAATTCATAAATCGTACCATATCGGAATAAGAAGAAATATTGACAAGATCATGAATTATCAGGGTAAACAGAAATACTGACAAGATCATAAATCATATGATAACAAAGTAAGCGGAAATACGGACAATTCTATGAGTCAATCAATATCAGAATACGCAATATAAAACAGCTATGCAAATAAGGAGTCGTAAAGAGCCAAGTATCAGATGCCAAGGATGCGATGCAATATACAATTCCTGATGTGTCCATGAATAGCATCAGTCGTATCTAGACCATATAATGTAGAAACACAGTAACCCAAAATGTCATATGCCATGAATGTAATGCAATATGCGGTGCAAATGGAACGACCATGCTGGAGTGTGAAGTCGGGATGATAGTACGTAGTATCGCAGGCTATGGGGTCCATCACAAGGGACTTCTATCCAAACCAGTCCCATACCTAAATTTGGATAGTCAGACCCAATGTGGTAAACTCCTGATCTCAGGTTAGTCGTGCACCCAACTGAAATCCTGGCCATGCGAAGGTACACAGTAATTAGTTGTGCACCACCAGCCCGAGTGGATAGTGAATGAAATGAATGCATGAATATGCAAATCCTACTCAATAAGTCCACAAATCAGTACGGTTCCTCTCTGGGATCATCACCGGGGTCTATTACACTCTACGCCAGCTTGCCGCCCCTATCCGAGCGCACAACTAGGTAAGTGGAAGAGACCTCACTATCCGCCTGCCAATATCGGGCCCGGCTCGTCAATAGCGGACCCATTCCTCAAGCTGGTCAAACTCAACCTAGACATTGCCCCCTCACTCAGGCGGGTAAGGTCACACCCCTTCCCAACCGACCACGACACAGTGGGAGACGCGGCCTACTGGTATACGGCCCTCATGCGCTCATATATCCACTCGGTCTCGACGTTGGGGCGTCTCCTGGCCACGGAGGTTTAGAAATTTTCACCCAGGGACATCTATGGCGCCCGTATGCTAGAACCAAACATTTCCGGTGTCCCATTTGGCCATCCACGATATGCCTGTGGAGGCTACGGCCCTGATGTCGCTAGGGCGTACAGTAATCATAATGTGAGATGCATGAGTCATACAATCCAGTCATGCATCAATCCTGCGCATACCGCGTGCTCAAGTGAGATAACCTCCGCCTATCAGGGAGTCTCATAACAACATGCTCAATGACATATGCAATGATCAATCACATCTCATAACCAACATGCAGATGATGCGTATGGGCATGTATCATGATGTTATGCTGTCACATACTCATAATCGGTATCAATAACCGGCATTGACCATCAATTACAACAATATGGATATTTAACCAACATTGTCCCCCAAGGAATGGTCTACATAGAGCCAAACATATAAGGGTCCACGGCCTCACACAAAGGCCTAATATACAACATAGTGGGCCTTACTCAAGGGACACATACACAACAGGCGGGCCCTGCTCATGGGCCTCAAATACATGACATGTGGGCCCTACACATGGGTCTCGAATACATCGAATGGGCCATGCGTCATGGGCCATGAATACATCACAATGGGCCTTTCTCATGGGCCTAACATACATCATAATGGGCTCCATAGTTTGGTCCTCAAATGCATCCCAATGGGCCTCATCGCATAGGCCTCATATACATCATACTAGGCCTTAAACATGGCCTGAGTGCACATCGCAACGATCCTCAAATACGGGCCGCATATACATCGCATTAGGCCTCAACAATCGGCCTAGATATTCAGCCTCAATACTCGGAATCGACACTCGAGATCGGCCTCGATAATCAGTACCGATAATCAACATGTATAAACAAGGCGAGGTCCATAGATGGACAACTAATCAACAATAATGAAAAGATCGGCTCTCGGTCGTGGTTATATCAATCTGATAGCACGAAGCCATCTGTCTATGGCGAATGGGGCCCACTTATTTAGGTTAACCCACGAAGAGAATGGGCCTAACAAGGCTTAAAGGAAGGTTAGTATGAGGACATCTAACCGTCATTGCCCATCAATGTGGATATTCAACCAACATTGCTCCCAAGCAGTGGTCCACATAGAGTCAAACATAAGGTGGGCCCAAATATCCAACAGGTGGCCTCAAATAGTCATCATAGGTGGGCCTTACACATGCAGCACATGGGCCTACACATCACGGTGGGTCGATACATTGGGCCGCACCATTAGCCTAATATGTACATCACGGTGGGTCGCATCATTGGGCCGCATCAATGGGCGTTAATCCAATAAGTGGGCCGCATCAATGAGCCACACTAATGGGCCTTATACACATCAAGTGGGTTGCATCAATGGGCTGCACTAATGGGCCTCGTACACATCAAGTGGGTTGCCCCAATTGGCCGCACAAATAGGCAGGCCCTATACATGCAGCAGATGGGCCCCACTAGATGGTTAGTGTGGATATAGCATGCATACATCTAGTGGGTCACACGTCCCACGGACGGTGTGGATAAAACATACATCGATGCTGGCCCTCTATGATCTGGACGGTTAAGATGGAACATATGAGGTGGGCTCTGCTCACGGGCTCCAAATACATTTCGATGGGCCTTAACCCATGGGCCTTGAATACATCTCAATGGGCCTCAACCCATGGGCCCTGATATATATCATAATGGGCTGCCTGCCCTGAACGACGTGGATAAATATATATATATATATATATATATATATATATATATATATATATATATATATATCTTGGCGTATCCCATCCAAATAGTTGAACGGTATGGATATAAAACTTATACATCATGAGGGATCCATATGTACAACAGATGCATCAAGGTGGACCTTACACAAATGGATTGCATGGAATGAAATACATATGTCACACGGGTTCCCCATCCCACATCCAGAAATTGGGCGGTGTGGATAAATAAATACATCATGCTGGCTCATACTGCATATGGACGGTATGCTTGTACAACACATATAATAAACGTATAATAGGGAGGGCCCCACCATCCAGTAGTTACTGGACGGTGTGAATATAGAATGCATGCATCAAGTTGGGCCATACGTCCATCAAAATGGACAGACAATGTGAATACAACACATTTGTTAAGGCAGACCTCATACATTAAGGTGCGTCCATCTGCTGAGCTCGACGGTGCGAAGATAAAATATATCCAATCAATGTGGGTCCACGCGTCTCATGTACTGACGGCATGGATTAAAACATATATCAAGGTGGTCCCACTATCCAGACCTGCTGGACGGTGCAATTGCATCACGTACATCAAGGTGTGACCCACCAGAACTTGCTCTGGTCAATCACACCAGCTGCTTGCTGGTGTGAGTCTGCTTTCATTCAACAGGTGGGTCCCACGTGAGGGGCCCATCAGATATTTGTCTATGTGTGTGTGTATATATATATATATATAAAATAATAATATTATTTATATTTATTTTATTATTATTATTATTATTATTATTATTATTACTATTTGAATGAGGTGGTTCACCGCCCAGACCCATGTCTGGACGGCGGTGTGGATAAGACAAACATCAGTGGGTCTTACCAGATGAACGGTCTGATCCACGGATGGACAGCGTGGACATAAGATACATACATCATGCAATCCCACATCGGCGCCGACGTCAATACAGCAGCTATATATATAGCTATGTGTGGTACAGTACCCAATCTGTTTCCATGCAAGTGGGTCCCACGTGGGGCCCACCATAACGTCATTTTCATTCCATCCGTACATAAGGTCACGTGGACCTGGACTATGAGGAAAAACAAATTTCATATAGCTTCAAAACTTCTATTGCCCAAAAAGGGTTTCAATGGTGGGCGTTCAATCTCCACTGGTTTCTGCAGTGGCCCACCTGATAGATAGCGTGGATATAAAATACATCAATGGTGGGTCCCACCATCCAGCCATCTGGACGGTGTGGATAAGACCCAAACATCACACTGGCCCTCACAGCAAAGTACTTTTATAGGTTAAGCACATCTTCACATAATTTAAGATGGTGTGGGCCACCTAAGTGCCGTGAACGGCTGATTTTTGGGATGACCCACTGATTAAATGGGGTCCATCAAAGGCACGGTGTGGATGCTCCATATGCATCACGGTGGAGGCCATAATTAGGGTTGTGGGTCTCTACCCACCCAACGTCCACGCAGACGCTGGTGCGTCTCTGGTTAGCGCCAGCAGCAAGTGCTGCATGCCTCACTTCTTTTTTTTAAAAAAAAATTATTTTTCAATGGATTTTACTAGGTGGGGCCCACATCTGAAGAATCTGACCCAGCCATTGCATCCCATGGCTCCAGACCGACCAAAAAAGCCCAATATTGGGCATGTTTCAGTGTGTACAATATCAAGTGGGTTTTAACGGTAGGAAACACTATTTCTTATAGTATGGCTCACCAGATAGTTGGATTGGGTTCATTTTTCGGCTCAACGCCTAAAATGAACTGGAAAATAGGGTGGACGGTGTGGATTAAAGCTATACATCAACGTGGGGCCTGCATGAGCAGCCCACCAAGAATTCTTGAATCAAACTGATATTTTATTTTTTATTTTTTTCCTTTCCAACCTATGTCCAGGGAGGCTGGCGGTATGGGTGAAAACACCCATCTCTCACGGTGGGTCCCACTGTCCCAGATGGACTGTGTGGACACCACACGTGCCTCGTGTGGGTCCCGCTCTTGATAAACAGCATGGGTACAAAACTCATACATCATGGTGTAGCCTAGGGTGGGTCCTACACATACCTCATGATATAGACCCACAAAACTTGCTGCTATCAACACAGCAGATGGGTACATGTCCAAATAAATGGACAGTTAGATCAAGGTGAGTCCACGTAGGTGAGCCACCCACTGCTAGGATGGAGTTGATATTTGTGTCTTCCTCCAAACAGGCACGTCCAAACGGTGGGTCCTTAAATCACATCAAGATGGATCCCTCTTTGGTACAAGATATACATCAAGATGGGTCCCACCATATGTGGGCCCTTAAATCACAAAAAAAAATAAAGATCACCCACCTAGAGATCTCTTCTTCCTTCTTCCGCCAATGCATGATAGAGCCCCAAAGAGACAACTTCAATGGTGGAGATGATCCTTAGATGGTGGAGATGGGAGATAGGGAGGTGGGCCACACTAGCTCTCTCATGGGAATCATGGACATGGGAGTCTCATAGTTGCTTGAAAAAAAATGAAGAAAATAAGAGAGAGAGAGAGGATGGGATGGGTGAGTGAGGTGATGGGTGTACTTGTGTAAGGGAGAGAGTTGACTTTAAGGGGGGGTGGTTGTACTTGGGGATGGGTGTGAGTGATGGGAGTGATGTGTACTTGATTGATGTGATTGATGTCATATTTTCTAGGGATTGCAACGTGCGACGTTCATCCTCGAACTGAACGCGGGCCCACATCTCTTGGCCAGGGTACCGCATCGGCGTGCAAGACACGGCATCGGAACCGCGACGACGGCGCGGTCGCACTGGTACAAGTCTCGGGTTGAGTAGACTCAGATATACGGGACATATCTCCGGGTCATGCGCAAAAATTGATAATTGTTCGTGGGTCGCCGGAATTTGAACGAGATGACTGTGGAAGCTTACGGAATAGTACGGGCTAGGATATGGGTCTTACAACACCAACACATAATTTGGCACATAACCAGTACATGAGACCCCAAATGGATAAACCTCATAACAGTATAATCTAGGACATAGGAAATGTTCTTGTCTATTGTCGGTTGTACTGTGCCACATCATAGGGATTGGGCTTGTTGCTCACTACCCACAAAATGGGAAATTGTTAGAGCCAACTTAAAAGACTAGGCACTGAAAAAACAAGTTATTCGAAATTGATTGTGTTATCATTTGGTTCTTCCTTAGTAATGTTATCATATGGGTTGGTCTGTTATCAACCCTAACTGACCTTCTTACACTCATTATTCACAGTAATTATAGGAATAACCACTGCCCTTATACTTGTCCTTACCTGATAGTCCATGTTTACACGCCTTACATGCACTTACACCTACCTGATGCATTACTTGGATGTCCCATGCATGCCATGTTTAGCATGTGTGACCACATTTGGATGTGCATGTGGGATTAGCAAAGTTTCATGTTGGTAATAGTGACATTCACTTCAGTGTCATATATCTCTAAAAATTGGATATTTATGTTATCCCAATTTTGCAGTTCCAGAATGGCATGCATTTACCATTAGAAGTGGGTAGTGAGCAACAAGCCCAATCCCTATATTGGCTTCATAGAAATGATGGTCAAAATATGATGTTATCTGAGGACCTAAACTTTCTGCCTCAAAGGTTAGTGTGTTTTTCGAGAGTTCTATATTGCGGTGAAAGTGCCTCTTCTTCTTCTTTTTTTTTTAAAAAAAATTATTTATTATTTTATTCTAACTCATGGGATGTGGTTATTTCAAGGTTCTAATTTCTAATGCTTCACCCATAACAATGATTGACTTGCAAAGTCAAAGCAATGGTAACCAACTAAATGATCTTGGTAATTTAGATATAGCCATAGTGGCCAGCAACACATCTTTGATGAAATTAGTTTCATGGTCAGTAACTGTGACTAGCAACCCATCTATTTCCTTTGCTTTCTTTTCTTTCCTGCAATGCCCTACCAATTTAAAACAATATCATTTGCAACCACAGGGCCTTGTTGCTATTGTAGACCTTATTTAACCATCAATTGGATTATGAGCCACAATCAATTGTTTTAAATTTTAGGTGTTCAAGGGCTCGCCATCAATTAGATGGTTGGGATTTTGTATGGTACGGTTTTAGTATTGTTGGACCACTAGAGGAATGTCTTGATTATCAATGGCAACAATAATTGTGGCCTTGCAAACTCAACCATCAAAAAATTTGGTCCTTTCTGAGAAAGTGCAGTAGCATCAGGGGTGGATTGGATTTTGTTACAGGCAACCTACAGCTTTGGTATTGTTCCAGAACATAGTATTAGGGTTACACATTATATGTAACTTGCGACTTTGCTTATTACATGCCGAATTTCAATTAGGATAAGTGATGCCTATGGATCAGTAATCCAAACCATTCATGCATTGCATCCCGTTGGACAGATTATGACCTGAGAATCCCCTGGCTTTGTTGCATCCTTTTAGCAACAAATCTGGGACTTCTCTCAATCGGAACTGACCACCTACAGGTACCTATACTGTTATCTGCAGTACAAGGCATTTTTTAGCTCCGAGATGAAAAAAAGTTTTTTTTTCCCATTTTGTGGCTGAACACCTATATTGCAAATTGTGGTAGAGGTGCCTGGAGGTTATCAGTTGTCTTTTTCAATTCAGTGCAGGTCACTTGATTCTCCTACTATAGTCCAGAAATGGAAAGGTTAACATTGTCTCACAGTAGATATTTGTTGCTAGTTACGCTATTTGTCGAAGATCCTGAAATTTGATATGGGTTACAGGAATTTGACTGACTAGACATACAGGAAAATGGGGTTGATGATCTTGGAGGCAGCTGGTTAAGTTGCTTCCCTGAAAGCTTCACATCTATGGATGTTTTCAAAGGATGCATTTGGGAGTGGCGGAGAGGCAGTATGAACCACTCCTTTGCAGTGCTAATTCCAAATATGGATGGACTAGTGTGAATTTGAACTAGGGCTTGTTCATGGTGGTCCGCACTTGGTGAACAACCCAAAAATGAGCCATTCCGATGAGGACATCGTGCACACGCACAGCCACACACCACCACCCCTACGCACATACGTATGCAGAAGGAGGACCCCACCATCGATCCGGCTCGATGACGACATCCAGGGAAGGCCTCCTAACTAGAAGACAAGTTTTGGATCAGAAAAGTGGGCCCGAGAGTCAAGAAAAGCCCATCATGGGATCTCATGATCGTGGCCCACTCGTCGGATTAATTTCATATTTTAGGTTTTGTTTATTATTATTATTTAGAACATTGTGAACATTTTAGATTTTTCTGTTTGGTTTTATTTTAGTTTACTTCATCGCGAAGTAATAGGTTGCGCACATGGTGGGAGTTTTGGGGTATAAGATTTTTCCTATAAATAGGCACCCCTTGTAGTTCTTTTGATTCATTGAAGTTAATAAAAAAATCCTACTTTATTTTTTTTCTCTCTTCATGAGTTGTAGAAGAATTCAAAAGTGGGTGCGAAGTCCTCCCTTTTCGAATGGCTAACTACCGTAGTGCGAAGCCACATCGATCCCGATTCACCCCCATCCTCTATCATCTTTTTTCCCATCTTCCCCCACCATCCATACTTCGAATTCGTCCTTTCGTTGCATCAAATTTCTTCATTACAGTAAGTTTCCAGATTTCGGCCCGCAGGCGAGTTGAAACTTCGGCAGAGCACCACGCACAAACCGTACATCGGATTGAGCTGAAATTTGAGAGTTTTGGAGACCATCCCTGGCCGACCCCGGCCAAGGTGGCCTTTTTCTGAATAGTGGGCCCCACACATATGCAACCAGGATCACACGCACGTCCGTCTTGTCATTATTGTTGTCTACACACGGGATCATCTTTTTTGTCAGGTTTTTATCCTCTCATATCCATTTTTCATGAATCCTAGCCCTAGATTATGTTTTTTCTAAGTTATTTGCCAATTTTCTTACCCTAGGATTCCCTAAATTGGAATTTCTAAATCCCTTGGATCAGGGACTAATTATTATGCATGCGTGGATGATTATTTCTTATCTTTGAGTATTGTTTGGTTCATAATTTTTATTGATCCAGCACTATCATGTGTAGGCCTAGACCCGCATAGATTCTCCTTAATTGAATGTTTGGACTTTCATGTGAGATATGAAATTTGTGTAATTGTTTCTGAACTAACGTGATCTTAAGCCTGAAATCTCACATATCATATTTAATTTTCATGTCCTGCATCAAATTTGGTATCAGAGCCTAGGGTTCTTGCAGAGGAATTCACCACATATTTAGGGTTTAGTTTGTTTGAGTCCTTCATGCATTCAGTCCATCATATATAGCTGAATTTTAGTAACGGTGTGTAGTCTCCTTCATATAGAGTCTCGTAGGGTCATTTAGTTTTTTAGACACATATAGTTGCCATAGCAGGTCCTTAGGATTGAGTTAGCTTGTGTATGCTCACACGTACAGGTCGCAGTTTTGGTTTGCACCCTACTTTAAACATGGAGCAACTACAAGAATCAATGGCCCAGTTAGCCCAGCAGGTTGAGTCTATGTCTAAGCGCTTGGAATAATGCATAGATCAATGCCTTAACCAATTTGATGATCGCGTTACTCAAATAGCCTCCCTCAGGGCAAACCCCACCATTGGGGAAGATGTCCATTCTCAGGCAGGTGGTCAGGAGATTAGACCAAGGAATGGAGGTGACCAAGGAGTTGGTCATGGGGCACCTGTGCACCCACCCCGTGAGGGACATCATGACCAATATGACACAGATGCGCAACTTCTCAAGGGAGTTAGAGTAGATGCCCCTACTTTTGATGGCCACTTAGACCTTAAAGGTTTTTTAGATTGGTTGGCGGATATGGACCACTATTTTGAGTGGTATGATATGTCGGATGCTCGACAAGTCCGATTCACCAAGATGAAGCTTATGGATCAAGTAAAGAGGCTTTGGGCGAAGGTTGAGCGAAAAAAAAGAAAGAGCGAGGGAACTCCCAATATTCCATTGGAGAGAAATGAAAAAAACGTTGAAAGAGAAGTACCTCCCTTTCTCTTATCGCCTGCGGTTGATTGAGGAGTAGCAATCTCTTCGACAGGATTCCATGAGTGTTGCTGACTATATTGAGAAATTT
The DNA here is from genome assembly GCF_029962835.1 of Magnolia sinica. Taxonomy (NCBI): domain Eukaryota; kingdom Viridiplantae; phylum Streptophyta; class Magnoliopsida; order Magnoliales; family Magnoliaceae; genus Magnolia; species Magnolia sinica. The sequence goes on from NC_080574.1 coordinate 96,424,731, forward strand.
AAAGAGTACTTGACCCACTGTGAGGTTGATGAGGACCCCGTACTCACCCTTACTTGTTTTAAAACGGGCCTTTGTCCTAACATTAGGAGAGAATTGCTCGCCAAAAACATAGACAATATCGAACAGTTGTACCAAGTAGTGTTAGATGTCGAGCAATACCTTAAAGCATCTGCGGAAGGCGGTTTGACTTTTGCGAATCCGGTGCTAAGGCCAACCCCTCTGGGGCTAGACCTAACACGGGATTCCAAAATAAATCTTCCCTTAATGTTTAGCCCAGACCTAAGGATGATAAGGGTAAAGAGATTGTCGGGTCTAGTTCATGTGGAAGTGGGGCCACTAGGTGTTTTATGTGTCAGGGGTTTGGTCATTTTTCTCACCAGTGCGGCACGAGAGAGGGAACCAAAGTACTCCTTATTGATGGGCAAGTAGAAGTAGTGCCCCCAGAGAGTGATAGTGAGGAGGAGGAATATGAGCCAGTCAGAACCCCTAGTGATGAGGAAGAGGGAGCACAAGAGTCTGTGACCCTCGCAATTGTGCATTGCGCCCTAGCTCAAGCCAAGAACATTGATGACTGGCACCGCAACACGATCTTCTACACTTATGCAAAATGTGGGGAAAAGAGCTGTAAGATGATCATGGATAGTAGTAGTTGTGCCAACGTGGCATCGACTAGTACTGTAAGTCATTTGGGCTTGAAGATGGAAGTCCATCATCAGCCCTATAGAGTCTCCTAGGTTGATGAAACATCCATTCCAGTCTTGCACCGTTGTCTTGTCCCTATTCAATTCAGATCTTATAAAGACACAAGTTGGTGTGATATTGTTCCTATGGATGTGGGCCATATCATTCCGGGTAGGCCGTGGCTCTATGACAGGGATGTGACCATATTTGGTCATTCAAATGTGTGTACATTCTGGTTTGAGGGCAAGAAGGTCAAGTTAAATCCTCTACCACCTAAGAATACAACTAGAAAAGAGTTCATCACATAGAGTGGTGTGAGCGGCCCAAAAGAAGTGGAGTCGAAGTCCAAGTCCAAACCGCTCTATATTTTGAATGTCAAAGACTTTGAGCGAGAGACGAAGGTGGACTCGATGATATATACCCTTATAGCTAGGAAGAGTGTACCAGAGACTAGCATATAGTTATCCACTGAGGCCATTCAGGTAGTAAATGAGTTTCGTGATGTCTTTCTTAATGATTTACCGAATGAGCTTCCCCCTATGAGAGATATATAGCATGTCATTGATTTAATCCCTTGGGCAACTCTACCAAACCTCCCGCATTATGGAATGAACCCGAAGGAGCACACTGAGTTGAAGAGGCAGATTAATGAACTCCTAGAGAAGGGTTTCATTTGAGAGAGCATGAGTCTGTGTGTCGTGCCTGCCCTTCTTACACCTAAGAAGGATGGCACATGGAGGATGTGTGTTGATAGTAGGGTCATTAACAAAATCACAATCAAGTATCGGTTTCTCATACCGTGTCTTGATGACATACTAGATATGATGGCCAATGCTACTATCTTCTCAAAAATTGACCTCAAAAGTGGGTATCACCAAATCCGTATACGCCCTGATGATGAGTGGAACATGGCCTTCAAGACGAAGGATGGGCTATATGAGTGGCCAGTTATGCCTTTTGGGTTAACTAATGCCCCAAGCACTTTCATGCGTGTGATAACCCAAGTGTTGAGACCCTTTTATGGGGAAGTTCCTAGTCATATACTTTGATGATATCTTGATTTATAGTATGACTAAGGAGCAACACCTCAACCATTTGAGGCAAGTTTGTGGGATCCCTAGGGCCAAGAAGTTGTACGCCAACCTAAAGAAGTGCGTGTTCTTGTCTAGTAGTGTGATCTTCTTAGGTTTTATTGTGCCAGCTGAGGGCATATCAGCGGATCCCAAGAAGGTCAGGGCCATCGTTAATTGGCTTGAACCCCGCAATATTCATGAGGTGTGCAGCTTTCATGGCTTAGCCACTTTTTATAAGTGGTTCATTTGAGGTTTCAGTTCTATTATAGCTCCCATCACGGACTGCATAAAAAAAAAGAGAGAGTTTCAATGGACAAAGGCTGCCTTTAAGGCCTTCAAGGAGATAAAGGTCAAGATGACCGAAACTCCAGTCACGCGACTTTCAGATTTTTCAAAAGCTTTTGAAGTCGCATGTGACATGTCAGGAGTCGGCATAGGAGGAGTACTTAGCCAGGAAGGGCACCCTGTCACCTTTTTTAATGAGAAACTGAATAAGGTGAAGCAAAGATATTCCACCTATGACAAGGAATTCTATGTAGTAGTGCAATCACTACGCCACTGGCGACATTACCTGTTACCACAAGAATTCATCTTATTCTCAGATCACGAGGCCTTAAGATACTTGAACTCTCAGAAGAAATTAAGCCTCAGGCACACTAAGTGGGTTCAATTTCTTCAAGAGTACACTTTTGTGCTTAAGTACAAGGTTGGTGTAGAGAATAAGCCCACCGACGTGTTGAGTCGTCGAGTCGCATTACTCAACTCCATGAGCGTTGAAGTTATGGGCCTTGAGCGCATCAAAGAAGAGTATTCTCAGTGTCCAGATTTTGGGGTTGTGTATAAGTCTTTATTAGAGAGTCCGTCAGATCTAATAGTGAGTATTTGATTTTGAATGGATATTTGTTTAAGAGTGTCCGCTTGTGCATACCACACACCTCCATTCATGATTTTATTATCTGGGAGTTACATTCAGGGGGGGTCGCAGGTCATTTCGGTCTTGACAAGACCATTGCCCTAGTGGAGGATAGATTTCATTGGCCAAGCCTCAAGCGGGACGTGGCCAAAATTATAGGACAATGTCGTACTTGTCAACTGGCAAAGCAGAGGAAATAGAATTCAGGATTATATACACCTTTGTCATTCTCATTCATCCCTTGGCAAGACATCAGTATGGACTTCGTGCTTGGACTTCCCAAGGCTATTCGAAAGCATGACTCCATATTTGTTGTCGTGGACCATTTCTCTAAAATGGCCCACTTAATTCCTTGTTCTAAGACCTCTTACGCCTCTCATGTTGCCAAGCTGTTCTTTAGTGAGGTCGTCAAACTGCATAGGTTACCAAAAACCATAGCGTCTGACCATGACGTGAGATTCATGAGTTACTTTTGGAAGACACTATGACACATGATGAATACTAGGCTCCAATTTTCTTCAGCCTACCACCCTCAGACCGATGACCAGACTGAGGTGATTAATAGGAGCCTAGGGAGTTTACTTCGATGTTTAGTGGGGGAGTATACCATGACATGGGACGCCGTACTACCTATAGTCAAGTTTGCATACAATAGTTCTGTCAATAGGTCCACAGGTCTAAGTCCTTTTGAAGTCGTTACTGGTTATAAGCCTAGGAAGCCTATTGATCTTATCCCCATGTCATTGTCTCATAGGCCATCAGAGCCTGCAGAGTCTTTTGCGCATCACATACATTCATTACATCAAGAAATCAGGCGAAAGATCACTACTAGTATGACCATTATAAATTTTTTGCAGACCTACATAGACGTTTCAAAGAGTTCAATATTAGGGACTCTGTGATGGTCTGCATCAGGCCCGAGTGGTACCCTCCAGGGGCCGTTCGTAAGTTACACGTGCATAATGCTGGGCCCTTCAAAATTATAAAGTGAAACGGTCTCAATGCGTATGAGGTAGATCTTCCACTTTCCATGAGAATTAGTTCCATATTCAATGTGGAGGATCTAGTTGCTTTTCAGGGACCCATTTATACTTTGTCCAACCCTTCGCCCACCCATCCTGATGCCCCAACCTTACCCTTTGATCCATGGCTTCTTCCCAACCTTTCATCCCAGCCTCTGCCTCCCATACCTAGCCTTCACACACCCAGAGAGGAAATAGAGGATATCCTGGACCATGAGATAATTTTCACATCAAATGGCGGGTTTCAGAAATACCTAGTTAAATGGAAGTCACGCCCAGCTTCAAATAGCGCATGGCTCACTGAGGAGGAGCTTCAGAGAATTGATCCCGACATTCTAGAGCGGTTCAAGAGTTTTATTTCGCCAGTGGTGAAATCTTCACGGCCGGGGAGAGTTGATGAGGATATCGTGCACACGCACGCCCGCACACCACCACCCCTATGCATGTACGTACACAGAAGGAGGACCCCACTATCGATCTGGCTCAATGAAGATGTCCAGGGAGGGCCTCCTAGCTAGAAGACAAGTTTTTGATCAGAAAAGTGGACCTCATAGTCAAGAAAAGCCCATCATGGGATCTCATGATCGTGGACCACTTGTCGGATCGATTTCATATTTTAGGTTTTGTTTATTATTATTATTTAGAACATTGTGAACGTTTTAGATTTCTCTGTTTGGTTTTTATTTTAGTTTACTTCATCGCCAAGTAATAGGTTGCGCACATGGTGCGAGTTTTGGGGTATAGGATTTTCCCTATAAATAGGCACCCTTTGTAGTTCTTTTGATTTATTGAAGTTAATAAAAAAAATTCTTGCTTTATTTTTCTGCTCTCTTCGTGAGTTATGGAAAAATTCAAAAGTGGGTGCGAAGCCCTCCCTTTTCAAAGAGCTAAGTACCGTGGTGCGAAGGCACATCGATCCCGGTTCACCCCCATCCTCCATCATCTTTTTTTCATCTTCCCCACCATCCATACTTCGAATTCATCCTTTTGTTGCATCAGATTTCTGTAGGTTTTCAGATTTCGGCCCGCAGGCAAGCTGAAACTTCGGCGAAGCACCACACATAAACCGTACATCGGATCGAGCTGAGATTTGGGAGTTTTAGAGACCATCCCTTCCCGACCATGGCCAAGGTAGCCTTTTTCTAAATAGTGGGCCCCACACACGTGCGGCCGGGATCACACGCACGTCCGTCTGGTCATTATTGTTGTCCACACACGGGATCATCTTTTAGGTCAGGTTTTTATCCTCTCATAGCCATTTTTCATGAATCTTAATTCTAGATTACATTTTTCCTAAGTTATTTGCCAATTTTCTTACCCTAGGGTTCCCCAAATTGAAATTTCTAAATCCCTTAGACTAGAGACTGAGTACTATTCATGCGTGGATGATTATTTCTTATCTTTGAGTATTGTTTGGTTCATAATTTTTATTGATCCAGCCCTATCATGTGTAGGCCTGGACCCACATAGATTCCCCTTAATTGAATGTTTGGACTTTCATGTGGGATATGGAATTTGTGTAATTGTTTCTGAACTAACGTGATCTTAAGCCTGAAATCTCGCATATCGTATTTAATTTTCATGTCCTGCATCCCCTTCACTGATGATATTCCACAGTTTGAGTCCCTATTGTTGTGATCCATCCTGTTCCAAGTCCAGTAAGAAATGAAGGTATTCTTATTTCTCTTGATGTGGGCTCATCTGTTCTGCATTTTTTCAGCTAAGACACATCATTCGTTCTCCGTCTTACAATTAGGATACAAAGATACTCCAAATAGTTAACATATTTGCATTGTATATCATCCTATACTTCAATTTCAAGTGTAAATATGAAACTCATGGCATATCAATGTTGCAAGTGGTACAATAGACCGGCCGGTGCCGTGTGTGAGGTTCCAAAGGGAGCCACATGGGTTGTTCAATGATTGATGCTATGCATTTCGGCAGTTGGCAGTTTCTTTCCAGCTGGCAACCAATCATGTCCAGAAAGCACTTGAATTTTTAATTGATTGTTTTGTTTGCTTCTCCAACTGGAAATTGGCACTGTTTATGGTCATCAATCATTATATAGCCCATGTTGCCATTAACACTTAAAGAAAGAAGGCAAATGGAATGCTTCAGTTTTGTCTGCTTCCCTAACTTTCAAAAAATGTTTGTGAATGAAGAGGCTCTAATCTTAAATGAAGGCAAATGCTCTGCTATGAAAAAATGCCACACAGTTTATGTGCAACTAAATTCATGGGCTTTTGTAGATTTTCTAAATTGATTATGTTTTTTTTTTTAATCTTCAGATTGTTTCTCTATTGCTTGAGGCTGGTGTTGATATTAATCTTAGGAATTATCGTGGGCAGGTAATATCAATCTCTGCTATTTCTGTAAATTACATGATTTTCTTTTCTATTTTTTCAATTTATTCTTTGTCAGTATGAAGTACTTAGAAGTAACCCTTCAACAACAACAAAAAAAAAAGTAAAAAAGAAAAGAAGAACGTAGAAGTTGGAACTAAAAATATTTCAGCATCAATTGATACTTCATTTTGAATTGCCCATCACCTACATTTTCAACTCGTCAATCTGTAATAAGAGGATTTCTACTATGACAAACAGTTCATGGACCATAATAATTATGCATACATCAAAATCTCTTCACTGTACCCATAACACATTTGTACAGTGATCAGGAACATTGACTTTCCGGGCCACCATGTGGCTAGCCATAGCCCAAAAATCAAGGTGATTGGACTTTGGTATCCATCCAACACTGGCTACAAATGGAAGGTAACTCGAGGTTGAGAAAAAAATGAGCAAATGTCCACATGCAACAGGCAGAATTTGTAATAAGCAGATGCTTGGGAACTTACAATCGCTGTAACGGCTATAGTCCATCCACATGGTGGTCCCAACAACTATAGCCATTTGCCACAGTTTGTAGTACTTCCTTGAAGTTGGTTTTGTAACCACATCTACATGCTACATGAAAGGAAGAACCTCTCTCTACATATATCTAATCTCTTCTAAAATCTACCTCTCATTTGTAGGGATATGAAGATATATATCAAGTGAAGAGGAATGCCAGAGCGTCCAATTAAGGTTGGTTTCTCAATTTTTTTGTTTTTTGTTTTTGTTTTTGTTTCAGGCAAGCATTCAGCATTCCATGCTAAGCGTCACTTTAGGTGGTCCCCACATTGTAAGGATTTTATTAGACTTTTGGCATGCAACTGGATGATGAATAGCATGACTTGGCTGTAACTTGGAACCAAATCTTTTGGTAGATGCAATTCTGACTGTATATGCACCTTTAGCCCACTTTGAACCATCTTGATAGTTTTGGAAGAAGTGGGCATCACACACATGTCGAAGGAAATGAACATAGAGAACTTTAAATTAAGAGCAATGCGACATTCAAAACTGTTCTTGTTGAATTTTCTTTATAACATGCAGAAAATGAAGAAATGATCACTCTTTAGATTTGGATGTTGAAATGCTTCATATTCTAATTGATGCAAACATCAATTTCTTTAGGATTAGACATGTCTCCATCTTCCTCCAATGGCTCAACTGCTTTATGAAACTTAGTTAATAAAGCAGGATTAGAAGGTACAATAGAGACAAGTATCCCTAGTGAAGAGAGGTCGATGTCGACCATGGCAATTGGTCTGATGATTCGCATCCTTCACCCTAGATTTGACAATCATTGTGTATCAATGGACTTTGTCATCTTCAGAGTAGAATGCTTATCCTTGAGCTAGTAAAACCATGCCGTGAGGACCATGGAAGAGGTACAAAGAGGGAATTAGAAATGTGGAGATACTTTTGTTATTAGGAAAGACTCTAGGAAACCAGATTGGAACCAGGTTGTAATTGAATGAATGAATGATTATGCAGGTGGTAATTAAATGAATGAATGATTATAATATTTTTTTAATGTAGGCAATAGCTACGGATATTGACCATAGCTGTTATTAAATTCGGCATATTGCTACGGATCCAACATTACTTTTAGCTACCAATACTATTCGTAGCTATAGGTACTTTTAGCTACAGAAATAGTTGCTACGGATTATATCTCTAGCTATTGTAATCTATGGCTACGGATTAAATCTATAGCCATAGGTTTTAGACCTATTGGCTCGGATCTTACGACAACGGTCGTGCTGCAGACAAAAACTGTAGTCATATGTGTATGGCTACAGATTAAATTCGTAACGTTTGCCCAATTTTCTGGTAGTATATGATGCTCCAGAGATGAGCTAGATTGATATGTAGATTGGTGTGCATGAGCTGCATCTTGCATATGACATTGGTTATGTAGGCCTTGCATCGTATGGCCTTGGTATGGACGATAGCATTCATGTCTTGCATTGCATGGCCTTGGTATGGCCGATAGCATTCATGCCTTACATTGTATAACCTTGGTACAACTGTTAGCATTCATGGACTTAACTAGCATATTTTCTCATTACTCTGATATTGTATTCTTGCATTGATACCTTGCACACACACTTTCACCACCCTCTAAAGCTTTCTATAAGCTTATGAATGATTGATGCATGCAGGTGACGTCAGGATGTCACAGCAGCATTGAGCTAGGAGTGTGCCGTAGAGCTTCAGGAGTTTTTGTTATTATTATCATAGTGGATTTTGTGATGGTATTCTTGTTATTATTCATGTGTTATGCTTTATGATTATGCTTATTATAGAACAAATTTACATTGAAAATGCTCCTTATAGGATCTCAGGATCGGAACCAGGTACATGGGTGCAAGGAGCCGAGAATGGGGTACTACAGAGGCTGTTAGCGCCAAATTCGAAGTTCAACATAAACTTGAATTTTGTGAACCCGGTTTTCGAGTTTGGGGCGTGACCAAAAAGTTTTTAATTAATAAAGATAAAAAACTAAGGATCCAGGAATTCACTTATAACAATTTTAATATTAATCTACTTGATTCAACGATAACTCGATTGAAATCAAAGTTCTATCCAATTGGATGATGGAGCAGTTAAATTAGAATCTGAACTTTCATTTGTTTAGTTTCCTCATAAAGTACCAATGCAATGATCGTAGGGAATTCTAGTATCTACCATGCCCATAGATGATGGTAGATCTCAAATTTTATAAACCACATAATTGCAAATCAGGTAAGAAGATATCAAAAGCTTCTCGAGCATCTACTATAATTGAAGTCATAATAAATCATAAATACCGAAAAATATTCCTTCATTCAAACTAATAATAATGCAAGTTCAACATAAACTTGAATCAAGGATTCATCCCTTATCTTTAGATAAGAGATTACTTAGTCATAACTAACTCAAAAATAAAAGAAAAACTAAAAAGATTTACTATAACCCGTGAAGAAATCAAAGAAGAAGAACATTGTCGACACTTCACATAGGCCTTCTCTCCCTTTCCAAACCCTAGAAGATTATTTGGAATAACTCATGGACTCATTTAAATAGTTTTGCAACTCAATCTTTTGCACCAGCTTGAAAAAGTTTGCAAACCACCTTTGAATTTAAGCAGGTACCACGTCTTTGATGGCACCTTTGATGACATCGAAACACCTTCGATGACATCAAAGCTCCTTCGATGTCATAGAAGATCGTCCAAAACTATCCAGCAAGTTAAGCTCAAAATTCTTGAAATTATTGATGTCATCGAAATGGCTTCTATGTCATTGAAGTCTGTTTCTAAAATTATTTCAAGACTGTCTTTTTAGCCCTGGAATTTCTGAATATGATTTTTCTGGCCAATTTTCAGGATTCCTTTTTCTCATTTTAAATCTTCGACTCTCTTCATTCCTCACTTGGTTTCCTTAGATCTTTGGCATGTGAATTCTTCATTAATTACTTCTAAATCTCTAATACTTCATGATCTTCTTTTGAGCTTGTTTCAAATAAGAAACAAATGCATTTGATTTGGGAAATTATCTTATTAGAACATAACAAAGAAAGAATACCCAGAACAATCATTGTATTAATAATACATAGTTCATTTATATCCTCTAATATCCCTTGATTCTAGGATAAATCATTTGAAATACATAAATTGACAAAGTTCGAATGTCGAATCTCCAATTCGGAAGTATTTCGACTTGTGCTTCAATCATCTCCTTAGGAGGAATGTTATGCGAGTTTGATCATTTGATCTTTCCCCTTTTTGATCTTGTCCCTTATACAAAAGGAGAGCTTAAAGTGACGAAAGTCGAACTTGGTGATTTCGATAGAACCTTGGCCCCTTTCATTACTGGCCATACAATAGCCTGGTTGCGCGACCCGCGTAACCAACTTGCCACTGCTCTCACTCACCTTCAATCTTCCTCTGAAGCGCTGCTCTTCTTCCGAAATTCTTCTCTCTTAAATGAGAGGGGGAGTGGGGTATTTATAGGCCTCCACACGTGCGAACCCTCCATCTTTGTACGATGGGACCTACCTTGCATCAGATCTAATTGTCCATAATAAACTACCACTGATCTTAGTTGCGCGACCCGTGCAATGGAGGAAGTCGATTGCACGGCTCGCACAACCAATTACTGGTTGCGTGACCTGCACAACCACTGAATAGGATACTTGATTTTCTTCTTTCTTTCTTATTTCTCCAATTCCCTTTTGATCTTCTACCCTTTCAATCTTTCTTCATTATTTTTATGCGCCAACAGATGTCCCCTTGATCCTTTCTTTATTTATTGGAATCAAAGAATTAGGATCAATCATGTTTAATTTCTGATCCCTGAACGTGTTGCGCGAACCACGTAGCAACCACCCTAGCACCGTATTTGGCCTAATTTTCAATAAATAGCTGGTCTCAACTCATTTCTTCACTTCCATTCCTTGCAGCGAAGCTCCGTCTCGCTTTTTCGTCCCCTCGCAACGAACATCGGTTGCGCAACCCACGCAACGACTTTCTATTCGCGTAAGTCAGAATTGCATTTCGCTACCCATGCAACAAGATATCAGTTGCGCGACCCGCGCAACTGACCCTTAGCCGATTTTCTAAACTTAGCCGATTTTATGAACTCTTGCATTTTTGCCACTATGGCCCACACGAAAAGAACCTACATTCCCGTAAATCCTGCCACTGATCATCCTTCTCACCAAGAATTGCCAAACCCTGCACCTTTTCAAGCTGCAGAATCTCCATCATCCTGTATCCAGCCTTCACGTAAGCACTTTAAGACAACCACTAAGTGCCCTGGTTACATCAAGGAGCCAGTACTTCTTACTTTCAACTTCACCGAATGCATCAACACGCTTCTATTCCCCATCCACAGAGCCATTGCCATAGGCGATCTTGAAAGACCTCCTAAACATGTTCATGAATACGACTAGGAGCAATGACTGAAATCAACAACGCATCATCAGACCATTAGCCAGAAACCTCCTGCCAAGGAAGACACTCCACCCCCTTCCCGACCGAAGAAGACTCGCCAGAATAAGGCTCAAGAATTCCAGGAGAAAATTAAGGAGCACAACCGGAAGAAACTATAGAACTCTTGGGAGTCAGTTCGCGCGATCGAGGGTGTCATAAAATTTGACAACCTTTATAAGCAAGGTATCATGGTGATTCCAGTCAACCTCCATCGTCACCAGTCATTTTTGAACTGCGAGCTTAGTGATCATTTGGATGGAAAAAGGCTAGCTGGAAGGCATTTTGCAACTGACGAAACCGAGACAGCAAACCGGCGATATTCATTCTATGATCTTTCTCACCCCATCTTACGATCCCCACAACCTGTATCCAACTTATTTTTACGAGACGCTCCAACAGCGTTTCAGTGAACATCGACTCATCCGGAGTCCTGAAGAATTCAGAACAAGGGGTCTCTTGACTCCTCACAATTATTATTCTGAATAGGCCACGACAATTCTGGCGAAGCACAGCAAGATCTTATCCCAGAAAGATATCTACACCGTGATTGAAGCAACATCACGTCCTGTCTATAAGGAGTCTTCCATTCTGAAGGCCTTCCTCAATTACTGGTGCCCTTCCACCAATTCTTTCCATTTACCCGAAGGCGAAATGAGCATTATGCTCTGGGATATTCACAGAATTGTCGGTCTACCGATAACCGAAAAATTCTTCGATGAATTTGTCCCCACCAATGACGAATTAGCCTTTGTCTCTTCGCCCGACTATATCGCCTCTATTTCAGAAATGACCACTGAACTCTTCAAAGAGATGTCCAAGTTTCCAAATATTCACAAAATCCACCCTATGCAATGGCTAGCCCATTTTAGCAGAGCTCTTCGGTAACCTTTCTTCTTTTCAAATTAGCATTTTATTGCGTCTTGATACATATTAATCTTGGTTTCACCTACCTCTCCTTTTCTTCCAGGTTTAATGGTAATCACTCGCGTGAGCTGGAAGGCCTTCGTAAGAACATAAAAGAGCGCGTTGAATTTTCTCTTTATGGAGAAATCGCAACATTTATCGCTTACTGGCTAAGCATAGTAGCTTTTCCCCGCTCCAAGTTAATAGATGCTATTCGCCCCTCACTATTTGTAGTAGCCGGTGCCATGGCCGAAGGGGTCAAGTACTCCCTTGCTCCTCTTGCTTTATATTCAATTTATAGAGCTTTCGGAGATATCGCTTCTCACATAAAAAGTCCCTCCATCAGCTCTGCTTCTGCCTACATGCCATGACACTACTTCATCGACTGGCTCGGCGTATATTTCCCTTGGACCTTCGAAGTTCCAGGGAAAGCTTATGTTCATCCTTCTCAGATTCCCCTCTGGTTCTTTCAAAAGAGAGCCATGGCGAAGAGGTCCTATGACTGGGTGAAAGATGCCATCTCTTCCAATGCCAAGATTAATTATTTTCATTTCTGCCTCCCCCGCTATACAACAGACACGGACAAGTCAGACACATGGTCACTTACTCTAGGAGAAAGGGCATTCTTTTTGTCGATTAGATCATGTAGTCTCCCGTTGAGGGAGGGAATAGAATTTTGGAGAGAATCGTACTATCCTACTCGTTTTGCTCATCAATTCGGCTTTGATCAGGAAGTTCTTGAAGATTACGGATTAGTGACCCGAAGGATGCAAAGTTATGGTACCGGTCCATTTAATTGGGCGATGGTATGGAAACAATTGCTAGGTTGCTGAGTTAATTCTTCTTTCATTATCCCGGGCGGCAACCGTATTCCTCGGGCTTCATATAATCACATGAGATGGTGGGTTCACCAGTCTTATCTGGTAAGGAAAGGTCTACCAGTAGCTAAGCCCATCTGGCTTCCACCACCAAGGCTTAGGGGTCGTACAATAGAAGAGGGAGTAGGCTTCATAGCGGAGACCAGTCATGCCCCTTTTGTTGGTCATCTTTGTGTCAAAATATCCGTAGATGAACCTATTTGTGAGAAGAAGCCTAATAATACCCTAGAAGGGTGGATAGCTTACAGTGTCATTCATGAGTTTGAAAAAGTTCCCCAATGCCGTTCGAAAAAAGAGGGAATCACAGAGGCTGCTTCCCCTATGCCAGAGAACGTTGTCAATCTTTAAGACCGGCCAACCTCTTCTACTCATCTTCAAAATAATTCGATCTCTTCTCCTGCCCCCAGGGCTGTTCACCCCAGTCCTTCTTCACCAATGACAAGATCTCGAACGCATGCCCAAGCTTCTCTCCCTTGACCTCAAGAAGGGATTGTTGCTTCTGCTTCTCCGACTTTAATTAGCGCAGATCCTCAACCAGGAAGCAGCCGGTCTCTTCTTTCTAAAGGGAAACAGGTTGTCATTGAAAAAGTCAGCGAAGGAGATTCGGAGAGTGAAGGTTCAACTTCCTCGTCTGGAAATACTGTTTCTGATGAATATGAGGTAGAAAGAGAGGATCAAGATGATGACTATGAGGAGGGGGAAGTTGATATTAGCGGCGAAGAAGACATCATTGCAGAAGATGTTCCTGCTGATGAAGAACATATCCCTTTGATCTCTGAGGCTGTTCCTGCAAAAACTTCACCCATAGTGGGGGAAGAAGAAGATGAACCCCTAGACTACGGGGAATATGGTTACTCACCATGTAAGAAAATCTTACTATTTTGTTTCCTTTCATTCTTTTCTCCTTCTCTATCTTACATATTTTTATTCCGGGTGATCATGTTGTCAATACTGGGGCAGATAGTATTTCCCCTATAGATTTACCTCCTATTATACCAGCGGCTTCACTGAGATTCTCTCTGGCCCCACGGGCAGTGGCGTGCAAATTTATTTTTTCGGTAGAATCAACTGATCTACTAACTCCCACCACCACTGATTCAAGCACTGAAGCTAGGGCTCCATCTTTTGCTGAAATGGTGGAACCTGATCCCGCTCTCAGTAGAGATATGCAATCTCCCACTATTCTTTTCCTCATTTATACTTTCCATATTATCTGCACTTATGGTTTTGCTATAACTTTAACCCTTTTATTTCTTAATAGGGAACTTACCTCAAAGTGGCACGGCGAGTACTGGTTCTGTTGCGACTTTACCAGATGTGTTATCTTTTGAGAAGATTTCTGCGTATAAATTGGCGTTGATAAGGAGCCCCGTGTTAGCCATTGTTGAGATGTTTAAAGACCTTGATCAATGGTCAGATCTAGCTATTGCTCTAGATGTTCTAGACAGTGTTGCACGGATGGCTAAAGTCAACGTTTCTTATGTTCGCAATGCTCTCCTAAGATTCCATATTTCAATAATCGCTTTGAAATCAACTGAAACTCTGATTGTCCCGCCCGAGATTTTGGAGTATGGGAAGTAACTTGCATACTCTAGAGAAAAGGTTTCTCAGCTTGCTCCCATCATTTCTCATCATGATCAAGAACAACTATATTTGCGAAAACAACTAAAGACGTGCTGATAATAAGGTGACTATCCAGAGTTGTATTGCCCTTTTAAAGCAAGAAATCGTTCAGCTGGAGAAGCAGGATGTAGAGGAAGATCTTAACATTAAAAGAGTATAGGAAAATAGACAATATAGCCTTCATTCTGTGGATGCCGTGTAACGCCCCGTACTTTCGGTACTTGGGTGCTACCAAGTAACCCTACCTAGTATAAGTACGAACCTAGCTCAAGTAAATGTTCACATGCATTCCAGTCAAAATCCAACCGTTGAAGAACGGTTCCCATCCATATGTCAGGCTATCCATCCATTATTCCTCCCTTAGGATTCTAATTTGATTGGTAAACATGTCCATCCAACCATTGTAGATAGCTTGGGGACACTTAGAAGATCGATGAAAATATCAGAAAGCAAATGGGTGCGCTTGAGATTAATACTGGAATTTATCCGATCAGCAAATTGGTCATCCAATTCAGGATGTGCAAATGTAATATATATATATATATATATATATATATATATACATAACTTAGTATATGTTACATGATCTAACTGTTTAAATAAATACTAAAATACAATCTAAATACATACACTACAAAATGTTACTTATACACTTCATAAATATTTAAAATTTCATAATAAGTTAATATGTAATCACAATCCATATTATAAGTATACACTTGTGACATTATTTACATGAATTTCAATCATAAAAATCTATATTACATAAATTAATAAAATTTATAATAAATAACATATGTCAAGTAATTTAAGATTTTATATAAAATTTAAAACTTAAAACATATATAACCACACAAATAATATACAAAAATAATAAAAATTATATTAATACTAGCATTGGTTAGTAACATATGATGAAAGCCTTATAAATGGCCCATTAGGACCTTTTAACCATTGACGACCGAGTTCGGGATGACTCGACCGTCCGATTGACGTGAATCCATAAATAGGACCCAAAATCAAGATATGAGGCCCACCTAAACTTTAGATCTGCTTGATATTTGGTTAAAGGCCTAAGTGGACCCCTAGAGCCTAATGGACGGAGTGGATTTCATCCAAACATCATGGTGGACCCCACACACATGTTGCATGTGCACCAGGGGCGTGCACTCGCAGCGCACTGAGCTGAGAAGCTCGGTCTGACTGCACTGACCCGTGCCTCTCAAAAAAAGAGAGAAATTCTCTCTCCCTCTGTTTCCAGCGGCCGAAGGACGGACGTCCGTTTGAGACGTCCATGGCCCACCATGTGGGACCATCTCAATGATCCAAACCGTCTATCTGATTTAGGGGGCAGGCTCAACGAAAACCCAACTATCAAAACTGGATTTCATGCACGTGTGGGCACACGAGAACCTGCGCAAAACAGCCCCAAAAAACACAAAAATTCCGAAAATGGAAACTGTCCATTGCCAGGTGAGCAATCCGCGTGCGCCCTCATCCTTGGATCTCAGTCGTCCATGGGAAGAAGATCCTATCCGTCCAATGCCAGCTGATCCAGCTGTGGGAATAAAAGAAAAGAAAAAAAAAGAAAAAAAAGAAAAGAAAAGAGAGAATGAGAGAGAGAAAGGAGCTGTTTCCCTTCATCGTCCGAACCCACCACTCGAACCACCTCCAAGCTGCGTGGGAGATCGTTGGAAAGCTCTCTAGGGCCGTCACAGACGGCCTGATGGAGTTGGATTCGAATCAGGGGTGGTGGTGGTGAAGACGCCATTAATGGCAGCCACCTCCTCCGCCGTCCAAGCTGAGTCCAGACCATAGCGAGATGGATTGGCGTCCTCTGAGGGACATTCCTACCTGGAAAGAAAGAAAAGAACAAAGAGAGGAGTGAGGGAGAGAAAGCAGAAGAGAATGAGGGGGAAGAAAACAGGGGGAAATCAGGGTGAGTGCAGCCGTTGCACTCATCACCGAGTCGACCGCGACCTGGGTGCAGGTCGAGTTCAGAACTGTTGCTGGGCGTTCCAAGAAGAAAAACAGAAAGAGAAAATGAGAAGAGAAGGAAGAAAGAATCGGAGAGAGAGAGAGAGAGAGAGAGAGAGAGAGAGAGAGAGAGAGAGAGAGAGAGAGAGAGAGAGAGAGAATGAATGCGGGTGGTGTGGCTGCACTCTGCGGCAACTGCTCAAACCGAACCGAGTCCGGGGCTGAGTCAGGCCGGGTTGGGCGGTCACAGCTAAATATTTCCAGCAGCAACAACAGAAAAAAAAAAGGGGGGGGAAGAAAGAAGAAAGGAAAAGAAGTAGACAGAGAGAGAAAGTCATTGCCGAGTTGACTCGCCAGCCGGACTGAAAATCCAGCGAGCTGCTGGTCACTTTGTCAGCAGTTTATGGGGTTGAATAGAGGAGGGAAGAAAGGAAGGAAAGAGGAAGAAGAAGGAGAGGAAGATAGGGCAGAGGCCGAGCCAACTCAGCTGGAACCGAGTCAACTCGGTTGAGATCCGAGTTCAGCTGATGCTTGGGCCTGGTCCGGGCCGTGCTGAAGTCGAATGGTGCATAGTTGGATCGATGTTATGAAGGAGATCGAGTTGGACCACCTAGTCGGGTAAGATGCGCTCGCATTCTCCTCCCAGGTTGAATTTATTTCAATTACGATCATAATTGTCACCACTATTATCATTAACTAGGGTTAGTAGTAGCCATTAGTTAATTACATATAATGATATCGATTATTACATACGGATTTCAATGATTGAATAAAAGCATTTTATTCTTCATTTTTAAAAATCATCATTAATAGTAGAGCATAGTATTTACTTCCATTACAATGGTTATTAACGTCATGTTAGTTTATAATATTCATATATCGCTAGTATCAATGGCCATCTTTGTGAATATTAATATTAGTAGAATTGTGATTAATTGTACAATCATTTGACATATTAAACCCTATGATCTAGCCTAGACCTAGACTCTAAGATAAAATTCTGGACCCAAGTAACTTAAACCCTAGGCCTATACTTAAGACATAAATGGTAAGTTAAAGTATGAATGTAATTGTAGAAATTCAAAATAATGGTAGAACATAATACCTATCATTATGACTAAATCCACTATTGATAGCTACTATTATTATTATTATTATTATTATCATTAGAAAATATTTATCGTTCTCCTTGTGGGATTAGTATAATCCTTGTTAATATGATTATAAGTGTAAATCCTTATTATATTAGTGTTAGTAAAGAAATTCTATTATTAGTACTTGCCCCATTAATCATTACAAGAATAATGGATAACATTGGTATGTTTAGATATGAACTTGTGCACCTTCATCATTAATACGAATGGATTGATACTCCGATCATGAATATTATTGGTTATGGTACAATGATAATAATAATAATGACATTAACAATAATCTAGGACTCAAATCATAGAAACTAAGCATTTAACTAAACTCTAGGATAAGACCCTAATTCTACACTAAAAACCTAAAGATAAGTAATTTAAAACCCTAAGCTATAATCTTAAACCCTAGGCAGTTTGTAGGTCTTGGATCTAATCGTACGAGTTCCTGATTTATGGTAAGACTTGATTTTAAGGGCACACGCTTCCTAGCATCCTTAGTTGGCATTGGCGGTTCGACTAGTCAGGTGATGATTTTTCCCCTTGAGCTTTCCATCTTCTCATTACCTTAAGTTATAGTTTGTATTTTAATTTATATCTTCCTTTATAATCACATGTGTTATCTGATAGAAATTGAATTCCTATATTACCTGCTTAATGTTCAACCTGTATATCTGTCCATGCTTGTGGATTAATTGTGGATTGCTTATGGAATTTAAACTGGTACATTAGTGGAAAACCCCCACTTATAAATGTACACCCATACTTGGGATGTAACTCGATTGACGGTGATTGCAATAGACCTTCGATCTAGTGGTTATTGAGTGGTGGTCTAGAAGGATCATCGATGTGGGCCTACCATCCAGGGTTGTTGTGTCTAAGTGGTTTTCAAGGATGATCTTTTATTGCATGGTTTTGATACTTGCCCTATATGGCTTATTTTGATATTTGCCTTATGTGGTTTGTTTCAATATCGCCTTATGTGGTTTTCTTCTGGCATTTTCCCTGTATGGGTTCGATGTTTTATACTGTACAACCATACGATGGTAAGCCCCATATATTGTAATATGATTGGCCACTAGTCGATGGGGTTCCATTAAACATCCTAAGATGGTAGTGTCATGAGCCGGGGATGGTGGTATGGGACCTATGCCAGAGCTGTCGGCCTACGCTGGTGACAAGCCCCCGTAGTGACCTTGAACTTATTTAAATTGGCTGATTGTAACTGGACTAATAATGGTTTGGCTAATCATGCATCCATAGCATATTGCGATTATGGGTGGTTAATTCTAGATGTTATAGCACGTGCCCTTAGGGTCATTGGGGTATCATTTCGCTAGCTCCTAAATCACCGACTATCGATTTGTTCCGACTTGATGAGTATTCCCAAGTCGATGATTGCATGGGTGACGAGCCCAAGTTCCAACTGGATGAGCATCCCCAGGTCGATGTGCATTCACGCATCCATGCATTTAAAAAGATTGCATCATGTGTTGTTTTGATTGTCTTGTTGTTTTATAACTATGCTTACCTAATGCGGCGGTGTATAATCTTGAGGAAAATCCACACTGAGTTGGCCACTCATCCATCAAATATATAACTGTACAGGTAGCACAGGTGGCTTAAGTAATTTTCAGGTTCAGACTAATGAGGAGCCGTTATAGTGGTCATGGACACGTGGTTGTACTTGTCAAGGAAGCTGCACGATCTTGCGGCTTTCGTTTATGTTTCATATGCTTTTAAATTTCTCATGTGTGTAATCTTGTATTTGTTATTGTGGAGACATTGGTTTGTATAAGTCATTATGGGCAACCTCTGTATATTTTAAATGTAGTTGCAATTTTTTCTTTATGCTTACTTGTCCATTCTACGCTCATTTGCTTACTCTGATAAATATAAAGAAAAAAATGTATACTCGAATTTGACCATCATTTGAGGTTAACACTTGGGTTTTTGAAAAACGGGTCAAATACTCGGGTCCTGAAAACATGGGGCGTTACAGTTGGTATCAGAGTATAGTTTGGACAAACTTGGCCTTGGGAAATGATCTTATACAAATTTTAAATGTCTCAAATTTGGATGTTTGGAATTAGAAATTGAACTTAAGTGAATCTCCCCGAGGCTTAGAGAATTTTTGAAGAATGTAGAAATGTAAACTTAGTTTCCCCTCATAAATAATTAAGATAGTCAGTTGAAATGATGTGGAATTCCTTATATGTAGAAGGAATTGAGAATACAGGAACCCAAAACTTTAGGTCCCGTAGATATTTATTTGGAGGACTGAAGAACTTAGGTCCCCCTTAGAAATTATTAGAATAACCATTTGAACTCATTTGAACTTCCCCTATAGTTAGGAGAAATTGAGAATATAGAAATTCCAGATCTTAGGTCCCTAGCACATTGTTTGGATAATCTTAGGACTTAGAAATGGAGCTTAGATTCCCTTGAAAATTTCATGTTTAGTCATTTGAACTGGAAATTAAACTTAGGTACCATGGGAGGATAAGTTCTCACTAGGATATACGTAAGAACAAACAAGAACATTCTCTAGACTTGACTCCCAAGAAACGATTCTTAGAGACCTAGAGTTTGAACTCTTCTAGAAATTTCATTAGCTAGAAATAACATTGTTACAATATTTAGCAAATGAAATGAACCTAGGCATTATAGGAAAACCTTTACTCACCTTGGTGCGCGTTAGATCAAACATAAGCGCTCCCTAAGCCTAAGAAATCGTTGCAGGGATCGCAATTTAAGTTTCCTAATATGTATCCATACCTAGGAATAATGTTTTCCATAAATTCCAGTACATAGGAATTGAAGTATAAATTTTGAGGTAACTTTTCAACCCTATGTGAGCCTAGGAGGACTAGATTTCAGAATTGGGGCAGAATCTAACGAATTTGAACTTGGATTTCATGAAGAGAATATCGGCCCTAAAAATTTCAGATAGTGCATTTAGGTAATCTGAATGCGCATTAGAAGCATGACACTCATCTGGGCTGCTTCAATTGGATTTCAAGCACTCGTGTTGTGAGATTAGCAGATTATGTAATATTTCCCCAAGAGTCTAGAATCATCGGGATCACGGGTTGATGGAACCATATGTGAATGAAGTTACGTTGTCCAAATTCTATATCCTAGAAAATTCCAATGATCTCAATGCCCTGATCAGGCAGAAGATCTAGATTTACCAGGATTAGGAAATGATACAGTAAGTCCTCTGTTCTGCGCAGACAAAGGACCCATGCATCGGGCTCAAACCCACTGCAACCACCTACCCGTGGCAGTTCGAACACTGAAAAACCAAGAAAAAAATTATATTATGCTTTAGACGGTAGGGAACTATCACCCAAAATAAAGGAAAACATAGAAAGATGAAATAACATTATTAGCCACCTAAGCGAACTTGAAACTTTAGTAAATCTTAAAATAAATTCTGATGTTGATAGGCATTAGAATATTTCCCTAGATTTGGTTGATACTGGAATAGTTCCTAACTTTTAGTAAAATCCATATGCATTGCTTGATCTGCTAGACCATAGAGGACTGTGGCAATTTTAGTCTTTTGCGATTTCACACTTAGACATAAATGAGACGGTGTACTCCACTAGGACAAACCCCCTACTGGTAACAGTAATAACTAGGATGAGTGTTAACAAATCCCAAAGATAAAACCTTCTTTAAGGGGGGTGGAATGTAATGACCCTCGTTCTAGTAGTAAGACATGAGCGCTTGCTTGTACAAACAGATTTAGAGTAGAGAACTAGCGGATGCATATGGATAACATAAGATAGGTTGATGTCCATACTCATAATCGAAGTGCGGAATTTCGGGAGCGAAATTCTCTTTAAGGGGGGTAGATTGTAACGCCTCGTACTTTCAGTACTCAAGTGCTACCGAGTAACCCTACCTAGTATAAGTACGAACCTAGCTCATGCAAACGTTCACATGCATTCCAATCAAAATCCAACCGTTGAAGAACGGTTCCCATCCATATGTCAGGTTATCCATCTATTATTCCTCCCTTAGGATTCTAATTTGATTGGTAAACATGTCCATCCAACCATTGTAGATAACTTGGGGACACTTAGAAGCATCGATGAAAATATCAGAAAGCAAATGGGTGCGCTTGAGATTAATACTGGAATTTATCCGATCAGAAAATTGGACATCCAATTCAGGATGTGCAAATGTGTGTGTGTGTGTGTGTGTGTGTGTGTGTGCTCGACCTCACGAGTCCGTCCCATGAGGTCAAGCTGTGTGGGCCCCACCGTGATGCGTTTCGAACATCTAACCCATCAGTTAGATGCACCATTCCATCGTGGGCCTAGGTCTCAAATATCAAGTTAATCCGTGACTTGTGTGGGCCACACCACATACAGAAGTGGGGACGGGCCGTGCACCATTAAAACATTCATAATCAGTTTTTTGGGCCCACAGAGATGTGGTTTGCAAATCTAACCCATCCATTATGTGTGTCCCACTTGCATGCAGGTTCAGACCAAGTTTCAGCAGAATTCAAAACTCAGGTGGGCCCCACCAAGTGCTTTTATATGTTTTAACGATGTTTCACATGATTTTAGATGGTATGGCCCACCTGAGTTCCGTATACGGCTGATTTTTGGGATATCCCATAATTTAGAGGGTACCCATCAAATGCACGGTGTTGATGGTCGACACGCATCACGGTGGGGCCCACACAGCTCGACCTCACGGGAGCTAATCGTGAGGTCGAGTGCATAGTACCTTTTCCATATATATATATATATATATATATATATATATATATATATATATATATGTTACATGATCTAACTGCTTAAATAAATACTATAATACAATCTAAATACATACACTACCAAATGTTACTTGTACACTTCATAAATATTTAAAATTGCATAATATGTTAATATGTAATTACAATCCATATTATAAGTATACACTTGTAACATTATTTACATAAATTTCAATCATAAAAATCTATATTACATAAATTAATAAAATTTATAATAAATAACATATTTCATGCAATTTGAGATTTTATATAAAATTTAAAACTTAAAACATATATAACCACACAAATAATATACAAAAATAATAAAAATTATATTAATATTAGCATTGGTTAGTAACATATGATGAAAGCCTTACAAATGGCCCATTAGGACCTTTTAACCATTGAAAACCGAGTTCGGGATGACTTGACCGTCCGATCGATGTGAATCCATAAATAGGACCCAAAATCAAGATATGGGGCCCACCTAGACTTTAGATCTGCTTGATATTTGGCTAAAGGTCCTAAGTGGACTCCTAGAGCCTAATGGACGGAGTGGATTTCATCCAAACATCATGGTGGACCCCATACACATGTTGCATGTGCACCAGGGGCGTGCACTCGCAGCGCAGTGAGCTGAGAAGCTCGGTTAGACTACTGACCCGTGCCTCTCCAAAAAAAGAGAGAAATTCTCTCCCCCTCTGTTTCCAGCGGCCGACGGACGGACGTCCGTTTGAGACGTCCATGGCCCACCATGTGGGATCATATCAATGATCCAAACCGTCTATCTGATTTAGGGGGCAGACTCGACCAAAAATAAACTATCAAAACTGAATTTCATGCACGTGTGGGCACACGAGAACCGACGCAAAACAGCCCCAAAAAACACAAAAATTCCGAAAATGGAAACTGTCCGTTGCCAGGTGAGCAATCCGCGTGCGCCCTCATCCTTGGATCTCAGTCGTCCATGGGAAGAAGATCCAGGCCGTCCAATGGCAGCTGATCCAGCTGTGGGAATAAAAGAAAAGAAAAAAAAAAAACAAGAAAAAAGAAAAGAGAGAATGAGAGAGAGAAAGGAACTGTTTCCCTTCATCGTCCGAACCCACCACTCGAACCACCTCCAAGATTCGTGGGAGTTCGTTGGAAAGCTCTTTAGGGCCCTCACAGATGGCCTGATGGAGTTGGATTCGAAGAAGGGGTGGTGGTGGTGAAGACGCCATTAATGGCAGCCACCTCCTCCACCGTCCAAGCTGAGTCTGGACCATAGCGAGCTGGATTAGCGTCCTCTGAGGGACGTTTCTACCTGGAAAGAAAGAAAAGAGAAAAGAGAGGAGTGAGCGAGAGAAAGCAGAAGAGGGGGAAAATCAGGGTGAGTGCAGCCGTTGCACTCATCACCGAGTCGACCGCGACCTGGGTGCAGGTCGAGTTCAGAACTGTTGCTGGACGTTCCAAGAAGAAAAACAGAAAGAGAAAATGAGAAGAGAAGGAAGAAAGAATCGGAGAGAGAGAGAGAGAGAGAGAGAGAGAGAGAGAGAATGCGGGTGGTGTGGCTGCACTCTATGGCAACTGCTCAAACCGAACCGAGTCCAGGGCTGATTCAGGCGGGGTTAGGCGGTCACAGTTGGATATTTCCAGCAGCAACAAAAGAAAAAAAAACGGGGAGGGGGGGGGGGGGGCGGGAAGAAAGAAGAAAGGAAAAGAAGTAGACAGATAGAGAAAGTCATTGCCGAGTTGACTCGCCAGCCGGACTGAAAATCCAGCGAGTTGCTGGTCACTTTGTCGGCAGTTTATGGGGTTGAATAGAGGAGGGAAGAAAGGAAGGAAAGAGGAAGAAGAAGGAGAGGAAGATAGGGCAGAGGCCGAGCCAACTCAGCTGGAACCGAGTCAACTCGGTTGAGATCCGAGTTCAGCTGATGCTTGGGCCTGGTCTAAGCCGTGCTGAAGTCGAATGGTGCATAGTTGGATCTACGTTATGAAGGAGATCGAGTTGGACCACCTAGTCAGGTAAGATGTGCTCACATTCTCCTCCCAGGTTGAATTTATTTCAATTACGATCATAATTGTCACCACTATTATCATTAACTAGGGTTAGTAGTATCCTTTAGTAAATTACATATAATGATATCGATTATTACATACGGATTTCAATGATTGAATAAAAGCATTTTATTCTTCATTTTTAAAAATCATCATTAATAGTAGAGCATACTATTTACTTCCATTACAATGATTATTAGCATCATGTTAGCTAATAATAGTCATATATCACTAGTATCAATGGCCGTCTTTGTGAATATTAATATTAGTTCGAATTGTGATTAATCGTACAATCAATTGGCATATTAAATCCTATGATCTAGCCTAGACCTAGACTCTAAGATAAAATTTTAGACCTAAGTAACTTAAACTCTAGGCCTATACTTAAGACATAAATGGTAAGTTAAAGTATGAATCTAATTGTAGAAATTCAAAATAATGGTAGAACATAATACCTATCATTATGACTAAATCCACTATGGATAGCTACTATTATTATTATTATTATCATTAGAAAATATTTATCGTTCTCCTTGTGAGATTAGTATAATCCTTGTTAATATGATTATAAGTGTAAATCCTTATTATTTTAGTGTTAGTAAAGAAATCATATTATTAGTACTTGCCCCATTAATCATTACAAGAATAATGGATAACAATGGTATATTTAGATATGAACTTGTGCACCTTCATCATTAATACGGATGGATTGATACTCCGATCACGAATATTATTGGTCATGGTACAATAATGATAATAATAATGACATTAACAATAATCTAGGACTCAAATCCTAGAACCTAAGCGTTTAACTAAACTCTAGGATAAGACCCTAATTCTACACTAAAAACCTAAAGATAAGTAATTTAAAACCCTAGGCTATGATCTTAAACCCTAGGCAGTTTGTAGGACTTGGATCTAATCGTACGAGTTCCTGATTTATGGTAGGACTTGATTTTAAGGGCACGCGCTTCCTAGCAGCCTTAGTTGGCATTGGCGGTTCGACTAGTCAGGTGATGATTTTTCCCCTTGCGCTTTCCATCTTCTCATTAGCTTAAGTTATAGTTTGTATTTTAATTTATATCTTCCTTTATAATCACATGTGTAAACTGGTAGAAATTGAATTGCTATATTACCTGCTTAATGTTCATCTTGTATATTTGTTCATGCTTGTGGATTAATTGTGGATTGCTTATGGAATTTAAACTAGTACATTAGTGGAAAACCCCCACTTATAAATGTACACCCATACTTGGGATGTAACTCGATTGATGGTGATTGCAATGGACCTTCGATCTAGTGGTTACTGAGTGGTGGTCTAGATGGATCATCGATGTGGGCCTACTATCCAGGGATGTGGTGTCTAAGTGGTTTTCAAAGATGGTCTTTTATCGCATAGTTTTGATACTTGTCCTATGTGGCTTATTTTGATATTTGTCATATGTGGTTTATTTTGATATCGCCCTATGTGGTTTTATTCTGGCATTTTTCTTATATGGGTTCGATGTTTTATACCGTTCAACCATGTGATGGTAAGCCCCATATATTGTAATATGATTGGCCTCTAGTCGACAGGATTCCATTAAACATCCTAAGATGGTAGTCTCATGAGTAGGGGATGGTGGTATGGGACCTATGCCCGAGCTGTCGGCCTATGTTGGTGACGAGCCCCCATAGTGACCTTGAGCTTATTTAAATTGGCTAATTGTAACTGGACTAATAATGGTTTGGCTAATCATGCATCCATAGCATATTACGATGACGGGTGGCTAATTCTGGATGTTGTAGCACGTGCCCTTAGGGTCATTGGGGTATCGTTTCGCTAGCTCTCAGACCACCGACTATCGATTTGTTCCGACTGGATGAGTATTCCTAGGTCGATGATTGCATGGGTGACGAGCCCAAGTTCCGACTGGATGAGCATCCCCAGGTTGATGTGCATTCACGCATCCATGCATTTAAAAAGATTGCATCATGTGTTGTTTTGATTGTCTTGTTATTTTATAACTATGCTTACCTAATGCGGCGGTGTATAATATTGAGGGGAATTCACACTGAGTTGGCCGCTCATCTATCAAATATATAACCGTACGGGTAGCACATGTGACTTAAGTGTTTTTCAGGTTCAGACTGATGAGGAGCCGTTATGGTGGTCATGGACACGTGGTTGTACCTGTCAAGGAAGCTGCGCGATCTTGCGGCTTTCGTTTGTGTTTCATATGCTTTTAAATTTCTCATGTGTGTAATCTTGTATTTGTTATTATGGAGACATTGGTTTGTATAAGTCATTATGGGCAACCTTTGTATGTTTTAAATGTAGTTGCAATTTTTCCTTTATGCTTACTTATCCATTCTACACTCATCTGCTTACTCTGATAAATATAAAGTAAAAAAAAACGTATACTCGAATTTGACCATCCTTTAAGGTTAACACTCGGGTTTTTGGGAAACGGGTCATATACTCGGGTCCTAAAAACACAGGGTGTTACATGCCGAAAGATCTGAACTGGCTAAGAATGAAGAATTAATTGCCTCCTTGGAAGAAAAGTTAGCTGGTATCCCGAATCCTACCAGAATCATCTCAAATGCTAAACTGGAACACGTAGCTGCTCAGGTTAATCTTTAAGAAAATTTTCAAAAATACTTAGCGGTATTAGGCATAGCAGGAGAACTATGAGATATAAAAATTTGACATACTTTCTTTTGTCATTACATGTACTCTTGGAATTGTGGGTTATATAAGTATTTTGCGATGTTCTTGATAATGGTTCTCTTGTATGTTTCTGCAATGTTTTGATTAATGTATTACACCCCCCCCCCCCCCTGTTAAGCATCTCTTATGACTTGTTAATAAGGGATTTCCTATATGATTTTTTTTAGTTGGCGGTGCTAAGTTTTAGTTTAGTCAGATAATCATACACAGTTTATCCTCTTGAGTAGTGGAGCCACGCAGTTTTTTAGACTCTTGAGTAGTGGAGTCGGGTCTCACCTGATAGTCTCTGTAACTCTTAGGAGTTCACTAAACTTCTCACAGTCTGGTGAGTTCACAAACCGCGATCCATTAGAGGGACCCAATAAAGCTACCGGGGCCATAAACTCGGTTGGATGTACGCACAGGGTTTGTCACAATAACTCTTTAGAGTACACGGGGCGCACAAGGCGACCTTTGGGGTACCAAATCTAAGGCCGTCAGTCCATTAATGAGTAGGTTTAGCCCTTCCTTAGAGTTACTGAAAAGGTCGAGCTATACGTCTTAGAAGGGGGTGAATAGGACTATGTCAAATTAAAAAATAAATGCGAAATTTAAAACAAGATAGCACAATCAAATAATACAGAAGCACAAGTAAATAACAACCTCAAATATACTAGTATTGAGAGGTTGATACAAACTTAGTTCTAAGGACAACCTACCACCAAAAACCAAATGCTTATGGCAGGACAACCTTACTAAAATGTTTGTAAGTATCAAAAATTCAAACTAATAAAGAGGCAAAGGAAATAAACTAAGTTATTACAACATTCTCACAAGTGCATAAAATAAATTACACCATTCACCACAAGTGCTGAAAATAAATTACAACATTTACACACAGACACATTCAATCATCCACCACAACACCAGAAATTATAGTAGTTTGCTTGGGTGTACATCAACTATTAGAAAATAGCCACACAACTACTCCACTCCTAATATCCACTCCCTTGGGATATTTGTGTTCACTATGAACAAGGTTTTCAAAGGTTCACCTTAAAACCTTCACGATTGTGTCTTTGATTGGGCTTACACAATTCCAAAAATCCCACACTCTAAGATTTCTTAGATCACCTCAGACAAACCAAAAGAGATATACAAAATGTAAATGTACTTATCTAGAAATTCTCCTTCAAAGAAGCCCAGTAGAACCGATCCAATGAAGACAAAGATGTTCAATGTCTAATCTCACAGATGACAAGGTGAGTTCTAAATGATTTTTAATTAAATCAACCTGGGCTAGCGTGATTTGATTTTGATCTCAAGAAAGGGGAAAACACAAATCCCTTCTTAAAGTAAGATTGGAATAAAGATCTCAAAATCAAATAACAAAAGCTAATTAAAGAGAATATTAAATGAGTACAAAATAGCTTTTAAATATCACAAACTTATCTCTCAGAGTGGTGTCTTAATTTTGCTTTATGAATGAATAAACTCTGAAATTCGTGCTCTATTTATAGGTGAAAATATTATTCACTCTACTGGTCTAAGAGTCGATTTGATTGGCCAAAGGACCAACAAAATTTTAAAATTTCTGGCGCGATAAGATAAGGTCGTTACTCGACTGGTCGAGTAGCCTGCTCGATTGGTCAAGCCATGCACTCGACTGGTCGAGTGGGACCCAAAAATGTTGCTGGACTTTGAGTCGAGCCTGCATGACCGGTCGAGCACTGTTCACTCGACTGGTTGAGTAGTCTCCAGGACTGGTCGAGAGTCCAACAGAAAATTCTGAAAATTCACAACAAACCTTAGACTGGTCAAGAAAACTCTTAGAGTAGTCGAGCCAATACTTAGACTAGTCGAATAAGGTTTAAGTCTAGTCGAGAAAATGACCTATAAACATATGAAATGAACCACAAAGAATATGAAATGAATATGACACAACCTAGGGTCAATCTAGGGTCATCCAAATCTATTTGTGAGTAGGAACTCTTGAAACATCATTCGCTTCAAATTCTTGAATACATGTGATACTTGAAGCTTGAGTTCGATCTCTTGAACTTGAGCTTGAGTTACACTTCAGTTCTTGAATCTTTAGCAGTTAAACTTCAAACTTGAACTTGAGTTCTTAAATTTGATATTGAAAACATGAATTTCAACACGCTTCGCTTCAACTTGAAGATATAGGCTATTTCGATGGAGATTCACAGAACTTAAAAATGTACAAACCTAATCACTTCAACTCAAAGCATGATGTAAGTACTAAATGGTTTGGCATAACAAAATTTGACAATACAACGAGTGCTCGGTTTACACAATAGCATTTACAATCTCCCCCTTTGTCAAATTTGTGACAAAACCAAATAATGAGAATCATGCACAATAAAGAATCATGCACCATACATGCTCAATAAAGAATCATGCACCATTTGAGTAATAAATGATCAACAAACATATCTCCACATCTCCCCACATTCCATTACTCCCCCTCAATTCAGAAGATGTAATCTACAAAACTTGAAAAAATTTCATATACATACTCCACATTCCACAATCACACAACTCAACAAATTCTCCCCATTTTTGTCATAAAAAGACAAAGGAAGGAAAGATAAATATAAGAGAAGTAAATGAAATGAGATAGGAAATAGTATCACCATGATAATCAAAATAACAATGGAATGCACAATATCATGTCTACATAAAAAGTAAAATCATGTCTAGAAATATCTCAACACACATGAACCCAACCCAAATCCAAGAGTAGAAAATAATAATACATGTCCAGAAAGAAATAAACATGTAATCAGATCCAGATGGAGCATGAATAGAAGGATCTAACAGATGTAGTCTGTCACGCCCCAAATCCGGGGACGGACAGCTTCCGTGATGCCCCGAATTCGGCACTCGACTTCCATACACCAAGTCCCGAGTTCGGTGCACCACAAGAAAGATTTTTGACTGAATTATATATATATATATATATATATATATATATATATATATATATATATATATACATAGTAATACCTGAGCATAAAGATCCATGATCAAATTACCAAGCAACACTCTCCAATAGAAATCCTGATTATTACAAGTACAATGTTTTTCAAAGGTACACAACGTCAACATTGCCAAATCGAAAAATAGATGCAATGCATCGAGAAAGCAAAGTCTTCCAAGCTACTCCAGCCTTGAAAAAAATGGGAAATAAGAGGCTTAGGCAAAAAGCCTAGTGAGTACACACGTGTGTGCAGTGTGTCCTACCTACAAGCAAGATAAATATGCTACAAGAAAATCATACCACAGCCATAACTATATTACATACATCCGTAATCACATCATCATCATCGTATTGTCATGCCATAATTATACAATATCGAAAATACTGACAAGTCCATGAGTCATACAATATCAGAGTACGCAATATAAATCAACTATGTAAATGAAGAGTTATAAAGAGCCAAATATCAGATGTCGAGGATGCAATGCAATATACAGTTCCGGATGAGTTCATGAATACCGTCAGCCGTATCTAAATACTGAAACATAGTAACCTAAAATGCTAAATGTTACTAATGTAATGCAATATGTGGTGCGAATGAAATGACTATGCTAGTTTGAAGTCGGGATGATAGTACGTAGTATCACAGACTATGGGATCTATCACAAAGGACTTCTATCCAAACTAGTCTCATACCTAATTTGGATAGTCAGACTCAATGTGGTAAACTCCTGATCTCAGGTTAGTCGCGCGCCCCAACCGAAATCCTGGCCATTACAAAGGTACACGTAACAATAGTTGCGCACCACCAGCCCGAGTGGACCGTGAATGAATGAATGAATGAATGAGTATGCAACTCCTACTCAATAAGTCTACATATTAGTACAGTTCATTTCTGGGATCATCACCGGGGTCTATTACACTCTACACCAGCTTGCCGCCCCTATCCGAGCGCACAACTGGGTAAGTGGAAGAGATCTCACTATCTGCCTGCCAATATCGGGCCCGGCTCGTCAATAGCGGACCCATTCCTGAAGCTGGTCAAACTCAACCTAGACATTGCCCCCTCACTCAGGCGGGTAAGGTCACAACCCTTCCCAACCGACCACGACACAGTGGGAAACGCGGCCTACTGATATATGGCCCTCATGCGCTCATATATCCACTCGGTCTCGACGTTGGGGCGTCTCCTGGCCACAGAGGTTTAGGAATTTTCACCCAGGGACATCTATGGCGCCCGTATGCTAGAACCAAACATTTTCGGTGTCCCATTTGGCCATCCACGATATGCCTGTGGAGGCTACGGCCTTGATGTTGCTAGGGCATATAGTAATCATAATGTGAGATGCATGAGTCATACAATCTAGTTATGCATCAATCCTACGCATACCGCGTGCTCAAGTGAAATAACCTCCGCCTATCAGGGAGTCTCATAACAACATGCTCGATGACATATGCAATGATCAATCACATCTCATAACCAACATACAGATGATGCGTATGGGCATGTATCATGATGTTATGCTGTCACATACTCATAATCAGTATCAATAACCGACCTCAATAATCGGCTTCGACAATGTGGACATTTAACCAACAAAGCCCCAAAGGAATGGCTCACATAAACATCAATACATACATTATGGTGAAATCACACATCACATCGGTCCTCAGATACATCGCTTTGGGTCTCACACAAGGGCCGCACATTCATCGCATTGGGCTTCACTCATGGGCCGCATATACATCACATTGGGTTGTATCATATGTGCAGTACACATCGCAATGGGCCTCGGCTTATAGGCCATGAATACACCACATCAGGCTTCACGATCCATGGGCTTCAAATACACAATAGGTGGGCCCTACACATGGGCCTCAAATACATCACAATGAGCCTTGTCATATGGGTCGAAAATATATCTCAATGGGCCTATGATCAATCTGTCATAAGTCCTAAGTTCATGTACCCAGGAAGTTACACCATCGGCATAGTCCATGAGTCTGAGTGATCACACAATTTCTCATATGCCCACATGGTCTTATGGTCACTCCATTATCAGAAGTCCGTATGGTTGAGTAGCCACACAAATGTTACTCTACTTTGACATAATAAGGGACTTAAGGTGAGATAGTTACTTATTATTATTATTATTATTATACCATATTTCGTATAATGGGGCAACCGCCTTACTAAATTTTCACGTAGGCGGGCGGCCAGTACCACAATTTCACATAGTTTAGTAATCACCAAAGCACTACTTGATCATATGGTTGGGCTACACATTCCCCACATAGCCACATGATTTACGGCTATCCACATCACGCATGATCACAAGATTTATGAGCTACATATTTAGCACCATTTTGTCAAATCTAGTTATCACTCATCCCGTCAGTGATCATATGGTTAATGGCCATAACAATCATAAATCTACTTAAACAAGTAGTCACACGATTGCCCCAATTTTCATACAGTTAGGTGGGCTATAAAAATCAAGCACTCACATGTGGTGGTCCACACAACTTCCACCAATCCACACTACTAGTTGGGTCACCCAAGATCCCAAATTCTTATAGTGTAGTGATCCACATGATTCCTACCAACTGGCGGACTAAATGAGAAATAACTATTACAATAGGCACCATGAAAACGACTTAGATTGCCGTAAATAAATAGGTAGCCTCACACTCTAAAATGATCTAATCAAAACAGATGAATGGCTGGTAAAACATGTATATTAGGTGGTCCATGATCGATTAAAAGGAATAGATGGATAGATTTCTCACCAACATTACTGTAACTCTAGGAAATATTTAACGGTGGACAAGTGATCAATATTGCTCCCGTGGCATGAGATTTGGATCTGACTAGTCTATGGAACCATACCCTAAAATGATGAGGATAAACCGATGAAAGGCATAGATCTACATCATACTACAAAGTGGAGTCCATGGCCAAGGAAGCATCCCAACATATAAGGGCATACTAGAGCATAAGAATTTCCAATGGTTATTACACTGTTTCTACTTGTGGCATGGCCTGGCCCACCTAAAATTGAGTTCTACTTCATCTTGTGTCCACGGGCACGAGGTGGGCTCACTTCCTAAGTGACTGGAAAATATATAGGCAGTGTGGGTATACAACATATGCACCTAGGTGGGCTTCACATGCATCACATTATGTCCAGGGAAGCTTTCATTGGTAAGCATGCAATTCCCTTTCCTTATTATTATTATTATTATATTTTGTATAATTGTGGGTCTCATTGACATGGTGGGGTTCACCCCATGAACAGTTCATATAACAAACAACATCATAGCTGATACCACCCACTAGATGAATGACATGGATATAAGGTACATACGTTGAGTGGGGCTCATAACACATGGATGGTCTAAATGATGGACGACTGGGATGTAAAATACATGTAACGAGTTGGCTCCATGATCTAATGGCTAACTCAACTTTTGTGGCAGTCACATATCACAGTAGAACTCAAATGATTTAATAGTAGGAATTTTTTATTCCTACTGTTTCTTATAGTGTGGTCCACCTAAGTTGTAGATCTGCTTCATTCTTTTACTCATGACTTAAAATGGTCTGAAGGAGTGAATGAATGGCCCAGATATACCTTTCATCACCAAGGTGGGCCCCAAAAAAAAATCTAAGTATTTTGTGTACAATTTTCACTGTCCAAGTGGCATGGCCTACATGAACTTCTAATTGGCCTGATTTTTGGGACCATACAATAAATGGTGCTAGTAAGATGGATGAATGGTGTGGATTTAGCACATACATCATGGTGTGGCCATGATCAGCCTACAAAATTTTACCCCAAATGTGGACGTCCAGTGAGGACGTCACTTCCTCACACCATTATTTTATTTTGATATATTATTATTATTATTTGTATATTTTCTCATCAAGGTAGTCACTTGAGAGATCCAGTCCATCCATTGTGTGTGTCCCACTTGGTGGAGGGGTCAGTCCAAGTTTCAAATGCATCAAAGTTTCAGGTGGGCCCCAGCAAGTACTTCGGTATATTTTAGTATGTCTTTACATGATTTTGTATGGTGTGGGCCACTTGAGTTCCGTGTATGGCTAAAATTTGGGGTTGAGCCATTTTTAAAGGGGACCTATCAAATGCACGGTGCTGATGTTTGACATACATCAAGGTGGGACCTGTGGTGGGGCCACATTCTTCCAGCGTCCAGCAGTAGACGCTGCTTGCTGTCAGCGTCATATTTTGACGCTGACAGCAACAGCGTCAGGTGTTGCCTTTTTTCTTCTTTTTTTTTTAAATCAAAGTTTTTCAAGTATGGGGCCCACAATAGGACAATCCAGTCCGTCTGTTATGTGTATCCTACGTGGTGGATGGGTCAGTCTAAGTTTCAAATACATAAAAATTCCAAGTGGGCCCCCAACAAGTACTTTTATATATTTTAGCATGTCTTCACTTGATTTTTAATGGTGTGGCCTACCAGAGAACTGGATTAGTTCCATTTTTTGGCTCAACGCCTAAAATGAGCTGGAAAATTGGATGGACGGTGTGGATTAAATACATACATTATGAGTGGGGCCCGTTGTGGACCCACAGCCCCTGCCCCTTTTACAATGCGGCTAGGACGCTGCTTGCTGCAGCATCCGCCGGACGCTGGCAGTAGCGTCTCACTCCCTCTATATAGTTTTTTTAAAAAAAATTCATTCATTTATTTATTTTCTTTTATATATATATATATATATATATATATTTATTTATTTATTTTTTTGTGCACATGTGTGCATGGGGGTGTGTGTATGAGAGTGTGTGGCCAGCCTAATGGGCCACACTTGGATGATTTGAATGTCATGCAAACATTTTTTTGTGGGGCCCACTATCAATGGGTCCCACATGAACTCTATAATAAATTAATTTTATTTTTTTAATATATTTTCTCCTATCCATCCTCACCATCAATAACATCATCATCATTATTACAATTTTCTTTACCATCAATCATACTATTTTCATCATCCACACCATTCCTAACATTTATTGCAATTATCATCACCATCAATCATACTATCTTCATCATCCACACTATTAATCACATTATTATGATCAACATCATCTCCACCATACAAAAATACAACAAAACAAAATAAGAATGAGTAGGGTGGGTGTACTCACTTTCATGAATTAGATGAGTGGTTGAGATAGATGGAAGGGATAGGATTGATGGAGTTGATGGCCCACTAAGATCACTCCTCTCTCTCTCTCTCTCTCTCTCTCTCCATGGAAAATGGTGAAATGCTAAGGGATAGAGG
Organism: Magnolia sinica; assembly: GCF_029962835.1. NCBI lineage: Eukaryota > Viridiplantae > Streptophyta > Magnoliopsida > Magnoliales > Magnoliaceae > Magnolia > Magnolia sinica. The sequence continues at coordinate 96,460,132 of NC_080574.1, forward strand.
GGTATTTATAAAGAAATGGATAAAATATGGTTAAGTTAGGCTAATGTGATTAATCTTACTTTATGCTAGGATTATGGTAATTAATTCATGCTTTGTAATTAATGTTGGATTAAAGGGGAATGGGATGGCATGGTGTGATGATGTCATACATGAGGTGTAACATGGAAGAGAGTTGACTTTTCATGCATATGAGAGATGAGAGGTATGGGTGTGTGACATCACACACATGGGTAGAGATTCTCTCACCCATGTGTGGCATGTGCATGTGTGTATGACATGTGTTGTGCATATGTGTGGAGGGGAGTACATGGCACCATGCGCACATGATACACTTATTATTCTTCACGGCGTATCTCACAAGCAGAGTATCGTACAAACGCACGGGTTGTACCTCCATGATTGCGGCGACGGGGCGGTCGATATGAGATAGGTTTCGAGGTCTCGGGATTCTAGTCAGTTGGGTGTGTACTATGAACGGCCAATTCATGTCTAGCTAAGGGCATCGATCATCATGTACATAAGCATAGAAAGTCGTACGGAATAGACGGGGTCTTATATAGTCCCTTGTTAATAAGCCTAAGATATTTGCGCATGTATTTAAATTGAGTTTCTTGGGACACATGCAAACCCTCTACTTTTTTCTCAAGGGATGGAAAACGTTCATCAAAATCAGAATCAGCCACAGAGTCTGACTAAATCTCATCAAATAAATCATCCATATTGACATCATCTGGAAGCAAAGCATCCTCCTCTTCAGTTGCTTCAGTAGCTCCACCAACACCCACATCAACTTGGCCAGGAGCCAACCTTAGATTCATTTTATTTATGTTCGAGTTGTTAAATGGAAGATGGTTAATGAGAGCTTCTCCAATAGGCATAGCCACTAGACTATGGGTGGCTAAGACAGTCATAAGATAGGCAAATGGAATATCACTATGATCCGGATGAAGACGAGACTGAATAATGATGTAACAAATAAGAGATGGAAGACATACAGAGACACCAGTAATAGTAGAGTGAAGGATGTGAGCCATGAAAGTAGTGAGCTCAGTCTTGTTACCAAACCTAGGATAGACATTAGAAATAAAAATACGATAGAAAATCCTGTATCTAGGTAACATAAATTTGGAACTAAGCGCATTTTCGGAACTTCATTCTGCATTCATGTTACATAACACTCTAGTGAGCATTCTTTTTTCAAACTCAGATGGTTTTGCTACAAAAGTAGAAATAGGAATATTGTCATCATTAACTGGAAGATCCATCAATCCTGAAATTAAGTGACGTTCCACATAAATTGGACCTTCTCTGGTTGTAATGGTCAACTTCAAATTCTCAGTAGAGAAGTCACTAATGCAAGTAAACATGACCTGTGCAATGGAACGGTATGTCAGACCACCCTAATTTAAAATATTATCTCATCCTACAGATTGAAGGAGTGAAATAATACCAAAAGGTGTCAAATGATCAGAGTTGACCGACCGTTCAACAATCACGTTGCGTAAACGAATATCCTGCACATACTCGGGATCTTCTTCAGGTGACTGAAGATGGCACACCGTGATTGGAGCAGAACGAGAAGAAGAAGGACTACGAGAACCTTTCTCCTTATTTCTACTCTCCATTGCAACAAGAAAGATAAGGAATACAAGCAATGCAAGAGAGGAAAGAAAGGTTTTAAGTAAATCAATTTTTTAGCTAGAAAACCCAATAAATCACCATAAACCTTGAAATAAACTAAAAAAATAAGGAAATCAAAGTGCAAAGAACTCAAATCTATAAGGAAATCGAAAAAGATGCACTAACCATGGAGGAATCGAAGGTGGGTTCGACCAGTCGTGCTAGGGTTGGTTGGGGAAGATGAAGCAAATGAAAAAAGAATGCTTTTAAGGCAATAAAAACCCCCAAACTCGAGCGGGTCGAGTGGTCGAGTACATACTCGACTAGTCGAGCCACGACTGATCGAGTGTGTATTCGACTGATTGTGCACCTCAAAAATTTTACAATTTTCATATTTTTGAAAATTAAAAAATTTACAAAAATAAAATAAAATAAAAATATGCAATATAGTACAAATAAACACGCGCAATTTAGATCCTATTTTACATGCCCATATCCAATTTCAACTTAGCAAACCTGTTTTTGTCAAGCGGTTTTGTAAATATGTTTGCAAGTTGATTTTCAGTATGAATATAATCCACAGAAATAATCTTATCTTCTACCAAATCACGAATATAATGATATCTAATGTTAATATGCTTAGTTCGTGAATGTTGAATTGGATTTTTAGAAATGTTAATTGTACTAGAATTATCACAATACAAAACCATAGTATCTTGCACAAATCCGTAATCACTTAACATCCTTTTCATCCACATAAGCTGGGTGCAAGCATTACTGGCTGCAATATACTTAGCCTCAGCTGTAGAAAGATATATAGAACTCCGTTTCTTACTACGCCATGAAACCAGACAGTTCCTAACATAAAAACATCTACTGCTAGTTAATTTGCAGTCATCAATATTACTAGCCCAATCAACATCCAAATAACTGGCTAATTGAACATTAGTATCATGAGGATACCAAAGGCCAAGTTCAGCCGAGCTTGCGACATATCGCAAAATGCACTTTACAGTAGTCAGGTGGGACTCTTTAGGGTTCGATTGATATCTAGCACAGATTCTTACATTGAATGCAATATCAGGTCGACTCGTAGTTAAATATAATAAACTACCTATCATGCTGTGATACAACTTAGGATCTACACTTTTACCTGTTGAATCCTTAGAGAGTTTAAGTGTCGTACTCATATGAGTATCATAATTTTTTCTGCTCCCAAAGCTAAATTTTTAACCAAATTTAGAGCGTATTTGGTTTGAGAGATAAAGAACCCATCAGGAAGTTGTTTTACTTGCAACCCTAAGAAATAGTTCAGTTCTCCAACCATGCTCATTTCAAATTTGGACTTCATTAAATCTCCAAACTAAATAGTCATGTCAGAACAGGTAGATCTATAGATAATGTCATCAACATAAATCTGTACTATCAGTATGTGATCATTGTGTTTCTTTATAAACAATATCTTATCAACACTTCCCATTATAAAGTTATGACTTAGTAAAAACTTAGTCAATTTCTCATACCATGCCCTGGGAGCTTGTTTCAATCTATAGATTGCCTTTTTCAGGCAATCAACATGATCAGTATGTGTAAGGTCTTCAAAACCCTTAAGCCATTCAACATATACTTCCTCATGTAAATCACCATTCAAGAACGCACTCTTAACATCCATTTGATAGATTTTGAACTTTTTGTAACAAGCAATGGATATAAACAGTCTGATAGATTCAAGATGAGCTACTGGGGCAAAGGTTTCATCAAAATCAATGCCTCTATCTGAGTGTACCCTTGTACAACCAATCTAGCCTTGTTTCTTATAATATTACCAAGTTCATCAAACTTATTTTTAAAGATCCATTTAGTTCCAATAATGTGTTTATCTTTGGTCTGGAAACTAAATACCATACATCATTCCTTATGAATTGATTAAGTTCATCTTGCATAACAACAATCCAGTTTTCATCAACAAAGGCTTCTTTCACATTGGCTGGCATAATCTGGGCTGTGAAGCACACATAATTACAAATATTTTCTAATTGTCTACGAGTGTGTACACCAGTGAGAGGATTCTCAAGAATTTGATTAGTTAGATGATCTTTAACTGACTGTAGTTCAGTGTCATTTTGACTAGATGAAGAGTCAGGTTTATCAAATAAATGGACTTCATCATCTTCTGAACTTGAGACAGGTGTATTTAAGTGATCATTTATAACCACATTAATGGATTCTTGAATAACACCGGTCCTCTTATTGAGAACACGATACACTCGACTATTTAGAGTATATCCTAGAAAAATACCCTCGTCACTTTTAGTGTCGAATTTTTCTAGATTTTTTCGGTCACGTAGAATGTAGCATTTGCTGCCAAAAACTCGAAAGTATTTAACAGTAGACTTCTTATTGAACCATAATTTATATGTAGTCTTATTATTAGACTTTCTCGTATAAACACGGTTAGTGATATAACACGCCGTGTTCATAGCTTCAACCTAAAGATTTTTAGGAAGTTTCATACTATTTAACATTACATTGGTCATTTCTTGAAGTATTGTATTTTTTCTTTTAATAACCCCATTCTGTTGAGGTATTTTGGGTGCAGAATACTCATGCGATATTCCATGATTGCTACAGAACTTCTCAAAACTGCTATTATCGAATTCGGAACCATGATCACTACGGATTTTGGTTACATGTGATTCCTTTTCATTTTGGATACGCTTAAGTACCCTTTTCACTTCATCTAGAGTCTTAGATTTCTCTCTCATGAAAACTACCCATGTATACCTAGTAAAGTCATCTACTATTACCAGAATATATTTCTTACTACATCGACTCTCCATTCTATTTGGTCCAACGAGATCCATGTGGAGGAGTTCAAGAGGTCTGGATGTGGCATTGGAGTTCACTTTTTTGTAAACACTCTTAGTTTGTTTTTCAATCTAACATTCGCCACAAATTTTATCCAATTATTTAACTTGGGTAGACCTTTTAATTACTTCACTTTTGTTCAGTCTATAAAGATTACGGTAGTGTACATGTCCTAGGCGTTTATGCCGTAGTTCGGTCCCATCGGTTTGAACTATGTAACACGATAATTTAGACGAGCTTGAATCACTGACTATATAACAGTTTTCAGATGTTCTGCAACCAGTTAATATCACAGAACCATTCTCATTAGAAATCTCACACCCTTAGTGAATTTTACGCTATGTTTATTATCCTAAATTTAAGAAATGCTTAAGAGATTATGTTTAAGGCCCTCTACAAACAAGACATTCTCAAATGAGGAAAGATTAAAGAGTTAAACCGTACCTTGGCCAATAATTCTGCAGTTGTTACCATCACCAAATGTGATTGAACCATCAATCATATCTTTAAGATTGGTGAACAAGTCTTTATCACCTGTCATGTGTCTGGAATAACCACTATCTAGGTACCACTTTGATTGACTCGAAGTCATGAAAGCGGTGTGGGAAACCAAACAAGCAACCTTAGGAACCCATTTCATTACTGTTTTAGGTTTTAGAGTATAGTTGGTCTTTCTATGCTTGTAGTTGTTGTATATTCTAACATTCGAGTTAGATTTTAGAATCTCCTTAAGTAGATCCAAAATTTTCTCAGCTAAGAGGTTATGATTCTAATTTCTATAATTGATATGATTACTTTTATGTTTCATAGCCTGAAAAGTTTTAGAATTTTTAAAACTATTTTGATTTAGACTTTTCCCTTTTGAGTTAGAGGACTCTCCTTTAACAAATTTAATAAGAGTAGTCTTACTTTTGGGAGGGATATTTTTATCATAGCCTAGACCAGATCGATCGCCACATTTTCTCGATCTGATTAGTAGTCTTTCTAGTTTAGGATTACCCTAGGCATACCTCCAAGTATCCTTCATACTCAAGAGAGAAGAGACTTCTAGTTTTAGTTTTTCATTTTCAGATTTTAGGTTTTTAATTTGGAAAATTTTGAAGTCTAAATCACATTTAGCTTTTTCAAAACAATCTGAAAAATGTGATTTTTCTATGACTAGATTATCAAAATTTTCTTTTTGAAGTTTTAATTTTACAGCTATCTTACAAATTTCCCTGTATAGGGCATCATAGGCATCTTGTAAATCTTCATCATTTTCAGGATCACTTACTCATATTTTCTTCACTAGTTGAATCATAACTATCTGAGACAGTGAATTTAGCTAGACTCATTAAGGCTTTGACCTCATTAGTAGACTCAGGTTTAGTAAACTTTAAAATTCTTACTCTATTTATAGGTGAAAATACTGTTCACTCGACTGGTCTAAGGGTCGGTTCGACTGGTCGAATGACCAACTAAATTTTAAATTTTCTCGCACGATAAGATTAGGTCGTTACTCGACTGGTCGAGTGGCATGCTCGACTGGTCGAGTAATGTACTCAACTGGTCGAGTGGGACCAGAAAAGCTTACTGGACTTTGAGTCGAGCACTACACGACCGGTCAAGTACTGCACTACCGGTCAAGCACTGTTCACTCGACTGGTCGAGCAGTCTCTGGGACTAGTCGAGAGTCCAACAGAAAATTTTAAAAAATTATAACAAACCTTAAACTGGTCAAGAAAACTCTTAGACTGGTCGAACCAGTACTTGGACTAGTCAAACAAGGACTAAGACTAGTTGAAAAAATGACCTATAAACTTATGAAATGACCCACATACAATATTTAATGAATACGACTCAACCTATGGTCAATCTGGGGTCATCCATACCTTATTTGTGAGTTAGAACAATTGAAACATCATTTGCTTCAGAACCTTGATTTCTTGTGATATGTGAAGCTTGATTTCGATCTCTTGAACTTGAGCTTAAGTTCTTGAGTCTTTAGCATACAATATTTGAACTTCAAACTTGAACTTGAGTTCTTGAGCCTTAGTTCTTGAATTTGAGCTTGAAACCATAAACTTCAACAATCTTCTCTTCAACTTGAAAGTGTAGGCAAGTTCGACGAAGATGTGGACAACTATAAAGTGCATGAACCTAATCAATTAAACTCAAAGCATGATATAAATTCTAAATGGTTTGGCACAACAACATTTGACAACTCTTTGGGTGCTAGATTTACACTATAGCATTTACAATAATATATGCCTTTGGGCTGAGATACATAGGAGACCCACCATGATTGTCGGTGAACCCCACATGTTGTGCCTTTCCAGGCTGTTATGAACATGCTTAGGTTGTAATTAGATGATATGACTGGCACCCATCTTAGACTCTTTATGTGCCCACATAGCTTGCTATGAGTGGGCCTTTTGATTATAAGCCTACCTATGTAGGAGCATGCGGGGCCCATTACGGGTAGATTTAAGTGGATCCCACCTAGTCATATCCATGTTAGATTTGTGGAGCCTATAGTGATTTTATTTGCAATCCAACTTAATTATGGATCCTCTTTAATGAATAAATAATGTCCACACCATGGGCTGCCTTGTTGTTCATGTTGTGGCTGCCCATTAGGCCTGCTTGTATTTATATATAGCGGTCGTACCATGGACCAACCCTATGGTTTATGTTGTGTTTCCACCATTAAGCCACCGTTTAGGTTCCACACATTGCATGTATTGAGCCCATTATAGGCCTATGTTTGGTTGGTTGTGAGTTACCCTCTTGGGCCTTGCTTAAGAATAGTTGTAGGACCCACTTTGATGACCATTTCGGGTCCACTATGATTGTGTGTGGATCTTACAATTTGTTATCCTGTTTAGACGTCGATAGTTGTATGTTTTGGCCGCTTTGGTGTGGGCTTGTTGAGTGGGCCCATTAGCTTGAAAGACCACTTAAGTATAGTCCTATGGGCCTCGATAAACTTGGTTTCCAAGTAGGTTCCACCCATTATAAATGATGAATTTCCATTATCATGTGGTGCGATATTTTACATATGTGTTGGTACAATACTTGATAATTTATGTAATATTAGCTTAGTAATTTATGCGATGTTTATGCTCATGATTTCTATAACACTTCCTTTATGTTGACATGGTGCTTTCTTTATATTGATGCGATACTATTTTATGTTAGATGTAACATTACTTTCACATCCGAGTTAACATTGCTTTATATTGATTTAGCTTTGCCTTATGCTTGATATAGTATTACACATCTCATGCATAGTGGTTATGATCGTATGCTATCATATCTCATTCGTATCATGTGTGCATGACTTGGATGATGGCTAATTCATGATTTTTGGCTTGCCCATGTGTGGCAAGGCCGCATTGATGACTTTACAACTTTGGACATGAGATGGGGCCACCTTACATGTATGCACGACTTGTATGAAACGGTTGCATGACTCGAATGATGGTCTCATGCATTCAAGCATTGCATGATGCGTTTGCATTCACACCCTAGCGACATCAGGGTTGTGGCCAAAACAAAATTATCATGGTTTGCAACTTAAATATGGACATCGGAAATCTGGTTACATTTACAGGGCATGTAGGATGTCCCTGGGTGAAAGTCCCTAAACCCTATGGACCAACAAGATGCTCCAACGTCGAGATTAAGTGAATAACATGAGTGCCCAAGCGCCGAATACCAATAGGCTGTGTCTCCCACTATGTCGTGGTCGGTTGGAAGGAGGTGTGACCTTGCCCGCCTGGGTGAAGGGGGCTATATGCTAGGTTGAGTCTGACCAGCTCATGAAATAGGTCCGCTATTAGCAAGCCGAGTGGATATTGACATACAACTGACGAGGCGGATAGTGAGGTCTCTTCCACTCGCTATGTCATGCGCGCGATGGGGTGGCAGGCCAATGTCAGAGTGTACTAGACCTCGATGATTCCAGTAATGATAACTATACTGAAATGTAGACTTACTAAGCAGGAGTTGCGTGTTCAATATTTGACTCTTTCATTCATTCATTCTCTATGCACTCAGGCTGGTGGTGCGCAACTAAATCCTTATGTGCACCATTGCAATGGCCATGATTTCGGTTAGGTTCGCGAGTAACCTGAGATCACGAGTTTACCACATTGAGTCTAGCTATCTAAATCAGGTATGAGACTGGTTTGGATAGAAGTCCCTTACAATACCACGTGCTATCATCCCAACTACACACACCAGCTTTGTCATTCCTTTTGCATTACATAGCTTGGATATGGTTGATGGTATTTATAGACTTATTAGGATTTGCATATTGCATTGCATCCTCAGCATATGACATTTGGCTTACTATGCCTTTGCATCGCATAACCTGGATAAGGATGATGGTATTTATGGATTCATCAAGATTTGCATACTACATTGCATACTCAGCATATGACATTTGGCCCAGTATGTCTTTATATCGCATAGCCTGGATAAGGCTGATGGTATTTATGGACTTGCCAGTTTGGCCTCCATCTTTCCTCTTACTCTAATATTTGTATGCTTGGTACATGCATTGTGCACATATGCACGCACTCTCTAAGCTTTGTAGTAAGCTTATACACATTGTTACATGCAAGTTATGCTAGACTGTAGCAGCATTGAGGCAGGAGCATATGCCCGATCTTTTGGAGTTTTTTTATATCATGTATTTTCCTTTTAACACTGTACTCAAAGGTTATATTAGTGATATATGGTGATAATGTTTTGTGACTTCGGTACACTTGTGGTTATGCTCCTTTAATAATAATAATAATAAATTCACCCTGAAAATTCTCCTTGTAAGATCCCATGATCGGAACCTGACACATGGGAGCTGGGAGCCGAGAATGGGGTACTATGGAGGCTGTCAGCACCAGATTTGACGACCGAAAATTTTGTGAGTTCGACTCCCAAGTTTGGGCCGTGACAACTGTCGCTCTACTTGTTGAAGGGTTCCTGATCAACCTGTAAAGGTTTTCATGCCTTTGCGCTCTCATCACCACAAGTGCCCCTTTTGAAACTTTAAGGACACTATTAATACCAGTGAATTTACACCCTATAGCCTTGAGTGCACCGAGAGAAATCAGACTTTTCTTCATATCAGGAACGTGCTTGACATCAGTCAAGGTACGCTTCATCCCATCAAACATCTTGATGCTCACCGTACCAATAACCACAACATTACAGTCATTATCATTGCCCATAAAGACCTGTCTACCATCACATTCCTTGTAACTGGCAAACCAAATCTGATGGGGAGTTATGTGATATGATGCTCCTGTGTCAAGGATCCATTCATTTTTATGATTGTCGTGCAAGTGACCAATCATGGACACAAATAGAACATCGCCACCACTTGTCTCTTCATCAGATGTGACAACATTGGCCTCTCCTTGGAAGAAGCCTCTGAGTTTTCTTTCTTCGCTTTAAGATTGGTACATTCCTTTTTCATATGTCCAGTCATCCCACAGTTCCAGCACTTTAGTTTTCCTTTGCCCTTGCCCTTGGATTTGGATTTAGGTCTTGAGGATCTTGTACTTCGATCAGTATTCTTGCACCTCGTAATCAGTGCATCAAAAGATGTCCCTATGCCGTCGTTTAGCTTTCACATGGCCTTCCCTTGAAGGGCTGAGATAATGGTGTCATCACTAAGGGTTTTATTTGTACCGCACATTTTGTCCTTGAATGACTCATACGATGCCGGAAGAGAATTCAACAACATACATGTTTATTCCTCATCTTTGATCACTTCCTCCATATCTAGTAGTTTGCAAACCAATTTATTAAAGTTGCTGATGTGGGCCTCCAAATCTCCACCTTCTGTCATCTTGAAGGTGTACCATTATAGCTTCAAGTGTAGGCGATTTTCAAGGGATTTTTTTGCATATATATTCTCTAACTTCATCCATAAACTAGCCGCAGTTTTCTCCCTCAAAACATTGTAGAGAACCTCATTCATGAGATATAAATGGATGGAAGCCAAAGCATTCATGTCAAGAGTATTCTAATCTTCATCATTCATAGTCGATTTTTGCTTCTCAAGAGCCTTAACTTTGCCTTGCTTGGTTAATAAACTAATCATCTTGATCTTCCATAACTCAAAATTATTTTTGCTTAAATACTTCTCAATATCAAACTTGGCATTTCCTATTGATGTTAATCTTGCAGATCTAGATCTGTGCCCCAATGATTGCTCTGATACCACTTGTTAGGGATTGTGTTGTGGAATCACATAGAGACGGATCTACGATAACAATCCAAGAGTACCAATCAAACACAAGAGAACACAAAGATTTAACGTGGAAAACCCTTTCGGGGAAAAACCATGGCACGAAGCGACAGATCTTCACTATGAAAGCAGAAATTACAAAGAGAAAAGACTTATCAGACTTAAGCAATCCTCAAATCTCTCTTGCTCTACCCTTTTAGAAACCCCATAACCCTTTTAGAAAGCTTTGGAATTCCTTAAAATACCTCCTAATCCTGTTTACACCCATATATATAGTTTTAGAAAGAATCATCAACAAAATCATAAACAAATCCCACACTTTCGCAATTTTGTGAAAAATCTGCGCAATGTCTAATCAGATTTAAGACATCCAATGCAACAGAGAATACTCCTATTTATGGACTCCTTTAATAGGAAACTTGTTAGTTAAATTTAAAAGGTATGTTTAAAATAATAATAATAATGATAATAATAATAATAATAAACTTATTCTTATCCATTAGATGGAAGGATAAGATTGTCATTGCCTCTTTTGAATTAGATAATTACGAAGGAATCCTTTTAAAAGTTGTTTAATTAGGCATTTTTAAAATTTCCTTAATTTATCCTTGGGTTAGGAGTTAAGAAATGACTTTTTATTCATTAATTAAGCTTGTGAAAAAGAGACCTTAGATTAGACTTAGAATCCTCTAAAAGTTATTGGAGATGACCTATAGCCCTTTTCTATAGCCATTTATCATTGCAGACTATAGATCTTCTGATCCCGAGGCCCAATCCCATGATCTGTTTACTATCGGAAAGTTCTTTTGATGTCCATTACGATGATAAGGTAGATCAAGAAAATTGCGCCAATGATCAAACTATAGTCGTAACTTTTGGGATTGTGTGGCCCATTAAGACAAAGTTATTATAGATTCGTGCGCTTGTTCGACGAAAGCTTCCTGAGAGGTTATAAATCTTTTTAACTTTTAAGTACTTCACAATGGACTTCAAGATAATCTCAATCAGGTTAAAAATAAGGAAGTACTGGACCACCTTCAATCATGGTCGGAGTCTACTCGTTTCAAGGGAGATGAGTCTTACTCGCCCAGGTTGAGCCCACCTTGTTGGGCTTTTATTCCGCAGGACTTACTGGGTGCTATCTTCTTATTTTTAAGCTTTGCGTACAAACCCAGGCCATGATTGTCAATGATGTTGGTAAATTTGGTCATAATAGAGTAGGAGGGTGGGCATTCTTCTTCCCCAGTTTTTCTTCCTAGTTGGCAATCATGTTCAAGTCCACATGAGCAACCAAGGGAGATTTGCTACCTTATGAACATTAGTAAGCTCCTGAGCCAGTGTGGTCTTAGCCACCGGGCTATGAACCGCATAGACCATGGATAAGAGCCAACTGTTATGGAGATCTCACTTGTCTATTAGGATGACATGGTAGTATACTAGGAGACCCACTCATTGATTGGCTAGATTCCACTTGTTTGGTCAACCACATGGTTATATAAATTCTTATCCAGAATTAAGCAAATTTTGCTAATAACATTCGACTTGTTTGCATTCATCAAGTACCTAAACACTAGAAAAAGCCTGTTTTTTAGCTCCTTCAATTAGGATTATATGAATGGGTCAATGGATCCAATGGGTACCCATGCTCGACCTGTTGTTAGATAGTACGGTTCTAGGTCTAAGAACAGAGCCAGTTGCTAAATGGATCTGGATCTAGTTCCCTTTATATTAGGCCCGACCCGAACCCATTTAGTAAATGGGTGGGTTTGGTATATGTTGCAAGGGACCCATCCAAACCTGAACCTATCCAAGCCCGATTTTAAACCAAATAAAAGTGCTTGCATACCATGACAAGTAACATGGGAAAACGAGAAATCCACCCCATTTCTGATTGAGAATACGGGGCACCATGGAATCTAAATCGATGCGCCCAAGATGGTGGGATTAGTGAATTCAGATGCATGTGAAAGGTTTTTGTAGGGAGTTCCTATGCTGGGATGCTAAGTGGGACCCACCATAATGTTTGTGAGAAATCAGCCCTGTCCATCCACCTTGTCAACGCAGTTTAGGACATGAGACCAAAAAATGAGGCAGACCAAAAACTCAAGTGGGCTACACGAGGAAACAATGGGCATTGAACAACCACTATTTAAATATTCATATGGCCACAGAAGTTTTATATTAGACTAAGTTTTATGTGTTTTCAGTTCATCCCAATGGACACGACCTTATAAACAGTTTTGATGGCATATAAGATGGACCCTAGCAAAGTTTCAAAGGTAGGCATTTCTTTTCAAACTTTTCCCTGGCCCACTTGAGTTCTTGATCTACCTCATTTGTGTTAATTGACATTAATTAATTTTAATATAAAGTCAATGTGACCCAGACCCCATTAAACCTGTTTATAAGTGGGTCTGGATATTCCTTAACAGACCTGTTAGATCTAACCCATTTATAAATGGGTATGGGTGGATCTCCCTTTACTAAATGTAAACCCATTTATAAATGGGTATGGGTGGATCTCCCTCTACTAATTTCAAACCCATTTATAAATGGGTATGACTCAAACCCAACTTAGACCCCATTTCGTAAAAGTTCTGGGCGGGTCTGATTTTGACTAAACCTACCTCAAACTAGCATTACCTTTAACATTCCACCCTTGTGATCTTCTTGTCTGCTGAAGGATTTAAAAGGTTTACATGGGTAGACTGAGCAGGCTTGGCTTCTGTCCACTGGTTCTTTGTATTGTACCAAACCTTAGGGGTGACAATGGACGTGGTTTGGGCTTCCCAGCCGGCTCTTGAGACCCAAGGCCCATGTCCAATATGGACCTAGAACAGTAGACCCAAGCTTAATGCCAAAAAATTGATTGGGCCGGGCCCTGACCCAACCCGAGCCGTCCTGCCCGAAATTTGATAAAAATCTTATTTTACCACTTGAATTTTCCAAATCAATCCGTTGATCAAGTGGGCCGCACACGAAAATATGAACAATGGTGTACATTCAATATAAATGGTTTGCCTAATGGAGGAGTAGAATGGCATATTTTTAAGATATAACACATGTACATATAAAATCAGGTGGGACCGTGTTGGATTGGGCTAAAATGACTTGAACCCAAACCCAACCCAAAATTCATTAAGCCAAGCATGTGAGGCCCAAGCCCTGCCCCCAACCTAGCTAGTAGGTCAAATCCAGGTTGGGCAGGCCACCCAGTCCATTGTAACCCTTCCAAAAGCTCCATGGTTGGCTCCCTAGTGGTCGGCATTCAGAACTCCAAGATAGTGGTCCTTGACACAGACTATAAGTTTCAGCCAAGCGGCCATACAGCCAACTGAGTCAACACGGTGGTAGATACCAAGGGAATGGAAGCATTTATGACATTGGAAATTTTAATTACTGTTGGAGAAATTTTAAATATGAGATTAGGAAGGTTGATTTTTCCTCTCTTTTATTTTTAGACACTCAAACAAGGAAGATTGTATGCGTGTACGCCTGTGATTATAAAACTCTCACCAACTGGGGAAAACACTATGAAAATGATGAAGATGATGAAAACTACAAAAGGGACAAACATACTGGCCAGATAGAGAAAAACATAAAAATTAAGAAGCTCATGCTGTAGATGATAACATCTATTCCTCACATTACAATGAATAGGATTTCCTTAGGATCTCTATCACCCAGTAGCATTCCTCCAGCAAGTTCGATAATCCTCTACCTCTTGGCTGGCTCAAAAATCCAGGAAATATGGTCTGATCAGGCCATTTTTTTAGACCATTTGTGGAGATTGTATAACAATGAAAAATGCCCATTGATAACAAAGGATCATCTAATCCACTTAGGGCCCGTTTGGCCGGTCGGATTGGAAGTTAAATCCCGGGATTGGCCTAGGTGCCAAACAGAGTCGGTGATCTGATCCCAATCCCATGGATCTTAAGGGCCCGTTTGGCCGGGTGGATTGGAAGGGATTGAATGGTACTAGGGTGGATGGCATGGATTTCTAGGTAATGATGGTGTTGTCAATGGATTGTCTTGAGATCCATGGTATTGCTCTATCCCTGGATTGCTATAACCAGGCTGTTTGGCACATCCGGCCAATCCCGGGATTAAACCTTCCCATCCCTTCCAATCCCTCCTACCAAACACGTCCCAGGCAAATTTGAACGGATTAGGTTAGATTGGATGGGATTTAAAGGTAATGATGGTGTTGCCAGTGGATTGTCTTAAGATCCATGGGATTGGGATCAGATCACCGACTCTGTTTGGCATGCCCGGCCAATCCCGGAATTTAACTTCCAATGCCTTCCAATACCATCCAATCCCTTCCAATCCGACCGGCCAAAAGGGGCCTAAGACAATCCACTGACAACACCATCATTACCTTTAAATCCCATCCAATCCACCCTAATCCTTTCAAATTTGCCTGGGACGTGTTTGGTTCGAGGGATTGGAAGGGATGGGAAGGTTTAATCCTGGGATTCGCCGGGCGTGCCAAACAGACTGGATATAGCAATCCAGGGGTATAGCAATCCCATGGATCTCAAGACAATCCACTGACAACACCATCATTACCTAGAAATCCATGCTATCCACCCTAATACCATTCAATCCCTTCCAATCCACCCGGCCAAATGGGCCCTTATTGGATGGGACAGGACAGTGGGCAAGTGCAACAAGTGGGTGATACGGCCTTTTCATTCCTTCTCGATTTCCTACATTATCAATAACCATTGATTAGCTGCATTGATCAATCACACAGAACCGGCTCTACAAATGCAATACCAATGGCACTTTCATTTTTTAAGCCATCTCAACTTGTTATTCATACACAATCACCTTAGTACACAATAAAATAAAATAAAATAAAATAAAAAATCATCATATATTGAATAGGAAGAGAATATAGATGCAAATCAGGAGACTGCAACACTATCCAACCCATCCATTACATCCAAAACCCTAATCCTTTCACATTCCAAATCCAAAGCCAGACTGAACTCCTTGACGGGAGAATTACCAATACTCCGACTCAATCGCCATTCTTTGTAGCCTTTCCTCTTCTTTCCTGTATCAAACTCCTGGCTCTTGCTTATTCCTGGCACCAGTTTCCTGTAACTCACCTCTTTCAACATCTCCTTGTCTTCTTCAGATAGTTGAATAGCTGTATCGGTTCTACTGTTACATACTAGAGATGGATTGTTCTGCACTCCAGGTGACAATGAAAAGCCCTTCCGGGTTGGGGAACGAACAGGTGCTTGGAATTTGAAACCATGATCCTTGTATTTTACCTGGCTAACAAGACGGTGAAGCCATGTCACCAATTCGAGTATGTATTCATCCATCTTCTCCTTATCAGCGTGATAGAACGTCTGGAGGCGGATCAGGTTGTTCTGTGAGGCTGTCTTCTTGTTAAACTCATTACTGTGAAAAGACATAAAAGGCCATGTTTGCAAACCATACTTCAGACAATGACCGGTGGAGATGTAGAGAAGTGCACAAATGCAAATGCAAAAGCAAAGGAAAGACGGAGATAAAAGAAAAAAGAAAAAAGAAAAGAAAAAAAAAAAAGAAAAAAAAAGAAAAAGGGAGGAAACAATTAAGGATGGCTCCACTGACCCAGTGTTTGCCCATTCTCCAACCCATCCGAAGCCTTGATGTGCTCTGATTTGGATTGCCATCAAGTACAAAAGATGAAAAGAAAAGAAAAAGTCCATCAGTGAAAGGTTATAATGAGTATTGACTAGTGAACAGAAGAATTTTGGACTGCTCAAAAGAAAAGGACATCTGCATAAGGTAAAACAGTTTCACAGTCCACAGAAAAAAATGCGACAAATACACTCCTCAACATACTTGGTTGTATTTGTGGCTATGGGGACGATCCACTGGAGGGTTTTCTCCATCTCAGCTTTGATCTGGGGAACAGCAAGCTGCAGAGATGCATATCATGAAATAGTTAGGATTCAAACCAGTGTTCGAAATATCGGTATCGCGTTACATATCGCATTCTTGGGATACGGATACATATTAGTTATCGCATGGGATATATCGGTTGTATCGCATAATGTATCGTTGTTGTTGGAAACATGGGGAAACATTGAGAAATTGGTCGAATTTTTAATGAAACTTCAATGATTGTTAAAAAAAAGACATCAATACACACTTATAAATCAAAACATTACAAAAAACAAGTACACATAATAGGTTTTCTTTATATGGGGTCCTAATCTATGCAATCTAACTGAATTGATGCAAGTATATTCAAAGTTTATTTATATAATTCGTAAATGTATGAAGACGTGGAAACACAAGCAATACTTTCAAAAGCAAAAGAAGAATTCACTAGATCAGGTTACATACATGTTTGATTTTATGTTTGGACACAAAGATTGAAACCAATTTGCAAGAAATTGGGAAATTTTGATTTATTTATTTTTTCAATTTTCCGCAACTCAGCTCATCTCCTCTAAATGTTGAAATCAAAGCTCCCAATCCATGATTTTTCATGCAAAACATGAAAAATTATGGATTTGTAACAATTTGATATCAATTTAACATGATTTACAGGAAAAAAAGGATCGAAAATCGAAAATGCTCATCGGATTGAACATGTGGGATATATCGCACTACTTGTGCGTTTCGTATCGCACAGGTGGGATACAAGATATATCGTGGGATGTATCGGATGATATCGTCGATATTTAAAACAATAATTCAAACCAATTAGTTCTTGCTTCTTCTCATGAAATCTCTGTAAAGCAGACAGCTAATCTGCCTCAAGGATCAAATGTATTGACTCAAGGTATAATTAGAACTTTCTTTGTTTTTGTACCTTCTCACATTTCACAGGTGAAATGAAACAATAATCTACTTGATGAATTGGAATCAAGACTTTTAGAAAACTTAATGTGGATAGTGTATTGCAGACAGTCAACACGATATCTTCTCATTATTTGCAATTTGTTCACCAAAAAAAGTACTTGTGCCATTGTTATGTCTTGAACTTAAAAAGTGAAAAGCACGAAAGATTCCCAAGGCAGAATAGATAATGCTCTGCATGTAAAAGGTTGAAATGGCTAAAATCTGACAAGATTACTTATAGATGTACAGACCTGCTTACCACTAGACTTATTATGAAATAAAGCCCTTCAAGGTAAAATATATGAGAGCAGGAATACGTTTTTCACTAGATATCAGTTTCTTGAGATCTCCGCACTATGAATTTTGAAATTATCACAAAAGGACTTTAGTTGAGAAAAATAAAACATCTGAAACCAGATGCACATGCCCTTACTACGCAAAGATACAGATACTGATATGGATGAGGGACAGAAGGATTGCAAGTTGTCATTTTCCCAAGCACAGGATAGTGATGCATGTATCCCATTTGCAACATGCTATTCATAATCAGTTTTATGATTTTATTTTATTTTTTTTCCTTTTTTTTTTTCTCACTCGAAACAGTTTTCCCACACTACTAACTCAGTCCATTGAACAAGATCTTCTTTTCAGAATTATACCATGCCAATTTTTAACAAAACCAATTAATCATCATCATCATAGTCTAGTCCCAGACTCCCAGCAATTTAAGCATGGGTTTTACCAATCCTGTTTCAACATATCTAAGCCCTATACTCCAAGTGAACAACCATTTATGTAACTTATCACCTCCCCGACTGAAGTCCTTCACGACCTTCGTCTCATCCTCTTTTCAAGCTCTTCCACCTAAATTGATGTTCCCATCATTACTGCCATCACAGGTGTTTGTTGCATACAACTGAACCATTTGTCTGCTCTCCATCATTGTCCCTAATCGGGACTATTACAAGCTGCTTCAGATGACCTTGCTCTAAATATCCTTTGCAATCTTCACACACATCCATCTCAACATCCTTTCTTTGCAAGTAATGTCCATCTCCAGTTAATGTATCCACCCTTTTAAATGACACGTGGGACACCCAATCATCAATTGGGATGGTTCATTCAATAGTAACATAGGGAACAAGCAATGGTGCAAGAATCACACAGGCCGGATGATCCTAACCCTTTAAATGGGCCAATTCGTTACAACTATCTGTTGTTTACGAGCCACAGATCACATGGTTAGAATCATCAAACCAAAGTGCTACTTTAGAATCATAAGGATATATCAAATAGATGTTTCAAGATGATGATTAGACCTATTTTTTCTCTACTAAAATCTTGACTGTCCATTTTTAATGCTAATGATCAAATGTTTAGGATCATTCAATTGGCATGATTTTTGCACCATGGCAGGCTCCTAGTTGTTCGAATGAATGAACGGTTTAGATCCATGATTGGGAATCCCGCATGTGATTTAAAAGTTTAGGAACATTGCTAATGTCCCCATCAGCAAAACCCTGTCTGTGTGGGTGTGTAACAACAACAAACATGGTATAGAGTAACATTTCTTACAAGTATCTGTAACAACAACAAACATGGTATAGAGTAACATTTCTTACAAGTATCAATAGAGTTCTTGTGTCAACACAGATATGATAATATCCAGTGTTTGAAGTATCGTTATCGCTACAAGTTTCGTTAGCCGAGCATATGGAAACAATATCGATATTGCCGACAATCAGAAATGCAGGGAAACATTGAGGAAACATGGGGGAAATGGTGGAATTATTCAATGAAACTTCAAGAGATGCTAAAATACACATATTTGCATAATTAGGAAACAAAAAATTGCAAAAAGAATGCATACACAATAAGCTTCCATTTAATGTGGGCTTAAAAAATATATATTGTCATAAGAAATTAGTCCAACCATCCCATCAATCTCATATATCATCCAAGGATCCATCCAACAATCCAACCTTCCATCCAAACATCCATCGGTATTTTAGAATATCGACATACAAGATATTTCGCTGAGAAATCGTCGACAATTGGAAAGGAAACAAAAGACCGTGGTCATGATATTGCCCATATTGTGATAATGATAATATTGAAATATTATTGATATTATTATTGATTATTTGAACACTGCATACAACCATGTGCCTACAAAAAAAAAAAAATTTTGAAATATAAATTTTCTTAATAAATAGATTTCTTTGGCGATATTATTGAAATATCACTGATAAACTGGCAATACAAGTGACACCTGGAATTTACACAATCAAAAATATTGGCGATACATTGGCAAAATCGATGCATTGGTGATACTTAGAGATACATCATCGATACCTGGAATTTCTAATGCTACTTGTGTTATTGGTATCACTACTAGTGTTATCGGTTTCGCTGAGCTAAAGATACGGATGATATCGTGTGTTATCGGTTTCGCTGAGCTAAAGATACGGATGATATCGTGGATACTCTAAACAATGCTAATATCTACATGCATCCAGATATCTAAATGACCCTCTTTAAAAAAAAATGACTAAATATTATTTGAGACCAATGAAATGGCAAAATAAGATCAACAACAGCCCCTGCCTATGTGTGATCCTCTCATCACAACACTCCATGGAACGCTGAAACAAAACAATTGTAGAACAAACAAGACACCCATGCAAATCCCACCCTAACATAAGGAGCTAAGGGGTGGGTGGGTGTGTTGTGCATGTGCATGTGTGGATTTGTGGGTATGTTCATCTGAACTTTGCTAAGCCCACACACATGTGCAATAAAGCTCATGTATCATATGTGCAAACCGGAAAGATAGGTAAAAGATCCAAGCCATCCATCAGATAGACACCACTATATTGATCGGGTTAATCCACTGGTCAAGTGGGCCATAATTTACAAAACAAATTATGACTCTAAAAAACTTGGCTGAAGTTTTCTAACCCATGCACGTTTCAATTATTGTGGCCCACTTATGAGGACATCCGAGTAATAGTTAAGAGTATACCAGAGGAGCTCCCGTTTCTTTATGGCTAGGTGATGCCTACATGGGGCCTCATGGACCCAATCGAGTGCCTAGTCCGTTGAAGACCCCACATGCATGATTATGCATCCTTGAAAGCCCCACACTGAGAAGATGCATGTGGGCTGCTTAATTGGAAAATTCCGACCGTTGAATCATCGTCATTGGACATCTTGATCACGGGCCACGAAATAGTTTAGTTTATTTAGTTATTTATATGTTTTGTTATTTTATTTTATTTTTTCGTTTAGCATATATTTTTTATGAGACTGAGTTAGGAACAAATTTAATTTTATCAAGTATCTTTATGTGAAACTTTTTTCTGAGAGCCTTTTTTTTCTTTTTTTCTTTTTTTTCTTTTTTTTTTTTTGCAAAAAGTCTTTCTTTAGACTATATAAGGCTTGGACGTCCATACCCTATATAATAATAATATTAGTATATATATTATATATATTTTTTTATCTTTATCTATGCTTTGTGATGAAGTAAAACTTCCTGTGATTGGAGTGGTGTGAAGCCATCGAGTGATTCCATCTTATATATCTATCTTATCTTTCTTCTTCCAACATAATATCTACACTTTTCTTTTCTGTTATCTCCTTCTACTTTCCTCAATTTCTCTCAATCCTTCTCCACTTCTTTATTTTCTTTGTTTTCCCTAAAACTCATCCCCAATCTCCTCCAAAACTCATCTAAACCTAGGTATACTTACGCCGTACCACCGAACAAACCTCCACATGTGAACGTACGACCGATTCCATCTTATATATCTATCTTATCTTTCTTCTTCCAACATAATATCTACACTTTTCTTTTCTGTTATCTCCTTCTACTTTCCTCAATTTCTCTCAATCCTTCTCCACTTCTTTATTTTCTTTGTTTTCCCTAAAACTCATCCCCAATCTCCTCCAAAACTCATCTAAACCTAGGTATACTTACGCCGTACCACCGAACAAACCTCCACATGTGAACGTACGACCGTACGGCCAACCCATCTCCTCCCTATTTCCCACTTTGATGCTTGCTCATTTCTCTCTAAAATCCATAACCCCAAGCCCAAAACCCTCAAGTCCAATCCTAGAACCTAGATTTCCCAAAACCCTAATCCTAAATCATCCTAAATCTCAAAACCCTAAAATCCCAAACCTAGTTTCCTAAAAATCCTAACCCTAAAACCTTGAAACCCTAAAATTCAAAATTCTCAAACCCCAAAACCCTAGTTCTTAAACCCTTTAACAAACCAAGAGATCCCTTTAGAATTAGATCAATTCCTATGCTGGATGGAAATCCTACCTTCCATAGGTTCTATCTAATCATGTTTTATAAGATCTAACCAACAGGTTGTGATTTAGTCTTGAATCTGCGCATAGTTAAATACTTGAATTTGTTAAGCTTGTGATTGATTAACATTATTTTGTGCTTTAAATTGTTCTAGTTAATACATTGATGATCTCATTGCATCATTCTTAGGCCAGGCCACCCGTCCTACTTCAAATTTTGGTATCAGCAACTAGGTTTAGCATAGGGTTTAGTGTGGTCCTCAAATTAGCATAGGGCTCTCATGTTGCATTTCGAGTAGGCTTTTCATATTGACACATGTAGGATCCGAAGCCTTCCTATTCTCCCCCATTCTTATATAGAGTTTAGCTCCTAGTTTCCCATAGGGTCCCTGATTTATGCACACTAGTACTAGGTGTGGTTTTGGTCTACACCTCACAATGAATTCGGAACAGCTTGCCGAGGCTATCAATGCTATCAATAACTGTCTTGTAGCCATTAAGGCCCAAAGTAGAACCACCAGTCACCAATTGGCAACTCTCAGGAATGGGACCCATACTCACATGAACCAGTTGGAAGCTTCCCCCCCGGCAAACCCTGACAATGGGGAAGATGGCCAATCTCAAGTGGGAAGTGAAGTTGGAGGACATGAAGAGGTTGTGGTCAAAGTGTTGGTTGTGGTGGGGTGCATACCAAGCCACCCCGTGGAGAGCATCTAGATCATGATCCTGATAATTGAGTAATGAAAAGTGTGAAGATTGAGGCTCTGAACTATGCTAGTCGTTTGGAACCCAAGGCCTTCCTCAATTGGCTTGTGGACATGGACTACTATTTTGATTGGTATGATATATCCGATCGCCATCAGGTGAGGTTCGTAAAGATGATGTTGGTGGGCCAAGCCAAGTTATTTTGGAAAAATGTCGAGTAGAAGATGGAGAGATCTAGAGATGAACCAATCTCACTGTGGGGCGAGATGAAAGAAATCTTAAAAGGAAAATTGCCTTCATCTTTCTTACCGCCAGAAGCTTTTAGATCAATGGCAAATCTTTTGTCAGGGATGTGCATCGCCAAATTTGATGAAATTATAATGCGTTGTAACATTGAGGGCCTGTTGATAACCCTTTCCCATTTTAAGATGGGCCTCCGACCTGAGCTTTAGCGTGAGCTTATTCCGCACGATGTCAGCACCTTAAAGCACACCTATCAAGTGATGCAAGAACTTGAGCAATATCTGAAATCGCAATTCGTGAGGCAATTCGACTCTCGTGAATCAAATGTCAGAGCCACTCCCCAAGAAGTTAAGCCTAATTTTGGGAGTCAATCCAAAACACTTGTTGATACTCAATCCATCAATAAGGACGTGAAGAGCAAAGGTTTAGTTAGTACTAGCTCAAGGGCAAGTGAGCAAATATGGTGTTACAACTGCCAAGGATATGGTCATTTCGCGCACCAGTGCCCCATGAAGGAGCGAAATCTCATGATTGGCAAGTTTGATGATGATGCGAATGATCAGGGCGATTGTGAAGAAGAATATTAGCCCAAAATCAGTGCTAGTGATGAAGTTGAAGGAGTTGAGACCGCGCCACTTACAGTTGTCAGATGCACCTTAGCACAGGTTAAAGAGAGTGATGATTGCGCATGAATTCAATTTTCCACACTTATGTTAAGTGTGATGACAAAAACTGCAAGGTAATAATTAATAGTTGTAGTTACACTAATGTGGTCTCCGCTAGCATTGTGAATCGTTTGGGTTTGAAATGCGTTCCTCACCCTCAACCCTATCAAGTTTCTTCGGTTGATACGTCCTTGATTCTAGTTTCTCAGTGGTGTCTTATCCCTATTCGGTTTGCTTCCTACAAAGACGTTGTGGTGCGATGTTTTGCCCATGGACATATGTCACATCATTTTGGACAGACTTTGACTGTATGATCGAGATGTGACACTATTCGGTTGCTCGAATATGTGTTCATTTATATATGAAGGTAAGATGATTAAGTTAAATCCTCTTCTACCCAAACGCATCCTAAAGAAGAAAGAGGACATCAAGAAGGGTGATCTTAAAGAGGTGAGGAAATCCCAGCCTAAATCTCTCCATATAATAAACGCCAAAGAGTTTGAGAGGGAAACTACGGCTGATTCGATGGTATATGCCCTCGTGGGACAAGAGGTTACACCCGAAGTTAACATACGGTTGTTGACTAAGGAGAATCCGGTATTGGAGGAGCTTAGAGGTGTTTTCCCTGAGGACCTACTAGATGAGCTTCCACCCATGTGGGACATTCAACATGCTATAGACCTTGTCCCCCGGTTGACTCTACCAAACCTTCCTCATTACCGAATGAATCCCATGGAGCATGCGGAGTTGAAGAGACAAGTTGATAAGCTTCTTAGGAAAGGGTTCATTCATGAAAGTTTGAGTTTATGTGATGTGCCAACCCTCCTTACACTCAAAAAAGATGGCACTTGGCATATGTGCGTGGACAATCAGGCCATCAACAAGATCATAATCAAGTATCAGTTTCTGATACCGCATCTTAACGACATGTTGGATATGATGGCCAGTGCCATGATTTTTTCCAAGATCGACCTTAAAAGCGAGTATCATCATATACATATTCGCCAAGGAGATGAATGGAAGACAACCTTCAAGACGAAGGATAGGCTATACAAATGGTTAATCATGCCTTTTGGCTTGACCAATGTTCCGAGTACATTCATGAGAATGATGACCTAGGTGTTGAGGCCATTTATAAGTAAGTTCCTAATGGTATACTTTGATGACATCCTTATTTATAGTACCTCCATGGAACAACACCTCCACCATATGAGGCAAGTTTGTGGGGTCCTTAAAGAAGAGTAATTATATGCCAACCCAAAAAAGTGTTCTTTTATGTCTAACAAAGTTATCTTCGTAGGGTTCATTGTTTCATCTGAGGGCATATTTGCAAACCCCGAGAAAGTCAAGGACATAGTAAGTTGGTCTGAACCGCAAAACATTCATGAGGTGTGTAGCTTCCATGAGTTACCAACTTTCTATAGGCGATTCATTTGAACCTTTACTTCAGTTAATAAGTCGATACGCACGAGTCCTTTTGAGGTAGTACATAGTTACAAGCCTAGGAAACCTATAAGTCTTATTACTATGTCAGTGTCCCATAGACCTTCAGAGTCTACAAATGCGTTGCACGCCATATCCATGATTTGCATAATGAGATTAGAAAACATATTAATATGAGTAACGAAAAGTACAAGATATTTAATATTTATTGACTCTAATCTCAAGTTTAGAGAATTTCAAGTAAGTGACTATGTGATGGTTCGTATAAGGCCAGAATGGTTTCCGCAAGGGGACATTAGGAAATTACAAGACCGTAGTTGTCGAACTTCCACTTGATATGGGTATGAGCTTTACATTCAATGTAGAAGATCTTGTATCTTTTAAAGGTCTAGTATCTCCATCCACTAGCATTTCCCCCGACCAACACAATGACCCAAATCCTAATCCATCCCATGACCCATGGCTCTTGCCAGAACCTTCTTCCCAACCTTTGCCTTCTCTACCATTCATACCCAATAAACGATAAAATATTGAAAATATCTTGGATGAGCAAGTGGTTTCCACCAGACACAGGTTTCTAGAAGTATCTCGTCAAGTGGAAGAACAAGCCAGAGTCAGACTGTACGTGGATCACAGAGGCAAAGTTTCAGAAGTTAGACCTGGATCTCCTCGAACATTACCGTAGCTTTATTTCACCAAAGGCTAACTCTTCCTAGCTGGGGAGAGTTGATGAGGACATCCGAGTACTAATCAAAGTATACTAGAGAAGGAGGAGAGTTCCCGTTTCTTTATGGCTAGGTGATGCCTACATGGGGCCCCATAGGCCCAATTCGAGTGCCTAGTCCATTGAAGACCCCACATGCATGATTATGAATCTTTGAAGGCCCCACGCTAGAAAGATGCAAGTGGGCTGCTCAGTTGGACCATTCTAACCATTGGATCATCATTATTAGACATCTTGATCACGAGCCACAAAATAATTTAGTTTATTTAGTTGTTTATGTGTTTTGTTATTTTTTTGGTTTAATTTATATTTTTGTTTTAGGAAGTTGGGACCAAATTTTATTTAATTGAGCATCTTTATGTGAAACTTTTTATATGAGTGCGTTTTTTATAAAAAGTCTTTCTTGAGACTATACAAGGCTTGGACATCCAACCCTAGCCTATTATGGCATATGAAAAAAAAAATAAAAAAATCTCTCTCTTTGCTTTGTGATGAAGTAAAACCTCCTGTGATTAGAGTGGTGTGAAGCCATGGAGTGATTTCATCTTATATATCCCTCTTATCTTCTTCTTTCAACGTAATATCTACACTTTTCTTTTCTTTTCTCTCCTTCCACTTTCCTCAATCTCTCTCAATCCTTCTCTAGTCCTTTATTTTCTTTGTTTTCTCTAAACCTATCCCCAATCTCCTCCAAAATCCATCTAAACCTAGGTCTACTTACACTGTAACACCAAGACCTCCACACATGACCGTACAGTCAACCCATCTCCTCTTTATTTCCTTATTTGATCCTTGCTCCTTTCTAAAATCCATAATCTAAGTCTAAAACCCTCAAGTCTAATCCTAGAACCTAGATTACCCCCTAATCTTAAACCCTAACCCTAGATCGTCATAAATCTTAAAAACCTAAATCCCAAATCCCAAACCTAGTTTCCAAAAATCCTAACCCTAAATCCCTAAAACCTCAAAACACTAAAATCCAAAATCCCAAAACCCTAGTTCTTCAACCTTTTAACAAACCAAGAGATTCCCTTTAGAATTAGATCAATTCCTATGCTAGATGGAAGTCCTACCTTCCATAAGTCCTATCTAATCATGTTTTATAAAATCTAACTAATGGGTTGTGATATAGTCTTGAATCTGAGTATAGTTAAATACTTGAATTCATTAAGCTTGTGACTGATTAATATTATTTTGTGCTTTAAATTGTTCTAGTTAATCCGTTGATGATCTCATTACATCATTCTAGGCTAGGCCACCCGTCCTACATCACCCACACATTGAGTGGACCAAACTTATTTTCGGGAAAACATGTGAAAGGTCGGATAACCTAGTGATGGATTGGATGTCACGCATATGTGCCATGCTGGCACATATGGGGCATTTACATGAGCTTTATAGCACACACATATGCACTTAACAAAGTTATATGTATATGACAAAGGCCTCAAATCAAACCAGTTGAACTATACATAACGTTCCACCCAGTGGATAACTTCCAACCTTTCATGTGTGTGCGACATCTAAATTGTCCAATAGGTTGGTCCCTTCATGACAATCACCTTGTGCAACCACACTTGTATTTTGTTATTTAAAAATGGCTACACATTGTTTTCATTGTGTGGCCCACCTAATGTGTAGATAAGGGTGATTTTTACACTAGGTGATCCTCATGGTGGGGCCAACCTATTGGAAGGGTTAGACTTCACATGCACTTAACAAGTTGGAGTTATCGACTAGGTGGATCATACCTTGTGGTTCAACTGGTTGAACACAATGTGTGTGCGCATGCATAGAGAGAGATCCCCTACAATAATATATCCCTAGAGGGATTGATCCCACCTTGTCATCCAAGATCATGGAATTTGTCTCTATTGAACCCATAATATTGTGAATGGAGCATGTTCCAAGTGATATTGCCATAGGGAGGAAATGGGCCGGAGGTTCAACGCCCGATAATCTTTCAAACCAACCCATTTAGGACCCCAAGAGATGCCAAATAGCTTAAAAGTGAGACCAAATGGCTACATTGATCTAGCAACACAAAAATAAATGATCAGTGGATCGCTCATTATTCATGCACATAACACATCTATCGAATCACAATGTTCTTCTTTGGGATGCCAATCACAATGATTTTTTTACTTTTTTGTTTTGTTTTTTCTTTTTCTTTTTTTTCTTTTTTTTGGTAGCGATCCAAGTAAATGCCTGAACCCTAAGTGAGATAGGGTCCTTAAATTTTCTTGGGAGGATAAAAAGGCTCATCGTTCATGCACATAAAATTGAAAATAGATTTAGAAGAGGAACACCCATTAGTCGACCGTTACCAAACGTTCGATAGTTGATGGAGAAGTTCAAGGGGAAAAGAAATGATCTCTACATGGTCTTTACTGACTTATTGAAAACATGCAATGGGGTTCCTAAAGGGATAATCTGGTTGGTATTGAAACCCACTTCAACATTACTTTCAAGATCCACACCAGTAAGATATACTTCCAAATATTCCAACCAAATTTATCCAGTCCCAACTATAATCAACATTACCCAGGGTGAATTTCATATACACATAGCGGTTCATTTTTCCTTTCTTAAAGCATGAGAACAAATATATTATTGCTTCACACAATATCCTCAATAGCTAACCCACTTATCTTTGCTTCCCATCCCTTTGACATTCTACAAAGTCACCATCAGCTTAGAATTATTACCAAATTTGTTCAATTCCTTGCCAGATTCTTTACTCCTAACCGGTTGTCTTAATTAACGTTTGATGCTATGTTCTGGAACTTTGACTAGCCTTTATGCTTCATTGGGATCCCTTTCCCATTGTTAGACTTAGAAATTCCTTCACCTCAATACACAAAAATTGTGCTGAAATTATCTTCTTCTCCCTCAATATCAACTCCTTTAGTCTGAGCAACTTTCTCTAGTTTTGTCTTAGCAATGGAGAATCCTCAAAAACCAAAACCTTCCCACTATCTCTAGTTCCATTTTCACATAATAATCATTGGACGCTAGAGGAACTGAATCTCTAGAACCAAGCACAGGTTGCCTGCTTAAGTGTGTAAATTGCCTTCTCGAGCTTGCAAACAAAGTCCGGTCAAGACTTATCCTTAAAGCTTTGTGGTTTCTCCATGAAGAACTCTTCCAGTATATAGCCAAGCAAAAGGGCATTTTTGACATCGAGTTGCATAGAAACCCCATCGTCTAGCTTGAAATATTTCTGAATAGCATGGCCCTATCTCCACCTCTATATTGCATTAAACCCTACAAAATCATGAATCTCGAGCCAAGGTACTTTGTATCGATAACAGTGGCCATATCGGTCACCACTATTATCAATACGGATACTGGCCATAGCGGCCAATATGAGAGCATAAAGACCATTACGGCCATCATAACGGTTGAAAAAACAAATTGCCTGAAAATTTCTTTAAAAAATATCTAGAAAATTCAAAATAATGTAAATATTCTAAATATGAATTCAGTTTTTGTTTTAAACATGTTTATGCTAGAGTAACGGTCCACACTTAGGTGAGAGTGTTGTATTAGGCTATCTGGTGAATTTATGAACATGGTTATATGTCTCTAATGTTTACACATTACAATCAAGCATTAGAACTAGAAATCAGAAAGAACAAAAAAAAAAAAAAAAAAAAAGGAGCATAAATACCACGTTTTCCAGTGTTTTGAAAAGAAAAAAAAAATGGCCCTCGAAGCTTCTATTTGCTTAAATCGCTTCAATATGTGGTTTTAATCCTAAAAACTATAGTAAGAGTGGTTGAAATTTTCTATAAAATTATCTAGGAGAGTTTTTGGAATGAGAAAAGTGGAAAAATGAGGAGAATGGATTTAAATTTTATTTTTTTTTAAAAAAAAGGTGACCGTTTTAGGGGCAACGGTCGTTGTGTCCCGTTATAGCCGATACAGTCTCAAAAAACCAACCACCCCGTTTCACCCTCATATCGCGTAACAATCACAATTGTTACCTATACGTATCGGTCTTTATGGCCGTATCGTAACGAATATGGAACACCTTGAATACAAGCAATTCATGCTGCACAAAGGGCTGGCAAAACCAACCTCCTAAAGACAAACCATTCCCGCCAAGTCACATAATGCATGTCACTGAATTTGAAAGGGGACCAGAAGACTTTCCCACCAAAACACTAAAATTGCTAGGGGAGAGGGCATGAATCAAAAAGAAAGACCCACCATCACAACGAAGAAATGTGTCTAGTAGAGGTGGATACACATTCTAATTTGACCACACCATACCATCTAGCATAGTGAGAGGACTAGTTGTCTCATTTAACAGCACCATTGGTCCCTCTCTCACATACGAATTGAAGTCCTACATGTCCAACATTCTTAACGTCAATTAGCCCAAGGTCCTTTCTGACCTTGAAAAATAAGCCCTTTTCATTGCCACATAAGTCACCAATATGATAGTAAATCCTCACTTGCTACTCTAAGCCAAGACAAGCTGTCATTGTTCACTGGAACATCCTGATTTGAAAATTTTCAAAATCTAATCTGACAGCAAACTTGGAGAGAGATTGTCCGAATGGATACAGCAAGGAAACACTAAGGAGGCAATTGGGGAAAAAGCATCACAATCCAGCAAGGAAACACAAAGGAGGCGATTAGGGATCTATGACCATGTACCACATGTACTTAATCAAGATCAACATTTGAATTTCCAGAAACCTTCAGTCAGACTGCACCTCGAAAAGAACTGTTCCTCTCTGTGGTGGCAAAACCCTTACCATTGACTTCCTATCTGCTCGAGGCACTACCAATGAGTGACTACCAGGTTAGTGGTGAACACAATTTTATTTTTTAAAACCCCTTTCAATTCATTTGACTAAATCACTCTACCATCTGGATTTTTGCCCATTCATCAAATCAATGGCTTGTTGACTATCATCAATATACCAAAAATCTTACAAAACCAAAACCCTACTCCTTATTCTCCTATAGTGCAGAATGAAAACATGCGATCTAACCAAACTTACTGAAATCCTCAAACGGATCATCTAGAGATAATGAAAATGGGATGCTTCTAACAAAAAATGTTATCCAATCCCTTTCTCAATGATGTATGAGCACCATTTGCCATATCAAAAGACCTGACAGCCAGGAAGGCCAAGAAAGAGAGTGGTAGTTAGCTGGAGATTAGGGCCTAATCCCTTTGATTGAAAACAGTTGGTTGATTAATTTATTTATTTGAATCTCGTCATCCTGATTATACATGCATCTAGGGTTAAGCCATCACATGTCCCTGCATCATGCTGGGTTCAAATAATTCCAACCTTGATGCTGAAACAGGCCCTTAGTAGTATCTTCCGCTAAATTGTGCAAGCACAAATTCTTTATATGTTATCTATAACCATTAGCAACATGAGAGATCCTTTTCTTTAGTAGCATATGAAAAAATTAATGCTAGCAAGATGAGGCACTTGGAAAAGAGCTAACAGTGTAATACACGAAGCTAACAATTGCCAACTGACTGATTTGTTTGAGGGAGATGCCAGTTATCCGGACCACACATACCTCTTCCTTGACATGATGTAATTGTAACCGGAGACGTAGAGCTGCCTTAACACCACTTGGTAGTCCATGATATAATGTATCCCTTGTATTAGGAGGAATGGAACTTGGTCGAGACACCTGGGCTCATATAGATGATGAGACGTGCAAGCAATCAATGTCAAGATGTCAACTTAAGATATAATATCAACAGGTTTTAATACAAATATATGCCAATCTACCATTAAGAATGGAATTATTCATATACAGTTGCATCTTGTTTAACAGAATATCAAAGAATAGCACAAAATCAACACAGAAAACCACAGTAAACTAATGGATTCTGAAAGACCTTTTTGGGGTCGCAAAATAAATCATTAACAAACGGTAGAAACGTTATGAGTACTGCAGAAAGAAAAAAAACTAAGAGGTTCTTTTTTATTTCTTCTTTTAAAGTAAAGGAAAAAATAAGGAAGTTCCTAGAGACTGACTAATAAATCATCAAACGTGTTAAAAACATTAAGGAAAAAAAAAAAAATGAAGGTTGAAATCAATGAAGAACATGATGGGGTTATCAGTTAATTATCAACAGCAATTTAAACATTACAGAAACTAATTAAGAAAAGAAAGATCCAATTAAATTAACAATAAAAATTACAGGTTTGAGGCATCCACCTGGCAAAACCAACCAAGATTGAGTTTACTCTACCTAAAGCACTATAATCTGATCCAATAAATAAACATTTATTTTGACATTTTTCCCTTTTTGAAAATGAAGGCATGACACCCCGAATCAATCACTGAAACATGCACATGTATGGAATCAAAATGCAGCATTTCAAATGTCCAAAAAAAATAAAAAATAAAATCTGTCAGAGTAGAAATGTGTTATTTAGTTAGTCTGGCAATGCAAAAAAAAAAAAAAAAAAAAAAAAAAAAAAAAGAAAAAAGAAAAGAAAAGGGGAAAAAAGAAAAGAAAAGACAAAAAAAGAAATGCCTACGTAAAAAAACAAAAACAAAACTGGTCCCTTCAAATTGAAATCGGCCAGTATTCCATGCATGAGAAGAATGCAACTGAAGAAACTTATTCCTATTGGTGAGACCAAGAATAAAAACATCTATATCCGCTTTAGAGCTATAGAAAAACAAGAATCTTAAGAAATAGATTAAAGAAATGACTCACAAGAAAAAGCAAAACTATCTACAAGAACTATGCGTGTCATTTTCTTTTCTTTTCTTTTCTTTTTTCTTTTATTTTATTTATTTATTCATTTTTGAATGATAACATGGTTTACGGCTTTGGTTTTTGACTTCTCCAAAATGGGTCCCAAATGATAAAGATTGGGAGGTTCAAAGGTATGTACAAGTCAGGAAGTCATTGACTGATATCAAAGCCACAATCTTTGGATCAAATATGAAGTTAATGTTATCTTGTGTATATTTCACAGATGAAACATAATAGACATCAATATGCTTCATGAACTTGCCTGTATGTATGAAACATGATAGACATCAATATGCTTCATGAACTTGCCTGTATGTATGAAACATGATAGACATCAATAGTAGCAAAGTCATTTTATCATATAACTGCCCATGCTGAATACTAGCAATTAGAAACAATCAACTCCATTTAGTAGATGCCTCTGCTAGAACTGGCAACAACACAATACTGATATCAGCAAATTAGCATGGATTAAATCTAAATGACCAACTGGTAATATCAATGGGCTTCAAGAATCTCCTCTAGAACACCCATACCTTTCAAGCTCTATTAGGTAAATGCCCATGGAGGTTCGGGTTGGAGGAAGGAAGATCGTGGAGAGTTGCAGCAAGTATAGTGTTCAGGAAAGGGGTTGGTGAGTGGATTCGTTGCTTTATAGGGCTTCTGCTTTGTGAAAGGGGGTCTCTTCATTGACAAACAAGGCGGAGATCAGCTTCTCGATGGGCGATGGGAAAAGATTTAGATTCTTGAAGGACTTATGGATCGGGAATGTCTGTTATTGGAGGCATTCCCACTAGCCAGAGTTGTGGTAGATCAGGACGTGGCTGTAGATCGATGCTTCACATGGTCCAGCGATTATGTGGTGTGGACACCCCTCTATCGCAGAGATCTATTGGAAATTGAAATGGAGGGACTTCTTTGTTTAATGAATGGTTACGATCGGTTACAGGTGGTCCTAGGCAACAAGGATTCTATCCTGTGGTCACCAGAAAAATTAGGATGATTTTCGGTCTGGTCTTTTTACGGGTCATTTGCCCAATCAAGTTCGAGCGAAGGATGCAATGTTCTATCATTTGTATGGTCCAGCAGAGTTTCTCTTAGAGTCACGGTGTTCACATGGTTTGCGGGAAAGAATAAGATCCTCACTATTGACAAATTGCAGAAAAGATCACTAGCAATTCCTAACTGTTGTGATATGTATATGAGGGGAGGAATCAGTGGATCAACTCTTCATTCATTGTTCCTTTGCAAGAAAGGTGCGGTAAAAAATTTAAAGCCTTCTTCAAGTCTCCTTGGATGATGTTGGGGTCCATGGCATGTCTCCTATTAGCAGCTTCACCTAGAGGTGGACTAAAGAAAAAGGAGGGGACTGTGTGGAAGCTAGTAATGATGGTGGATTTCTGGGCTACTAAGGGGGAGAGAAATAGGAGATGTTTCAAAAACAAGAGTGGCTATGTGACAGATGCATATAAGAGGGCAAAATTGTAGATAATGGGGTCGGCTTCTCGTCTTAAGGATTTCAACCATAATGAGTGGTAATTATTAGGTGGGATGTAATGTATCTCTGTTTCTAAGCCTTTGTGCTCTCCTTAATAAATTATCATTACCCTTCAAAAAAACATATATCGATAGGCTTCAAAATCCCCTCTAGAACACCCATACCTTTATTGGTTTGATTGGTTACAAAAAGGAAAAGGTTTAAAAATCTAAGTTACTTCAAAGAGAGTGTTGAAACAAAAACATATGGCACAAGTTGCAAAAAATATGCATCTAACTTGAAACAGTTCTCAGGAGAAACAAA
Source organism: Magnolia sinica (assembly GCF_029962835.1). NCBI lineage: Eukaryota > Viridiplantae > Streptophyta > Magnoliopsida > Magnoliales > Magnoliaceae > Magnolia > Magnolia sinica. Next base: position 96,494,380 of record NC_080574.1, read on the forward strand.
GCTACAGGCAGTTTCGCAACCTATAGATATAACACACCTATTCAACACTTGCTTCCAACAAAGCCATGATAATTATTTAAGAAACTTTGATACTCTTATCCAAGAGAAGTGTATTATAATTACTTGAAAATGCAAGACTTCTTATTAGTTACAATCATATAATGAATAGTTTGTAATGGAGGACCCTTGCATGTATCAGTGTGCTCCCTTGCATGCTGAGCGGCTTGTCTGCCAGTTCATGCTCTAAAGATTGTGGCCCTGTTTGGTAGACTACTAAATATAAGTTCATCTTATATATTAGAGATCTTGATCTCTAATACATAATTAATGTTAGCAAGAACTCATTATGCATTAGAGATCAAGATCTCAAATACATAATTATTGTTACTAAAATGAGGTGAAATTGGTTTTGAGGCGTCTACCAAATAGGGCCTAACTGTTTGCAAATTCCACTTTGTGGTTAGCGTTCAATTGTGCTCAATGTTCGAGTTGTCGGTATCGCTACAAGTTTCGCTAAGTGAAGATAAAGATATAATATCGTTATCGCTGATAATATCGCTAATAACCGGAAATGCGAAAAAAAAATTAAAAAATGGCGAATAATGGGGAAAATGATGGAATTTTTTAGTAAAACTTCAGGGCATGCCTAAATACACATATTTGCATATTTAGGAATAAAAAAATTACAAAGAAATGCATTAAATAATAAGTTTTCATTTAATGGGGCACAAAAAGCATATGCTGCCATAAGAAATCGCTCCAATTGTAATCAAAATGAGTTCATATAATACAAATGCAGCTAGCATATAATAATTAGGACATGTAAAAGTTAATGAACTAAAAAAGTACACCTTTCTTAGGACATGGAATCTATATATTGGTATACTTGGTGATTGATGGCTTGGATATGGCACTTGTTTGACATATTGACGCATCCATCCAATTTTCCAGATCATTTTATGGTATCAGCCCAAAAAATAGATAGATCCAAATCTCAAGTGGACCACATCACAGGACAGTGTTGATTGAATGCACACCATTAAAAACTTCTCAAGGGCCACAAATTTTGTATCAAACTAGTTTGTATAACCTAATCAACAGGTTGGATGTCAAATAAACATTACACTGAACCCTGAGAGGTTTTTAATGGTGGACATTCAATTGCTACTATTTCTTGTGGTGTGGTCCACCTGAGAGTTATATATGCCTGATGTTTTGGATCAAGATCTAAAATGATCTGAAAAAATAGATGGACAGCGTGGATCAAATAAATACATCATGATTAGGCCCACATAGCACCAACCACTAGCCATCTTGACAGTGGCAACGTCACTAGCCAAATCACGTCCTGGCAGTGTAAGGACTTTGTGGTACCCACCGTGTGGCATGTGTTTCATCATGCTGTGAATAACGAAGTGGTTACTGGATAGTGTTCCACGGGCCCACCATGATATATGCAAGAAATCAACCCCATTAATACATGTCAGCATATCATTTTAGTACATGGTCCCAAAAATGAGGTAGTTCCAAATCTCAAGTGGACCACACCAAAGGAAACAGCAGCGATAAATCCCACCATTAAACTGGAAGCGGATTCCATTCCCTTAAAACTGGAAGCGGATTGGCTGGTGTACCACACACCAGCTATAGGTACGTGTCGTGTGAAGACAAGCACTGACGCTCCTCGAGCTCCAAGTTGTATGAACGGTTCAAAGGAGATCAAAGTTACATGGGCCTCACAGTGATGTATTTATTATATCTACACCGTTCATCTATTTTTAAAGATCATTTTAGAGCATTATCCAAAATATGAATCATATCCAAAGATCATCTAGACCACACCACAAATAGCAGCGGAGACAATGATTTTCATCATTAAACCCACCATAACATTTATTTTCCATCCAATCTGTTCATAAGGTCACAAAGACCCAACTGAAGAGGAAAAACAAATTTCATATTGATCCAAAACTTTGGTGACCCCAAAAAGGGTTTCAATGGTAGACGTTCAATCCCCCACTACTTTTTGCAATGTGGTCCACTTGATAGTTAGATCTGTCTTATTTTTCGTCTCAAGCCTTAAGAGGAGCTCGCCAAATTGATGGACGGTTTTGATCAAGGTGTCCCGTATCGGTATCGGTTGGCGTAACGGTGACCTCCAAAACCGATACGGATACGGGGGCGTAACGGCCCGTAACGGTGCAAAATTTTTTTTTTTGTCAAAAAAATATGAAAAAATATGGATTAAATCCGGAATATTCTAAGCATTCCAAATATGCATTCATTTATAAATTGGAACATGTTTATGGTGGTGTAACGGTCCACTCTTTAGTGAGAAGTTGTATCGGACTGTCTGATGAATTTATGAACCAGATAACCTGAATTTGACTACAAAATTCATATATTTAATTTTCTAACTATCTACTATCAATGATAGATATATTAGAATGAATGTAATATGAAAATATCTTACATTTAGGTGTTTGCAATTATTTTTGAGGGCCAAAATTCATGCGTAAATAGAAAAAAAATATAAAATGGCACCCCAAATATGTAAAATGCACATTAACATGTTCTACTATGATTAACACATCATATGGCATCATTAAAACAGAAAAAGAATTATTAAAAAATGATTTTTCGAATTTTCAAAAAAAGGGCCGAAATAAATGCGTAAATAGAAAAAAATTTAAAAAAATATAAAATGGCACCCCAAATCTGTAAAATGCATATTAACATGTTCTACTATGATTAACACATCATATGGCATCATTAAAACAGCAAAAGAATCATTAAAAAATGATTTTTCAAATTTTCAAAAAAAGGGCCAAAATAAATGCGTAAATAGAAAAAAATATAAAAAATATATAAAATGGAACCCCAAATCTGTAAAATGCAGATTAACATGTTCTACCTTGATTAACACATCATATGACATCATTAAAACAGCAAAAGAATAATTTAAAAATGGTTTTTCGAATTTTCTAAAAAAGGGCCAAAATAAATGCGTAAATAGGAAAAAATATTAAAAAAATATAAAATGGCACCCCAAATCTGTAAAATGCACATTAACATGTTCTACTATGATTAATACATCAAATGGCATGATTAAAACAGCAAAACAACCATTAAAAACTGATTTTTCGAATTTTAAAAAAAGGGACCAAAATTCATGCGTAAATAGAAAAAAATATTAAAAAATTATTAAATGGCACCCCAAATTTGTAAAATGCACATTAACATGTTCTACTATGATTAACACATCATATGACATGATTAAAACAGCAAAATATATTAAAAAAAGTATAAATACCTATTTTTGACGACTTTCTGAAAAATGGCCCACCGAGCTTTGATTCAAAAAAATCTATAATATAATGTGTTTTTCTATCAAATACCTAGCTAAGGTTGGTCAAAATTAGTAGTAAAAGGAGTTAGAAACAGTTTGGAAGCAAGAGGTTTCAAAAAAACAGCAAAAACAGAGCTTTAAAAAAAAAAAAAAAAAGTCACCGTTTCGGGCCCGTATCGGCCGATACGGGTACAAAAAATCGAATCGGCCGTTTCGGCCCCGAAACGGGTAACGGTTCGCACCGTTACTGTTACGTATCGGCCGATACGGCCGATACGTAACCGATTTAGCATACCATGGTTTTGATATAACAAATACCTCATGATCAGACCCACGGAACTTGCTGATGTCAATACGGCAGCTATACAGCTGGTGTGAGGTACACCAGCCAATCCGCTTCCCTTAAAAGCGAGAGGACGCAGATTAGATACTAACAGGTTGAGTAGCGAGTCGACTACTAAAGTGACGTCACCAAGTTCTGTGGGCCCCACTATGATGTATGTGTTATATCCACACCGTCCATCTATTTTTAGATATCATTTTAGGGTATGAACCAAAGAATGAAGCAAATAAAAATCTGTAGTGGACCCCACCAAAGAAAACAATGGTGAGAGTGATTCCCACCGTTGAAACTATCCTAAGGCCCATCATAATGTTTATTTGAAATCCAACCTGTTCAAAAGTTAAAAAAGACATGAAATAAGGGAAAACACAAATATCAGCTTGATCTAAAACTTTTGTGGCCTTCAGAAGTTTTTGATGGTGGGCGTCACTGTCCCACTGTTTTCTGTGTTGAGGTCCACCGGAGCTTTAGATTTAACTCGTTCTTTGGATATTGCCCTAAAATAATCTCTCCAAATGGATGGAAGGTGTGGATACAAAACATACATCATGGTGGGGCCCACGGAACTTGCCGACATCACTTCAGTAGCTAGACTCGCTACTCAACCTATCAGTAGCTAATCCCCGCCTAGAGCAGATGCAAGAGAGCTTTCGTTTTTACGAAATTCTCTCTTCTTCTCCGAAAAATCTGCAATCAATCTCATCTTTTTCCATAAAAAATCTCTTCAGAATTTTTATTTTTATTTTTTTCCTCTTCAAATCCGAACCGAAATCTCCGTAAATCTTGGTGAAATCAAGTTCTCTTTCAAATATCTTTCTTCGAAGAAAACAAAAGGGTTTTTTTAAAGGGTTTTCTTATCTTGGAAAATTCAGAGCTATCAACAACGATTGGCCCACTAAATCTAGCCGAAATCCACTTCCGCGGGTAGATCTTGAGAAAAAAAAAGGTAAGAGAGCTTTTTTTCTATATATTTTTTTATATTTATTTCAATTTTTTTTCAATAATAAGGAGAACGATAGCTATTTTTTCAATAAAATTGAAAATATCGCCGATATTTTGTCGACATTTGGAAGAGAAACGAAAACTTGGGGTTTCGGTATCGCCGGTTCAGTGACACCGATAATATCGCCGATATTATCGACTTCTCGTCGACAATGAAAACACTGATTGTGCTAAGGTGGCATGTGTAGAATGACAATGTTAGCAAGAGAGTCATGTTGTTAAACGAGCATTATGGGTTCCATATGACATCATTGAAGCCAACTATTCAAGAGTGATTTTTCATGTGTGGAGTTGATGGGTGAAGAGTGAAACAAGAATAGGATATATGAAACACAATAGTGGACTTCTACTCTAAATATACAAACTGCAAAAGGATGGGTTCATCCTAGCTTGGATAACTTGGATTTTGGGTGTATTTGAAAGGAAGATGCGGCCTAGGTGGAACGGCTTATGGAGAAGAGTGAGATGTTCGATTCAGTTTCTAGTTGGGCAGTGATAAGGGTCTTGGGCCCGAGGGCTTGCCGACTATGATCTTGCAAGCATTTTAGGACACTGTAAAAGAGGACCTCATGGACAGGGTATGCAAAATGGTTATGTAATGGTCATAACGGTAACAGTGGCCACTGTTATGCATTTCGAGGTTGTAGCAGGTGTAACAGCCGTTACTGAAAAACCTACCCATAAGCCCCCATAACTGCCATAATGGGCTGTTACAGTTTTTTTTCTTTCTTTTTTGAGAGAAAGATATTGAAACGGCCGTTACGGGGTTTCGTAATGGTAACGGTGGTGGTTGTTAGCCTGTTACAGTCATGGTTACCATTACGGAATACCTTGCTCATAAAGTTTATATCTAAATTTTATAATAGGAGCAGGATTTCTAAAGGGCGGTCTCTTTCAACATCCCATTCCCAAGAAAAGGAGAGGTGTATGTATGAAGGATTTTAGGACGATCAATCTCATTGGTAGCTCATAAAATAATGGTGATGAATCTGGAGACTAGATTTATACCCATGGTGGGGTCATTTTCAGCCTCATCCGGCATGGTGTGCAAACTGGATATAGATTAGAGCATATGATTATGTGGACTGGGATTTCCCATAGTATATGTCTCATCAACTAGGTTTTGGCTTAAAATGGTATCATTGGATATCAACACGTGCATTTTTGGCCCACTATCCAGCCATAGTCATAGGATCCCCTATTGTTTTTTCCCAAGGGGTTAGAGAATCCAGCTATATTTATCAATGGCCTAGCAAACACAAAATTTTGAATAGGCCCAGCCTGACGGCTTGGTCCGAACAGTAAAATCAAGACAACCATAGGCTCGGCCCATTGACAGCCCTAGATCTGGCAGGGGGATCCACTCTCACTCCTTGTTCGTAGTGGTAGCAGAAACCCATAGAAAATGATCAACAAAGCGGCAGAGGATTTGGTTAGTGGCTTCCCAGTTAGCAGTATTAGCCTCCAAGTGACTCATAATATGCTAATGACAATGCTATTTTGAAACACCAAAGAGACACAGGTGGTTAACTTCAATAAGGTGATAAGTTTTAAATAGTATCAGTGCAGAAAATTAACATGAGCAAGAGTGAGATGCTCAGCATTTGCATCTCTAATGAAGGCATGCAAACCATGGGTAAGGTGCTTGGATGCAAAGCAAGATCTTTTCCTTCCTTTTTCCTAGTTTCCACGGCTTCCTGTTGTGTGTGGGTAGACTAGCTAAACAGCTATGGGACTCAATGATGGAAAGAGTCGAAAGAAACGTATCTACATGGAAAGTTACATACCTCTCACTGGGAGGTTGCATTACCCTTATCAAAGTATCAAAACTAATGGTGTATTTTATATCCCTATTTTAATGCCCCATGGCTGTTATCCAGTGCATTGAGAAAAGTTTCTCTTGGTTGAGGGAACCGAGATATGCAACCCACATGAGTTTGGGAAATGGGTATCAAAGTCCTCAGGGAGATGAATCGATCCCCTTATTGGGAAGTAGCTATGGAGGTTCATCTCCGAGGAAAATCCCCACTAGAAACAGGTTATCTGCTGCAAGGTACTCGGGTTGGAGTTTGGTACGCCCTCGGTTCTCTCAATCGGACATCAAGTATTTGGAAGCCGTGACGGAACTACTCATGGAATTTTTGAAAGGGCTCTCGTTTGAGTTGGGAGATGGATCTTGGATAAGATTTTTTGGAAGATGCATGGCTTGACGATAGAACAATCTACTTGGAAGGGATGTGAAGATATGGTCCCTATCAATCAAAGGTGTTGAATAGGCTTGAAGAGGGGACTCTTTGGGAAAACAAAGAAAGCATTGTGGAGTTTATCCCTGTTGTCCAGTCTGTGGTCCATATGAGAGAAAAAATATAACCTTTTAAAATAGATCTGAAAGTCCGTACATGATATTTCCTGAGGACAAAAGAGAGCATCCTTTTGGGCTTTTAGGAATACCCCTTTCAAGTGTTGTAAAAGGGAAGATATTACAAGGAACTTGTTTGCCGTCATAGATGCTGGGCAAGGGAGGTGACTCATCATCCCTTTCCTCCCTTTTTTCTACTTTCTTTTATTTGGTATAAGGAAACTAAATTGTTATCATTGAAAACAAAAGTGTGTGGGGTTGCTTCATGCTTAATGGTTTGCCCAACAACTACTCCTTCATGACACTACTTTGCTTGCTCGCCTTTTGGGGTGCGAGTGTAATACTTGGACTGGGGTTACTATTGAATGGAACCATGTTGGTACATGAGTCATGTCAGTATAAGCCTTTTCCATGACTGGTTCCAAGAGACCAGGTAAAAGACAGATTGATGTCTGGTGGGCAGGCAATCATAGAACTTTTTGCCAATCTACCATTTAAATGCCAACACCAAATGGCTGGGAGAAAGGCTAAGATTATAATAATAATACAATTAACAGTTCATATGATACCATAAATTAACATCATCTCTCCTGGTAAGTGTGAAAACAACCAATCGAGCATTACTAAATGCAAAAAGGATATTATACTTACTATACTGTCAATCTGATTGATGATGTTTGCATAGTGCAATGAAAGTCCAGAAACACCAAGTCTTTGAGAACAGCTAACCGATCCCTCATCAACCGGTTTAGAATCTGCCATAACTTGTTAAACATCATCAGGCATATACATCCAAAGACAATACAAGACATCGGATTAAGATAAAGCAAATACATTGTGAGCCCTAACGCTCAAGGCATACACCCATAACAGTTTCCAAACAATGTGCTTGATCCAATTGAAGAGCATAAACATATGAACTTTTCATTTGCTACTTTATGCATGCATGATCTTTGTCTTGAGATAGTTAAGTTTGTATAAATCATGAACGCACATATTGCTAAAAGCCCTCAAGAATTACATATGAGATTTCAAGTAGAAAACTGAACAGTTCAGCATATATAATTATCGGATGCCAGTTTTGCAGTCAACTCCACTCAACAAGTAATTGACATTCTGGTGTCCACATGAAGCTAACCTACCAAAGAAAATTATGATTGAATGACTGGCAAGTCGTGTTATAGAATACATAAAATAATTTGGTTATAAAAGTTGGCAATCCTTGTTCAAAATTTTGTTTCCTTTTTTTTTTCTTGATCAGGGCCAAAGGGACAGGTCACAAGACAGACTTGCTTTTGTCTCTCCAACATCCAAAAGATTGTTAGTGAGAGTGGGAAGTTGTTGAGGGTTGGGAAGTGCATGCTGGTTAGAGTAAGGATAATGCGGAAAACTTAGTCACTGCTATTATCAAGAGCCTCCGGAAAGGAGTAAATTGGAGTAACCACTTTTTTTTATATAAGATATTGGAGGTCATTATCGACTCAGCAGGAAGGAAGATTTAAGACAATGTCAATGTAGGTTCCCTCTCCATTAGACCATAGGAAACTCAATTTCAATGGTGCTATTGTATCTATTTACCTAACTATTCCACTAATTATTCCTGTAACAAACAAAAAGCCCTAGGAAAATAAAACTCCATCATAAACACACCTAAGACAACCATCTACCTCAGACTCTTAAAATAGTTTTCCAAAACCAAAATCTTCACACCTATAACCTTGCTGGCTTTAACAAGTCAACACACACAGGTGCCTTCATTAGTTTATAAAACAAATAAATTGGTTCATTCAGGAGGGAACAAAGCAACTTCATTAATGACTGGAGCTTTTCACAGCAGGCCGAGAATGTGACTTTGCTGTGTGCAGGAAGCAATCTATGAGACCAAACATGGTAGATCAACAGGTCCAGAGCAGAATCCAGATTGGACAGCACATATGATCAGACTAAGACAATCTTTCTTCTGAGTATCTTTCAAAGGATGCACTTTTCTGAGACTTTGGATCCATTTTGTACAGGCTTGCATCTCAGACCATTGGTTGGTGGCACTGGCACTAATAATCAATGGTAGACTGTCATTTTGTAAAGCCAGGGGGATCTGGCGACAGATCCCCTTGTCAACTGTTGCTGGAACACTCTTCTAAGTGAAAAGAAAGCTCAAACGAATGGCTGCAGACAACTAAAATATGGACTGGATTAAGGCTTAAAGCCTTTTGAACATAAAAAGTAGGCGCTTATGCCATTTAAACCTGAAACTACTTGCGTATGGCATTTCCAGCACTTGTAGGCCTCATACAGGATACATCACTTGTGTGGGGCCTACCATGATGACAGAACACCCTACAATTTGAAATCCATAACTAGTGTGGGGTGCTGGTTTGAACCTGATAGAAGTAAATGAAAACAAAAAAAGGGCTAGGCCTTTCATGTTTTACCATGTCATTTTCTTAGAAAAAGTTCTATATTTTAGGACAAGCTTATATCGTTTTAAATAATTCAATTTTTGGTAGCAATACAATTGTGATTGTTCAATGCCCTTTTAAGTTGTGATGTCTCGTTAACAAACCTGTTGATTGTAATCAACCTCTGTAATAGCCTATTAGATAACGCTTTATTGGAATTGACCTATGTAATAGTCCACTAAATTATGCCTGTGGGAGTTTTATGCTCTCACTGCACATTCCCAGCCCGGATAAAGGAGGGTTGTGTCAGGTCGGCAGACTGTGTCAAACCTGTGCCATGACTTCCAACATAAATCCAAACAATCTGCCATTCCAATGATAAGAGTAGAATGGTAGAAAAGGATTTATGCAGCCGACCCCAATAAGTTGGGAATCTGGGATATGGCTTAGATGATGATGATGACGACAACGACGACTACAATGACGTCTCATTAACAATACACATGGCATACATGCATGCCAATTTGCAATCTTTGACCATCCCAATCATAGAGCCCACCGGCCATTTTGGGTGGAGCATAGCCTAGACTAATACTAATCATCCGAATGTTGCTATCAATGTGCAGTAAAAAATAAAAAATAAAAAATTAATGATTTAGTAGTTTAAATTCAAAGATATATATATATATATATATATATAGATGTTGGGATTATTTTATTAGTGTGTTTTTTGGTATATTCCCCATCCATAATGGAGCTCAAAATTTGCACAATCCATATTGTCGTGCGTGTATGCCACCTAGAGGGTAGAATGAGACGTAACCAATGTTTTCAATATCGACGATATCAGCCGATATATCTCAGGATATATCTTGTATTCCACATGTGCGATACGAAACACACAGGCAGTGCTGACATATCCCACATGTTTGATCTGATGAGCACTTCCAATTTCCGATTCCTTTTTTTTTTTTTTTTTGAAATTATGTTAAGTCAGTGTCAAATGTTTATATATCCATTGATTCTTCATGTTTTGCACAAAAAATCATGGGGTTAGAGCTTTGATTTCGATATTTATTAGTTGTTCATGTTCTCCATTTTTTTTTTCCTTCAAAATTTTCCTTCAACCAGCTGCCAATTGAGACTAATTTGTTTTTAGGAGTATTGGATGAAATGATCATCACATACACTCTAATTTCGAAATTTGAGAGTAGGTGGTCCAATTTGTGGAAAATTAAAAATTTCTCCCAGATTACTTGCAATGTTGCACTCCAAACATGAAATCAAGCATGCATGAGGGCTGATCTATTGATTTGTTACGTCCTTGTCAATTTTTAAAAAATAAAAATTATTTTTACTTAAAATTTATTAAAATATTTTTTTTTTTCAAAATTTCCCTTCAACCAGCTGTCAATTGAGACTAATTTCAAAGTATTTAGGTGTGTTTGATAAAATGATCATCACATACACTCTAAATGTTATGCATTAAATTTGAATATCGTTGCGTTAGTTCAGTCACAAAGCACATAGCTCAGGACCCTAACAAAGGAAACCTATTATGTGCACTTCTTTTTTGAGAGTTATGATTTAAAAGTGTGTATTAAGGTCATTTTTAACAATCCCTGAAGTTTCATTGAAAAATTCAACCATTTTCCCAATGTTTCCCCATGCTTCCCAAAAAGTGCAATAAATTACCCGAAACAAACGATATATCCCGTGCAATAACCAATATGTATATGTATCCTAAGGATGTGATACATAACATGATACCAATATTTCAAAGACTAGACGTAACCACTCACGATACCAATATTTCAAACACTAGACGTAACCACTCAAAGTTAGTGGTAAACTATCACCTGGACACCCTTTTTTTCCTCAACATGCAGGTTATTGCATGACCGTCCATGAGAATTTACATAGCCGCGACACATGCAACATACATGTACCTAAATCCAAACTACTCAACCATGGTTCTGCACATATCATTGTCCCTTTACATTTAAGGTAAGCTATAGTATGTAAAACTAAGCCATAAAAACCTCTTGAACTTGCATCCTCCAAATTTGAATGATTGATAGTGTGTGCAACTGAGGAAGGGGGAGCACAAACCACAAACGTACATGTGGCCCACCCAATAAGTCCACCAGCCTGAAATTTACACCAAAGATCTTCATGTTGGACCCACCTTACGCATGGAATGGATGTCCCACACACATATAGAACTCACAATATACAAAAACATTGTTACGTAATGGTAATCGTGGTTCCCATTACGTGATACCGGCTCACAACACCCAATTTAGAAAAAAATGGCCCGAAACAATGGGCCGATGTAAGGCCCATATCCTAAACCGTACTGTTCCTTAGACTCTCGCGATCCTCCCGATCGAATTTCGGCAACCCGCGACCTTTAGACGGTATTTGCACGCAACCTTAAGTTGCATCCTAAAGATCTGAGTTGACTCAACTCGAAACCTATGCCCTAGCGACCGCGCCGTAGCCACGGTTCCAACACCACGTCTCACGCACCAATGTGATACCTAGGCTAGGAGTAGTGGGCCCGCGTTTATCTTGAGGAAAACGCTGCGCATTGTAAATCCCGAGAGAATCTCTACCCAATCTATCACATCAATCAATCAAGTACAAGTCAAGTGCAACCCATACCTACCCCATCCCTCTCTTACCAACAAGGCATGGCACCCATCCCTCTCTCACCCAAAAGTCAACACAACTCATACCTCTCATGTCATTCTTCTTACACACCCATACCTCTCTCCTTACATCTCCCGTCTTTCACTCATTCCATTCTCTATCATTTTTCCTAGCAACCAAGAGAGAAAAAGACTAAGGACAGAAAAGAGAAAGAACCCAAGTGTATGGCCCACTTCCTACCCCAAATCTCCCATCCCAACCCTTCAACCTTCATCATCCTCCATCAAACAAGAAGCCAAGGAGCTTAGCATTCCAAAGAACCAAGAAGAAGTGGAATCAGTGGGTGTTTATAGGACTAGATTTGTGATTTTGATGATGGGCCAAGTGGGGCCTACCGATTGATGGTATGGATCTCACTTTGGACCTTAGGTGTGGCCGATGGCCCATATGTTCATCCCATAATGGGGCCATTCTCCATGGACCCCATCATGATGCTTATTTTCCTATTGTAAGAAGGTCATCTAGACCTTGATCTTGTGGGTGGGAAAGGGATTTCCACCGTTGATTTTTATGATTTGAGGGTCCACATGTGATGGGACCCATTTAATGTGTGCTTTGTATCTTGTAAAAGGAGCTCATAGTGGCGGAGCTCCCTTCACCACTCGATTTTCTCTCTCCCTATCTCTCTCTTTCCCTATTGATGGCTCACCTTGTCAATACATGGATTTTATCCACGCTGTCCAACCAAGTGGAGCAAATTGAGGCCCACATTGCAGCCGCCTTGCTGCCTGTTTTTAAACAGGCCTAGATGAAGGGAAAACACAAATATCAGCTTGGTTCGTAGGGTGGCCCGCCCATGTGGATCCCACCTATCCACGTTGTCCGTTCTCGGACAAACCTGGATGAAGTGAAATTACAGATATCAGCTTGATCCAACTCTAGTGGGCCACTCAGGTGGACCCCACCATGATCTATGTATCATATCTAGACTGTCCAGAGCGTCCAGCATGCTTGAATGGTAGGAACCTCTATAGCAGCTGGGTCTCCCAGCTGGTGGGCCACCCACGTGGCTCCACCTGATGTATATGTTTTATCCTGCACCGTCCAGTACGCTGGACAGTGGGACCCCACCATGATGTCAGTGTTCTATGCATGTCGTCCTGTACAGGGACGCGGAACCCCACCTTGTTGTATCTATGGGTTACATCCAGACCGTCCATCCAGCTTTCCAGATCATTTAGGGCCTGAGCCAGATGGGCCAGGTGCTGCTGGACGGCCTGCTGTCCAGTAGCAGGCCCTGGCGTGAAGGCAAAACACAAATATCTATTTGATTCAGAGCTGGTGGGCCACACTGACGTGGACCCCACCTTGCTATATGTGGTCCACAACCACACCGTCCACCCAGTTTTCAGATCATTTCAGGGCATGGGCCCGGATTTTGGACAGTCACAGCAGCAGGGGGTGGCTGACCGCTGGCCCACCTTGTTGTATCTAGTTGGCCGCTCGGCCCACCTGATTTCATGGGGAATTGAGGTCGGCCCATCTCCTGGGTGGTCCGCACCCAAGCAGGGCCCACCATGATGTAGGAATCCCACCTCTATAGTCGTTGGGGCTGACCTCAACAATCAGCAGACTCACCTGCTGCTGGACCAGCGTCCAACAGCAACTGGGCTGAAATCCACCTCACGTATGTGTTGTATGACCCTGTTGTCCATAGCGGGGCCCAATTGCTGAGGTGTGAGGCCCACCAGGAGTATGTATTTCAGTCGGGCCATCGATCAGGGGGCCGTCCAGTAGGCAGCCACCAGGCGATATGTTTTGTTACCCATCGTTGTGGGGCCCATTGATATCGTGTGGGGCCCCCAACACCATTATGTATGTGTTGTATACGCAGCGCCCATCCATTTTACCAGTCCTTTAGGGCTGTGGACCCCATTATCTTGTGAGATCCACCATGATATATGTGTTATATACACACTGTCCATCCATTATAAGGACCATGGGCTGTCTTATGCAAGCCCACTATGATGTATGTGTTACACACACTATCCACCCATTTTTCCTAGGCCATGGGGTGTTTCATGAGGCCCACCATAGTGTATGTACTATAAAGTACGTTGGCCATCCGTTTTCCAGATAGTACAGGGCCATGGGCCCCATTATGAGATGGATTCTAATCCCAAGTAGACCACACCTTAGGAGCAATGGTGGTTAAAGGTCCACTATTGTAAACCTTCCTAGGGCCCATTGAAAGCCCACTCCCCATCTTCCTTGCTGGGCTATCCCAAATCATTGGACCCCCATTGGTATTAGTATGACCCATCTATTCATATTGGGCTAACCCCAAAATGTTGGGCCCCCATTGATGCTAGCCCACCTTGTGCTTGTCGGGCCCCATTGGAAGCCCAGCCAGCTATATGATAGGGTGGGTGAGGAAGCCCATTTGTTGTATGATTCACCCCTTGTCATAGATGGAAGAATATGTGGTATCAGATTTTGTATATCCACTATTGAACCCTACCGTGATATATGAACTAGATCCGTCGTCCTTCCATGGACCCCACCAGGCGTTCAGGCCGATTGTTGCCTCCTATGTTTGATAGCATGCTAGCGTACTTAGTCTAGTAGAACATGTTTAGTATTACATCATAATACATGCCCATACTCATCATTTGTATGTCTGTTATGAGAAATGATCGATCATAGCACATGCCATTAGGCTGATTGTTTATGGGACTCCCTGAGAGACGGAGTTGCCCCACATGAGCGGGCGGTACGCGCAGGATTGGTGCATGACTGGATAGTATAACTCATGCATCTTGCATTTGTGTGATATGACCACTATACACCCTAGTGATATCAGGGCTGTGGCCTCCACAGACATATCGTGGATGGTCAGATTGGATACCGAAAATATTGGTTACTCCAACGTCGAGACCGAGTGGATACATGAGTGCCCGATTGCCGAATACCAGTAAGCCGCATCTCGCATTATATCGTGGTCGGTTGGAAAGGGGTGTGGCCTTATCCGCCCGAGGTAAAGCTAGGCTGAGTTTGACCAGCTCAGAAATAAGTCCACTACTGACGAGTCGGGTAGATATTAGCTGACTACTGGCCAGGCGGGTAGTGAGGTCTCTTACACTCATTTAGATGCGCGCCTAGGAGAGGGGCAGTCCATGTGGAGCGCACTAGACCCCGGTGATATTTCAGAGATGAGCAATATTGATATGTGGATTTAGACGATGATTAGTATGCTTGAGTTGCATCTCGCACATGACATTTGGCCATGTAGGCCTTTCATCGCATAGCCTTGGTACGGCTGATAGCATTCATGGACTTACCAGCATGTTTCCGCATTACTCCGATATTACGTACTTAGTATATACCTTACACATACACTTACACCACCCTCTAAGCTTTCTATAAGCTTATGCGCGACCGTTGCGTGCAAGTGACGCAAGGACATAGTTGTGCTGTGACAGGAGCGTGCAGTCAATTCTTTTGAAGTTTTCATTATTCTTGTATTTCCCTTTCTGCATTGTACTCAAATGATTTATTGTAGTGGATGTGTGGTGATGTTATTTTGTGACATGGTTATGCTTGTGGTTATGCTCCATTACATATATATATATATATATATATAAACTGAAAATCCTCCTTGTAGGATCCCAGGATCGAAATCTAGCATATGGGTGCTGGGAGCCGAGAATGGGGTACTATGGAGGCCGTCGGCGCTAGATTCGGCAATCGGGAATTCTGTGAGCCCGATTTCCGAGTTTGGGGCGTGATAGCCGATACGGGGCTGATACATTTTCTTCCTTGAACAAAAAATTTCAACCGTTACAGCCCTTACCATAATAGCCATAAGGTTAGCTGTTATGGCCACCATTACCATTATTGAATACCATGATAGCACATGAGCTAGATTTGTGTTTTAAATATTGATGATAGAGGCTAACATATTAGTTTCTCCACAAGTGTGATACAATATATGACTAGAATACTAGTTTCAAAAAAGCATATAACTGGAATACATATTTTATAATATATCATTGATATTTGCCAATGTTCATGATATTGACAATATAGTATTGTATCAGTACACCTCTAGTCATAGAATTGCACTGATTCAATCAAAACTTGCAAAAATAACCATAGATTAAAAATTTTCGGGATTCCCTTTGTAGTTGTGTTTTAACCAATTGTACTGAAATTGCCAAACCCCCTCCACTTTCCATTACAAATCCCACAATACGTGATTATGGGTCACTTGCAATCCAAATCACTATTTTTGCTGATTGGAAATTATGGTTCTTTATTCCTAGTGTAGACTACCTTGTAATGTCAGTCTATATTAAGTACATAAAGATTTATACTTTTGATATATGATTATTGACTCCAATTGAGTTGTTCCGCATCAAAACATGGATTTAGTGGAGAAATCATCATCAGAGAGGGATTCCAAGCCAAAGGTGAGAACAATGCATCTTTTTTGGTTTGAATTTGTTCTATTCAACAAGCTCATAACAAAATGTTTTGAAACCACTTCAATGCATGACTTGGATGCATTGAAATGGATTTCAAGCAAGTAATTGGATTTCCAAAGTGAAATGGAAGAAATTGGGGAAATCTGAATTTTTCTGGTTTTACCATTTATTTTCCCTTAAACAATGGATAAAAGTTATGCATAGTGCTTTCTTTCTTTCTTTCTTTCTTTCTTTTGTAATGATTTGAATTTTCTAATCTTGTGTCTTTTAACATCTCCTGAAGTTTCCCTGAAAATTCCACCATTTTCCTAGAGTTTCACTCAAACTGCGAAACGTCATGCAATGTGTTATATTTCCCAATGTATCACACAATAGTTTCCCCTTCTAGAAGGTGATGATATCATCTCTACTATATATAATGCAAGGAGTGAACGAACATTTTTTCCCATGCAATTAGTCTTAGGAGAGTTGTGGCCTTAGAGATTTTATGGGGACATTAAATGAGATTTTCTAGATAGATAAGGGTATTTGTGGAATTTTGAAAATTTGTATGCTTATAAACTAACAATTTGGATTTATCCATGTAAACAAGTAGCTTGGATTTTACCTATTTTTTACGTGCAGATAGCATTGTATCATGTCCGCATCATTTCCCTCTGGTTTTTTCCCTCCAAAAATCTCTCCCTTCCTCTCTCCACGTGCATTGCACGTGCCACTTCCCCTAGTGTGTGAAAACGATATTTAAAACCTTGAGCTAAAATGCATGTCAAAAGTACATGTAATTAGCAGTAGGTGATTGTTACTCATAAATATCCACATTATACACAGTTTATAACACATCTATATACCTAGAGTAATCATCTTAGAGAAATGCTCTAGTACTCCCAGAGCACTAGAAGTTATAACCTAATCCATTGATCTAGGCAAGTCCAAAGCACATTTCGCAGGCTAACATGCAAACACCACACTGATCTAACAAATATTAACCATTTGATCAATGGCCTTAAATATGGACACTCGAGATTGTTTATGCAAAAATGGTCCAATGATCAATTTGATCCATCCAACATTGTATGAATGATATTATTGATAATATCACCAATATCTAGCAATACACAAAATATCACTAGATATCGGCCACATTCCTTCACTATAAATGCAGAGTATCAAGTATGGTTGACATCGATACAACTTCCATAAGTACCGCAAAATTCGAGAAAAATTGAAAAGTTGGAGAATAAGAAAGTAAACCTTTTCTTTTTTAAAAAATTTTGGCAGATCACTTTCCAGGACTATTTTGACCACTTTCCTTGAATCGTTTGAAATCAAATCTCGGATTTGGAATAGAAAAATTGCAACTCGATGGCAGAAACAGGCAGAAACTTCAAGGTGAGAAAAATATAATTTATTTACAGATGTGATCAGAGATTATCGTGCATTAACATGGATTTGAGGCGAAAATACCAAATGTTGTGGAAGAAAACGAAGGAAATTGGGAAATCCTAATTTTCACCATTTTTACCCCTTAAATTGAGATTGCAAGTAGGGCATTTCATAAATTCATTATGTTTTTTTATGTATTGCGTGTGTTTTATTACTTGCATTTGCATACATGATATATGAATGATATGAACTCACTTTGGATATAATTGCATTGCTTTTCTCTAGCAACACATGGTTTAGGCCTCTATAAAATGGAAACCTATCATGTATAGTTGTTTTTGGCAATATTCCGAGTCCTAAGCGAGTAACATAAGCATTTTAAGATCTCCTGAAGTTCACTAAAAATTCCACCTTTTTTCCTAATGTTTCCCTAAGACAACAATACATTTCCCGGTGTGTACAACATCATAACAATATTGATACATGTTTCCATATCCCAAGTCATTGGTGCATGCAACGACAGCAATCCTCTGAAAGCTGAATGTGCCAATATGGCAGACGTTTACATGAGCCAACCTTTCCATGACATGGGCCATAGTGCTGGATCATTTGGCCCAAAAATCAGCCCTGTTCACTCAAAAGCTGGGAAGCAATATACAAACAAATGGATGGCTAGGAAGACAACAAGTTAGGTCTTCCATTAATTTCATACACTCTAGGTTACCCAAGCAGTCAATAGCCTGATTTTTGGACCTGATGATCTTAGAGGCATGGTCCATCTCAGGGAAGGCTCATATCTCATAAGCATGTGCCCCATTGAAATTGCATCCACATGTACATGAGCAGGCTAGTGCACATGCAGACATTAGCAAATCTGCAGGTTTTTTGATAGACTGCCTCAGACAAAAGAATTACAAATTTGCTAAATCAGTTAAATGAGCATTGCAAAGAAGGATCTGAAAATGAGAAAAGACAATGCAATGGGAATGTTAATCCACCTCTCTGAGTACTTTTACTGCCAAAGATCTCCGCAATCTCTTGATGTAGAAAGGTAACAATGTCGACAAGTTTCTCCATGACCTACAATGAGTTCAAGTCACTAAGATTTTCAGAGCTTCATTAGACGCAAACATGGAATACTACATAGCAGATGTTTGCTAGGCCTACAGACTTATGGAGCCCTGCCCATCCACAAGCAAGCTCGCATTACAATATCGCACATATGTGAGAGATCCAAGCTTTCCATCAGATGACCACACTGTTTACAACTTCTCAACAAAAAATCAGGCCATTTTCCTCCTCAGCTGGACCACATGCAAAACAAACGGATGGCTGAAATGATCTTCTCTAGTCATCCATTTATTTTGTACACTGTGACCCACATGAGAGAAACACTTAATTTTTAGGCTAGAAGATCTAAACAATTTGACCCACCTCATGGAAAGCTCAGATCTCTGCAACTTGAATTTTTCGGTTTTTGTTGATATTTTACATTGTTTCCTATTGTGTGATCCACCGATGAGTGGCTCTCCCTCCCTCTCTCCATATGTGTGTGTGTGAATGCATTCCCTTTTGATGCATCCCGGAAGCAATAGATAACAAGTTATCGTAATCACAGACCTCTTCCAAATTTTTAGACCAAAGAGATTTCTTTCTCAAGCTCCTTACAATCTTTCTTTGGCGTTTTAACTCACTACGTAACATCATGAGACCCTCTCCTGCAAGCAAAAGGAAAAGTTCTTGTTAAACATGATATTATACTAAATATGTCAGCAAAGTATAGACAAAAACTTAAACCAAAAGAAAGTTTCAACAAACCATATGCAGCGAGAATTCCCTGCATGAATGGCATGTGTGTAATTAGAGAATGCAAGTCACAAGCCATTGTCAAATGAATATTGTAAATAAGAAGGCGAATGATAGGGAAAGTTTGACAATAAGCCATGATCCTTTTTATAGACTCAAAAGATATCATGATATCCCTGCCAAAGTACGTAGTTCTTCGAGCGAAGATTCCCCGTGAAAATTTGAGGTACATTATTCACTTCATACAAAATGGGACAATTAAAGTGTGGTGAAAGGTTTTCATGGATTGCTACATGACAACAAGCGGCCTACAAGTTTCTCTTTTGTCCCATTAGGGAGAAAGATTCCGATGAAGCGGAGCAAAGAACTCTTGGAGGGGTTGAAGATTTTAATATTATCTTTATAAGGTAAGCTAGTTGAATCGTGGAAGTTGAGACTTTCAAGGCTCTTCATCTCTAAGGCACACAACATTACTTCTCATTTGGGCTTCCCGCCATTGGTAAGCCTGCTAAGAATTTGTCAGAGAAGGTCGTAGAGAGAATTGAATGAGAACAAGATTTTGTCATTTGGTGGAAGGATTACTCTAGAAGACATGATGATTACAAATGTTTGTGGCATATGACTTCGGGATGCCAAGTTAGTAGATCAATTCTTTATGCCTTGCATCTTTGCTAGTGTTGCATTGGAGAGGTTCTTTGATGTATTCCAGTGTTGTTGGGTGATGTCATCTTTGGTTGCTCCTTTCTTCTTGGAGTAGCATGGGTGGAGTTGGTCTTGAGGATCTTGTGGAAACTCTTATTCTGGGTTTGTAATCAATTTGGGCCGAGAGCAATAATAAATGATATCGTAATTATCAACATAGTCCTGATGAGGTGTTTAGGAAGGCTAAATTGGATATGATTGCTGAGATATGACTCTTAAGCCATTTTGAAACTGTCCCTTTGATTCTTTTGATTCCTTTTGATCTGCTTCGCTGTAATTTGCAGGGCGTTTACTCCTCACCTTCACCCTTGTTTCCTTTAAGAAAATTGTATCACCTTAAAAAACAAAAATCTTTATAAGCTAAGCTAGTAGTCAATGGCATTCCTTTACTGTCATTCTTGAGTATTCAAAAGAAGCATTGATCCATCATGGTAAGCAAATATAAGAGACAAAATATTGGATTCAGTTACAGATCTTAAGGTTTCTATTTATCATTTACCTCTATGGCCAAAGAAGAAGTTGATATCATGCTAGGTAAGGCACCCAAAGACCATTGCCGCAATCTCCACACACCTTTTGTGTACCGTTCTTTCAATGTAGTAGTTTACTTAAAGTTTGCAATGGAAGGGCATTCGTTTTAGGTCCGTCCATTTTCAGGAGATTAGTTTTTGTAGGTAGTAGGGCACCCAACACAACATAGGCAAATATTAGTCTTACCGACTTTTAAGTAGCAAAATTGTTGTGATGCATTAGGGCCAGTTTGGGAGCGTGGATTTGGAACCCCCTGGATTGGAAACCTCCTAGATTTGAAATCCTCCTATTGTGTTTGGCACCCTGGATTCAGAATCCCCTGTAATCCAACAGTAGCTATGCATAGTATATTTACAGGGGTTTGAATTTAATCACTAGATCAACTTTAATATCTCTAATTAGTGTACATATGTAATGTTTGACACAATGGTTGTAATATGCCCATCGAAATATATACTTTGCTTGAAAATGATGAAATTCCAAGTCTCGGATGGGCACAAGCACAAGATCACATCTAAGTGACTAACAAACGATTTTCAACCGTTGATTTACATTTATAATGTTCAGGCAGCGTAGATCATCATATTAAAGTAATTATAGTGACGCAATTGTTAATCTAATTCTTTTGGGATATCATCAGTGGGCAAGGTATTCCGTACCGGTAACGGTGGCTGTAACGGTCACACCATTACCGATATGGGGGCGTAACGGCCGTTATGACCCCCCATAACGGTAAAAAAAAATGCCCGAAAAATTCTGAAAAATTATTAAGAAAATCAAGAATAATGTAAATATTTCAAATATGTATTCATTTTTTGTTTTGAACATGTTTATGGTAGTGTAACGGTCCACTCTTTGGTAAGAGTGTTGTATCGGGCTATCTAGTGAATTGTTTAATATGATTATGTCTCTAATGTTTACACATCACAATAAAGCATTAAAACTAGAAATCAGAAAAATGCATAAATACTGCTTTTTCAATTTTTTGAAAAAAAGGCCCTAAGAGATTCTATCCACTCAAATCACTTCAATCCACAATTTTAATCTTAAAAGCTATAATAAGAGTGGTCGAAATTTGTTATAAAATGATATAGGAGAGTTTTGGAATGAGAAAAGTGAAAAAGAGGAGAAATTTGAATTTAAATAGAAAAAAAAAAAAAAAGGTGACCGTTTTTCGACCATTATGTCCTGTAACAGCCTCTACGGCCACCGTAACGGCTGATACAGTCTCAAAAAACTAACTGCCCATTTTCACTCCCGTATCGCGTAACGGTCATGGCCGTTACCTATATGTATCGGTAGAGCTGGGCATCGGACCGAGTCGGATCGGATTCGGTCCAACTCGACTTGATTCGAAATTTGTAGGGTGCGACCCGAACTCGATCAGAACCGGTACCGGATCTGGATCATCGGAGTCGAACAGACCCGAATTCTGCTAACTTAGAACCGATCCGTGTTCAACCCGGTTAGGAAAACTGGGTCGGATTGGATTGGGAAAGGTTCGAGTCCTTCATTTTTTCAATGGTACGAAAATCACTATTCTCATTGTTTCCTACGATGTGATTTACTTAAAATTTAGTATCAACCCTTAAAATGATATGGAAAAACTGATGGACGGTGTGGATGAACCAAAAAATTCAAAACAGCCCTCACACAAGCTCACACCAGATAGCACGTCTCATGGCTTCTCAAAGAAGTTTCAAGTTGGCTTTCCAAAGAAATTTTAATTTCAAGTACAGTTTTATCAATCACGTATGACAAGCTGACAAAAGAAAAGAAAAGAAAAAAAAAAAACATATAGCTTACCTGACACCAGCTATAAGTAGCTCTAGGCACGTGTCGCTCGAAAACGAGCACTAACGCTCCTCGAGCTCCGAGTTGTACGAACGGCCAGCGGTGGATTAAGCTACTGGAGTGACGTCACCAAGTTATGTGGGCCCACTATGATGTATGTGTTGTATCCACACCGTCCATCCATTTTGAGATATTATTTTAGAATATGAACCATGGAATAAAGTAGATAAAAATTTGTAGTGGACCCCACCACAGAAAACAATGGGGAGAGTGATTCCCACCGTTGAAACTATCCTACGGCCCACCATAATGCTTATTTGAAATCCAACCTGTTCAGGAGTTAAAAAGGGCATGAAAGAAGGGAAAACACAAATATCAGGTTGATCTAACACGCTTACGACTTCTTGAAGTTTTTAATGGTGGGCGTCACTGCCCCGCTGTTTTCTTTGCTGGGTCCACTGGAACTTTGGATTTAACTCATTCTTTAGATTTTGCCCTAAAATGATCTCTCCAAATGGATGGACGGCGTGGATACAATACATACATCATGGTGGGGCCATGTACCTTTGATCTCATTTGAGCCGTTCGTACAACTCAGAACTCGAGGCGCGTGCGCGGTCGTCTTCGCACGACACGTACAGCGTGTCAGCGCAGCTGGCGTGAGGCGGTGAGGGACGCGGATTAGCTACGTTGGAATGGAAGCGGATTGCGTACTGAGTAAGCTCTGTGGGGTCCACCGTTATTAATGTATTTTATCCACTCCGTTCATCCATATTAACAGATAATTTTAGGACTTTAGCCCAAAAAGGAAGCATATAAAAATCTCAAGTGGACCACACCACAGGAAACAGTGTGATTGAACCTCTACCATTGAAAATTTCTTGGAGGCCACGGAAATTTTGGATCAAGCTGATGTTTGTGGTTTCTCTTTATCCGTGATTTTTTAATCTTACCAACGTGTTGGATGACAAATAAACATTACTGTGGGCCTTCAGAAGGTTTCAACGGTGGAAATCATCATTTCACACTGTTTCTTGTGGTATGGTCCACTTGAGCTTTGGATTTACTTCAAATTTGGGATCAACCCTTAAAATTAGCAGGAAAAATTGATGGACGGTGTGGATAAACCACATACATTCACAGTGGGCCCAACTGAGTTTACTCAGTACGAAAAACGTATACAGGTGTAACTCCGTACGCAATCCGATTTCTGAATTCTAATAATCACATATGCAGGTCTTAAGTCCAGCGGGTTGGACCGTAACTTACGGTACAACTAGTAGATAACTTTCAACCCTTCATGTATTTTCAACATCCAAACCATCCAATAGGTTGGCACCAACATGATGATCACCTTATAAGTAAAAATTCCATATCCAATCATCAGGTGGACCACATTTACATTTTTCTATTCATCAATGGCTACACATTGTTCTCATGTGTGGCCCACCTGAGGAGCAGATAGGGTTGATTTCTACACCAGATGAACCCCGTGATGGTTCTAACTTCCAATCTAGTAGATCTGATTATCTGACTTAGGTTAGGATTTGGAACCATTTGGTTATGGACTTAGGGAAAAGGAAAAAAAAAAGAAAAGAAAAGAAAGCGTACCTGTCTTCTTCGAATCAGGGACGACCGAACTTGTTGCCGTGGGGTTAGAAGAAGAGAGGATCGAGGGATAGCAGGACTTATTGCTCTAGGGTTAGAAGAAGAGAGGATTGTTAACGAGTAGGGTCAGAAAGAAAGATGGTAAAAATTCATTCGATGGGTAGGGTAAGAAAGAAAGAGCGGAAAGAAAGAGCGGTAAAAGTACGAAGGTAAAAAACTTAAAAGTTATATACAGGAAGTACCCGTTCCGAATCGGGTAGGATCGGTTCGGGTCGGATCCATTCGGTTCGGGTTTCGGGTCGGGTCTGTTCGGATGGACCACGATCCGGCATCGATCCGAAAGACGATCGGATCTGATTGATCCTACTCAATCCGCACCGATTTAGGCTGTCGATTCGGTTCTGATCGGGTCTGATCGGGTCGGATCCACCGGATCGGGTCAAGAATGCCCAGCTCTATGTATCGGCCTTTACGGGCGTATCATAACGGATACAAAACACCTTGTCAGTAGGCCATGTGCCCAATAGATTAAGAGTCTAGTGACACACATGTTACACATGCAACTCTTGGAAGGATTTTAGATGTAATCCAAGCTTTCACCTTGGATTTCAAACCTCCTCTTTGAGGGGATTTGAAACCCCCAGTTACTTTATGGTGCCAAACATACCAATCCCCTCAAACCCCCGTGCCAAACGACCCCTTAGAACTGTTCTTTTATGCAATTCCAATTTTAATAATCTAGTGATTTAATAAATATTAGGAATCTCCAATGTCGTTCTAAGTAGCCACTCAGACAACAGCAAAAGTAAACAAACATGTGCTTGAGAGTGTTTGCATGTTGCACCCTGTTAAAGAAGGGAGACGCCAACAAAATGGAAGGAAATATTATGCTTCGAATTTTGCATGTCTAACACTTGGAGACATACATGCAACACACAAAACCTTTTTGGCAGTGGCAGGTGTTATGAGAAATATCCAAGGAGAAAATTCAGCACATCTGCACTTGCTTGAAATAAATAAAAAAATATAAAATATAAAAAAAAAAGTAATAATATTGAGTAACCACTCGAAGGTTTTATAACCAAAGCCTTTGAAATGACATAAATTAAACATCCTAAAATATTGATGTGACCAACTACAAAGAACCATAGGACTTCCTTAAATTCTCATTTAGTCAAAAGGAAAAAAGAAAAAGGATGATGAAAGGAAAACCATAGATTCTTGCACTAATTCTAGTCGCACAAAGCATTAAGTGGCACAAATTCAGGTGTGGGTGCAAGGAAGTGTTTATTTCAAAATGTTCTCAAGCATATAAGGCCAAGAGAGGAAGAGCAAGTGCTAGCACAAGCCCAAAGTGTGATTCAAAGTAAGAGAAACACCTGGTAAGAAGGATAATGCAGGGGCATTTTCACATCGGGCTCGAGTGGGGTGGCCTGTGGGATGCAGGGGCACACTCAGGGTTGGTGGCCTGTGTGAGGCGGGTGGCTCGTGTGAGGCAAGCCCCATCCATGCCAAGCGGGTGGCTCGTGTAGCGGAACCCATGTGAAGTGGGGCACACAAGGGGGGTTCGACCGAGGTCCTAACTCATGAGATGTGGAGCCTAGGCTATGAGATAAAGGGATTGATTCGTCATGCTCTATCAGTTCGAGCTTTTAGAGCAAGCGGTTAATTGTCCTATATCAAAGTGGTATCAGAGCGGGAGGTCTCGTGTTTGAGACTCCTCACCAAGGGTGATTAATACAGGGGCATTTTCACACCGAGCTCGAGTGGGGTGGCCCGAGGGATGTAGGGGTACACTTGGGGTGGGCGGCCCATGTGAGGCGGGCCCCATCTGTGTGAAGCAGGTGGCTCGTGTGAAGTGGAACCCATGTAAAGTGGGGCCCATGAAGGGGGTTTGGCCAAGGTCCTAACCCATGAGATGTGGGGCTTGGGCTATGAGATAAATGAATTGATTCGCCATACTCTATCAGTTCGAACTTTTAGAGCAAGCCGTTAATTTTTCTGCATCAAAGGATCCAGCAACTAAGAACTAATCCCACAATATTATTTTGTGATGATATCCTACGAGCCATGTGTTGAAAATCCAAATTTGTGTGGGCTTGTATGGACACAAAGGAATAGACACCTGGGTTTCTTTTTATGAATAACTAAATATTTTATTATAAGAAAAAGAAGATGATACAAAGAAGCAAGGGAAAGCAAACATCCCACATATGGCATAACAACTGGCAACAACTAATCCTGCTTGGGAAACAAAGTACAAAAAGAAAAATCAAAGCCCTTTCTCTGAGTGAATGATTGTACTTAAAAGAGGTCTTATTGACCCCTTCTTTCACCAGGGTGTCTGCTTGAGAATTAACCTAGAAATGAACATGGGAGAATGAGATAGAAATTGATGTGCACAAGTCAGAACATTCCTTGATATTTGCAACACCAATGGACCATGGCCAGATTTTGCCCATTACTCAAAAAGGTCCTCATGTATAAGTATAAAACAGAAAATGAGATTTTGCTTCCAAACATGGTAGATAGCAGCATTTCGATATGAAAAAATACATTTCGTTGAATAAAAAAGCTCCAAAAGATAATGTGCTATGTAATAGAATTTTCTTCTTATGTTGTTGTCGATTATTCAATTCTCAATAGACCTAACAACATGATTTCTAGTAAATGCAATCAGTATTAATTAATCTATTTGCACATAGTCATTCAAATCATTGATTCAGTGCAACCACTAGAAATGATAATTGAGGAATATGTTGAGAATGATGAATGATGACAAACACACATTTTGTCACATAAGAAATGTATAGTTTGAGAACAATGTGGAAGTGTTTAACCTCTATGGTTGACATTTAAAGACTCTTCTTCCTGAAGCTTACGCCGATAATCTTGATCAAATCTGTCCAATGTATTTAACTCATGGTACAATTCCTATAAATGGAAAATGTGTTAGTTTTTCTCTGCAAAAGGCCAAAAGCATAATGCCTAAATAAGTTCTCATGACTATAAAATCAATATGCTGATATTGAACGATAGACATAAATCATACTACAAACTTAATGCATCCACAGATCATACTAGTAATAATGTTGGCCATCGTTAATAAATTATCCAAACAAATCAACAAGCTCTCCATGAATTTGACTTTAAAAAATAGAAATTATAAGGAAAATTAACTTGAGTAAAAATAAACACCATTCATTTTACTTTTAACAATATGAGACACCTAATCAATTGCGTAAAATAAATAAAGATATAAATAAATCAGAAAAATAAAAAATCCAAAGGGAAAAAGTTTAAAAATAAAAAAATAAAAAAATAAAAAATTAACTCATCATTTCATACAGGAAGAATAATGTCCTTGACACAATGACTTGCACACAACAATTGATCCAGACCATTGGTCTGTTGGGACCCATCGTGGATGGAATCATTCGGTTATGAACTTAGGGGAAACGAAAAGAAAAGAAAAGAAAGCGTACCTGTCTTCTTCGAATTAGGGACGACCGAACTTGTTGCCGTGGGGTTAGAAGAAGAGAGGATCGAGGGATAGCAGGACTTATTGCTCTAGGGTTAGAAGAAGAGAGGATTGTTAACGAGTAGGGTCAGAAAGAAAGATGGTAAAAATTCATTCGATGGGTAGGGTAAGAAAGAAAGAGCAGAAAGAAAGAGCGGTAAAAGTACGAAGGTAAAAAACTTAAAAGTTATATACAGGAAGTACCCGTTCCGAATTGGGTAGGATCGGTTCGGGTCGGATCCATTCGGTTCGGGTTTCGGGTCGGGTCTGTTCGGATGGACCACGATCCGGCATCGATCCGAAAGACGATCGGATCTGATTGATCCTACTCAATCCGCACCGATTTAGGCTGTCAATTCGGTTCTGATCGGGTCTGATCGGGGCGGATCCACCGGATCGGGTCAAGAATGCCCAGCTCTATGTATCGGCCTTTACGGGCGTATCATAACGGATACAAAACACCTTGTCAGTAGGCCATGTGCCCAATAGATTAAGAGTCTAGTGACACACATGTTACACATGCAACTCTTGGAAGGATTTTAGATGTAATCCAAGCTTTCACCTTGGATTTCAAACCTCCTCTTTGAGGGGATTTGAAACCCCCAGTTACTTTATGGTGCCAAACATACCAATCCCCTCAAACCCCCGTGCCAAACGACCCCTTAGAACTGTTCTTTTATGCAATTCCAATTTTAATAATCTAGTGATTTAATAAATATTAGGAATCTCCAATGTCGTTCTAAGTAGCCACTCAGACAACAGCAAAAGTAAACAAACATGTGCTTGAGAGTGTTTGCATGTTGCACCCTGTTAAAGAAGGGAGACGCCAACAAAATGGAAGGAAATATTATGCTTCGAAATTTGCATGTCTAACACTTGGAGACATACATGCAACACACAAAACCTTTTTGGCAGTGGCAGGTGTTATGAGAAATATCCAAGGAGAAAATTCAGCACATCTGCACTTGCTTGAAATAAATAAAAAAATATAAAATATATAAAAAAAAAAAAGTAATAATATTGAGTAACCACTCGAAGGTTTTATAACCAAAGCCTTTGAAATGACATAAATTAAACATCCTAAAATATTGATGTGACCAACTACAAAGAACCATAGGACTTCCTTAAATTCTCATTTAGTCAAAAGGAAAAAAGAAAAAGGATGATGAAAGGAAAACCATAGATTCTTGCACTAATTCTAGTCGCACAAAGCATTAAGTGGCACAAATTCAGGTGTGGGTGCAAGGAAGTGTTTATTTCAAAATGTTCTCAAGCATATAAGGCCAAGAGAGGAAGAGCAAGTGCTAGCACAAGCCCAAAGTGTGATTCAAAGTAAGAGAAACACCTGGTAAGAAGGTAATGCAGTGACATTTTCATACAAGGTTCAAGTGGGGTGGCCTGTGGGATGCGGGGGCACACTCGGGGTGGGTGGCTCGTGTGAGGTGGGTGGCTCGTATGAGGCCGGCCCCATCCGTGTGACGTTGGTGACTCATGTAATGCGAAACCCATATGAAGTAAGGTCCAAGAGAGAGGTTTGGCTGAGGTCCTAACCCATGACATATAGGGCTTGGGTTATGAGATAAAGGGATTGATTCATCATGCTCTATCAGTTCAAGCTTTTAGAGCAAGTAGTTAATTGTCCTCTATCAAAGCGGTATCAGAGTGGGATGTCTCGTGTTTGATACTCTTAACCAGGGATGATTAATGCAGGGGCATTTTCACTCGGGCTCGAGTGGGGTGGCCCGAGGGATGTAGGGGTACACTTGGGGTGGGCGGCCCATGTGAGGCGGGCCCCATCTGTGTGAAGCAGGTGGCTCGTGTGAAGTGGAACCCATGTAAAGTGGGGCCCATGAAGGGGGTTTGGCCAAGGTCCTAACCCATGAGATGTGGGGCTTGGGCTATGAGATAAATGAATTGATTCGCCATACTCTATCAGTTCGAACTTTTAGAGCAAGCCGTTAATTTTTCTGCATCAAAGGATCCAGCAACTAAGAACTAATCCCACAATATTATTTTGTGATGATATCCTACGAGCCATGTGTTGAAAATCCAAATTTGTGTGGGCTTGTATGGACACAAAGGAATAGACACCTGGGTTTCTTTTTATGAATAACTAAATATTTTATTATAAGAAAAAGAAGATGATACAAAGAAGCAAGGGAAAGCAAACATCCCACATATGGCATAACAACTGGCAACAACTAATCCTGCTTGGGAAACAAAGTACAAAAAGAAAAATCAAAGCCCTTTCTCTGAGTGAATGATTGTACTTAAAAGAGGTCTTATTGACCCCTTCTTTCACCAGGGTGTCTGCTTGAGAATTAACCTAGAAATGAACATGGGAGAATGAGATAGAAATTGATGTGCACAAGTCAGAACATTCCTTGATATTTGCAACACCAATGGACCATGGCCAGATTTTGCCCATTACTCAAAAAGGTCCTCATGTATAAGTATAAAACAGAAAATGAGATTTTGCTTCCAAACATGGTAGATAGCAGCATTTCGATATGAAAAAATACATTTCGTTGAATAAAAAAGCTCCAAAAGATAATGTGCTATGTAATAGAATTTTCTTCTTATGTTGTTGTCGATTATTCAATTCTCAATAGACCTAACAACATGATTTCTAGTAAATGCAATCAGTATTAATTAATCTATTTGCACATAGTCATTCAAATCATTGATTCAGTGCAACCACTAGAAATGATAATTGAGGAATATGTTGAGAATGATGAATGATGACAAACACACATTTTGTCACATAAGAAATGTATAGTTTGAGAACAATGTGGAAGTGTTTAACCTCTATGGTTGACATTTAAAGACTCTTCTTCCT
The DNA here is from genome assembly GCF_029962835.1 of Magnolia sinica. Lineage (NCBI taxonomy): Eukaryota > Viridiplantae > Streptophyta > Magnoliopsida > Magnoliales > Magnoliaceae > Magnolia > Magnolia sinica. The sequence continues at coordinate 96,525,157 of NC_080574.1, forward strand.
GAAGCTTACGCCGATAATCTTGATCAAATCTGTCCAATGTATTTAACTCATGGTACAATTCCTATAAATGGAAAATGTGTTAGTTTTTCTCTGCAAAAGGCCAAAAGCATAATGCCTAAATAAGTTCTCATGACTATAAAATCAATATGCTGATATTGAACGATAGACATAAATCATACTACAAACTTAATGCATCCACAGATCATACTAGTAATAATGTTGGCCATCGTTAATAAATTATCCAAACAAATCAACAAGCTCTCCATGAATTTGACTTTAAAAAATAGAAATTATAAGGAAAATTAACTTGAGTAAAAATAAACACCATTCATTTTACTTTTAACAATATGAGACACCTAATCAATTGCGTAAAATAAATAAAGATATAAATAACTCAGAAAAATAAAAAATCCAAAGGGAAAAAGTTTAAAAAAAAAAATAAATAAATAAAATTAACTCATCATTTCATACAGGAAGAATAATGTCCTTGACACAATGACTTGCACACAACAATTGATCCAGACCATTGGTCTGTTGGGACCCATCGTGGATGGACCATGCCCAAAATTTCCCAAATACAAAGATTGAAACCACCAATCATTGGCCTTTGAATGTGGAAGATAATAACAACCATTCTTGGGCCATTTCACAGTTGGTGTACCTATTTTATTTTTATCAGTGAGTTGTTCTATTTATCTTCAACATCTATTGGCATACAAGAAATTGAAATATTAGGATTGTTTTGTCCTGGAGACTTTTGGGCCAATGTTCATCCGTCGTAGCGCCAGACAGATCAATGGTCAATGGTCCTTGACACATGTTTTTCTTTAGCTTCCAATATATTATCCCATAAAGCATGGTTGGTCTTATAGCTATCCTATAAAATTTCCCTTTCAGTTTGAGTGGTACACAACAATCGCATAATATTCCAAAGGCACATCTCCCTTTCTTCCACACGGCTTGAATTATATGGGTAACATCCTTCTCAATCTCTCCACTCTCATGAATTATTGACCTAAGGTATTGAAAGTGGCCATTTTGGGAAACTTCTTAGTCAACAATGTTAATTAATTCCTTGTTTTCACTATTATTACTAAAATTGCACTCCATGTATTCTGTTTTAATCCAACTAATTTTAAATCACTCAGATTCTCAAGCATCCCTCCATAAATCTAGTTGTGTTTACACCCTCCTTCGTCACATCAATCAAAACTATGACGCAAACAACATACACCATGAGATCTCTTACTGCAAATACCTCGCCAACTCGTCCATAACCAATGCTAAAAGGTATGGACTCAATGCCAATCCCCGGTACATGCCATGGTAGTTGGGAATGATGTTTTCAATATCAGTATCGACAAATGTATCGCACCTCGAGATACAGAAGCATATCATGTATCACATGGGAAATATCGAATGTACCGTTGTTTTTGGGAAACATTGGGTAATTGATCGAATTTTTCAATGAAATTTTGAGGATGTTAAAAAAGACATCCTTACACCCTCAGAACTCAAAAGATTACAAAAATCAAGTACACACAATAAGTTTTCTTTGTATAGGGTACTAAGCTATGTGCTATAAAATAGAAGTGATGCAACTGTATTAAAAAGCAATTCATATAAAATAATAAATAAAGAAATCACTAATATTTCTATAATTCGTATCACTTATCAGCACATTCAATGTACTAAATACTAACACTAGATATGTTCTACAATATATGGCGCATTTATTTTAAAAAATATTTTTTAATTAGTTTTTCATAATTTAAAAATAAAAATAAAAATAACTTTTGGTAATAAATAAACAAGTGTGGCTGATGTTAAGATCAGTATACACTCATAAATACAAAATATTAGGCCTGCAAAACATCTAGTCAATCTAATTGTTTTCAAATAAAATTATTTTTAATTAATTTTCAACTGTTTTAATTAAGAATATTTTTTTTAAAAAGTTCCGTCAATTTGTAGATCAGCCTCAAAGCACTCTAATGTGATTTTTTTCAACCTCTAATTGCAAGTTAAATGGGTGAAATTGAGGAAATTTCGGATTTTCCCAATTTTTCCAAATTCAAAAATCCCACAAGACAGATTTTTTGGGATTTTTGGCGATTTTTCCAATATTTTTGTAAAGGGGATTGATGCAATTAAGGTATCATCAACACATTGTGATACATTATTTGTGAGACGTTGCGATACATAGTAATACATTGTGATACATTATGATATATAGCAATACATTGTGATATATCAACCAATACTAGGAAGTTTCCCAACTACAGCCCAGTGTTGTATCACTACTATGCTATATTGATAATATCGGCCGACATCAATCATAGGTTGAGAATTCACTTGTCTCTCCACTTATGGACCTGCGGTCCTCACATCTGTTACCACTCCCTGATACATAACCTTAACCACATCAATATATCCTTATACATTTTTTACGAATCAAGTACCTCTTGTTTCTTTAAAAAGAAAGGGACTAGAAAGAATGAGCGTACAAAATAAACGAGCAATTTGATATGTTTGGGATTTTTTTCCAATGCAAAGAATTTTTTTTCAGCAAGGAAACCAAAGATACGGCACCAAAGAAATAGTAATGCAAGGGAAACTGACGAGGGATTAACAGTCGTAGAATAAGGATGCTCTCCTTCCACCACAACCATCAAAATCTTATGTTTTGATTTTGCAAATGGGTGTAAATCTGGTCAAAATTGATTTATAATAATACCATACCGCTAAAATGAGGAGAGGAGAAAGTGAACACACCCACCCCCGAACACTCGTGCACATATCGCAAAACAGCCCTCAGAAAGGGTTTGTATGCATGTAATGGGCCTAAGTCGATACATCAAAGAAATAGCTGTGCAAAGGAAAGAGCAAGAATGCTCTCATTCCCCTACAACCATCAATATCTCATGTTTTAATTTTACAAATGGGTGTAAATCTGGTAAAGTGAACACCCCTGCAAAACAGCCCTCATAAAGGGTTTATGTGGATGTGATGGGCCTGGGCCAATACAACATCAAAGAAATAGACATGCAAAAGAAAGATCGTGGTGGCACACGCACGCATGCGCACACACATCACAAAACCGCCCTTGTAAAGGGTTTATATGCATGTGATGGGCCTGGGTCAATACAGCATCAAAGAAATAGACATGCAAAGGAAAGATTGTGGGGATTCCCACACCACTAAAATGAAGAGAGGAGGAGAAAGTGAACACACGGCCCCACACGTGCACACATATCACAAAAGAGCCCTCATTAAGGGTTTATATGCATGTAATGGGCCCAGCCAATACAACAACAAAGAAATAGCCATGCAAAGGAAAGAACGTGGAGGATTAACCGTAGAACAAGGATGTTCTCATTCCCCTACAACCATCTAAATCTTATGTTCTGATTTTGCAAATGGGTGTGAATCTGGCCGAAATTTGGTTTCTAATAATCCCCCACCACTAAAATGAGGAGAGGAGAGGAAATTAAAACAAAGATCAAACCATTTAAATAAAGATCTCACACAGAGTTAGGATCGCTGCCACATTTAGGAGTCTAGGGAGCAAGGATCGTCACTGTTAGGCCCATTAAATTTTTGTTTTATTTTCTTTTTTCTTTGTTAAGAAGTTGGAACTATTAGATTAATAATCTGGATCTCCAACAGTGAGCCCCACATGTTCAATTCAGAGCTCGAGGACACTACAAATCCTTGGGTGAGGATCATATTAACTCTTTAATTAGCACCATTTTAAGAGACCCTTCCAAGCTGTGAGCAAAGATCAGATCTGCAGAAAGAACTTTAGCATCTGCCAGCAAAGAACAATTACATATGAGAAAGAAAACTGATTTAAAATTTAAGTGAATTAAGATATTCCTTATTTCATTTGAAAATTAATTGAGCATCCTCTTAATAAAATAAAAGTAAAACTTTCATTTGTAGCATGTAGCACAGATGTAGGACAAGACCACAGGCTAACAAGATAATTTTTTAATTTCTCCTATTCAACAAGTTCCACATTTGGAAACAAAGAAGGAAGAAGAAGATCATAGAGCAACCATTCAATTACCAAAGCAATAATGAGGAGCAAGGAAAGCAGAGACCCTTCAGTTGGCATTAGAGTATACTTACTGAAGTATGCTGAGCCAACATAATCAGTTGTTGCATTGTTGCTTCTGCCTCTTCTTTAAGCTGCTTATGGGATGAAACATCAGAATCCAATCTGACAAACCAAACAAGTATTTCAAAATTTTGAACTTCTGTCATAAGTGAATGTTAGGAACCAACATATTTGTGAAAGAGATTTGCTAGAACCTCTTGGAGATGTGCCTCACTCGTCAACAGCATCCTTACTGAGACATGACACTAAAAGGAAATCAGAACTGTCAACGTGATGGGCAACCACCAGGTAAAAAAAAAAAGGGGGGGGGGGGGGGGGGATATATAAGATATTGACAGCAATCAGACTAGGCCCCCCATAAGCAGTCAAGAAAAGACAGGTTGAAAGAAGTTGAGAGAAAAACAAAAAAGATCAATGGTTCACTCTCAACGGGTGAAAAAAGTAACACCCAGATCCATAGCTCAAGTGGTAGACTGAATGAAAGATACCTCGTTTCAACACTGAGGTCTTGGTATCGATCCCTAGTGGGGGTGGCTAACAGTGAAGTGTGAACTAACAGTGGGGTGTACTAACAAGCTAACAAAAAAAAAAAGAGTGAAAAAAGTACACAGTTCCTTGGATTTTTAAATCACTGTTACTTTTAGATATGGCCTGCCCAAATGGTTGCCCATCATCAGATGAACAATTCTGATTGCCCAAGATGTGCTGCATGTACAGTGGATATGCCAAGAGGCTCTCACGACCTCTCTAGCTTCTCTCTTAAAGGAATAACTCCTGCCCAGTTAGGACATGACCTTTTACATTATGACGAAGTACACTACAAACTGTCTACCTTACTTTTGAAAATAGCGACCAAGGTTGTGCCACTGAGGATCTTTGCATAGGTCCCCAAACCTAACTACTTCTTTGGAAAACACATCCAACTCCTCCCTGTAGAAAGCAAATATGCAAAGTGAGCTCTGAACAAATAGAATGCTAGTGCTATGGACCTGTTTGGTAGACACCTAAAGATGAGTTCATCTCATTTTAGTTAAAGTAATTTTATATTAGATGTCTTGATTTCTAATACATAATGAGTTCATGTTAATAGTAATTATGCAATAGATATCTAAATCTGTAATACATAATTACTGATAACTAAAATGACATGAACTCATATTTACTCATCTACTAAACAGGACCTAAGACTAATTCCAAGGTGCTATAAGTAAACAGGGGTAAGATCAGTCCACAATATAATTCAAACTACAAAGCTTTGAGCATACGCAAGTTACTCTCTGAAGCCACCTTTTGTCAGCAGCAGCAATGCTGAGAAGTTCATCCATATCTGTAGATACTAGTCGTTGTACTCCCTCTGAATGTAAAATGTCTTTCATCAAGAACTGGATGTTTTCCGTTGAAAGAGATTGCAACAAATTTGCTCCTTTGGCTATTGTATTAGCTACTTCAAATGCCAAGATAAATATTTTATTTCCTCGTGTTGCCATCCCAGAAACAAATCCACTGCTAGTGTGTAAATTCGACATGCTACTTCCGAGCGTATCTAGAACTTCCATGGCCCGCTCTAGACCGACGACGCCAGCCCTTCCCAGACGTGAGCCTATTTCGGGTGCCTACAAAATGCAATTATACTTGAGGCTAACACAGTTACAGGCTAAAAGAGATGCAAGATGAATCAATAGTTATACTTCTCAATCAGTACAAGCCCATTCTATAAAGGTCAATCAAGTACTTCTCAAAAGTCAAATACGATATGTATATATACATACATATGTATGTATGTGTATTGTCCAGATGAAGGAAATGTCTCATGATAGTAATTACCAAGGAGCATCAACACTTAACCCCACTGAACTGCCAATACAAGGAAGATTTCACTTGATACTGAAAATCCAAATATGAGCTCAATCAATTATGTGACCCTGTGAATTATCCACCCTGATAGGGATTCTTGGCAGTAGACAAAATCACTGCCATCTTTCTCAGCACAGTGTTATAACCAGTAGAAGATAATAACAATACAATGAGAAGTGCTAGAACACTCACTTCGCACATTAGTGATTCAGGACAGAACACATAAGAAGAGAATATGAGATTTTGCATGAGGTTCAGTTTTTAGACCATACAAATCGCAATAACTGTGCATCTACATAAATAAAACGACCGAGCAATTGCTCGGTGAATGTTTTAAAGCCAGGTAGTGTCTCTTGTCTTCTTTCAAGCTAAGCAATCAATGCATGATGACAATTGACAAGTTCATGAAACTCCTTAAAAACTGTGTATTGATTTGCGAGAACAGATATGCCAGCCACAGCCACACAGTGCCATTTTGAGTGATGGTGGCAATTACAGTGACTATTAACTATCCGCAGATCGGCGTGCAGTGCATTACTAAGGATGAGTACCATTGATACATTCGAGAGTACATGGCTGGGTATCATCATCTCATGAGCTGGACAACATACTGCAGTTATGTAGAATAACAGTATTATCACCTCCCCAGTACAGATAGGGACGAAACTTTGGGCTGCCCCATAACTCCATGTGGATCTAAGGCCATGGTCTATTGGTTTGTTCCTTTTAGTATTTGGTCATATTGCTTGTATTTTATGATATTTGAATGATATTAACTCATTTTGGATATAGTTGCATCACTTATGGCAAAAAACACTGTTTTGTCCCCTAAACAATGGAAAACTATTATGCCCAGTGTTTTTCTTTCTTTCTTTTTTTTTTTTTTTTGTTCTAAGAATGTAAGCAATGTTTCTTTTAACATCTCTTGAAGTTTCACAAAAAGACACCACCATTTTCCTAAAGTTTTGGCTTTGTTTCCATTAGACCATGATGCATTACACGAGACAACTTACAAGCAATATTTCCCTACGTTTACCATGACATTTTCACATCCCAAAGGTGTGATATTTAGTGCAATACTGATAATTTGAACACTGGATGGACAGCTATTTGAAGGAAATATTCCCCACCTTCCTTGTGGAATAGAAATAGTGGGAAGCATTAGATGTTGCACACAAGCAATACAGTTCATCCATCATGGAGACAAGCTTGAGTTTTGGCAAGGCCCAAAAATAGTTTTTTTTTTAAAATCGCCATTTCAGCCTATCTCCTTTTCTCTTTCATAGGAAATGATTCCCCTTCTTCTAGAAAGTGCACTCCATCTACACTCTAGAATCCTGACTCAAGGAAGATCAATATTCATTATTCATGAGCACTCTGATTCTGACTTAGTGATTCTCAAATTAGACAATTACAGTCTTATCTATTCCCTCCATATTCACTTCAAGAAAAGTTTCTTCCAACACCTAGATCCACAGGACTGCCACACTTCATCACCGTCAACTAACTGATATGTCATCAACTTCTGCCTGCTAGGCCTGAGCCTCTCAGGTTGGGGACTTGCTCTCCCAACCCTCGCCTTGGAAAAAAGTGTGCCATCTTCTTCCTAAGCACCTAAGAGGGCAATTTCACTGTGTATGTCACATATTATTATTTGAGAACTGATAATATACAACTGGCCATATGGTACAACTCATTTTCTAGGCCTTCTGAAAAAGTTAGATATTTTCTCTTATTACTTTCAAGTTCCAAAGCAACCCCTTACTCCATTCATTGTAAGAAGCACACTTTTAGAGCCTTTCATTGTTGAAGAAACTTACTACCAAGAACCCTTCAAAAGTATAATGATATGGCCAATTGATAATATCGATGAAAATCTAGATATGTGCATCAATGGAATAGCCTTATACCATCTAAAGGCTAGAAGGGCCCTCACTTAACAGGAGAGTCACTCCCTCGACAGATGATCAAGAATCCAATCAAACCATTGAGCATCCACTGTTGTTCCCATCTTCCAGCATGATTCAATTTCACTGAAGAAAGCTTGGATTCAATCAAAAGGATGCAAGAGTAGAGAATGGCATAAGCATTTTTTTTAATGAACTTCGACAACTAGCAAAATAAATGGTAATATGTGTTCCATATTCCTGGATACTAATCTAGACTTCATTGTGCCCCATCATTTCACATTTGCAAATACATATTTAGAATGGCTTCCGCCTCACTTGTCTTTGTTCTTTCTTTTCTCTACTATTCCCACATCCATGTTCTAATTAGATGTTCTAGGAAAACCTTAGGCAACTCACTCTGTTCTCTCAAACAACTAGAGACATCAGATCAGAGTGGAGAATCTTAACACGAGTGAATCACTGCTTTTGTATACCTTTTCATACCATTGAAGTTGAGTCATCAACCTAGTCTTTCCTCAATCCAATTTTATACCCATGAAGTTGAGTCATCAACCCAGTCTTTCTTGAAAGAAATCATAATAAGACCAAGAACTGAATGAGATGTGATAACATTTTAACACCCAAACCAGGGCCCACAGTCAGCCCGGGTTGGATAGGAACCGGCCACAAAATGGACTGGATGACTTAAAACTCAGGCGTCGGGTTAATTAGCGTACACACAAACATAAAAATTATTTGTTAATCACTATGCAGTTTTTAGGAAAAAAAAAAGATCTGTTTCTCCAAATCGCTAATTATTCCTACTTTCTCGTGTCTTATTTTCCAGAGCTGCAGCTAAATGCAGTCCCAACCTTCCATTCCGAAATTTGGTAACACCACATGGAGTATGGGTTTAAATTATTAAAGCAACGTCCCATTTCTATCTAATAACTAGCAAAAACCAAAACTGCAAGAATTCAAGAAAATATTACCTTAGAAGGCCCGGTCTGAGCCGGAGTAGCTCCGTTAGACTCACCAGGTTCAGATAACGCCAGCTCCCTCGAATCAAACTCATGGGTAGATTTCACGAAATCTGGCGGAAGATGGACATCTTTCAACTGCTTCTTATTGATGTTCTGCACAGTCCTGAGATTAGGTGATGGATGTTGAAAATCCTTGCTAGCGATGGTCGGAATTATGGGATTCCGTTCCAGAATTATTCCCCTCGAGCAAATCCCGCCCATTACAAATCACAAATTCCAGATATTTTTCCTTTAAAAAAAAAAAAAAATTCTAGATGAATCCTACGGAATTGATGAAAGATAGGGGAGATAGGAAAGATGGAGAGCATGGGGGAAGAAATCCCGTGTGTGGAATGAATGCATTTGCAGAGAGAGAGACGAGAAGACTTTCTCTCAGACTCCCATCTTCTAGATGAATGACGAATGGATGGATTGGATTTTGGCGATAGTTAGTATGAACGGGAAAGCGGGGCCCACCTAGCCGTCGTGGTTAGGTGAAGGTCGTCAATGCTGTTAACTGAGGAATAGGTGGGTATTACGAGAATACCCCCGGAAATGGGCGAAAGTGGCGGGATTCAAAGTTGGAAGGTAGTGCGAAAGGCAGTTGAGATTCTTGTCCGGCTTCCAGTCTCCACTCCACCTGTCCAGGTTATGTTAATCAGCCTGCCATGTTTATGAGGATTCTGACCGATTGGACTTCTCTATGCTTCTGTATCGTGATGAAATTCAAGTCCATCTAAGAGCCCGTTTGGACGGGATTCAATTAGGTGCGGCACCTATCGTGTGCCCACCTTCATGTATGTATTCTAAATCTACGCCGTCAATCCGTTTTTTTTTTTTTTTTTTTTGAGATTATTCTAAAATATGATCCCAAAAATGAAGCAGATCTAAATATCCTTTAGACCATATTATACGAAACAGTGTTTATAGAACGTTCCACCGTTAAAAACGTTGTAGGGCCCATCGTAATGTTTATTTTCCATCGAATCTGTTGATAAGGTTAAAAAATACTGGATGACTGGAAAAAAAATAAATATGAGATTTATCCAAAACTTTTTTGGCCCACAAGAAGCTTTTAATAGTAAATCACCACTTTTTCCTATGGTATGATCCATCTGAGATTTGGATCTGCTTCGTTTTGGATTCATGCAATAAAATAATCTGAAAAAAACGAGTGGACGGCGTGGATGTAGAATAGATACATCAAGGTGGCCTCCACTGTAAGGGCCGCACCGTCCGGGGTGAGTCTGCGGCCGCACATGATCCGCTCTGGAAGTCACCTCAAAGGGATGCTTTTTGCCACCTCAACGCGTTTTGAGTTTTGAGCCAAATAAGTCTTACGTTATGTTCAGTAAAAGAAACATTAGAAAGCGGACTCACCGAAATCGACCTGTTTAATAAACAAAAAAAAAAAAAAAAAGGGTCGCGGTTCCTGCGACGGAAAGGTCGGTGGGGCCCACCGTAATGTTCGTGAGAAATACACCTGCCCATCCATTTTACCTGATCTTGTTAATACATGGGCCCAAAAATAATCAGATCCAAAAACTCAAGTGGATGCGTGAAAGAAAAAGTGGTTGTTGAAGCCTCCCTGATCTACCGTGATGTTTATATGTCATTCATACTGTTTATAAGATTATTTATACTGGGATGAACTGATAATATAAAAATATTAGACTGATCTAAAACTTTTGTGCCCTTACAAATGCTCCAACGTGATGTCAGACATCATTATTCCCTGTCATGTGGCCCACTTAAGTTTTGGATGTGCTCTATTATTGAGCCATGTTGTAACATGGTCTGAAAAAAAGAAAAGAAATGGACGTCATGGATTTATGGAGGAAGTTCCTGTGATAAGGTTTGGGCAGGCGATACCTATTATAATAATAATAATAAACTACGGTTGTGATAACTCATTTGGCATAAACCTCGTTTTCATAAGAGGATGATTTTGCCTGGCCTATGGAGTTTCGTTTCGAGCGGACGCGGATTTCCCGCAAGAGCGTTTGGCACGAAGTTCCTGCTCAATGATGATGGGTGGGGTCCACAGATATTCGTGAAAAATCCACTCCGCTTATAAAATTTTCCAGCTATTTTTAGGATATTCTCAAAAAAAAGGAGGTTAATCCAAAACTCAAGTAACTCACACAAGAGGGAAAATTGGGTACCTTTGAAACATTCATAAGATCCACCTTGATGCTTATATTCCATCCAAACTGTTTATAAGGTAATTCCTACTAAGATGAAGTGAAAATCTAAAAAATTTGGCCTTATTTATAGCCATAAGAATGTTTCAACGGTGCTCACTGAATCTTCACTATTTCCTCTAATGTAGCCAACTTGAGTTTTGGATCCACCGAAATTTTGGTGAGATGGTCCAAAAATGAGTCCACAAAACTGATGAACGAGGTGAATTTCTCACAATCATCTCGGTAGACCCCACCTAGCATCCTTGCGTAGGAACTTGTACGAAAGCCTTTGGCAGGAAATCTGGGTCGGTTTTTTACGGCCGGTCCATAGCTTTAGAAGTCTGTTGTATTCACTTTTTGCCCTCGGTTCCTTGATCCATGCTTAAGCTTTCTTGTAAACAGCTTTCTTGCATTTTTTTTTATTTTTTTTTGGTTCATTAATAAAATCTTATTTACTTAGATAAGAATGTAGGCCTTTACAAACCTTTGACCTAAATATCTTAGCCACCAACTTTTCATATCTAGTTCTTTTAGTATAACCTTCATGTGTGCTGCACATACTTTCCATGTGCAAATTGAGGAAAACAATTTGCATAGATGTTGAATGCATGCCTACAGCTAGCAAAGGAATGACTTAGTCCATATGAGAACCAACCCCCAATTCATAAAAAAAGTCCATGGGCCCCCACTAGGCCAGTGGGATTTGTAAGCGAATTCGGAAACCATTGCTCAGGCAACTCGTGTCATCACCCACGCCATCTACAATAGACAACAGCACGTTACAAAATTGCAATATGCATCGAGGGCGACAAAGCTACCAATCAGGCCCAAGTCAATAATAAACAGTGCCTCCCAAGTCGTTTGTGAGTAAAAGTGCAAAAACTGTGTACAAGGGGGCAATTCAATTGCCGCCCAAATTGCAAATTTTAATAGATCTTAGGATCTCTCTGGAAATTTTTTTGAACAACGGTGAACCAAAAAAAAAAATATAGCACCCAAGTGGCAATCTGATTGCCGTGTAAAGGTATAACATGCATTTCATCTTCCTTAAGAGGTGAAATTACATGTTGTACCACTTATCAAAGTAAATCCATGTTGCCTGGTGTTTTCCAACTGTTTAGATCATGCCACATGGTTTCTTTGCCCTCTAATTTACTACAAATCACAAGATCACCGAGCCAATCTCTATAAATAAAAGCCCACCTCTCTCATTTACACAGACAATATACACTTGGGACGTATTTGATTTTTTGTAAATACACAGAAGCCGTAAATGCAATGCTAATTGCAAGACTCAACTTACACTCGAATGCAGGTGTAAGTGTTTTTAATTTCCAACGTAATCGAAGAGGGATTTTAAATTGCATCAAAATGATCGTTTATAAATACGGTGCTCCACTGTAATCCCACTTTCAGTAACCATCCAACCTTTGTCCTATATACGGTGAAACAACATAAGTCACCCTCCTCTCTTTGGAAGGTCCTTTCTCTATACGCGCTCTGTTAGAGAAACACACTTGGGCTCCGTGGGACCCAATACGTATTCCTATATTAAAAATTAAAAAATTAAAATAAATTAAAATATATATAAATATAAAAAAAAAAAAAACAAAGTCAATAACCTCATGTATTTTAACCTTATCCATCATCATCTTTGCCACCATATACTTTATCATATGGAAAATACGCGGATTGAATAATGATGAAAGGTCAGGTTGGAACTTTGCACACTTCCACAGGTTGGACACAACAGCAGGTTCAATCCCGTGCTCAGAACCCGAGTAAGAAATAAGATTGAACTCGGCATCTCGTTACCAGATCAGAACACCTGCCCAAACACTTGAAAAAGCACTACATCTGTCGATTTCAAGATCCTCGAAGTTCATCAAGAACATCCAGTCCCACTGCTCGACTAAGTAGATAGGTTGGCTTAACCCAGATCACTATGACTTAGGTCGGTGTAACCCAGGTCGACATAGCTCAAAGCGGCACGCCACTCCAAGGTCAGGTCGGCCAAGGCCACCTCGCCCTTCCATTGAACATCTCCACTGGTATAAGATAATTAGATCTCACCCAATAGAGATTCGTCTAAGACCTTCCGGACCTCGGAAGATATCTATGACATGCTCGAACCCCTAAGATCTTTGCCAAGAATCTTGGAAGATCCTCCTGCTAATCCGAGATTTGAATCCACCTTCAATACGCACCTACTAAATAGGAAGATTCCCTCTATGCCACTACCTCTCCTAAATTTGTAAATAAAGTACCTCTAATGGTGAAAGGTATGCACTATCTTTAACCCTAAACCTTCAAACTCTACTAGACCCAGATCATGTTCCTAACTTAGGCATCGGAGGGTCCCCTGCTCTAGTCAAGGTCTTCCATGTCTATTCCTTGTGTAGGTAAATAGGTCCAAAAACGGGTTAACCAGATTTCCGCATCAACAGTTTGGCGCCATCTGTGGGAACGACATTGAAAGCCGTTCTCAACCTATCATATCTCAACAATGGCGAAGGGGAAGAAGAAAGATCCCACCTCCTCTGCTACGCTCGATGTCGCGCCGCCAGACCAATCCGCAAGCCACCGGGATTCCTCTTCCCAGCTACAAGCTAATTTTGCACTTGTATGGCCAGCGCAATGATCCCGGAGTCGAGGAGGACGACTTGTTTCCCTCGAGCAATGAGTTGAGATGATTAATAACAATATGAATTCCATGAAGCAACTGTTGGAACAGCTACAACCCCGCCCCGCACAAAAGGACGGGCTAGTGGTAATGCCAACGATTCGAGAGCTCCTCGAGCCGTTTGATGTGCCCGCTGTCTCTCGTAGGAGCTAGCAACTCGGAACGTCAAGGGCGACACCCTCCCACGTTTCTGAAACTGCAGCATTGGTCACTTCCGACTTATGTCTCGAATTGGATAGGAAAAAGAGAGACAAGACACCCGAAGCCGCAGCTGAAGTCATAACTGAAAGCGCTGACCCCTGGGAGGCTGAACTCAATGACTTTTGATGTCAGATCGGAGACATCCAACAGGCCTACCACTCAAATGTCCCGACCTCAGTGGAAGTAATGCTAGAGGAAACTGAGCCTCCGTTCACTGCCGACATCCTGCACACACAACTCCCGCCGAGGTTCCGTATGCCTTAGATCACCCCGTACTCCGAAAACACCGACCTAGCCAAGCACCTAAAGTCTTTCAGGGCTTGGATGGAATTGCACGATGCATTAACCGTGATCATGTGCCGGGCATTTTTGCTAACCCTGGTAGAAGCAGCTCGGAAGTGTTTCTGACAACTGAAGCCACAATCGATAAGCTCTTTCATACAGCTTAGCAAAGCCTTCATCACCAACTTTATTGGGGGAAAGAAAGCCTCAAACCGACTTCCCAACTCTTCCATATCGTTAAGAAAGAAGGCGAACTACTCAAGGATTACATCAAGCATTTTAACTTGGAAAACGATGCAAGTGCAGGCACATTCGGAGGAGATTGCTCTAACTGCCATGATGGGAGGGCTAAGAGAAGGAAGGTTTCTCTTTTCACTTGACAAAAGTCCTATGACAATGGCCAACCTCCCCAACAGATCCCAGAAACACTCCAACACCAAGGAAGTCGCTAGCCTGCGGAGGGTGTCAAGACACAAGGATAACTCAACCAAGGAAAAGCAGCCCAAAGAGGAGCTGACCTCGACCAACAACAATAAGAGGAGGAAAGACAGCGAACCTCCTAGAGGCCAATACTCGGGCAGACGACCTAACAACAGGTTTAATTCATACACCCCTCTCAACGTGATGGCCGAGCAGGTTCTTATGGAAGTCAGAGATAAACGTATCCTCCAATGGCCAAACAAGATGAAATCTGATGCGGATAGATGGGACAAGCAAAAATACTGCCACTTTCACTGAGACCACATCTACTCAACTAGTAACTATTTCGACCTGAAAGAGGAAATTAAAGCTCTCATCCGTAACGGCCACCTGCACAAATATGTTAACAGAAAAGAGGAATGAGCTGACCTGAAGAGCGAACAACCCATCAACAACGAACCAACTGGGGAAATTCACACGATCTTCGATGGACCTACTGGAGGAGGCGACTCGAATCAAACTTGGAGAGCCAACGTCAGAAGTTTCAGGTGCTCCAGCTCGGAGCACCAAATCCTCGTCACTAGCAGACCCCTGAAAGAGCAGAAGGTAATGCCTGGGAATCTAACCTTCATCGAAGAGGACACCCAAGGTGTTCACGACCCCCATGACGATGCACTCGTGGTAACTATAACAATAGCCAGCCACAAAGTGTTTTCGTATCTTAGTGAACACCAATAGCTCGACAGACATCCTCTTTGCTAAAGTATTCAACAAAATGAGAGTTAGGTGACCTTGCCTCCGAGCCATCAAAACTCCCCTGCTCGTATTCGCAGGGGACAAGGTCATATCAGAAGGATCGGTTCAACTCCCAGTCACAGTTGGAGAAGGGCAGAACTAGACAACGACCATGATCGACTTTTTAGTGGTAGACTGCCCCTCCATTTACAAAGTCATTCTCGAACGACCTTCACTCAACGCTCTTCAGGCTGTCGTGTCAACGTAACACCTCGCGATGAAATTCCCTACCAAACATGGTACCGGACTGGTCAGAAGAGACCAACAAGAAGCTCAACAATGCTATTCGATGGCACTAAGGACAAGGTCACATTAGAAGGATCGATTCAACTCCCAACATCATGCAATGGCAATCACATCTCTCGATCCCTGAGAAGACTCCATTGAAAGAGGGTGCCCCATGGAAGACCTCATGCTTATCTCTCTTAACGACTCTGATCCGACCCGAACGATACAAATCGGCTCATGCCTGACACCACCATTACGAGATGAAGTTGTGAGCCTCCTTCGACGATATGCCAACATCTTTGCATGGTCTCATCAGGACATGCCCAACATTAGCCCAAAGGTTATGGTCCACAGGTTGAATGTCGATCCCGACTATCGACCAATCCGACAGAAACAAAGAGCATTCAAAACCGAACGATATGCTGTAATTAGAGAAGAAGTCAAAAAAATCCTCAACGCCAACTTCATCGAGGAAATTTACTATTTAGACTAGATAGCCAATGTCGTCTTGGTCAAGAAGTCCAATGGGAAGTGGTGGGTTTGTGTTGATTACACTGACCTGAACAAAGCCTACCCCAAGGGAAACTTCCCTCTCTCCAGGATCGACCAACTCGTCGACAACATGGCCAAGCATGAACTCTTAAGCTTCATGGACACCTACTCAAGCTACAACCAAATCGCTATGCATCCATATGACAAGCAGAAGACGACTTTCGTCACAGACAGGAGACTCTACTGCTACCAAGTCATGCCTTTTAGACTGAAGAACGCCAGAGCTACCTATCGAAGGCTCGTCAACAAAATATTTGCCTGCCAGATTGGGCGCTCCATGGAGGTTTAAGTCGATGATATGCTCATCAAGAGCATTAAAGTTGTGGACATATATCCGACTTAAAATAAATGTTCATGATCCTACGAGAATATCAGATGAGGTTGAATCCGAGCAGGTGTGCCTTCGACGTCAGCTCAGAGAAATTCCTCGAAGTCTTGGTCAGCTAGAGAGGAATCGAGGCCAATCCCAAGAAAATCCAAGCTCTGCTCGACATGAGCTCACACAGGAAGACGAAAGAGATCCAATGTCTTATGGGAAGAATATTCGCATTAAACCGCTTCGTATCTCAAGCAACCCACAAATGCCTTCCTTTTTTTAAGCAATTAAAAGAAAAGTAGAAAATAGAATGGATGGAAGAGTGTGAGCTCACCTTTCAGCAACTCAAACAATACCTAAGATTGTTAGCACAGCTCTCTAAGCCCAAGCAAGGAGAGCCATTACTGTTATACCTAGTCGTGTCAACAACGGCAGTTAGCTCGACCCTTATCAGAGAGCAAGAAGGGAAACAACTTCTAGTGTACTACATCAGCAAAGCACTGGTCCCTGTCGAAACCATGCATCCAGACATAGAAAAGCTAGCCCTAGCTCTAGTCATCTCGTCACGTCGCTTACGACCATACTTCCAAGCCCACACCATCGTCGTCCCAACTAACCAACCTCTCCACCAGGTGCTCCAAAAGCCTAAGATATCTGGTAGACTCACAAAATGGGCAATCAAACTAGGTGAGTTCGACATCGAGTATCAGCCCTGGACAACAATCAAAGGCCAAGCAGTGGTCAACTTCATCTCGAGCTTAAACCCGAGAACGACCTACGTCCTGCTAAGCTGAGTCATGACATTCAGTCTGAATCGACCGAACACCAGACGGCCAACCCAGGTCAGCCGACATGGACATTGTATGTTGATGTTTCATCCAATTCTAAAGGCAGGGGGGACGGTATAGTCCTGGAGGCTCCTAACCAAACATGCATACAATATGCCTTGAGATATGGATTTCAAGTATCAAATAATGTAGCAGAATATGAAGCATTGTTAGCTAGGCTCAGGCTGGCAGTAGCCATGAGAGTCCGACATTTGGAGATTCGCAGCGACTCATAGCTCGTCGTCAACCATATAACTAACGAATACCAAGCCAAAAAAGAACAAATGAAAGCCTATTTAGAGAGAGCCCGAGAGCTGATCAGTAAATTTCTGAAGTGCAACATCAGCCTGATCCCCAAGGCAGAGAACTCTAAAGAGGCCATGTTGGCAAAACTACCCTTAGCGGCCAAGGATGACATCCCAAAACTGATCGAGTTTTTAACCAAACCGAGCATCTGAGAACCCAACCCAAGTGCAGTTCTCCCAATAGACTCAGAGCCGACCGGATGAACCCGATAATTGATTACCTCAGAGATGGAAAGTTGCCCGAAAGTCATCCAAAGGCATGTAAGCTTCAAGTAAGAGTGGCCCACTACACCATGATCGGAGATACTCTATACAAAAAAGGATTCTCACTCCCATATCTCAGATGCCTCCGATCTGATAAAGCAGAATATGTTCTAAAAGAAGTCCATAAAGGTATTTGTGACAACCACTCCGGCGGGTGAGCCCTCGCCCACAAGGTCATCCGACAGGGATACCTCTGGCTGACCATCCAATCGAACACGCGAAAGTACGCTAAAAAATGCGACAAATGTCAGTGGTTCACAACAATACCTCGATAGCCTTCTAAACAATTGAATCCTATGACTGGACCATGGCCATTCACCTAATGGGGAATTGACATTATTGGCTCCTTACCAACCGACAAAGGGCAGATTAAATTCGCGATCGTCGCATTCAACTATTTCACCAAGTGGGCCGAGGCTGAACCAATGGCTAAGATCACCAAGCAGAAAATTATGGACTTGGTCTGAAAGAACATCATATGCCAATACGGAATTCCCCCACACTATCATCTCGAACAACAAAAAACAGTTTGACAACAAGCAATTCCGAGGTATGTGCGAAAATCTTAGGATCCAGAATGTCTACTCATCACCCAGGCACCCTCAGGCCAATAGACAAGTTGAAGTGGTCAACAAAATTATCAATAACCACCTCCGGACGAAACTAGAGAAGGCCAAAGGAGCCTAGGCAGAAGTGCTTCCCAACGTCCTCTGGGCATACCCAACTACTTCCCGAACAGCCAGAGGAGAGATCCCTTTCTCTCTGGCTTTCGGCACAGAGGTCGTTATCCCAATTGAGATCAGGCTACCGACAACTTAAACCCGCTCCTACGACGAACAACAGAATGATAAACAAATGGCACTAGATCTCGACCTTATCGAAGAAAGAAGGGAACAAGCCCGGATTAAGGTCGCGATCTAGCAACAACAGGTAGCATGTTTCTACAACTTCAGAGTAAAGATAAGAATGTTCCAAGCTGGAGACCTCATCCTCCCCAGAACCTTCTAAAATACCAAGCAACCTGGCTTGGGTACCTTGAGACCGAACTGGGAAGGACCCTACCTTGTGACGAGCATGAGTCGACCAGTATCGTATCGACTTAAAGACTTGGAATGACAACTCTTACCATATCCATGGAATGCTGAGCATCTTAAGATCTACCATGTATAAGGGCCGACCTAGCCCGAGCCCCCCAAATCTACTTGTACGGGAAGAACAACCCTCACTAATGGGCTAACCCTTCAAGGAGAGTTCAGGCCATGAACTATCACCATTACTCGAGCCGAACAACTTGTGGAGAAAATGATACTCTGAAAATACAGAAGTATCTGACCTACAGAAAGGCTCGGCCAAGAATCATATATTCATAAGGTTAAAACGACCAAGGGTTCAACCTCAGCATAGGATGCCAACATGCTCGTCACAAAATCTACTAATCTGCTAAAAGCGACTAATGCAATAAACCAAAAGTGCCATTTCATTAAAATAACTCAATAGAGTACCTTATAAAAAATCAAAAATTACAAAAAGGGAGAAAGGTAGAATCTTCAGCTCCTAGCTAAAGCAGAATCCTCAGAAGGGCTGACCTCGAAAGAGGACAAGTAGAGCCCGGGATATGCCTTTTTAATCTCTTCTAGGCACTTATCATACCTAGCACTGTAAGGAGTGTCCCTCTCTTCCTCCCACTCTTTCGAGGCCTTCAACTCCTCTGCCACTGCCTACTTAGCCCTCATGAGATCCGCCTCCACTTCCTTCGCCTTCACCTTAATGGCATGCTTAAGTTCGGCATTCTCAGATTTTCGTCGAGCAGCCTTCTCTTGAGCTTCATGAAGAAGTGACTTCGCTCCCTCCAGTTCGGCCTTCTTAGCCTCTAGCTCGACTTTCAACTACTCAGCTTGAGCGAGCAAAGTGACGTTTTTAAAATGAAGTTACTCAGACTCGGTGCTTCTCTGTAAGAGGGCCACTCTACCTCCCTACACTCCGTCTTAAGGTGAAGGATGTCATGACGAGCACTCACGAGGGAAGGGGCGAACTAAAAATAAGCCCACGATTAGAAAACAGAAGCATTGCTTAAAACAAGGCAACCACCGTAAAAGAGGACAACTTACCTTGTAAAAGAGTGCATCCATATGGCCCGTGGCAGCCTCTGGGGATATTTTCATTGCCTGGGAAAACTTGACATCGGGCACATGCCGAGCGATCTAGTGCATGAGGCTCTTTGTCGCAGGGACGATCGACTTCCAGGAGGCTGAGCTCCACGACCTAGGAGCCCAGCCGAGCTGATCAACTGAGATGGAGGCGGAGCCTCATAGCAGGAGGTCGCCTACGCCTCAAGAGGCTGAACCTCAACCATAAAAGCTTCCCCCGCATCGGCCTCTACACCTCCATAAACCTCGGCTTGCACTGAGGAGCGACAACAGGGGCGGAGACGGGCTTGCTTGTTGTCTTCTTCTTCGAGGCATGACTCGACTTCTTCTGGGTCAACTCAATCGTGGATGGAGCCTTCTGCTTGTTCTGACTCTACTCAGGCATCTCTATATGATGGAAAACAGCGGTCGGCAAGCACATAAGCAAAGGGAAGACCTATAAATCGGAATCCCTGAAAGAATGTACCTATTAAGGAGTCAAGACCTGATTTGAGTAATAGTTGAGGCATTATCAAATTCTTCCAACTCCTCAGCTTGGCGTCTAACGACCTCGCCCCAGCAATCCGAGCTCCTCCTCGCCACCCACCCCAGTAGGGTACTTTGGTAGAACTGCCAAAGACGATCACAATTAGAAATGAATAAAAGAAAGTAAACCAAGGAGCAACAGTTCAAATATACTGATATAGGGCAATGAAGGAGGTCAGAACCCAAGAGCTCAACCCGAATAGCCCTGGTGTCTCTTAGTCCCTCGACGCCCATAACCACTTATCATTCCAGTTCTTGTTCGAGGTAGGGATGCCCATGACTATTGCTCTGCCAGTCTTCTTCCAGGCAGCGAAGTAATACCATCCCTCATGGAAAGGGTTTGACTTCACTGGGTACAAATGAAAGAATTCATTCACTATCAGCTTGGGATGACCAAGCTCAGACCAGAGAATGAATGTCCCCACCAACACTCTCCATGCGTTGGGGATTAGCTGCCCAGGAGCTAACCCCAAGTACGCGAGGACTCATGTAACACCCTGATTCTCATAACCCGATGATGATCGCTTGAGTATGAGAACTCGAGGGTTATGTCATAAAATGAAACTATCATTCATCTAATTACCAACACATTTCATAACATTGAAATATAACTACTGTATAAAATAATAAAAAGAGTTCAACATACGTGAGTGGAAGTAAATAAGTAAAGCGAGATCCCACAGCAGGGGATTTTTAATTACAATTCTCAAACTAAAGCAAGTGAAAATAATGTCCGAAACATGAAAGTAAATAGATTCTATGTTATCAGTTGAGCTCCAACGGCTCAACCATACCAGCATACGGTTCCTCCTCTCCATACTCCTCATCAACTGCACCAGGGGTCCCATCATAGGCGCCACCTTCCTCCATCATACCTGTATCTATTTGGTGTGACCACACTATTGGGCGAGTGAAAACTCAGTGGGAATTTTCCATAAGGATTCATGCATATCATATCATTCCAAAACAGTTTAAACTAAACATAATTAATCATATTGAGGGTAATATGAATTTAAATGTAAATGTATAGATGTATGAATATATGCTCAAGTCACAGATCTGAGGATACACATCTAGCGGTCAAAATAAAGGGTTGTCCAAGGAGAACTAGCCACCCAGAAAAGTATACAAAGGTACGCCCAAGGAAAACTAGCCGCCCGAAAAAGACCATGAAAAAAAGATCACCCAAGGAGAATTAGTCATCCAGAAAAGTACACAAGGGTACGCCTAAGGAGAACTAACCACCCAAAAAAGACCATAAAATAAAGATCGCCCAAGGAGAATTAGTCACTCAAAAAAGTACACAAAGGTACGCGCAAGGAGAACTAATCACCTGGAAAAGACCATAAAATAAAGATTGCCCAAGGAGAATTAGTCACTCGAAAAAGTATACAAAAGTACGCCAAGGAGAATTAGTCACCCGAAAAAGTACACAAAAGTACGCCAAGGAGAACTAACCACCCGGAAAAGACCATATGTCATGCATGGATGTCATGCACCATGATACTCATGTACACTCCATAGGATTAACAAGATTTCTTTCATAAACGTGGTTAAAGCTCACGGTCTTTAAATAGGATATCAACCATCTAAACATGAGTTCAATATAAATTCATTTACTTTCTCTAGGTCCAAAGGAGGGCCCACAAATATGACATTTCAATCATGATAGATTAGTAACAAGTTCACTATACATCTTAAGAAAGGAGATATTCCACTCCTAGTATTCATTACACGTCTTATGAGATAGAAGGCATGTAAGCATCATGGTTCTTTTCTCCACTAATAAAACTATGTACAAAATTGAGCAAGTGCTAGGATAGCATAAAAATGCAATTCTAAATCCTAGTTACATAATCATTAATCATAGGACTTGAGTAATAGAAGTTAATGAAATAACTCATGTTCACCACATCCAAATAGAAAACTAGAGGAGCAAGTTATTATTTGTAATTTTCTAAGACTTCATTAGATTCAATTTATAACTAATCTAGCGTATATAGGGAGTTAATGGAGCAAACTTATCATGGGAACAAGATCTATTACCTCCTAGTGCAACTAGTAGAAGTATGCATGTACATAAGCAATTCCAAATATAGCATAATGATTGTAATACAATTTTATAAGATAGGTTAGAGGAATACAATTTAAGACATTCCTACATGATTATCAATGTCGATTCAAGACTAAAGGAACCACAATTAATATTTTCACAATTAGAATGTCTTTATACATTTAAGCTTAAACTATCTTAGAATTCAATGAAATGAGGAAGCCATGTGGGATATCCCTCACCTTGAATGAGTGTTCTTCTTGTTGATTTGGAATGTTTTTATGGTTGAATGTAAGGATCCTAAAATCCAAGTATGTGTAAGTTTAGAATTCTAATCCCAACACATATATAGCCTACTATTAATATAAATCTTAGCTTTCACTCACCTATTGAGACTTGTTGAAGGGAGGAGTTTCCTTGATTTCAGTTAGTTCCTGAATAAACGTTTACAAGATAATGGTGAGTCGTAACTGAGTTGACTCGGTTAGACGCCTCAACCCACAACTAGTTAAGTCTCCAATCTAGGAAAACATTTGCTGTAGTAATAGACTATTGGGTTCTGGATCTGTGGTGATATTTCAAAACTCTAGCAAACATCCAGTTAGAACTAGATTAGATTCAACCCATTAAGATATCGAGTGAGTCGACTCGGGACTGAGTTGAGAAGGATTTGAAACTAGGGGGCAGGTGTTGATTTTATACCTGAGTGGTGATTGCTCTTGGCTGATGGAGGAGTTAGGATGAGGTGCGATTAACTCTCCGTGTAGACAGATAGATGTACTCCTAACGGTGTAGAGATATGGAAACGAACTGCTGGGGTAGACGGAGCTCTCTAAACCTTCCTCTCCTTCTCACTCTCTTTCTCAGATAGGGAACGAGTCACGACTTACTTTACAAGGTGGCTGAATCAAGTTGCCACCGAGATGTAAATCGCTCTAGCTGCTTTCTCCCTCTCTAGCTTTCTCTTTTTCTTTCTCTATCTCACCCTTGTTCCTGCTCTCTCTCTCTCTCTCAGCAGGGAAATGAGTCAGACCCGACTGACTCACTATCTGGTATGGCTGAGTCGAGTTGTAACAGGATCTGCAACTCGTTCCAACAGCCGACCCACTGACCCTTTGTTTATCTCTCTCACTAACTCCTTCCTCTCTCTCAGCTTTCTCTCAGTAACTGAACGACCCAAGCCGATTCGAGTTGTTACCAGGCTTACAACTCGCTCCAATGGCACCCAAACTCTCTCTCTCTCTCAGATACTATTTCTTCCCTTTTTTCTTCCTTGGGATTCGCCCTAACACGCGGCTATTTATAGCCATTTTTCTTCTGAAAATATCGGCTGCTAATCGCAGGGATTAGCGCCTGTTTAATATTGAGAAAACCCATCATCAGGTCCTTGTAATTATTAGATCATGTGCATGGGTCTAAACAATTGTCCCTGATGGACATTAGATGGGGTGGGTCACACGATGAACGTCTCGGATTAAAGGGAGGACTCCCCCTTTGGAATGTGCTACCAACGGTCAGATTGAGGAAGATGACCCATTGGCCATGGCGGTTTTGCAACGATCGGCTAATTTGCTGATCTCATGCGTTCAACTAGCTCGGATGATGTCAAGAGGGTCGGTGTGGTTGAAAAGGCCGAGCTAAGAGTCCTGGGGGGGGGGGGGGGTGAATAGGACTATACTAAATTAAAAATTAAATACGAAATTTAAACAAATATAAATAAAGATAGCACTCAAACAATCCCACAATGCAGAAATAAATTACAACCTCAAATGTACAAGTATTGAGAGGTTGATACAGATGTTGTTCTAAGGACAACGTTACACCAAAAACCACTCACTTATGGTAGGACAACCTGATTCCTAGAAGGGTCTGTATATTAAAATCTCAAACCGATACAGATGAATAAAAAATCAAATCGTAAAGAAAGAAACTAAGTTATTACAACATTCTCACACTTGCATAAAAAGAATTATAACATTCTCCACAAATGCATAAAGAAAAATTACAACATCCACTCCATGCCACAATCAAATAATCACCACAAGACCAGAAGTTATAGTGGTTCGCTTGTGTGTACACCAACTGTTTAGAAAAATAGCCACACAGCTACTCCACTCCTAATATCCTCACACAGTGGATATTAGCGTTCACTATGAAAAAAGTTTTTCAAGGTTCACCTATTCAAGGTTCACCTAAAACCCTCACAATTGTGTCTTTCAAGTGGGCTTACACAATTCAAAAACCCCACACTCTGAGTCTTCTAGATCACCTCAGACAAACCAAAAGAAAGAGATTTTTTTGGCACAATCTCAAAGAAACCAAAAGAATAGATTTACAAACTAATAAATGTCACGCCCCAAATCCAAGGATGGATAACTTTCGTGATGCCCCGAATCCGGTACTCGACTTCCATACACCAAGTCCCAAGTTCGGCACACCATAAGGAAGATTTTTAACCAATTTTTTTTATATATATACATAAAATAATACCTGAGCATGAAGATCCACGATCAAAATACCAAGCAACACTCTCCATTATAATTCTTGATGGTTACAAGTACAATATTTTACAAAAGGTACATAACGTCAACATTGCCAACTCAGAAAATAGACGCAATGCATCGAGAAAGCTAAGTCTTCTAAGTTACTCTAACCTTGAAAAAATGGAAAATAGGAAGCTTAGGCAAAAAGCCTAGTGAGTACACACGTGTGTGCAGTGTGTTTTATATGCAAGTAAGATAAATATGCTACAAGAAAATCATATATGTGAAAGGTGTGTAGCATGTAAGGTATGATGTCAATGCCAATGCAATGCATATGCATCATCGTAATACTCCGAGTCAATGCTACTAGCATCACCAAGTCATGTTTTCATTTCTTCTTTACCACAGTCATAACCGTATTACACGCATCCGTAATCACATCATCATCATCATATAGTCATACCATATCATAATTGTATATCTCGGGAAGCACTATAGTTGACACCCATGCACCAGACACTAGTAATCGACCTCGCATACCCGCCCTGTGGTGGACTTCCATCAACTGTATATCATGAGAAACACCGTGGTCGACACCTATGCACCAAACACCAGTACTCGACCTCACATACCTGCCCTGCAGTGGACTTCCACCTGGCATGCCAGTAGTGGACTTCATTTGCGCTTCTCCTCTCCGGCGAGTCAGACTGGTCCCTGTTTACACCTCAGCCCTTTAAGCAAGTTAGACCCACCTCTTCTCAACCCGACCTCGTCAGTGGGAGTCAAATCCATGACCCATGTATCTACTTGGCTCGAAGGTGAGGCAACCCTAGCTAGCATAGGGGTTAGGGACTTTCAACCCAAGGGGCACATCATCCCCTACTATTTCCACACTTCCAGTGTCCCGTTCATTTTCAGGGATAACCCAAGTCATCATCATAGATGTACATTTCATCATCAAGATCCAACTCATGTTATACGGTACGACTGTGGTATTTCGATAATCATGTATGTCATGATTATACATGAATTCAAGCAACCATAATAAGGCATACGTTCAAGTGCGTGTGGTATGCATATATGTCATTAATTTAGGATCTACTTAACCTTTAAGGCAAAAATGACATATAATCATCATATGCCACTATTAACTATATCAATCCATGATCATGTGACTAAACTGAAGAGGACATATCTTACACATGAACAAATGTATTGAAGAACACTTGCACATACCATTATTCTATAGTACATGAGTATGATCAATATCAACATGGTTAAGTAGATGAATTTAGTATGTTAGGGAGTGGAACAATATTAATCAAGTATTAAATCACGTGCTTCTATTAACCACAGTTATTGACATCACTAATATCATCAATAACTATTACAATCACGAGTATTAATTGTAATAAGAGTTACACCATATCATTCGCAAGATAGATATTCCATTGGTGACTTTGGCTCGATATGATTTTCTTCTATTGGGACCACATGGTTATACCCTAACTGGGCCTTGTGGTTAATGAGTGGTGGTGACGCAAAGTACATGCACCAAGTGGTTATAAGATGAAAGGCTTAGACATAACATATAGTAAATGAGCCACATGATGAATAGTGCTGGTGAAACTTATATAATATAGTGAACTTCATCTTCACGTGGGTTGTTAGTAGATTGAATTTACAAATAATTAATGTAGTAGTTCTACAATGGTTTGGAAGGCACATGTAAACTTCATAAGATATAGTGAGCCCTAAGTTGAATGACTTGGTATATAATATACACATAAGAGTTAGTTACGGTTTGATAATGCAAGTTTGGTTTATACAACATAGTGGATCCTACTTCCAAATGGTACTACAAGTAGATAGGTCCACACATAAACATTACGGTGGGTCCCAACAAGTAGATAGTATAGGCATCTCACATAAATTAAGATAGTACAAGGAAGAACAGTTCAAATGTACAAGGCACACGTCAACGGGCTCCATCATCAAACTATTTGGTTGGCAAAACAATTGAATAGTGTTGATAAAATACATACATTAAGTGGATTCACAAGTGTTTGAAAGTTATACGTTCAATTAACACTATTTCATATCGTCTGACTTATTTAGGAATTTGATCTAAATCATTTTGGAATCATATTTTAGATTTAGCTAGCCTAATGAATAAATGATGAGATATGCAATACTCACATCAAGGTAGGGTCCATAATCAATCTGACATACGTCCTAAGTCTACGTACGCAAGAGGTTACACCATCAGCATAGTCTACGAGTATGAGTAATCACACAATTCTCATATGTCTGCATGGTGTTATGGCCACTCCATTATTAGAGGTCCATATGGTTGAGTGGCCACACAAATGTCACTCTACTTGTCATAATAAGAGACTTAAGGTGAGATGGTTACTTATTATTATTATTATTATTATTATTATACTATAGCTCACATAATGGGGAAACCACTTTGCTAAACTTTCACATAGTCAGGCAGCCAGTACCACAATTTCATATAGTTTAGCAGCCACCTAAGCACCACATGATCATATGGTTGGGCCACACATTCCCCATGTTCCCATATGATTTACGGCTATCCACATCACGCATGATCACAAGATTTATAATTTATATATTCAACACCATTTCGCCAAATCTACCAGCCATTTATCTTGTCAGTGATCATATGATAAAGGGCCACAACAATTATAAATCCACTTAGACAAGTAGTCATACAATTTCCCTAATTTCATACAGTTAGGTGGGCTATAAAAATCACGCACTCACATGGTGTGGTGGCCCACACAACTTCTACCAATTCACACGACTAGTTGGGCCACCCAAGATCCCAAATTCCTATAGTGTAGTGATCCACATGATTCCTACTAACTGACGGTCTAAATGAGGAATAACTATTACAATGGGTACCATGAAAGAGACTTAGAATGCAGTAAATATATAGGTAGCCCCACACTCTAAAATGATCTAATCAAAATAGATGAATGGCTGGTAAAACATGTATATTAGGTGTCCCATCATCGATTTAAAAAGGATAGATGGATAGATTTCTCACGAGTATTACTGTAGCTCTAGAAAATATTTAACGGTGGACAAGTGATCGATATTGCTCCCATGGAATGAGATTTGGATCTGACTAGTCTATGGGGCAATACCCTAAAATGATAAGGATAAACCGATGAATGACATGGATCTACATCATACTACAAGGTGGAGTCCATGGTCAAGGAAGCGTTCCAGCATATAAGGGGCACACTAGAGCCTAAGAATTTCCAATGGTTGTTACCACTGTTTCTACTTATAGCGTGGCCCACCTAAAATTGAGTTCTACTTCATCTTGTGTCCACGGGCAGGAGGTGGGCCCACTTTCCAAGTGACCGAAAAATATAGCTAGTGTGGGTATACAACACATGCACCTAGGTGGGCTTCACATGCATCACATTATGTCCATGAAAGTTTTCATTGGTAAGCATATAATTCCCTTTCCTTATTATTATTATTATTATTATATTTTGTATAATTGTGGGTCCCATTGACATGGTGGGGTTCACCCCATGAACAATTTGCACAACAAACAACATCATAGCTGATACCACCCATTAGACAAATGACATGGATATAAGGTACATACGTCGGGTGGGGCTCATAACACATGGATGGTTTAAATGATGGACGACTTGGATATAAAATACATGTAATGAGTTGGCTCCATGGTCTAATGGCTGACCCAACTTTAGTGCCAGTTACACATCACGGTAGAACTCAAAGGATTTAATAGTAGGGATTTTTATTCCCACTGTTTCTTATAGTGTGGTCCACCTAAGGTGTGGATCTGCCTCATTCCTTTTCTCATGACTTAAAATGGTCTGAAGGAGTGGATGAATGGCCTAGATATACCTTTCATCACCAAGGTGGGCCCTAGAAAAATCTAAGTATTTTGAGTACAATTTCTACTGTCCAAGTGGCATGGCCTGCATGAACTTCTAATCGACCTGATTTTTGGGACCATACAATAAATGAGGCTAGTAAGATGGATGAATGGTGTGAATTTAGCACATACATTATGGTGTGGCCATGATTAGCCCCACAAAACTTTACCCCAAAGGCGGGCCC
This sequence comes from Magnolia sinica, assembly GCF_029962835.1. Taxonomy (NCBI): domain Eukaryota; kingdom Viridiplantae; phylum Streptophyta; class Magnoliopsida; order Magnoliales; family Magnoliaceae; genus Magnolia; species Magnolia sinica. Next base: position 96,554,446 of record NC_080574.1, read on the forward strand.
GCACTCTCTGGACGTCCAGGGAGAACGTCACCTCCTCCACGCCCTTTCTTTTTATTTTATTTTATATTTCACATCAAGGTAGGTCACTTGAGAGATCCAGTCCATCTATTGTGTGTGTCCCACTTGGTGGAGGGGTCCGTCCAAGTTTCAGATGCATCAAAATTTCATGTGGGCCCCAGCAAGTACTTTTATATGTTTTAGCATGTCATCACATGATTTTTGATGGTGTGGGCCACTTGAGTTCCATGTATGGCTGATTTTTGGGAGATCCCATCATTTAAAGGGGACCCATCAAATGCATGGTGCTGATGTTCGGCATACATCATGGTGGGGCCTATGGCTAGGACCCACAGTCCCTGCTCGTTCAACTGTAGCGTCCGTGGACGCTGGACGTCAGCAGTAAGGGGCTGACGCCCCTTGCACACACACACACATATTGTTTTACTAAGGTTTTTCATAGGTGGGGCGCATATCAAGATGATTAAGTCCGTCTATTGCATTCTTTAGCTCGTGACACATCCAACAAGTCAAATATGCAGCACGTTTTGATGCACAGAAACCTCATAGTGGGCCCTAACAGCTTAACACTATTAAAATAGTATTTTTGATGGTGTGGCCTACCAGAGAACTGGATTGGCTTCATTTTTTGGCTCAATGCCTAAAATGAGCTGGGGAATCAGATGAACGACATGGATTAAATACATAGAACATGGTGGGTCCTGTGGTGATCCCATAGCCCTTCCCTTCCATTAATAACTGCTGGACACTGCTTGCTGCAGCATCCTCTGGACGCTGGCAGCAATCAGCGTCCACTCTCCTACTTTTTTTAAATTTTTTTATATTAATTTAATTTATTTTATTTTATAATGTTGTGTGTGTGCACATGTGTGTATGTGAGTGTGTGGCCAGCCCAAGGGCCACACTTAGGGCAGTTTGGATAGCTTACAAAATTGTTGTGGGGCCCACTATCAATTGGTCCCACATAAAGTCTATAAAATTATTTTTATTATTATTCTTTTTTTATGTATTCTCCCTTGAATCCACGTCATTAAACACATCATATCATCACCATTATTGATCATCTTTTATATGTACTCTCCTATGTATCCACACCATTGATCACGTCATTATCATCAAATTGTCACCACTAATAATCATACAAATAATTAAAAAGAAAACAAACCAAGAGTGGAGTGGGTGTACTCACCTTGATGAATTAGATGGATGGAAGGGATGTAATTGATGGTTGAGATGGATGGAAAGGATGGGATTGATGGAGTTGATGGCCCACCAAGATCACTCCTCTCTCTCTCTCTTTGTGTAGAAAAATGGTGAAATGTTAAGGAATGAAGGGATATATGTAGAGAAATTGTTAAAATGTGGTTAAATTCAATTAATGTGTTCTTAGTTAGCTTAGACTAAGATTATGACAATTAATTCATAATTTGTAATTAATGGTGGATTGCAGAAGCATGGGATGGCATGGTGTTATCATGTCATACATAAGGTATGAAATGGAGAGGTGTTGACTTTGGGGAGCACATGAGAGAGGGGAGGTATGGGTTTGTGACATCACACACATGGATAAAGATTCTCTCACCCATGTATGACATGTGCATGTGTGTATGACATATGTTGTGCACATGTGTGGAATGGAGTACATGGTACCTTGTGCACATGATACATTAATGATTCTTCACAGCGTATCTCACTAACTGAGTATTGTACAGACGCACGAGTTATTCCTCTATGATCGCGGTGACGGGGTGGTTGATATGAAATAGGTTTCGGGGTCTTGAGGTTCCGATCAGTTGGGTGTGTACTATGAACGGCCAATCTAGGTCTAGCTTAGGGCGTCGATTATTGTGTACATAAGCATAGAAAGTCGTACAGAATAGACGGGGTCTTACAGTAAAATACTTATTTAGATATTCTCCTTTGTTCCAGCCTGGTAGAACCAATTCGGAGTAGAAGTTCAACATAGATGTTCAATGTTCACACTCACTTATGAAAAGGTTCTAAGTTCTAAATGGATTTTAGATTAAATCACCTTGGGCTAGCTTGATTTGATTTTGATTCCAAGAAATGGAAAAACTTCAATCCCTTCTTCAAATAAGATTGGACTATAGAATACAAAATCAAATGTAAAAAGCTAATTAAAGAGAATATAAAATGAGCACTAAATAGCTTAAGAATTTTACTAACTTATCTCTTAGAGTGGTGTCTTGATTTTACTTGAATTGAATGAAAAACTCTGAAAATCATGCTCTATTTATAAGTGCAGAAATTGTCACGCCCCAAACTCGAAAATCGGGCTCACAAAATTCCCGATTGCCGAATCCGGCGCAACAGCCTTGGTAGAACCCCATTCTCGACTCCCAGCGCCCATTCGCCAGGTTCCGATCCTGGGATGCTATGAGGAGGATTTTCAACATCAGTTTGATTCGTAATAAGCATAACCAAAGGCATAACCCACAAACAACAACCAAAAACTCCATCACATTTCCACTATGATCAAAAACTTTACAAGTACAATAAGCATAAAGGGAAATACAATGATGATGAACAAAACTCCAAAATAATCTGCCACGTGCTCAAGCCTCAGCGCTACTGCGATCTAACGTCACCTGCACGCAACGGTCGTGCATAAGCTTATAGAAAGCTTAGAGGGTGGTGAAAGTGTGTGCTCAAGGTGGTAATGCAGTTATGCAGTATCAGAGTAATGCGGAAAATACTGATGAAAACCAAGAATACCATAGCTATACCAAGGCCATGCGGTGCAAAGCATGAATGATGGCGGCCATGCTAAAGCCGTGCAATGCGAAATGCAACTCAAGCATACAAATCCTCATCTAAGTCCACATATCAATACAGCTAAAAATCTGGAATATCACCGGGGTCTAGTACACTCCGAGCCAGATTGCTGCCCCATCGCGCGCAATAAGGTGAGTGAAAAAGACCTCACTATCCACCTGCCAATATCGGACTTGGCTCGTCAATAGCGGACCCATTTCTCGAGCTGGTCAGACTCAGCCTAGCATTGCAGCCTACTCTCGGGCGGGTAAGGCCGCACCCCCTTCTAACCGACCACGACACAGTGAAAAGCGCAACCGTCTGGTAATCGGCACTCGGCACTCATGCACCCACTCGGTCTAGACGTTGGAGCAACCTCTTAGTACCATAAAGGTTTAGGGACTTTCATCCAGGGATATCTATAGCACCCCATGTAGAACAATATTTTCGGTATCCAATCCTGCTAACCATGATACGTCAGTGGAGGCTACGGCCGTGATGTCGCTAGGGCGTATAGTAACCATATCACACAATGCGAATGCATGAATCATACTATCCAGTCATACAGTAATCCTGCGCGTATCATGCGCTCATGTAGGGCAACACCCCCTAACCGGGAGCCCCTAAACAATCTGCCCGAAGGCATATGCTATGATCAGTCACTTCTCATATCAAGCATACATATGATGCGTATGATCATGAGTTACAGAACTATACTACACATGTTATAAAGTAATGCATTATCCTTACAATGCAGATGGCCTAGACGGCCTACACACAACGAGTACAGGCCTATCAATGGGCCCTAGGGAGAGTCGTAATGTGGACGTTTAACCAACATTTAAACGTGCAATGTGGACGTCAAACCAACATTGCTCCCAAGGCACGACTATCATAAACATCATTACATAAACTATGTTGGGATCACACATTGCAATGGACCTTAGGTACATCCCATTGGGCCTTAAATACATCAAATGGGCCAAATCACATGGGCCTTATATCATCAAGTGGGCCACATCAATGGGCCGCACCAATGGGCCTTATGTACATTTCAATGGGCTATAACCCGTGGGCCTTAGAATGCATCAAATGGGCCTAATCTCATGAGTCTCATATGTATCATATGGGCCACACCAATTGGGCCCCATATGTACATCAAATGGGCCTCAACCCATAGGCCCCAATACATCTAATGGGCATTAACCCATGGGCCCCTAATACCTCAAATGGGCCTCAACCCATGGGTCGCAATTACATCTAATGGGCCTTTAAAATGGTTGGGTGGATGGGATGCAGCACATGCATCAGGGTGGGTCCCACTGTCATTGGATAGTGTGCATAAAACACATGCATCACCGTGGGCTCCACCATCCGCTGGACGGTGTGAATAAAACGTATACATCACGGAGGGTCCCACCGTCCACAGCCGTGGACGGTATAGCAACACTTACAGCAATGGTGGGTTCCACATGTATGGCCCACCATAAGGTTTTTCCCCACCATCCAACCTATTGACAAGGTCACACGGGCCTCAGTGAAAGGAAAAACACAAATTTCATCTTGGTCCAAAACTTCTGTGGCCCACAAAATAGTTTCAATGACAGAAATTCAATACCACTTTTTCCTGCAGTGTGGGCCACCTGAGCTGCCGATGGAGCTGAAATTTGGAGGGGGCCCACTACTGGGAGTGGCCCACCTCATGAACGAGTTGGATGTCAAATAAACATCAAGGTGGGGCCCACGGCTAGAGCCGTGGGTCGCTGTCCGTTTGCCCGTCTGCCCGGGCGCTGGTGCACAGGCAGCGCCTGCTGCCTTTCTGACAGCAGCAGCAGCTGCTGCTACATCTCTTCTTTTTTTTCTGCGGTATTTCACGTGTGGGTCCCATATTAAGTAAATCCACCCCGGCCATTGGTCTCTACAGACTGTGACAAGTCCATCGAGCCCAATATTGGACATGTCTTAGCGCGTAAGAAATTTTAAGCAAATTTGAAAGGTGAAAATCACCATTTTTACTGCTATGGTCCACCAGATACTCAGATCAACCTCATTTCTTGGCTTAATGCCTAAAATATCCTGAGGAAAAGGATGGACGGCGTGGATTGAACACATGCATCAAGGTGGGGCCTACATGAGTGGGTCACCCATAAGCTTGGAAAACAAGCTGATATTTGTGTTTTCCCTTTTTGTCCAGCGTCCAGGGACGCTGGACGGTCTGGCAGTGCACATGCCTTGGGGTGGGCCCTGTTTACATGGGCCACCAAATGATGGATGGTGTGGGTACTACACATATAAGGTAAGCTCCACTTGAAGATGGTTTGGATAAAATACCTGTTTCAGGGTAGGATCCATCCAAGTGGGCCATACAATCATGTTATGATCACATAAAAAAATTGAAATAGAGAGGGAGAGAGAGAGAGAGAGAGAGTGGGACACGCGTAATGGGGGCACCCCGGCACTATGGGCCCTCCCTTGCAACTAAACATACATCAAGTGGGTCCCATTACATGTGGGCCCATTAAATTGAAATCCAATGGTGGAGATCCCTTCTCCACTAAAATAGACGGTCTAGATGACCCTAAGTATGCAAGGAAAATAAACATCACGATGAGGTCCATGGAGAATGGCCCCATCATGGAATGATCATGATGATCCAAGTGGGCCATCGGCCACATCTTAGGGTTCAAAGTGAGATCCAATCCATTGATCGGTTAGCCTCACTTGGCCCATCTTAAAAATATTAAAACTACCCTATCAAAGCACCCACCACTTAATCTTCTTGCTCCCTTGGCTTCCTTAGCTCCTTAGCTTCGATTCCAACGGAGGAGATGAGGTTTGGATGGTTGAGATGGGAGATGAGAGGGTGGGAAAGTGGGCCACCTTTGTTGCTTAGGAAAACTTGGAGAGGCTCATACGTATGGAATTTCTCTTGCTTGGGAAAGCTTTGAAAATGAGAGAGAGACTTGTAAAGGGAGAGAGAGTGATGGGTGATGGAGTGATGGATGTGGTGGGTGATGGGTGTAAGGGACTTTTTGACTTTTGTGGCTAATGGTGTAAGAGAAGTATGGCTTGTGTAAGAACTTTTTGACTTTGGGGCTTGCTTGGGAAAGGGTGAAAGGTGATGTGTACTTAACATGTACTTGACCCTTGATGGGATTGATTGATGGATTGAGGTGACATGTTGTAGAGATTCTCTCGGGTTTTGCAACGTGCGGCGTTTTCCTCGTACCGAACGCTGGCCCACATCTCCCGACCAGGGTATCGCCTCGGCGCGCGAGTCGCGGCATCGGAACCTTCGCGACGGCGTGGTCGTTAAGGTAAAGGTCTTGGGTTAAGTTGACTCGGGTTGACGGCATGTGAATCAAGGTCGACCGCAAATATCGGTTAAGGGTCGAAGGTTGTCGGAATTCGACTGGGAAGACTGTGGAAGTTTATGGAACGGTACAGTCTAGGATACGGGGCTTACAGCTCTCTCCTTCTAATAAAAATTTTGTCCTCGAAATTTACACAATCAACGCAACTAAAGCATAACTCACAAGGAAGAAGAAATATGACATCATCATATAAAACCAGAGATAACATACAAAATACAACACATGATCAATCATAAAAAAAGATGGGGATAACGCTCTCGAATCTCAGCCTCGCGCTCCCAAGAAGCCTCCTCAACAGAATGGTGACCCCACTGAACCTTCACCAACGGAATGACCTTGGTCTGGAGGACCTGCTCCTTCCGATCAAGGATACGGACTAGCTGCTCGATGTAAGAAGCATCCTCACGAACCTCTAATGGCTGCCAATCGATAACAGGAACAATGTCTGACCTATACTTCCTCAACATGGAGACATGAAAAATATTGTGGACACTAAACAACTAAGATGGCAAGGCAAGCCGATAGGCCACGGCGCCAACGCGCCCAGTGATCTCAAAAGGTCCTATGAATCTCGGGGCAAGCTTGCCCTTCACTCCAAATTGAACTACGCCCTTCATGGGTGAGACCTTAAGATATACATGGTCCCCTACATCAAACTCCAAGGGATGACGCCGACGATCAGCAAAAATCTTCTGCCGGCTCTGAGTTGTGCGCATCCTCTACCTGATGATATCAATAACCTCTGACGTCTCCTGCACAAGCTCGGGACCTAGGAGACGACGCTCTCCAACCTCAGTCTAACAACTCGGTGATCTGCATGGTCTGCCATATAGCGCCTCAAAAGGAGTCATGTCGATGGTCGCCTGATAGCTGTTATTGTATACGAACTCAGCCAATCGCAGATGCTCATCCCAGCTACCCCCGAAATCAATCGCGCAGACCGAAGTATATCCTCAAGGATCTGGTTGACCCTCTCGGTCTGGCCATCGGTCTGTGGATGGTACACGGTGCTGAGCTGCAAATCAGAACCCATCGCTCTCTGGAAGCTCCCCCAAAACTGAGACGTGAACCTTAGGTCTCGGTCAGAAATGATCGAGACTGGAACGCCATGTAGTCTCACAATATCCTCGATGAATAATCTCGCAAGCCGGTCCAAAGGCCAAGTCGCACGTATCGTAATAAAATGTGCAGACTTCGTCAGACGATCCACGACAACCCAGATGGCGTCATGACCGCGCCGAGTCTTCGGCAAGCCCATAATAAAATCTGTAGATATGTGCTCTCACTTCCACATCGGGACACTCAACGGCTGCAATAGACCAGGGGGTCTCTGATGATCAGCCTTGACACGCTGGCACGTGTCACACTCAGCCACAAAACTGGTGATCTGGCACTTCATCCCCCCCAAAAATACTGTCGCCTCATGTCGTGGTACTTTTTCGTCGAGCCAGGGTGGATAGAAAACCACGATCGATGTGCCTTGGTCATAAGATCTCTATGTAACTCAGGAATATCCGGGACACATAATCGGCCTCTGAAGCGAAGCTCATTGTCAGAACCAATCGCCAATTTGCCTGACTCTCAGATGCTTCCTCTACTCGGTAATCCTGTAACGACTCGTCTGCCTGCTAAGCCTCGATTACCCTTGCGACAAGAGAGAGTTGAATCGACAGGCTCGATAACTGCAAAATAGAAGACTGTAAGCCAAACTCAAAGTCGTGCTCTGCTATATCCTCGAGCATCCTCCACTCCTGAATCATCATATGCGCCATCAAGCCTCATGGATGACGGCTAAGGGCATCTGCCACCACGTTTGCCTTGCCCAGGTGGTACTGGAGATCGAAATCATAGTCCTTCAGGAGCTCCATCCAGCGTCTCTGCCTCATGTTCAGCTCAGACTGCGAGAAGAGGTACTTCAAGCTCTTTTGGTCGGAGAAGAGCTCGAACCTGACCCCATAAAGATAGTGTCTCCACACCTTCAATGCGAAGACAACTGCAGCCAACTCTAAATCATGCATAGGGTAGTTCAGCTCATGGACCTTGAGCTGACGAGACGCGAAGCCCACTAGTCTCCCGTGCTGCATCAGGACAGCACCCAAACCAATATGCGAGGCATCGGTGAATACAATAAATCCATCACTCCTAGAGGGAAGAGTAAGGACAGGAGCAGACGTGAGGCGGTCCTTCAACTCCATAAATGCTCGCTCGCAGGCGTCACTCCAAATAAACTCTGCGCCCTTCCGAGTCAACCTGGTCAACGGGGCTGCAATACGAGAGAATCCCTCAATGAAACGCCGGTAGTAGCCCGCCAAACCAAGGAAACTGAGGATCTCGGACGCATTCGTGGGCTAGCCCTACTGACGCACTGCCTCAACCTTCGAGGGGTCCACTGCGACACACTCCCTCGTCACCACGTGACCGAGAAACTTCACCTCCTCCTGTCAGAACTCGCACTTCTCCAGCTTCGCATACAGCTGGTGTGCGCGGATGGCCTGCAATGTAACCTCCAGATGCTGCTCGTGCTCCTCACGGGTCCTCGAATAAATCAGAATGTCATCGATGAAGACTACAACAAACTGATCGAGATAATGGCGAAAGACCTCGTTCATCAACTGCATGAAGACCGCGGGTGCATTGGTCAGTCCAAAGGATATGACCTGAAACTCAAAATGACCATAACGCATCCTGAATGCTGTCTTCAGAATATCTTCCTCTCGGACCCGAATCTAATGATAACCGAAACGCAAGTCAATCTTCAAAAAGAACTGTGCACCCTGCAGCTGATCAAACAAATCATCAATCCTCGGGAGCGGGTACTTGTTCTTGATTGTGACCTTGTTGAGCTCGCGGTAATCTACGCAGAGCCTCAACGAGCCATCCTTCTTCTTCACGAAGAGTACCAGCGCTCCCCATGGTGAACTGCTCGGATGGATAAAGCCTAACTCGCGTAACTCGTCCAACTGCTTCTGCAGTTCCCGTAACTCCAATGGTGCCATACGATATGGGGCCTTTTAAATAGGCGCAGTACCGGGCACGAGATCAATATGAAACTCGGTGAGTCGACGAGGCGGTAATCCCGGAATCTCCTGAAACACATCGAAAAAATTACAAACCATAGGCAACTGGTTGATGCTCACCGCTATGGGCTCCTCTATGGCACATGACATCAAACAAGACAATGGCTCTCCTCCTCTGGGCTCAGCAATGAACTGGAACTGCGGCAAACCAGGTATACAAAACGTGACTATCCTCGCGAAACAATCCAATATGGCGTGGTACTCGGCAAGCCAATCCATGCCCAAGATGACATCGAACTTGGACATCGGCAATGCAAATAGGTCGGCAGGCAAAAAGATATCCCCAACCAAAATGGGGCAAGATGAGCAAAATCGGCCCAACACTGCAGTCTTTTCCAAGGGAGTCGATACTATCAATCCCTCACGAGCAGACTCCAATGGCAAACCAATCGATCGGCAAAAACTCTCAGCCACAAAAGAATGCGATGCACCAGAATCAAACAACACACGTGCAATGCATACAGATACTGGAAGTATACCCTCAACGACTCCTCTGGATGACTGAGGATCCTGCTGGGCTGCATAGAATCTAGCCTGAGCCGGCTGGGGAGGTGTCTGTCCCCTCTAAGCATGCTGGTGCTGCTGCTGTCGCTGAGGCGGTCAAAACTGCTGCCTCTGCTACTGCGGTCTCGGAGGCTGGTGCTGTTGCTGCTGCTACTGCTGAGGTGGCCTCGGTGGTGGGGGCTGCTGTCGCTGCTGCTGTGGGGGTCTCTGCTACTGCTGCGGTAGAGGCGGCTGTGGGCTTCTCTACTGCTGCTGCTACTCGGGGCGAGGACCCTCCCACATACGATGCCCCGTCACACCGCACCTAAAATAAGAGCCGGTGAACTGCCTCAGAGGTGGTGCTGGAGGTGCTGATGGCACTCGGAAGGCTGGGCGACCTATGTGCCTCTGCTGTGGTCGACCCTGCTGGGAATTACTGGAAGGAGCCTGCCTCTTTCGGTCTCTCCTCTGACCACGATCAGACTGAGAACCATCCCACTAGCCTAAAAAATCTGGGTCTTCCGTACCACTCCCTCGAAAGTCGAGAGCTCATGCCCAATAACAAGGCCTCGAAGACCGTAATGCAAGCCGCCCTCAAATCGGCGGGCTCTCCGTTTCTCATCATCTACCAAGTATGGTGCAAATCTGGACAGTGCTACAAAACGAGCGGCATATTGAGCCACTGTCATATCGCCCTGTACTAAGGCCTCAAACTCCAACGCCCGCTGTTGTCGGATGTGATCAGGAAAACACTGTCGGTCAAACTGATCTACAAAATCCTCCCAAGTCCATACAAAATCAGCTCCCGCTGCTCAGGAGACTGACGTCCACCAGTGCTCAGCCTCACCATGGAGAAGAAATACGGCTAATCGACTTGCCGCTCGGTCGTACATTCCATCATCTCGAATATCTTCTCCACATCGGCGCGCCATCTCTTAGCTACCGTTGGGTCTGGCTCATCCTGAAAATGCAGGGGATCGAGTCGTCAGAACTCTCGAAGGAGGGCACTGAAGTGCGGCCGTCACAGCCTACAGCATCTGCTGTAACTGAGAAGCACTCACGGATACGGTCGGATCCGCACTAGTCTCTGGTGGAGGAGCAACATCCTCAGGATGGGCGGTATGAATCTCTGGTAGAGGAGCGACATCCTCAGGCTGGGCAGTAGGAATCTCTGGTGGAGGAGCAGGGATCATAGGTGGTAGTGCGGGAGCCGTAGGTGGTGGAGCCGGAGTCTCAAGTGGTGGTGCGGGAGTCAATCGAGTCACTCTCCTGCGTGGCATGTCCTACAAGAAAAAGCGAAGGTGCCTATCAACTTAAAGGCTCGCAAAGGCACGCACGTTAAGGGTCTATAATAAAAGATCACCAGACTATCCAAACTTAAGACTTAAATCATTCATAGCAAACATGTAATGTTATCCTTAGTTATTCCCGAGTTATGCTCTGATACCAACTTTTGTCATGCCCTAAACTCAAAAATCGAGCTCACAAAATTTTCTATCGCCGAATCTGGTGCCGACAGCCTCGGTAGAACCCCATTCTCGACTCCCAGCGCCCATTCGCCAGGTTCCGATCCTGAGATACTACGAGGAGGATTTTCAACATCAGTTTGATTCGTAATAAGCATAACCAAAGGCATAACCCACAAACAACAACCAAAAACTCCATCACATTTCCACTATGATCAAAAACTTTACAAGTACAATGAGCATAAAGGGAAATACAATGATGATGAACAAAACTCCAAAATAATCTGCCACGTGCTCAAGCCTCAGCGCTGCTGCAATCCAACGTCACCTGCACGCAACGGTCGTGCATAAGCTTATAGAAAGCTTAGAGGGTGGTGAAAGTGTGTGCTTAAGGTGGTAATGCAGTTATGTAGTATCAGAGTAATGCGGAACATGCTGATGAAAACCAAGAATACCATAGCCGTACCAAGGTTATGCGGTGCAAAGCATGAATGATGTCGGCCATGCCAAGGCCATGCAATGCAAAATATAACTCAAGCATACAAATCCTCATCTAAGTCCACATATCAATACAACTAAAAATTTAAAATATCACCAGGGTCTAATACACTCTAAGCCAGATTGTCGTCCCATCGCGCGCAATAAGGTGAGTGGAAAAGACCTCACTATCCGCCTGCCAATATCGGGCTCGGCTCGTCAATAGTGGACCCATTCCTCGAGCTGGTCAGACTCAGCCTAGCATTGTCCCCTACTCTCGGGAGGGTAAGGCTGCACCCCCTTCCAACCGACCACGACACAGTGGAAAGCGCAATCATCTGGTAATCGGCACTAGGCGCTCATGCACCCACTCGGTCTAGACATTGGAGCAACCTCTTGGTACAATAAAGGTTTAGGGACTTTCACTCAGGGATATCTATAACACCCCATGTAGAACAATATTTTCGGTATCCAATCCTGCCAACCACGATACGTCAGTGGAGGCTACGGCCGTGATGTCGCTAGGGCGTATAGTAACCATATCACCCAATGCGAATGCATGAATCATACTATCCAGTCATACAACAATCCTATGTATATCATGCGCTCATGTAGGGTAATACCCCCTAACCGAGAGCCCCTAAACAATCTGCCCGAAGGCATATGCTATGATCGGTCACTTCTCATATCAAGCATACATATGATGCGTATGATCATGAGTTACGGAACTATACTACACATGTTATAAAGTAATGCATTATCCTTACAACGCAGATGGCCTCGACGGCCTACACATAACGAGTACAGGCCTATCAATGGGCCCTAGGGAGAGTCGTAATGTGGACGTTTAACCAACATTTAAACATGCAATGTGGACGTCAAACCAACATTGCTCCCAAGGCACGACTGTCATAAACATCATTACATAAACTATGTTGGGATCACACATTGCAATGGACCTTAGGTACATCCCATTGGGCCTTAAATACATCAAATGGGCCAAATCACATGGGCCTTATATTCATCAAGTGGGCCACATCAATGGGCCGCACCAATGGGCCTTATGTACATTGCAATGGGCTATAACCCGTGGGCCTTAGAATGCATCAAATGGGCCTAATCTCATGGGTCTTATGTGTATCATATGGGCCACACCAATTGGGCCCCATATGTACATCAAATGGGCCTCAACCCATAGGCCCCAATACATCTAATGGGCGTTAACCCATGGGCCCCTAATACCTCAAATGGGCCTCAACCCATGGGTCGCAATTACATCTAATGGGCCTTTAAAATGGTTGGGTGGATGGGATGCAGCACATGCATCAGGGTGGGTCCCACTGTCATTGGACAGTGTGCATAAAACACATGCATCATGGAGGGTCCCACCGTCCACAGCCGTGGACGGTGTAGCAACACTTACAGCAATGGTGGGTTCCACGTGTATGGCCCACCATGATGTTTTTCCCCACCATCCAACCTATTGACAAGGTCACACGAGCCTCAGTGAAAGGAAAAACACAAATTTCATCTTGGTCCAAAACTTCTGTGGCCCACAAAATAGTTTCAATGGAAGAAATTCAATACCACTTTTTCCTGCAGTGTGGGCCACCTAAGCTGCTGATGGAGCTAAAATTTGGAGGGGGCCCACTGCTGGGATTGGCCCACCTCATGAACGGGTTGGATGACAAATAAACATCAAGGTGGGGCCCACGGCTAGAGTCGTGGGTCGCTGTCCGTCCGCCCGTCCGCTGGTACGCAGGCAGCGCCTGTTGCCTTTTTGACAGCAGCAGCAGCAGCAGCTGCTGCATCTCTTCTTTTTTTTCTTTTTTTTTCTGCGGTATTTCACGTGTGGGGCCCGCATTAAGTAAATCCACCCCGGCCATTGGTCTTTACAGACTGTGACAGGTCCATCGAGCCCAATATTGGACATGTCTTGGCACGTAAGAAATTTTAAGCAAATTTAAAAGGTGAAAATCCCCATTTTTAATGCTATGGTCCACCAGATACTCAGATCAACCTCATTTCTTGGCTCAACACCTAAAATAGCCTGAGGAAAAGGATGGATGGCGTGGATTGAGCACATGCATCAAGGTGGGGCGTTCATGAGTGGGTCACCCATAAGCTTGGAAAACAGCATGATATTTGTGTTTTCCCTTTTTGTCCAGCGTCTAGGGACGCTGGACAGTCTGGCAGTGCACATGCCTTGGGGTGGGCCCTGTTTATGTGGGCCACCAAATGATGAATGGTGTGGGTACTACACATATAAGGTGGGCTCCACTTGATGATGGTTTGGATAAAATACATGTTTCAGGGTGGGATCTATCCAAGTGGGCCATACAACCATGTTATGATCACATAAAAAAATTGAAATAGAGAGGGAGAGAGAGAGAGATAGAGAGTGGGACACGCGTAATGGGGGGACCCCGGCACTATGGGCCCTCCCTTGCAACTAAACATACATCAAGTGGGTCCCATTACATGTGGGCCCATTAAATTGAAATCCAATGGTGGAGATCCCTTCTCCACTAAAATAGATGGTCTAAGTATGCAAGAAAAATAAACATCATGATGGGATCCATGGAGAATGGCCCCATCATGGAATGATCATGATGATCCAAGTGGGCCATCGGCCACATCTTAGGGTTCAAAGTGAGATCCAATCCATTGATCGGTTGGCCTCACTTGGCCCATTTAAAAACATTAAAACTACCCTATCAAAGCACCCACCACTTGATCTTCTTGCTCCCTTGGCTTCCTTAGCTCCTTAGCTTCAATTCCAACGGAGGAGATGAGGTTTGGATGGTTGAGATGGGAGATGAGAGGGTGGGAAAGTGGGCCACCTTTGTTGCTTAGGAAAACTTGGGGAGGCTCATACGTATGGAATTTCTCTTGCTTGGAAAAGCTTTGAAAATGAGAGAGAGACTTTTAAAGGGAGAGAGAGAGTGATGGGTGATAGAGTGATGGATGTGGTGGGTGATGGGTGTAAGGGACTTTTTGACTTTTGTGGCTAATGGTGTATGAGAAGTATGGCTTGTATAAGAACTTTTTGACTTTGGGGCTTGCTTGGGAAAAGGTGAAAGGTGATATGTACTTAACATGTACTTGACCCTTGATGGGATTAATTGATGGATTAAGGTGACATGTTGTAGAGATTCTCTCAGGTTTTGCAACGCGCGGCGTTTTCCTCGCTTCGAACGCTGGCCCACATCTCACGACCAGGGTATCACCTCGGCGCGCGAGTCGCGGCATCAGAACCTTCGCGACGCTGCGGTTGTTAAGGTAAAGGTCTTAGGTTGAGTCGACTCGGGTTGACGGCATGTGAATCAGGGTCACGCGCAAATACCGGTTAATGGTCGAAGGTTGCCGAAATTCGACTGGGAAGACTGCGAAAGTCTATGGAACGGTACGGTCTAGGATACGGGGCTTACAAAAATTGCTCCTTCTACTGGCCCAGAGGACAGCTCGACTGGTCGAAGAACCAACAAACTTTTAAAATTTTGGGCACGATAAGATCAGGTTGTTTCACGACTGGTAGAAGGGCTGAAAAGGCCAAGCTATATGTCCTAGAGGGGGGGTGAATAGGACAATGCCAAATAAAAACTTATAACAACGGAATAATAAAGAAAATGATAGCCAAATTAAATAATAATGCAGGAAAGAAAAACAACCTCAAAATTCAGATCTTGAGAGGTTGATACAAACGTTATTCTAAGGACAACCTTACACCAAAAACAGAGTTTATGGTAGGACAACCTTATTTCTAGAAAGGTCTTTGTATCAAGTCTCAAATCGAAGAGGAATACAAAAACAAATATGAACTGAATTGAAATAACTTGTAATTAAAGATGTATTGTTCTAGGGACAGCCATACACCATAAAAATGGCAGGGCAACCTTGCCGGAACAACTTTCAAAATGAAATTGAAAAACAAGCTTATAAAGGAATAGCAGAAAGTAAATTCTAAGCTATTACAACATTCTCACAAAGCTTGAAATAATTACAACATTCACCACCATACATACATCCCACAAAAAGAATAAAAATAATTAAAAGAATAAATCAATCAACCACAACTCAAAGGATTTATAGTGGTTCGCCTGTGTGTTCACCATCTGTTATCCAACAGCCACACAAAAAGCTACTCCACTCCTAATATCCTCACACAGGGGATATTAGCGTTCACTAAAGATAGGTTTTCCCAGGTTCACCCAAAACCCTTACAATTGTGTCTTTGTATGTGGGCTTACACAATTAAAAACCCCCCACTTCTGAGTTTTCCTGGCTTTCCTCAGATAACCAAAATAACAAGATTTTTCTAGCAAATCTTGAAAGAAACCAAAATAATAGAAAGGAATTTACAATATGTAAAATACCTGAATATCTCCTTCGTTGTAGCAGCCCGGTAGAACCAAATCAAAGTAGATGATTGAATGTCCAAGTTCAATGTCCAGTACTCGATTACAATGGTTCTAATTCTAATAGATTTTAAATTAAACCAAATAGGGCTTGCCTTAATTGATTTTGATTCCAAAGAAAGGGAATAACAATTCCTCTTTATCAAATCAGATTGGAATATAAGAAACAAAATCAATTAAAATAAAGCTAAGGAAAGAAGATATTAAATAAGCACACTTAGCTTGGATGGAGCGCAGAATTATCTCTCAGAAGTTCGACGAAGATTGGCTTGAATACTATAATTAAATCGATGATTTCTTCTGAGATTCGTGCACTATTTATAAGTGAAAAGATCAGGTCTTCGACTGGTCTAGAGTGCTCTTCGACTAGTCGAAGCCATAACAGATATTTGAAAGATTAGGCGGGATAAGCGCAGACAGTTCTACGACTGGTCGTAGGTGACCTACGACTGGTCGTAGGTTTCCTTCGACTGGTCGTAGGTTTCTTCGACTGGTCGTAGGTCCCGCAAAGGTTCGCCTTGACTTCGAGTCGTAGATTCTACGATCGTCGAAGATGCGTAAACACTTGTTCCTACGATCGTTGAGCATTCCAGGATCGGTCGAAGGCTAATGATTTTATCCGGAATTTGTAACAAACTTACGATCGATCCAGGATTTTCTTAGACTGGTCGAAGCAAGTCTAGGACTAGTCGAAGCAGACCTAAGACTGGTCGAAGAACAGACCAATCACATGAAAAATAACATTCGACTTATGTATCCGAAATGACCTACTTCTAAGGTCATCCTATGGTCAAACAAACCTCAATCATGAAGTATGGACATTGAAACAAGAGACCATGAAGAATGAGCCTTGAAGTCTTGATGTAGACTAAACCTTGAAGTAGCTCAATCATGAAAGTGGCTTGAGTTTCAGCTTGAGTCTTGAGTTCAGCTTGACTTTCAACTTGAGTCTTGAGTTCAGCTTGAGTCTTGCCTTGTACTTTCTTTTTCTTTTCAGCTTGAGTCTTGTGAGCAGTTCTTGCATTCAAGAGTCTTGTCTTGTGATCAGTTCTTTCATTCAAGATCCTGAGTCTTGTACTTGAGAGCTTTGCTTGATGTGAGCTTAGTTTGTTCATGAAGTCATGAATGTTGATCCTTGAGAGAGCTTCACTTAAGCAGGTTATATAAAACATAACAGAGATTTTGGCACCACAAATTTGACAACAAACAGGGATATAAACTATAGCACTTACAAGGGCCTGTTCGACCGGTCGAGTAGCCTCCATGATCGGTCGAGTCCTGCCTATGATTGGTTATGTGGGACCCAATTTAGTTGTTGGACTTTGAGTCGAGCCTGCTAAACTAGTCAAGCACTGTTCACATGACTGGTCGAGCAGTCTCCAGGACTGGTCGAGGCAATAACTAAAAATCTTGAAAATTAGTAACAAACTTAGGACTGGTTGAGGATTTCTTGGATTGGTCGAACCAGTACTAGGACTAGCTGAATATAGTCTAAGACTAGTCGAAAAATACTTTTAAAGTGACCCAATTAAATTATGTATTCAAAATGACCTATTCTATGGTCAATCTAAGGTTATTCATACCTTATAAGCGATATATGAACATTTAATCTTCTTTTGCTTCAGTTGATAGTTGTTCTTTGAAGTTCATGAAGCTTGATATCTTAACATATGATGAAGCTTGAACTTGAGACTTTATGAAGCTTTGAATTTGAAATACATTGAAGCTTGAGCCTGAGGTACTTGAGTTGTATTTCACCTTGAGCTTTGAGTACCAAAGTAAAGACTATTGTCTTGCCTTAGATGAAGCTTTGAAACCTTAAGCTTTGAAGCTTGAAGGAGTGAACTATCACATGGTGTTGTACTTGAGCATGTTTATGTCTTGTTCTTGCATTTAAAGTTCTTGAGGTAAAGACCTTTGTTCTTATACATGAGATGCATGTTCTGGAATATGTAGATGAGCTACATAAGACACAGATTCCAAGAGGTTTTGGCACTACGAAATTTGACAATTATAGGAGCTAGAAAACATAGCACTTACAATCTCCCCCTTTGTCAAATTTGTAACAAAACATACTTCATTAAAATAAGATAAGCATTACATGCACAATAAAGAATCATGCACCATATATGCAGAAGAAAGAATTATGCACTGGTTTACAACAACCAGAATAAACCGATACACATCAGCACCAATACTCCACATCCATACTCTCCCCCGTACTTACTCCCCCTTACTATCACAAAATGGAAATAAATGGAAATAAATGGCTACCTATCCACAATTCCACATTTTACAAGCAAGATAAAATTCTCCCCCTTTTTGTCACAACATGACAAAGGAAAGAACAAATAAAGGATAATGGAAGTAGATAAATAAGGAAGGAAATAAAAGAGTAATGAAAAAGAAATGGATATAAGATCAAGATTACCGAGTAAATAAAATCATAAAAAAGCATGTTCAAGCATGTCCAAGTCCATAAAACAAGAAAAGGTCAAGTATCTTAAAAGTTATTACAAACCACATATTCAAATACTAATCTGAACCCGATGAAGGAGCAGGTATGGTAGCATCAATTTGATGAAGTCGCTTATTAATGCGCTTCAGATACTTGCACATATATTTAAATTGCAAGTCATGGGACACATTCATATTTTCAACCTTCTCCTCAAGTGAGTCCAAACGCGCATCAAAGTCAGTTGGCTGATAATTAGGATCGGTGACAGAATCAGATTCAATTTCATCAAAAGGTCATCCATATTGACATCTTCTGGAGGCAAATCACCCTCTTCTTCATTTGCGGCATCAGCTCCACCAACACCCACACTCATTTGGCCTGGGGCCAACTTCAAATTCATTTTATTAATATTGGAGTTGTTGAAGGTTATGTGGTGAATGAGAGCTCTCCAACAGGCATAGCCACTAAACTATAGGTGGCTAACACAGTCATAAGATAAGCAAAGGGAATGTCACTGTGTCCAGAATGGAGATGTAATTGAATGATGCTATGACAAATTAGAGAAGGAAGACATATAGAGGTTCCAGAAATGATGGAATGAAGAATACGAACCATGAACGTAGTAAGTTCGATTTTGTTACCAGAACGAGGATAAACATTTGAAATGAAAATCATGTGAAGAATTCTTTATCTGGGTAAAAAAACTTGGAGGCAAGTGCATTACTAGGACTCCATTTCGCATCTATATTGCATAAATCCCTTGTAAGCATTCGCTTCTCAGTTTCAGAGAGTTTTGCCACTAGAGAACTAATGGGAATACCTTCGTCGTTGACAGGTATATCCATTAATCCAGAGATAAGATGACAGTCCACATCAATTGGACCTTCTCTAGTCGTAATAGTAAAAGTCAGATTTTCAACAGAAAAATCAGTAATGCATGCATACATAGCCTGCGCAATGGAACGGTATGCCGGCCCACCCCAATGTAGTATGTTATCCCATCCTACAGACTGAAGGAGAGGAAGGATATCAAACGAAGCCAAATGATCAACATTAACGGGTCGTTTTACTATAACATTACGCAACCGAATATCCCGCACATGATGAGGATCATCTTCAGGTGATCGAAGGTGGTGCACTGTAATAGGAGTTGACCGAGATGAAGAGGGACCATGAGATCCTTTCTTCTTAGTTCTACCTCCATTTGTAACAAAGAAATCAAGGAAAATAAAGATTGCAAAAGTGGTAAAGTGGGTTAGTAGATCAGATTTTTGAGTAGAAAACCCCAAAAACCAACATAAAACATGAAATAAACTTCACAAATGAAGAAAAAGAAGTGTAAAGGACTAGAATCTACCAGAAAATCGAAAACGACAACTAACCATGGTGGAATCGAAGGTGGGTTCAACCGGTTGACGTTGGGCTTGTTGGAGAAGACAACGCAAATGAAGAAAAAAGTGATTTTTCCCTAAATAAAGCACCAAACCTGCGGTTCACGGTTGGTCGAGTACATGCTCAACCGGTCGTGCCACAACTGGTCGAGTATGTACTCGACTAGTCGTGCATAGCCCAAAATGTGCAATTTTCATAAAATTTAAAATTTAAAAATTTAAAATAACAAATATATACATTATAAAACAGAAATACATAAATTAACAATTCATATTGCACATACCAAGATCAAATTTCAATTTAGCAAACCTGCTTTTGTCGAGTGATTTTATGAATATATCAGCAAGTTGAGTCTCGGTCAGAATATATTCTAAAGAAATTATCTTTTCTTCCACTAATTCACGAATGTAGTGATATCTACTCTCAATATGCTTGGTTCGTGAATGCTGGATTGGATTTTTGGAGATATTAATTGCGCTGGAATTATCATAATATAAAACCATAGAATCTTACGCAATTCCATAATCGCTTAACATTCTTTTCATCCAGACAAGCTGAGTACATGCATTACCTGCCGTAATGTATTTAGCTTTAGCAGTTGAGAACGATACAGAACTTTGTTTCTTACTTTGCTAAGAAACTAAACAGTTTCCTACATAGAAACAACTACCACTGGTTGATTTTCAAGCATCAATATTACCAGCCCAATCAGCATCCATGTAACCAGCAATTGCACACTAGTATCATGTGGATACTAAGACCAAGATTTGCTGAACTAGCCTGCTTAACAACAATTAAATGTGACTCTTTAGGGTCAGATTGATATCCAGCACAAATTCTTACGCTAAATGCAATATCAAGTCAGCTCACAGTTAAATAAAGCAAACTTACTATTATACTGCGAGACAGTTTAGGATCTACACTCTTACCTGTAGAGTCCTTTGAGAGTTTTAAAGTAGTACTCATAGGAGTATCAAAAATTTTTCCACTCTCAAATCTGAACTTTTTAACTAAGTTCAGAACATATTTAGTTTGAGAGATAAAGAAACCATTAGGTAGCTGTTTTACTTGTAACCTTGGAAAATAATTCAATTCTCTAACCATGCTTATTTCGAACTTAGACTTCATAAGATCTACAAACTCAATAGTCATGTTAGCACAGGTAGATCCATAGATAATATCATCAATATAATTTTATACTATTAAAATGTGATAATTATGTTTCTTTACAAACAATGTCTTATCAACACTTCCCATTATAAAGTTATGACTTAGTAGAAACTTAGTCAACTTTTCGTACCATGCCCTCGGAGCTTGTTTCAAACCGTAAAGTGCCTTTTTCAGGCGGTAGACATGATTAGCGTTCTTTGAGTCTTCAAAACCCGTTGGTTGTTCAACATACACTTCTTCATGCAAATCACCATTCAAGAATGCACTTTTTACATCCATTTGGTATATTTTAAACTTTCTAAAACATGCAATGGATATAAATAGTCTGATTGATTCAAGACGAGCTACTGGGGCAAAGGTTTCATCATAATCAATGCCTTCAATTTGAGTGTACCCTTGTACAACCAGCCTAGCCTTGTTTCTAATAATATTACTAAGTTCATTAGACTTATTTTTGAAAATTCATTTTGTTCCAATAATGTGTTTATGTTTCGGTCTTAGAACTAAATACCAAACATCATTTCTAACAAATTGATTGAGCTCTTCTTGCATCGCAACAATCCAGTTTTCGTCAGTAAGAGCTTCTTTTACGTTAGTCAGTTCTATCTGAGATGTAAAGCACACCTAATTACACATATCTTCTAGTTGTTTACGAGTGTGCACACTAGTGAGAGGGTTTCTAATGATCAGATTAGTTGGATGGTCTTTAACAGTCCTCAGTTCAGTGTTATTTTATCTTGATGAAGAATCTAGTTTATCAATTAGAAGAACTTCATCATTTTCTAAACTTAAGACAGGTGTATTCAAGTGATCGTCAATAACCACATTAATGGACTCTTGAATTACACCAGTCCTATTAAGAACCCGATACGCTCGACTATTTAGAGCATACCCTAAAAATATCCCTTCATCACTTTTGGTGTCAAACTTACCCAGATTTTCTTGGTCACGTAAAATGTAGCACTTGCTACCAAAAACTCGAAAGTATTTGACAGTAGGCTTCTTATCAAACCACATTTCATAAGCTGTTTTACCATTTAATTTTCTAGTATAGACGTGGTTAATTATATAACTAACATTATTTACGGCTTCGGCCCAAAGATTTTTAGGAAGCTTCATACTATTTAACATTACATTTGCCATTTCTTGAAGCACTCTATTTTTTCTTTCTACTATACCATTTTGTTGTGGTATTTTGAGTGCAGAGAATTCATGTGATATTCCCTGATCACTAAAAAATTTCTCAAAACTGTTATTCTCAAATTCTGATCCATGATCACTACGGATCTTACAGACTTGAGATCATTTTTCTATTTGGATACGTTTAAGTACCCATTTTTACTTCATCGAGAGGTTCTGATTTGTCCCTTAAGAAGACTACCCATGTATATCTGATAAAGTCATCAACAATTACTAGAATGTACTTCTTGCCACCTCGACTCTCTGTTCTAGTTGGTCCAATGAGATCCATGTGGAGAAGTTCGAGTGGTTTAGATGTGGCATTGGAGTTCACCTTTTTGTGACTACTCATAGTTTGTTTGCCAATCTGACATTCGCCACATATTATGTCTACTTTTTATAATTTAGGTAGACCTCTTACCAACTCTTTTTTGCTCAATCTATACAAGTTACGGTAGTGTACATGTCTTAGGTGTTTATGCCATAATTCGGTCTCATCGGTATGGACCATGTAACACGATAGATTAGATAAGCTAGAATCACTCATAATATAGTAGTTTTCAGAAGTTCTGCGACCAGTTAATATTACAGAATCATTTTTATTTAAAAATTCATAACCTTGATTAGTAAATTTTACACTATGATTATTATCGCATATTTGAAAAATGCTTAGTAAATTGTGTTTTAACCCTTTAACATATAAGCCATTCACAAACAGAGGGAGGTTAAAGAGCTAAACCGTACCTTGGCCAATAATTTTGCAGTTGCTACCATCATAAAATGTGACTGAACCATCAGTCATGTCTTTAAGATTGATGAACAGACCCTTTTCGCCTATCATATGTCTGGAGCATTCACTGTTTAGGTACCACTTTGAATGGTTCGAGGCTTTGAAAGCGGTGTGGGCAACCAAACACGTGGTGTACGTGGTATATTTACGCGTGGTCTTGAGCTTACTTGGCCGTCCAGATCGCCATATAGACACGCATTTTAGGAGGTTTTATCATCCAGATGTTACGTTAGGTCTTCCTTGTTGTTCCACTGCTCGAGCGTCCTAGCGGCCCACTTGATTCCAAGCCTGATCTAGGTCATGGTTGGTGGGACTCACTGATCACGATGGACGGTTCGGATTGGTGAGACCTAGCTCCAATGACCTCTAATGGTGGTCCATCAAACGAAGTCAAACGGACTTATTTGACTCCGAGCGTGGCGGGAATTCTGGAGAAATTATGAAATTTTTGAGTCTTATCGGGTCAAACCCAATTTGACCACATACATGGTCTCATGTATAAATAGTGCATACTATCTGTGCACCTGTACAGTTCAAAAGTGGGGTCCACATGGTGATCAGTATGATCTGGACCGTCCATTAGTCTTCGAAGGTCATTAAACGCCTAAGGTTGGAGTTCTACCTTTAATGTGGAGTTTTGGCAAGTCCTGATTGCTTGTGGCTATGATCTGAGCCGTCTATTTCTCTTACAAGGTTTATAAATCACTCTGGACTAAAGGTTGGTCTGTTTCGATTCTTGTAAAGGATCGTATTTGGAGATTTATCCTTGATGAGTGTTGATTATTTTAGTTAGACTGTTACTTTTCATTTAGTTGTGTCAGTTAGTAATCACGAGGGTGTTTAAATCAAGATAGAGTTTTTCTCATGACTAGGATCTTGTTACCGGTTTTATGTTTATTCATAGTGTTATAAAGTGGGGTGGTTGATCCCAATTTTAAGTTGAAATTTATGATAAAAATTAAGGGTCGTTACAACTCGACTCACTATCCTTTAAAGAGGGAGCCTCAACCCACATTAGAGGGTGACCTGGTAGATGGCCACCTCACCCTCCGGAGGTATAGTTAGAAACTCACCTGGTGTGGGGGATCGAAGTGTCATGGACTCGGGAACATGATACCTTGACCTGATTCACACCAGGTCAGCCTCCGTCATCGAAGACACTACCGACCCTTTCTCCTCTCCCTCTGACGAAGACCCGCTGTCCTCTTCGTCCACTAGAGCAGCCCCCTCCGCGTTCTCGATTGTTCAACCGAGGACCGCTCCGCCATTCGTAACTCATGGGATGCGTGAAAGTCCCTGTTGCTCATCATCATCAACGACTATGGTGGATTCGACATAGGACGAAGGGTTTCTTCCCCATCACCACAACTGGGGGTCCCCTCCTACATATTCGAAGTTTCTGGCATGACTGTAGGTCTAAATTACACCAAAAAACTAGAAGAAGAAAAAAGAAAGAGAAGGGAGGAGAGTAAGGAAGAGGAAGCAAGGTCGCCAAAGGAAGTGGCTTGCTTGAGGAGATGCCTGAAGGTCACCTATCGAAAATCGCCTGACACCAAGGAAAAAGAAGCACGCGAGAAGAGAAAGGGGCAAATAAACCCGCCCGACTAGGGCACCCCCTTTTATAGAGGAGCCATATGTACGAGCATTTATTGTTCGCAATCAATGCTCACCTAAAACAGCTCCTCGGCTCTCCCGTCTCGACACACGGTGTGCTCTCACTCACCGCACAGCCCCACGCGTCATTGTCTCACTTACCAAGCGCCAAAAAAGCGCCCTAACAACCCACATGACCTTGAGTGGTGGCACGCCACCTTGTGGGTGTCGTACTATGATTACGGATATGCCCCGATATCCGCGCCTGTCGCCTTACTCAACATTAATGACAGGATGACTCAACACTTTGAGTAATAACAATCTGACCTGACCGGATCTAACCTACTTCTTAAGCCCGTTTCACAGACTTGGAAGTAAGGGGACTTACTATTATAGGGAAAATACTATTATAGGGAAAATAGGCCGACCAATGATGAAAGGTCAGGTCAGAAACTTGCACACTTCCCCAAGTCAGACATAGTAGCGGGTTTGATCCCGTGCTCAGAACCCGAGCAAGAATTAAGATTGAGCTCGTCATCTTGTCACCAGATCGAAACACCTACTGACCTATCCAAACACATGAAAGAGCACTACCTCTGTCAATTCCAAGATCCCCAGAGTTCGTCAGCAACATCCCGTCCCGTTGCTTGACTAAGGAGACATGTTGGCTTAGCCCAGATCGGTATGACCTAGGTCGGCATGACCTAGGTCCTCACGACCTAGGTTGGCATAAATCAAAGCGGCATGCCACTCCCAGATCAGGTCAGCCAAGGCCACATCACCCTCCCATTGCACATCTCCACTTGTCTAAGATACTTAGATCTCACCTAAGAGAGATTCGTCTGAGACCTTCTCCAAGGATCTCGGAGGATATCCACGACAAGCTCGGATCCCTGAGATCTTCGCCAAGGATCTCGGAAGATCCTCTTGCTAATCTAGGATCTGAATCCACATCTAATATGCACCTACTAAATAAGGAGATTCCCTCTACGCCACCGCCTCTCCTAAAACTATAAATAAAGTACCTCTAATGGTGAAAGGTATGCACTATCTTTAGCCTAAAACCTTCAATACTCGACTAGACCCAGATTCTATTCCCAACTTAGGCATCGAAGGGTCCCCTGATCTAGCCAGGGTCTTCCTTGTACAGGTAAATAGGTCTAGAAAGGGGTTAACAAAATTTCCGCATCAACATACTTCTTCCATACATGTGATTTGTTATGAGTTTTCATTGTTTTAACATAGTGCATTGTTATGCTAGAGACCGAATAGGTGGCTCTAAGTATCGTGCTCACTAACAAGCTATCTAAATGCCAGCGTTCCTCTTCTCTCCATTCCTGTATTATGATTAGCAGGGACTAACACTATATAAATTTCTATTGTAAGGGGAAGGAGATTCTCAAGTTCGAGAAATAGATACATCTTAATCCAGGTGCAGTTTTGTTAGTACACCATGTTTGTCAATTATGTAAGTCATTATGTCAGGGAGTTAGTTGAACCCTTCGAAGCTAAGTATTAAGGAGCAAAGAATAAGTATATGGGATGCCTTAGTGACCCTAACCCTTGATCCAAAGCAACCCTTAAACTTTTATATGATCCATTCTTAATAGGAAAACCTTATTTGATCATCCAAAGCCTTAGGAATTCATCTAAAGATGTTCAATTAGGCTTTAAAGAATTTTCAACAACCTTCAGTCTAATTGAAATCAATTAAAATAGGTCACTATGCTAAGACAGAAATCTAAGGTAATTTGTTTGCAACCTGTAAATAGCCCACCCTAGGCTGATAAACTGATTGAGTTTGATTGATGGATGGACAACCAAACCCCAATCATAAACCTTAACCCTAGAAGCCTAAACCTTAGGGATCCCAATCTTAAAACCTAAACTCAACCTATTTAATCCAGTCAACCCAATCACCCTAATCCTGAGCCCTAGGAACTTAAAACCCTAAACCGTAATAACTTATAATAACTTAAAACCTTGAAGCTTTGAGTCGGCTTGGCGAGTCAGCCCACCTGGTCAACTCACCTGGTCAGCCTACCCAACCTACAACCCAATCAACTCACCTAGTTAAGCCTAAAACTAAGGCTGAACCTAAGCCCAAAAGCAAGCCCAATTGGTGAAATGGTTAAAACTTCAAAGCAGCAACCGTCGCAACAGAGCCTCTACATGCTTGGAGAATGCTGCCTACCAAAGTAGGGAGTCCGAGTGGGGACCGGTAGTAGCCAGATTGCCGCTGGCCACATGAAACTCGCCCCCCCCCCCCCCCTCTTTGGGGCAATGTCCCTCAAGCATGTGGAACTCTCCTTTCTCGAACCTCAAGTGTGTGGTTGAGGTGTATTTACTTCGATGCCCATCTCCTTATCCAAAATTACCCTTTTTACTACCTCATCAAACCCATGAGATGATGTCATATTGCAATCTCCAATTCCAAACCTTCAACCACCTTTTGCCCCTAGGATTACCAGGAATTACAAGAAAACATGGTTGGAGGCTATAAATAGCCCCCTTCCCTTCTCATTTCAAGCATCTAAAAAACTCAGAAGCATCCCCTCTCATCAGAGCACTCACTCCTCATCTAAGACATTCAGAAGATATCCCTTAGCCTTAGCCGTAATCATTTAACCATCCCTCCACCAAGGAGAGTGAGAGTGAGAGAGAGAGAGTCCAACCCTGGTCTAGCTAGCTTGACCGGAGTCTAAGCCTCCTGAGATACCTAAGTTCAAATTCGAGCCACTCAATCTAGCCTTACGATACTACCATTCATCCAACCGTTCAAGCCTCTATCAATTTCATCAAATCAGCGCATTAACATCGTGTAACAGTTATTCCCTTTTTAACCCCCATACTCCTCATATACATCAGCATCATAGTGCATTTCATCATTCTCTCACATATGACTAGAGCATGTATGCTCTAAGGCTTGCCAATATAATCGGATCTTGCCCACCAGAAACCTTAGCCAGTTAACTGTTGTTTTAAGCATACACATTACACTTCATCATTTTCTCGTATCTAACTGGCGAGCATATGCTCTAAGACCTGCCAATACAAACACAACAGATCCACCAGAAACCTTGTTTTATCATAAGCATCAATAAAGCATCAAACATCCCATACATATATACTTTACACCATGCACTTAATCGTTTTGAACATATGCTTTGCGGTTTGTCGATATAATCGGATCTTACTCACTAGAAAATTGGATCGGTCAATTATCACTGTTATTATATCGCATTACATTTCTACACACAAGAACTAACCTCCTTCTTCATAAATTAGTTAAGCCTTGTGAAGTAAAGATCGTACATCCGTACAGGCAGAGTGGGTGCCTAACACCTTCCCTTTCTGTAACCATAGTTCCTTGAAATATTCGAAACATACACTCATGAGTCATCTTAGGGATAAGGATCTTCAAGTCATCAATCTTAAGCATTTCTATAGGGTCTAACCAATTGTAGAATCATAACAATTGGTTAGTGGTGACTCTGATCAACTATCACACCCTCTTATCCCTTTAACAAATCCCCTGAGCGAACCAACCAGTAGAAAAGCGAGAGTTGATCTCTCGTCCCCTTAGAAAATCAGCCCTCCAGCATCCACAGAATGTCAACTCCATTGGGGAGTAACTAGCCACACTGGTTGCGACCCAACTTGAAAAATAAGATCTCGTAAATTCCTAAAGAATACCGGCTCTTGCACATTTGCATTTGCATATGCATATGCATCAACATTCATAGTAAAAGGAACAAAAAATTGTGCCTCTATAAGTCAGGCATCCTCAAAAAAGTCTCCCTTGTCACAGCATAACCTGCACCAGATCTCAAGCAACAATGTATCACCATGAGAAAGATGTTCAACCCTTCCATGCTCTCAATCTCACAGAAACTTAGCATGCATAGCCACAACAAGCAGAAGTTACACCAATGACATGCATCCAGGAATTGGCATAGGCATGAAAGCAATGCAAGACATGTTTCGGTAATTCATGTAAGCACAAGTCACTATAGTCAAAAATCAAGTTGGTCAAGTTAAACGACAACAACAATAAACTCATAGGCTCTTTCTAGCCTCCAATTCAAATCAAGCACAGCTGTTGGACCCCGCACAGGACCACCAACACCAGCCAGCACAACCCTCAACTATGGAGCACTTTCTTCAATATTCTCCTATAGGTGGACGATCTTAAAACAATCCCACAACTTGGATTCCCAGTCAATTTCAGGATAGCTTCACAGCCGAGGCTTCCAACAAATTTTCAGCACAGTTTCAAACTGATCCTACAAACAGGGTCTCCAATCAATTTCTAAATCAATTTCAAACCGATCCTTTAAATAGGGTCTCTAGTCAATTCCTAGTTCAATTTCAAACCAATCTTACAAGCAAGGTGTCTAATTAATTTCTAGAACAGTTTCAAACCAATCGTGTAAATAGAGTCTCTAGTCAATTCCCAGTTTAATTTCAAACCGATCTTGCAAACAAGATCTCCAGTCAATTTCAGGACAACCTTGCAACCGACACTTCCAATCAATTTCTAATTCAGTTTTAAACTGATCCTACAAACAGGGTCTCTAGTTAATTCCCAGTTCGATTTCAAACCAATCCTGCAAACAGGATCTCTAGTTAATTTTAGGACAACCTCGTAGCCGAGGCCTCCAATCAATTTCCAATTCAGCTTCAAACTGATCATGTAAACATGGTCTCTAATCAATTTCTAACACATCTCACAAATATGGATTTTAAGTCAATTTCAAGTAGTAGCTTCCCTGACTGAAAGCCCTAGACCAACATTGGTGAATGCCCATAATGGGGGTCAGTGTCAAGCCCAGTTCAACCTGCGGAACGTGGCTAATACCTGACAAGGGGGTCACTTCCCAGCATCTTAGCCTCCCCCCGACCGAGAGTGCTTTTCAATTTCAATTCACGGCATACGGGAACATAGTTACATTCCAACAAGCTCCCCCTCACGGGAGCCATAAGGTCAAGGAAGTTTATCACTATTCACAAACCCCAAGTGCAGGGTTGGAAAGTAGTAACAACTCGGTGAGATTGAGGTCGAATCCACAGGGAATGAGGAACATGATCTAGAACTAATATAAGTCTAATTATTTGTTTGTGTTTTTAATCTAGCGAATGAGTTAAAAGTAAAAGCAGATAAATAAATACTAAGGATCTAGGAATCCACTTATTGCAATCCCAATATCAATTTACCGATTCGATGTATATCACAATTGGAATCGAAGTCCTATCCTATCCAATTGGAAGATAATTCAGTTAAATCATTAATAAAAATATGATTTCAATTAGTTGATTCTCTCATGAAGTATTTAGACATCAATCGCAAGAAATCAAAAGCATCTAAAGCACCCATATACGACATTAGATCAATCAATTACGTAAATTGAATCCTTCTCTAATTTAAGCTAAATAATTGTAAAATCAAAGCATTCATTGTAGCTATAGTGCACAATGTATCTAGGCATAAATAACTCAAAGACTTAAAGTAAATTTAAACCAAATCAATCTAACATCATCATTCAAATTAATGTCATTGAATCCAATAAACTAAATAATGAAATTAACTACAAATTCATCCATTAGCCTTAGCTAAGAGATTAGCTAATCATAAACATGATTGAATTAAAACTCAAACAGAAAAACAAAAAAGAAAACAAAAACCGAATTATTAAAGAGGAGGGAGGACTCCTTGAAGCTCCACTGCTCCTCGCTTTACTCTTTCTACCCTAATTCATCCTAGAAAGACTCAGAAGATCCCTTTATAAAGGCCTTGATCAAACCGACTTCAGAACCACCTCAAATTTATGCATGTATCGAAGCTTCAATGGCACCTTCGATGGCATCGACGTCTCATTGAAGAGTTCAACTCAAATTGTGAAACTATTAGTAACAAACCTTTGCATTTGTGTAACTCCTCGATGTCATCTGGCCTCCTTCAATGGCATTGAATCATCGAACACACCTTCAATGGGATAGAAGGGTGCTCAAAAGTGTCCATCAAGAAAATTAATTTTTCATGATTTTTCTGATATCATTAAACTGGCTTCGATGGTATCGAGTTTGTCTTCGATGGTATCAAACAAGTCTTTGATGGAATCGAATATTGCACTGATATGTCCAGCAAGCAAACTTGATTTTTCTGATTTTTGTGATGGGATCAAACTTCCTTCGATGTCATCGACACTTCGATGGCATTGAAGCAGTGTTCGATGACGTCAAATAGTTAAGTTCAACAATTTCAATTTTTTGCACTTTGCAGTTTTAGTTTTCTTCCTTCTTCACTTAGTTTTCTTAGATCTTGGACTCTTGCATTCTTCAATATTGACCTCCAAAGATCCATTCCTCCACATAGTAATTCTTTGAGCATCAAATCCATGCTTTATTACACGTCATGCAAAATATATCAACTTTATTATTAGAGAAAAGTTTATTCAAAGTTCTGTAGGCCATCAACCTCATTGTACTAGGAAGGAAACAAAATAAAGAAGAAAGCTTGGAGCAATCGAGCAGTTCAGATCGTCATCCCCTTAAACTCCTCGAGAAGATCTTGCATTTTAGCTTCATTCTTCTCCTTCGTCAATGCCCAGCTTGCCCCTTTTTTATGATGATTCGCAATAGGTGAAGCAATTGGTTGACATGAATGCTGCTCGAGGAAACCTTGTTCTCGACCGCCTTCTTAACATAGAGGCTTATCTTCGACCATGTTTGGTATATGTCGATATGTTCATCCAAGAATGAAAGATATTCCGGGACAACCACATTCTTTGTGAAAAAGGCACTTTTTCGCTCTTTAAATTCTTCCACCAACCCAGCTTGATAAGCCTATAACACCCTCCCATAAACAATCCGCCGAATAACATATGCCATGATCAGCCACGCTTCATATCAAGCATACATATGATGCATATGGGCATGTATCATGAAGTTATACTAAGCATGTTATATGATGATGATGTACTCTTCTCATAATAAGGATGGGCCTAAACGGCCTACTCATATCAAGTATGGACTCAAGAATAAGGAGTGGGCTTCCTCGCCCATCCCATCATGTAGTAATTTGGGTTTCCTGAGGGCCCAATGGCACAAGGTGGGCTCTATGACTTGGACAAGTCTGCAAGGCATGGCGAAAGCATAATCAATAATGGGGGCCCAACGGTTTAGGTTAGCCCACTAAGACTAGATTGGTAACACTATGGGTGCCCAAATCGATGAGAATGGGCCTAACAATGGGCCCTAGGGAGGGTTACAAGGTGGACATTTAACCACCATTGCTCTTACAATGTAGACATTTACCCATCATTGCTCCCAAGGCATGGCCCATTTAGAACCTACCCTATAATGGGGGTCCAAGGTCCTCACGCTAACTAAGAGATGGATGGGCATCATAAACATTATCACATACATCATGGTGGACTCATATAACTCAATTGGGCATCACATGCATCACATTGGGCCTCATATACATTACATTG
The DNA here is from genome assembly GCF_029962835.1 of Magnolia sinica. Taxonomy (NCBI): domain Eukaryota; kingdom Viridiplantae; phylum Streptophyta; class Magnoliopsida; order Magnoliales; family Magnoliaceae; genus Magnolia; species Magnolia sinica. The sequence continues at coordinate 96,586,612 of NC_080574.1, forward strand.
GGCCTCACTCATGGGCCTCACATAGATCACATTGGGCCTCACATATCGGCCTCACATACATCACATTGGGCCTCATACAAGGGCCTCACATACATCATAATGGGCCTCATACACATCACAATGGGCCTCACACAAGGGCTCCATGCACATCACAATGGGCCACATCCCATGGGCCTCAAATACATCACAATAGGCCACATCCCATGAGCCTCAAATACGTCACAATGGGCCACATCCCATGGGCCTCAAATACATTACAATGGGCCACACCACATGGGCCTTATTTACATCACTTTAAGCCTCACATATCACAGGCAGGTTGTGTACATGTGGCAGGTGGGCCCTGCGTGTATAGCAAGTGACCCTGCAAATGAACAGACAACATGGATTTAAAACATATACATTGCGATGGTCCCCACCGTCTAGACCACTGGACGGTGTGGATATAAAATACATGTATCACATATGGGTCCCACCATCCCATCTGCTGGACGGTGTGGACACCACATGTGTCAGGGGTCCTTCCATCCCAGATGGTGAACGGGGTGCATATCAACACATATATCTGGTGGGCCCCATGTCCATATAGCTGAACAGTATGGATGTAACGCATTCATCAAGGTGGGGTCCATGTCCCACAGTCTGGACAAACTGGATTACATTTGGTGAGTCCACGTATGTGGCCCACCAGCTTGTATCAAGCTTATCTCTATTTTTCCATTGCCGTCCAGGCCTGCTGGATGTCCCATGGACGGACAATCTAGACGGAACACTAACATCTGGTGGGTCCACGCGCATGTGGCCCACCTACTTTGGATCAAACTGATATTTTCATTTTCTCTTCAACAGGGTTTGCCCAAAATGGGCAGCAAGGTGGGCCCTGGTTAGACAACGGGTGCATCCCACTTGGTGGACGGCATTGATAAAAATGCATACATCATAGGTGGGCTATACAATCAGGGGAGAGAGAGAGAGAAACGTGCGATGGAGGGTTCTGCCACTACGAGCCCTCCCTTCCATGCATTACAAAATATACATCAAGTGGGTCCCATTACAAGTGGGCCCACCAATCAAAATCAATGGTAGAGATCCCTTTTCCACCAAAAATGCAAGGTCTAGATGACCTTCTCACAATGGGTAAATAAACATCATGATGGGGTCCATGGAGAATGGCCCCATCATGGGATGAATATATGAATCATAGTAGGCCAACGACCACACCTAGGGTCCAAAGTGAGAATCATACCATCATTCGGTAGGCCTCACTTGGCCCATCATCAAAATCACTACTGTAGTCCTATAAACACCCACCAATTACACTTCTTCTTGGCTCCTTAGGATGCTAAGCTCCTTGGCTTATTCTTTTATGGGGGATGATGAAGATTAAAGGGTGGAGATGAGAGTTTAGGGTAGGAAGTGGGCCACACACTTAGCTCTTTCTCTCCTTGGAAGTCTAAGGAACGGTATAGACCAGGATATGGGCCTTACAACCTTGGCGTTCTTGACTTACTTGACTGAACCCCCGTATGGAAGGTCTTGACCGATGACATAACTCTCCCAAGCTTGGAGCATTAGAGATGTTGGCTCATCGTCATCGGTGGCGTATCGGCTGGTAAACCAGCAGGATCCATACTCTCCATCAGAGAAGGGCATGAAGGACCGATTCTTCTTACTCCAATCCAAGGAGAAGAACAATGTAGCCATATATACTCTGCACGGGTGAGTTTCTTAATCGGAAAAGATGATAAGCTCGCCATAGAAAGTGTAAACTACATCAGAATGGATAGAATGGTGTACGAGAGAATGGTAGGAATATTCATAAATCCACATCTGGAGAAGCCACAGTGGTCCTCATCCATAATACAAAATTTTATGGGTGAGTTCATACAGTCCCCTATACAAGTGGCCGAGCACAAAAGGGGTCAAAGTGAGCTTGCGGCCTTAGGCAAGGGCCTTGGCTAGAGCAACATACTCAGACATGATTTGCAAAGCACTCACACAAAGTAGATGCCGACATATCCAGAGTAATAGGAAGGCCACATGCTTTTCTTGATCGATCGATCCGTTGAGATTACAAGTGGCTGTAAAAAAGTGGGAATGTGCATTTACACTCTTGTTTGGAAAGACTTTGCCACCTCTAAGTGCAAAGCCTAGGTATACTACTTCGGCGAACAGAAACAATTGAATTAAAGGAATTAAACCAAAGTAATAACTAAATTTATAAATACCGTTCAAATAGCTTGCTAATAACTTGAGCTTTTCTCTCTCTCTTGCAGAAGGATTTTGATAACAATAATGGATATTTCGAATTAAGAGAGAAACTGAATTTATAAGTAAAGAAGTTGAATCTTCTACTAGCTTGAGCAGACCGGATTCAGTTCAAAGAACTTCGGATCGCCCGTGATAAGATCTATCTAAAATTCAACTCGCCCAAGGACCAGTTCGACCGGTCGAAGAGCTCTGCTCGACTAGTCGAATTTGGTCTTCGACTGGTCAAATTTCCCAAAATCCTAAATGGTGAAGTTGTTGGACTTGGAGTCGAGTTTTCTCGAACTGGTCGAAGGTCAAGGTTCGACTAGTCGAACCAAAAACTCAACCAGTCGAATTTGCAACCAAAAATTGGTATTGCTTCGACTTAAACTTGGACTGGCTGAGAAAACTTAGACTAATTGAACCAAACCTTATGTCACGTCCCAAACTCAAAAACCAGGCTCACAAAATTCCCGATCGCTGAATCCGGCGCCGACGGCCTCCATAATATCCCATTCTCGGCTCCTGGCACTCATTTACCAGGTTCCAATCTTGAGATCCTATAAGGAGGATTTTCAACATCAATTTGATTTGTAATAAACATATTATTGCATGGGCCACTAAATGCCCTGGGGGGACCAAATGAGTCCTAGATGGACTCTAAAATAAAAGAAGTAATCCCACTAACAACCAATGGGGGCCCAACATCTTGGGATAGCCCAATGAGAATAGATGGATCATGCAAATGGGGCTCAATAATTAGGGTCAACCCACTTAGAGAATGATGTGAATGGGCCTAACAAGGCCTAAGGGAAGGTCACAATGAGGACATCTAACCATCATTGCCCATCAATGTGGACATTTAACCAACATTCCTCCCAATGAGTGGCCCATATAAGGGATTCATACACAACATAACGGCCACACATACATCGCATTGGGCCTCACTCATGGGCCTCACATACATCGCATTGGGCTTCATACAAGGGCCTCGAATGTATCACAATGGGCCATGCCCATGGACCTCGAATACATCACAATGGGCCTCTGATACATCATAATGGGCCCTATCCCATGGGCCTCCAACTATCACAATGGACCTCATCAAATGGGCCATAAATGCATCACCATGGGCCTCATACGTGGGCCTCATATACAACAAGTGGGCCGCACTGCTTAGGCCTCATATGCATCAAATGGGCCACGTATCTGGGCCTCAAATACATCAAATGGGTCACATGACATGGGCCTAACAATACAAACAGATGGGCCCCGCACATGGGCAAAAAATACAACATGATAGGCCTCATGGATGGGCCGCACTAATGGGCCTCAAGTGGGCTTTGGACCACACCAAAAATCATTTCAATAGTTGTAGGTGTAACTTGTGTATCACTGTACACTATCATTCCACGGGGCACATGCCCCACTAATGATGATCAGCATTATCCAAACACTGTCCAGGTAAATCAGCACCATCCAAACATTTCTCATGTAAATCAGCACCATCCAAACACTATCCAGCACCGTCCAGCATTGTCTAGACGGTGTGGAGAAAATAAATACATCACGCGGGCCCTATGGTGGATGGATGGTTTGGACCCAACACATACACACGTGGGACCCACAGAACTTTCTGATGTCAGTCTAGCAGTGGGTCCCACCATCTGGATGGCTTGGATATACATAAACATCACGTGGGACCCATAGAATTTTTTGACGTCAGTCAGCAAATGGGTCCCACCATCAGGACGTCTTGGATGTACATATACATCACGTGGGACCCACAGAACTTGTTGATGTCTGTCCAGCAATGGGTCCCACCATCTGAACAGCTTGGATGGCAGGATGAAACACACGCGCCATGGTGGGGAGCCACCATTCTCAAACGGATGAACGGTTAGGATGTAACATATACATCACGGTGGGTCCCGGATCTTGTTGCCGTCCATAGCAGCATCCAGCTGCAACGATCCCACCGTCCAGATGGACGGCGGGTGAAACACATGCCATGGTAGGACCCTCAGAGCTGGTGACGTTAGTACCAGCTGTACAGCAGGTATGAGGTACATCAGCCAATCGGATTCAAGAAAGGTGGGTCCCACATGGGGCCCACACACACACATATATATATGTAAATATATGCATACCATATATAACATATATATAAATATAATATTATATCATATTATATTACTATAATATAATATAATATAATATTATCATATATACATACCATATATGTATACATATACACATCCCACAAATGCCAACGTCCAAATCCTCTGGACATTCTGGACGGATGGTGTGGATACATCCATCCAGGTGGGCCATCGGTCATAGGGAAAGAGAGAGAGAAAAGGAGAGAAGGGGAGAGATCGCGATGATGGAGGGGCCCCGCCACTATGGGCCCCTCTTAGATACAAGCATACATCAAGGTGGGTCCCACCATATGTGGGCCCTTAAATCACAAAAAAAAAAACAAAGATAAAAATGTGGATCCAAGATCACCCACCGTCCTCTTCTTCTTGGTTCGATGGAACGCCAAACTCCTTGGTTTCAATCTTAATGGAAGGGGATGAAGTATGGAGGGTTGACATGGGAGATGAGAGGGTAGGAAGTGAGCCACACTTGGCTTTTTTTGGAGCTTTAGAATGCTTAGACGTTGGGATCTTTTTTTATTTTTGGGTTGCTTGGAAGAGAAGGGAGAATGAGAGAGAGAGAGAGAGAGAGAGAGAGAGAGGAGATGGGATGGAGTGATGGATGGGAGAGAGAGATGGGTTATGTAAGAGATTTGTTGACTTTTGGGGTTGCTTGTGTAAGAGTGGTATGGGTTGTGATGGGTTGAGTGATGTGTTGAGTGATGGGTTGAGTGATGTGTGTACTTGACCCTTAATGGGATTGATGTAAATTTGGGTAGAGATTTTCTTGGATTTTGCAATGCGCAACATTTTTTTCGAACTGAACACGGGCCCACATCTCCTCGCCTGGGTATCACCTTGGTGCATGAGATGCGACATTGGAACCACAGCGACGACGTGGTCACTAAGGTACAAGTCTCGGGTTGAGTCGACTCAGGTTGACAGGGTGTAACTTAGGGTCACGCGCAAATAACGAATACAGGTCGCGGGTCTCCGGAATTCAACAGGGAGGATCACGGGAATCTACGGAATGGTACGGGTCATGATACGGGTCTTACACCTTAGGCTGGTTGAATTCCAAGCAAACACAAGTATAAAAATCCAATTTTATAGGATTTTGAAAGCACCTAATCCTAAGGTCTTTCTAGGGTTTTATACTACCTGAGATATATGAAATATCTTAACTTCTTTGTCTTGAACTTGATTACGGACTTCATCTTAACTTTTGAGCTTAATTTATTCTTGAACATCAGTTGATTTTTAACTTGATCTTCTCTTGAGAATGTACCAGTCTTGAGCTTGATCTTCTCTTGATCTTGAGCTTGATATTTTCTTGATTATGTACCAATTTTGAAGATCTCTTGTCAAGTTATTTTGACCATACAAAATTTGATAACTAAAGTGTGCTTTAATCATTTTAGCACTTACAATCTCTTCCTTTATCAATTTCGTGACAAAATAATTATCATTACAGATATGTAACTACTTAAAGTCTTATAATCCAAAGAAATCTTGTAGTGGGATCTTCTTGAAGGCTATCAAGCTCAATTGGTACTCACCCTCAAATAGCACTTCCCCTATACTGTGACACATTCCATACACAAACATATATAGCATTCTATAAGATTTCCATCGCATTCATGCATTCCTCCTACATTCTCACTATTATAACTAATCATGCTCATGCTAACTCTCCATTTTCACTATTATAACCAACTCTCCCCCTTTTTGTCACAAGTTGACAAAGGAAGAATGATATAAAGAGCAAGGAAGCATAAATAAACTTCAAATACCAAGAAGTAAGCATATGAGATAGCTATGAATTAGGTTAAGTAGAAGTAAGCATATCAAATAGCTAAGGTCAGGAAAGCAAATGACATGAAACATTAAAAGTGTTGAGGAAGTGTCAAGGGAAATCATTCAAGTATCAACACAAAAGTAAAGTTTAAGTTTACATAACCATCAAAATAAGTTTAACCAGGAGATAACCAATCTCAATCCAACCCAGAAGAAGACGGAGCAGGCATCGATGGGTCAAGTTGATTCAAACTCTAGCTAATGCGATGGAAGTACTTCTTCATGTACTTCATTAAGATTTGTGGGTTTGAATTAAATTTTCATGTGATACATGTAATGCTTCAACCTTCTCCTCCACCGATTTGAGACGCTCATCAACCTGGGAGGGCTGGTAGTCATAATCATCTGGATCATCTGATTCTTCCAATTCATCAAAAATGTCATCCATGGTTGTGTCTTTAAGTTGTTGAGCTTCCTCCTCTTCTTCAGTTTGACCGAGAATAGGTTTCAAGTTTATCTTATTCAGATTAGCGTTACTGAATGGGAGTTTGGATTCCAGTGCCTCAGCCGATGGGATTTTAACATTATAATGCAATGCAAGGTAAGTCTTAAGATATGCAAAAGGAATCGAACCATGCTTGGGATACAGGCGATACTGAATAATGATGTAGCAAAATAACGATGGAAGACAAACATGTATACCCGACACAACTGAATGAAAAAATCTAACCATGAACGGTGTAAGATCAGACTTATTCCCTGATCGAGGATAGACATTGGAAGTAAAAATTCTATGCAAAACTCTATACTTGGGGAGCATTTGGTTTGTGGAGAGGGCATTACTCGACCTCCATTCGGCATTAAAGCGAAATAACTTACTTGTTATCTCTTTGTTTTCATTATGTGACATTCTTTTCAGTTAATGTGGCAATAAGTATGCCATCGTTCGCAACATCGATTTCCATCAACGCCAAAATGACGTGCGGTGTCACTAGGAATGTCCCTTTAATGAATTTAATCGTGAATGTCAGCTCATCAAGGGCTATATCACAAATTGATGCATACATTTCTTGCGCAATGGATCGGTAAGTCATTCCACCCCATCCAAAAATGTGTTCTCAACCAACTTCAGTGAGAATGGGAACTAAACCAAAGGAAGAAATATGATCAACATTAACTGATCTTTCAATGATAATATGCTTAGTGCGGAAATCCCAAACGTGCTCTGAATCCTCTTCCGGAGCCCATATGGTTCTCACACCAATAGGAGTGGATCTTGAAGGGATAACATGATTTTTGTGTACCGTTTTCTTTAATCAAAACTCCATAGTGGTTTACACAAGATAGAAATCAAAGAAAGCGATAGGAACGAGACTAGATCAGATTTTGAAGAAAACCCACCCCAAATAGGATTTCAAATGAAGAATACAATACCTAAAAGAGATTTGGTAGTAATAATTAATCAAATACTAGAAGGAAATTGAAAGAAAAACACTTACTGCAAGAATGGGTGATGGGTTAGTCAAATGGGGCACCACTTAGTTGAGGAAGAAGGTGAGAAATGAAAAGAAAAAGTAATTTTTCTCCCATTTTAGGAGAAATTGCGCGATCTTCAACTGGTCAAGTTTGTGCTCGATTAGTCAAAAAGTTCGACTGGTCAAGTATGTACTTCGACTGGTTAAAAATCATGAAATTTTATTTTATTTTTTACTAATTTAATTTATTTGTATTATCATTTTATGCATTTAATAAAAATAAGCATAAACATTAAAAAATGCATAAACAAGATAATTAATTAACAATACACAAACAAATATCATGCTTTAAGTTGAAAAATCTAGTTCGGTGAAGCGGCTTGGTCAGTATGTTTGTAAGCTATTTCTCAGTTTGAATGAATTCAAGCATGATAGACTTATCTTCAACCAATTCTCGAATATAATGGTATCATATATCGATATGCTTTGTACAAGAATGTTGGATTGGATTTTTTGAGATATTAATTGTGCTTGAATTGTCACAGTACAATGTCATTGTATCTTGCGTAATTCTATAATCAGCTAATATTCTTGTCATCCAAACTAGCTTAGTGCAAACATTTTCTTCTACAATATATTCAGCTTCAGCTGTAGAGAGAGATACTGAATTTTGTTTCTTGCTGAGTCAAAATACTAAGCAGTTCCCTACGTAGAAACATCCACCATTGGTAGATTTTCTATCGTCAATATTTCATGCCCAGTCTACATCAGTATATCCGATAATTTGTACAAACGTATCATGCGAATACCATAGTCTTAAGTTCGCAAAACTTGCGATATATCTAATTATTTGTTTACCAACAATTAAATGTGATTCTTTATGATTAGATTGTCATCTAGTATAGATTCCAACACTAAAAGAAATATCAGGTCAACTAGCAATTAAGTACAAAAGACTACTAATCAAGCTTCAGTATAGACGAGAGTATACACTTTTACCTGATTCATTCTTTGAGAGTTTAAGAGTCGTACTCATAGGAGTATCGAAATTTTTTCCATTCTCAAAACCAAACCTTTTTGCAAGGTTCAAGGCATATTTGGTCTATGAGATAAATATACTATCTTTAAGTTGTCTAACATGTAATCCAAGGAAATAATTTAGTTCACCAACCATACTCATTTCAAACTTGGATTTCATTAGATCTGTAAACTCAATAGATAAGTTAGTGCATGTATGTCAAGCCCCAAACTCGAAAATCGGATTCACAGGAATCCCGATCGCCGAATCTGGTACCGACAGCCTCCGTAGTACCCCATTCTCGGCTCCCAGCATCCATACGCCAGATTTTGATCTTGGGATCCTACAAAAAGGATTTTCTAATGTACATTTGCTCGTAATAAGCATAACCACAAGTTTACCCAAATCACAAAGGCAACATCATCATCACATATCTACTAATATAAACATTTGAATACAATACTGAAAGAGAAATACATAAGTTAAAATCAAAGCTCCAGAAGTCAGCTACATGCTCCAAACTCCACGCTGCTGCAACCTAACGTTACCTGCATGCATCTATCATGCATAAGCTTATAAAAAGCTTAGAGGGTGGTTTAAGTATGTGCATAAGGTAAGGTCCAAATAAATGACATAATCATGCAATATCGGAGATTCTGGTAAGATCATGAATCATACGATATCAGAGTAAATGAAAATACTGACAAGTCCATGAGTCAAACAATATCAAAGTACGCAATACAGATCAGCTATACAAATGAGAAGTCATAAAGAGTCAAATATCAGAGGTTGAGGATGCAATGCAATATACAATTCCTGATGAGTTCACGAATACCGTCAACCGTATCTAGACCATATAAATGCAGAAACACAGCAACCCAAAATGCCATATGTCACGGATGTAATGCAATATGCAGTGCAAATGGAATGACCATGCTGGAGTGCGAAGTCAGGATGATAGTACGTAGTATCACAGGCTATGGGGTCCATCACAAGGGACTTCTATCCAAACCAGTCTCATACCTAATTTGGATAGTCAGACTCAATGAGGTAAACTCCTGATCTTAGGTTAGTCGCGCGCCCCAACCGAAATCCTAGCCATTGCGAAGGTACACATAACAAATAGTTGCGCACCACTAGCCCGAGTGGATACTGAATGAACAAATGAATGAGTAGGTAACTCCTATTCAATAAGTCCACATACTAGTATTGTTCATCTCTGGGATTATCACCGGGGTCTAGTACACTCTACATGCAAATCATCGCCCACTGACGCGCGACCATGCAAGTGGAAGAGATCTCACTATCTGCTCGACCAGTAGCCAGCCAATATCTATCTGATGGGCCTTTCACATGAGCCTAACATATATCACAATGGGCTTCGCTCAAGAGCTTAATACACATCACGATGGGCCTTTCACATGAGCCTAACATACATCACAATGGGCTCCATCGTCTGGCCCTTAAATGCATCACAAAGGGCTTCATCACATATGCCTCATATACATCACATTAGGCTATAAACACGGGCTGCATGCACTTCACAACGGGCCTCAAATACGGGCCTCATATACATCACATTGGGTCTCGAAATCGACCTCAGCAATCAGAATCGACCTCGGTAGTCGGTCTAAACAGTCGAAATCGGCCTCCACAATCAAAATTGTCCTCCACAATTGGAATCAGCCTCGACAAATCGAAATCGGCCACGACAATCGACCTCAACAATCGGAATTGGCCTCGGCAATTGGAATCGGCCTCGACAATCAGAATCGATATCGACAATTGGAATCGGCCTCGATAATCGGCCTCGACAATCGAAATAAGTATCAACAATCGGAATCAGCCGTGATAATCGAAATCAAAATCGGCCTTGATAATCGAAATCAAAATCGGCCTCGACAATCGGAATCAAAATCGGCTTTAACAATCGGCCTATATAATCGGAATCGGCCACGACAATCGGAATCGGCCTCGATAATCAGAATCGATGAGAATGGGCCTAACAAGGCCTAGGGGAAGGTCACTATGTAGATGTCCAACCATCATTGCCCATCAATGCGGACCTTTAACCAACATTGCTCCCAAGGAATGGCGCTCATAGGGTCAATCTTATAATGGTTCCGCAGCCTCGTTCAAGGGTCTAATACACATCATCATGGACCTCGCTCATGGGGCATATGCGTATCATATTGGGCCTCACTCATGGGCCAATGTACATGACATCGGGCCGTATCAACGGGTTGAATAAAATGGGCTAAATCAATTGGGCCGGTACAAATGGGCCAAATCAAATGGGCTGATCAAATGGGCCGATATAAATGGGTTGAGTCAATGTGCCAAATCAAATGGGCCGAATCAAATGGGCCAAGTCAAATGGGCTAAGTCAATTGGGCCGATCAAATGGGCCAAGTCAATTAGGCCGAATCAAATGGGTTAAGTCAATTGGGCCGATCAAATGGGCCAAGTCAATTGGGCTGAATCAAATGGGCCAAGTCAATTGGGTCGAATCAGACGGGCCGATTTAAATGAGTCTATTACACATCACTATAGGCCTCTACCCATGGGTTCTTAATACATCACAATGGGCCTCAACCCATGGGCCCCGAATACGTCATATTAGATCACTCAAATACAACAAGTAAGCCACACTACTTGGGCCGCACCATTCATCCAACTATAGAGATCATTTTAAACCATTATCCTAACAATGAATCAAATCAAAAGATCATCTGGACCATACTACAAATAGTAGTGGTGATAATGATTCCCATAGTTAAAAATTTAGAGGGCCCACCATAGCATTTATTTCCCATCCAGACTGCTCACAAGGTCACAAAGACTTGAACTGGGAGGGAAAAAAACAAATATTATGTTGATTCAAAACTTCTGTAAATCCCAAAAGGGTTTCAATGGTAGGCGTTCAATTCCACTGTCCCTGTAGTGTGGTCCACGTGATAATGGATCTGTCTTATTTTTAGTCTCAAGCCTTGAGGCGAGTTAGCCAAAAGGATGGTGGGTTCACATACATTAGTGAGGTCCACATAGGTGGCCCATCACGTCAGATGGATGGGTGGTAGGGATACGACACGTGCATCATGGTGGGGCCGTGCTTGGCACGCCAAAGAGATGGACGGTAAGGATACAGCACATGCATCATGGTGATTGCTCAAAGCTCCTGCCACGTGGTCCTAGCAAGATGGATGGACGGTTTGGAGATCAGGTCAGCTGCAACGTCAAGGTGGGTCCCATGTGGGAGTGGCCCACCAGCATGTTTAATATAAAATATTATATTATAAAATAGAATATATCATATATGTATATACATGAGTGTGTGGAAGGGTGGTACTGTCAATGGATGGCCTGATGGTAGGCTTTAGCTAAATGGACGGTTTGGATGAAAAACATCCATCAAGGTGAGGCCGTACATGGCACCGTCCATATGGACGGTGCAGATGAAGCACATACAGTGGTGGGTCCCACCAGATAGATGGACGGCATGGAATTATCCCACATACAGTAGCCGCACGCTGGTTGCTGATCAGCACACGCCAACCACCCATATCGCCAGAAAGGTGGGTCCCACATGGGAGTGGCCCACCAAAATCATATATATAGTACAGTAATAATGTATTTTATATATATAATATATATATAATATTATATTATACCATCCAGCCCAATGTCTAGCAACAGGGACGCTGGACGGTATGGATGTTTAATATACCTTATATTATATTATATTATATATATGATATATATATATATATATCTTATATTATATTATATATATATTATCATATATATCTTATATATTATATAAAATACAAAAAAAGGGGTATTGGGTCCATCCAAAAAGTGGATGGTGTGGATCATCACCTGTAATAGAGTGGGCCACACCATCTGATTCTGATGGACGGATGTAACGACCTTGAAATTTTTGTGCTAATCTTTCCTTAAGTAGTTATTTTTGGGGTAATTAGCGCTATACTCGATTGCTTGTGAAATTCACATCAATCACTTTAAATTGTATCTACATGGCTCAAAACTTGTAGATTAGTTAGCGCTACGTTACTCTGAAATCTAGGATCCATCGCTAAATTCAGTTGTTCTGGAGAATTTTTGGAAGATCTGGATCGGACTTGGACCGCGCATCGAAAGTCCGATAGCGATGATCTTAGGCTGTTGCGGTCACCGAGTTGGGCTTGACCATCACCTCGAAAATCAAGTCCATCTGATGTTCTGGGTCGATTTGATTGAGTTCGGAGTGAAGAGTGTGAGAACGGTTGGATATTTATTAAGTTTTTATGAAATCTGAGTCGTGTCGCTTGCGCGATGATTTTAAGCATTCTGACCATTGGGCTCCTAAACATAAGGGATAAGGGAAGGTGGCCCAGGCATATCCTAGTGCTTGTGGACCTGATCGAGATTCCGTGACCGTTGATTTGAGTGTGGTCCACCACGGCTGATCTGAAGGGCCGGTCGGTACGAAAACTCAGCCTGACCTAGATCCATAGTCAATGAGCTTAAGTCCGACCTTTCGTGGTTATAGGCCCACCAGAAGTGCTTCGTTGGATCACAAGAGTCGAGTTTTGGTTATATTTTAAGTATACCTTGACCCTGGGGTTATTTTCATCAATAATAAGTCTATTTATAGTCCTTAAACCCTAGCTTGGAAAGAGAGTGGAAAAGAGAGAGAAAGTGAGAGAGATAAGTTGGTGAATCATCTTGGATTCTTCTTTGTTCTTCTTCATCTTTGAACCTTCACTTTGAATCGTTATTCTGACGGTTCTGAGTTCATTTTGGGGTAAGTTAATCTAACCCTAACCTGTGTTAGAGCTTAGATTAGTCTTGATGTTGTTGTATCTCATTTCTATCCTTGCTTAGGGTATTCTATCGCCGTTGACGAAGACAACTCGTCTAAATCAGTTCGGTGTTTCTTTCCTTGCTTAAGGTGCAGACTTTAAGTGTATAGGTTATGGTTTTCAAGGCTTTCAATGCCAGTTAGTGATTTATTCTTGTTATGGATGAGATTTCACATGCCAAATGTTGTGTTTACGTTGCTTTCCTGATATGCATGTGCTATATTGAGATTTGTGTATTCTATGTGTATTTATAAAGTACCGTATACGTATAAAATATGCACTTATGTTTGCCATGATTATTTGTCATGTATGTATGCTAGATGCATGTATGACAACTCCTTGGTAAATGGAATTGTCAAAATGCATGTATTTCCACATACGTCATGTATGTTGTTCCATGTATGCTAAGTGTTTGTAGAAATGCATGAATGATCTAAAGTGTAACTTATTACACTAATTGCAGGCGTTGGGAAGTGATTCTCAACACTCCTATTGATGCGCATGATTTCCTTTATGCAAGTTACATTCCATGTTATTTAAATTCAAGCATTTCATATGCTTACAATTATTTCAAGTTGATATTCTTCAAATGTGCATGTACCATGATTTGAGTTGTTGTTCCTTTACTGTTTTACATTCAATATAAACATCTGTAGTAGTGTAATGTGTTTGGGACTATGCATTAGTCCAGGAAATCGGTAATCGACCCTATGTTCATGGTTGAGATTGCTTTCACCACGTAGGACGTATTAGACGAACCCGAGTCGTATTAGAGTTGGCGGCAGTGGTTTGGCCATGCAGAGTGTTTGCGCACTCTATGTCGTTCTACTCAACGTGCGCTCGTGCTAGTCGAGTTCGTCAAGTAACCCGATTGTCCGTTGTGTGTTCACCATGTATGGACACTACTGTTTGAATCTAGGGTACCGAACTTACCACTGAAATCCTAATAACCATGGTACCTTGATCCGCTAAGACTCATGAGTCGGATATGGTGGTATGGGACACCGTGGTCGAGCTGTCAGCCTACGCTGGGGTGACGAGCCTCCCCGTAATGACCAGTGAGCAACTAAACTCGTGAGCCGATTATGGTGGTATGGGACACTATATTCATGCTGTCGGCCTACATTGATTGGTGATGAGCCCTTTGTAGTGACCTCGAGCATACCTGGGTACCGCAATGAGGTGACGAGCTGAACTGTGGTAGTAAAGGTATGAAAGGTGTGCATTGATTGGTGACGAGCCCTTTGCTTCGACCTCAACTATCTGATCGTATGAGACGACTAGGATTGACGACCCTAGAATGGATCACTGTTTGGATGGTGATATGAGGAAGGTATCTTAGCTTCTCAATCCTGCTGTGTGAAATGGACTAATAACAACTTGGTAATCATATCCATGCATCGCATTTGCATGTGCTTTGTAGATGTGGCGCACTTTGAGGCGATGTCATGCGTAACGTAAGATGAAGACGCTGAGGGTGTACGCGTGAGGGCACTCATCATATTGCATACATCCCTGCATTAACAAGAGTACTTAAGATTTATTTAATTGTTCTGCTTTATCATTACTGTTTGATTGAACTGATAACATGTTAACCAGTGCCTTATTGTTCCACTGAGTTGATCACTCACTCCCACGTTTCTGGGGCGGTGTTAAACACCCACCAGACTCTGTCTTAGGTTTTGATGTTGCAGATGTTGATGCGACTTCTGAGGCAGAGCGGGAGATTGATGATGATGAGGCTGCCTTCTCTTATATGCAGTTTTCAGACGGGTTCTAGCGAGCCTCGTGCTGATGCGCGGGATTATGGGATTATTTTTGAGAACTTAAATGATGTAACTTGATACTTATAATTTTGTTAAATAACACTTTCATACGGCCTGGCTTGTATATGTACTTAAGGGATTTACACTTGTACACATATTTTTCTATAAGTCTTCCGCTTGCTTTATTCACTTATCCCTGAATCATATCTGTGTTTTGGCTTAATCTATTCCATGTTTTATGCACTAATACAGTGAACATACATCCATCATTAAATATGTTGCATAAGTGATGTTTTGGAACTCGGGAGCTGAGTTATGCTCGACCCCCGAATTTCAGGGCGTTACAAGTTGGTATCAAAGCATGATTTGGATTAAACCGGACCTAGGTTATGGTCACACACCGCACGTTGTCACCACTTTAGTGTATTTGGGTGCGGGCCTATCGTAGGTTTTGTGTTTGTGCTCCGTAGGTTCTATCGGCGAAAGTTTCGTGAAAACCTTCACCGAGATCGAGTCGGTACTCTTACCTGATCACACACAGCGACCCGAAACCTTTCCTAGACCCTCTATTAATGAGTTTAGATGGTCTATCTTCCCTCTTTCACCTTTAAACCTTCAAGAAATCTCTATTTGAATAAGATTTCTGCCAGAATGGCCCGATAGGCATCAAATCATGCAAGGGGCCAATCGGGGCATTTCCTGTGGGGCCCAGGGGGGACCCACATCATTCAGACCATGGGAGACCAGGAGGGCCTCACCAAAATGGTGAGGTATCGCTGGACTGTCCAGAGACCGGCGATGCCATCGCCGGTTCGGCGATGGCTCGCCGGCCAGCGGGCCAGGCAGGGCGGGCCGGTGCAGGCCGACACTTCCTTGGCCTAGTGTGGCCCACCCCTCCATGGTTTTCCCTTAAAACCCTTTTCTTTTACCTATTTCCTTCACAAATACCTCTCCCAAGCTTTCCCTTTCTTGAAAACCCTTTCTAAATCCTTCCAAATCTCTCCCAAATCATCTTCTTCTTCCATTTTTCGTGCAAACCCATCACCCCATCTTCAAATCCTCCCTCCCATTATTGATTTCTCTTTCTTTCCTCCTCATTTGAGCTCTTGCATCCCCTTTTTGGCTATTGGTTGTGTGGAAGCTTCACCATCTTCCTATTTCTCTCTTTCTCTCATTTCTCATGGCCCTCTTTGAGATTGTGACAGCCATCTTTTCCATTTCTTCCCTTCTTTCCTTGATGGGAAAGAAGAGAGCGCCCGTGGATGAATCTGGGCCGAGCCGCCCAACCCGTGCACGGAGGCCAAGAGGTGCCGCCGCGAGCACGTCCGCCACTCATGAATTCTAAACGAAGCGGGACCTTGATCCTCGAGCTCCAGTTAGTAGGACTTTGTCGGCAGAGTTGTCGCATGGAGCCTATGAAGGCCGTAGGGTCCTTTTTGAGGCTCATGTTGATCCGAGGCTCTTTGGTGAGTTTATGTTGTTGGAGCACCTAGAAGGGGCTGGTTGGGGTCCCTTGTTTGAAGGTGAGTATCGCGCGAATGCTAGCACTATTCGAGCCTTTTATGCCAACATTCTGTATCCTTCGCTAGAGCCTCTGTAGTTTAAGATTCCTTGTGGTAGCGGTCGTGTGGGTATCGTCGATGTTGCTTTGATATCCCGCCTCCTGAAGGTGCCACTTGGTGAAGTGCATGCTAGCGAGAAGAATGTGAATAGTGTGCGCAAGAGGGATCATCGCACCCGATCCTTGTGTGGTCGTCTGGTTGAATGGCAGCCGAATAGGAGTCTTCTGGCTACCTACATGACGGACGACTTCCGTTTGCTTCACCACATCTTTACGTTCAATGTATATCCAAGGTGGAGCAACTGCAGTGAGTGTACGTGCCTGATGGTGGATTTTCTGTATCAAGTGGGGCAGGAAGCGAAGTTGTGTGTGCCGACGTACGTCCTGCGCCAGATTATTCTCATCGCTCGTTCGAGTAGGAGGACCGAGTCGCTTCCATTTGGCCGCCTCATTTGCAAGCTTGCTCATGAGTTTGGCTATAGGCTTGGAGCTGAGAAGCCGGTTCCTGTTCGTCATATCAATCTGAGGACTCTTAAGCTGATAGAGGTTGGTTTTGGTCGGCATGCCTCAGAGAGTGAGGCTGAGTCTGAGAGCGGTGATGAAGAGAGTTATGCTGAAGGTGGTGCGGAGATTGAGGAAGAAACAGAGCAAGACGAGGAAGGAGATGAGGCACAGGATTCAAGTGATAGCTCTCCCCCTGTGGCGCCAGAGGAGGGCGCAGAGCAGACTGCCAGAGATGCCCGTCTTACACGGCTTGAAGAAGGGCAGGCTGTTTTACGCCAGAATCTTGTCGATCTTCGAGGCCTTGTTAAACATAAGTTTAAGAAGGTGACTCGAACTCTGAAGTCTATCCTGTGTTGCTTGCAGGATAAGGGTGCTCCACCTCCATCTCCTGATTCCGACGAGTAGCTGTCGTCGTGGCCATCTTTGCTTTGTTTATTGTTTTCTTTCTGTGTGTAGCCGTTGTTGGCTTGTAGTTGGAGTGTTGTAGTTGTTGTAGTTGTTGTAGTTGTTTATAGTTGTTGTAGTTGCTGTGGTTGTTTGAAAAGTTAGATGTTGTTATTTTCATGCTTTCCTAGTCATGATTCATGTATTGCTGTACTACTTGTATTGCGATGATTTTGATTAATGGAATGCATGTTGTTTGCCTTTGGAGTTGTGCTGTGTTGTTATGTGGATAGATTATGTGATGTAGAATTTGACAGGTTGTATCCTCTATTGAATGTAGGGATGCCTCCTAAGGGTTCTAAGACTTCGGCTCGTCTCTCTTTGATTGAGTCGCTTGCTGGGGTTCCTCCCTTGAGCGATAGCCAGTCATATCCGCAGGCGGGTCCATCTCGAGCCGGTGTTGGGTCGACACCTATGGCTCCTCCAGTCACACCCTCGGTTCCTGGGCCGAGCCGTGCACCTTTGTCTGCTTCGCCTATTGATAGGTTTGAGCAAATGATGCTGTTGATGTAGCAGCAGCAGCAGCACCAGCAATAGCAGCAGCAGGAGTTCCTCTCTTCCATGGCTGACATCTTTCCTCAGTCAGTGGGGGCGACTCCACCTGTTTCACCTATGTCTCCATCTGGGAGCGCCAGTGCCAGCAGCACTTTCGAGCGATTCCAGCGCTTGCGACCTCCTACTTTTGCGGGTTCTCATAGACCCGAGGAGGCCGAGTATTGGATCAACTGCATCTCTAAGATGTTGAGACCGCTTCACTACTCCGAGGTCGAGCAGGTTGAGCTTGCCACCTTCATGTTTGAGAAGGAGGCCAGTTTGTGGTGGGACAGTGTACTTCGCACTATCAAGGAGGATTTTGTTTGGTCGTGGCAGGTGTTTGAGGCGCGCTTCCACGAGAAGTATTTCCCGGTCACGTACCGACATGAGAAGGAGAGTGAGTTCCTTCGCCTCCGCCAGGGAGGGTTGTTGGTGACGGAGTATGAGAACCGGTTTATTGAGTTGGGGCAGTATGTTCCTTTGATCCTGGGTGATCAGCCGATGAGGATGCGGCGTTTCTCTGAGGGACTGAGACCTGAGATCCGATGGAAGATTTGCTGTGCTAGCATTTCTTCGTATGCAGAGCTGGTGAGCATGTCTTTGCGAGCAGAGCAGGACGGAGATAGAGCGTCCCGCATGCGAGCACTGATGGTTCTTAAGTCGCGACCGGACTTTCAGGGTGCACCTTTCCTCGACAAGAGGCCCCAAACAGATTCTCCTTCAAGGCGTTCAGCGCCACCCGCTCAGCAGATGAGAGCTGATCTTCAATGTTCCTATTGTGGAAAGATGGGGCACTTGGACCGTTTTTGCTTCTCCCGTATGCGAGCCGGTGGTTTTACTCCACCGCAGAGGGTTAGCCGTCCGATGCCTCAGGTTATTTCTCCTCCTCCTCTTCGATCAGCGCCAGCTCATCCATCCTTCAGACCTACAGTTCCTAGCTTCAGGCCACCTCAGCGGCCCATGGTTCCTCTGCCGAATCGTCAGCAGCAGGCTCGAGTTCATGCGCTTTCAGCTGAAGCGCCTATGTCTGACTTAGTGTCGAGGTCCTTTGAGGTGACAGCGCACATTGAAGGTATTCCCGTTTCTGTGTTGGTGGATACAGGGTCCACTACTTCTCTTATATCTTATGCGGCAGTTAGGCGTTTGGGTTTGAGATCTGTTCCTATGCAAGGAGTGATACTTACTATCGCTACGGGGATTTCCTCTGCTTTGGGCAAGCGTGGTATGGATTGTTTGGTCGATCTGGGAAGTGGATCGATCCGTGTTGATTTGTTAGTCGCACCGCTGTATCACTACGATGTTATTATAGGTATGGATTGGCTCACGAGGATGCGAGCTGAGATTGATTGTGAAGCTAGATCAGTGACGATCCATGGACCTGAGGGCGAGACTGTTACTTTTCCAGTTCAGGTCAGTTACCCTCTTTGTATTGATTTTTATTCTTCTCTATTGGAGAGTTCGGCCGAATCGGCGTTGGTTAGTACGCCGGTTGTTCAGGAGTTTGAAGATGTGTTTGAGTCGATTCTTGGATTACCTCCTCAGCATGAGATTGATTTTGCTGTCGATCTTATGCCTGGTGCGGCGCCCATATCTTTACCCACCTATCGTATTCCTCCGAGTGAAATGGAGGAGTTGAGGAAGCAGATAGATGGCTTGCTAGATTTGGATTTTATTCGACCTAGTGTGTCTCCTTCGGGAGCACCTATTTTGGATGGTTCCTTGTGATTGTGTATTGATTATCGCAGGTTGAATTTAGTAACTATGAAGAATAAGTACCCTTTGCCCAGGATTGATGATCTGTTTGATCAGTTGAAGGGGGCACGGTACTTTTCGAAGGTTGATCTGCAGTCAGGGTATCATCAGTTGCGCGTCAAGGATGGGGACGTGCAGAAGACCGCTTTCAGGACCAGCTTCGGTCATTATGAGTTCCTTGTAATGTCGTTCGGTCTGACGAACGCACCGGCCGTGTTCATGGATCTGATGAACAGGGTGTTTCGGCCATTCCTGTTCCGATTCGTCATTGTCTTCATCGATGACATTTTGATTTACTCGGCGAGCCGGGCAGAGCACGAGGAGCACTTAAGAGCGGTATTGGATACTCTTAGGAAGAATCAGCTTTTCGCACAGTTCAAGAAGTGTGATTTCTGGAAAGAGGAAGTCAAGTTCCTGGGACATGTGGTGTCCAAGGAAGGAATAGCCGTCGACCTTACCAAGGTAGCTGCAGTGCAGGACTGGAAGCAGTCTGGTTCAGTTACTGAGGTAAGGAGTTTTCTGGGTCTTGCAGGCTATTATCGACGCTTTATTCAGGACTTCTCGAAGATTGCCAGACCGTTGTCGCAGCTGAAATGGAAAGATTTGAAGTTTGCTTGGAGTGAGAAGGCGGAGTTAGCTTTTCAGGAGCTGAAGGACAAGTTGACGTCCTCCCCTGTGCTAGTGTTGCCAGAGCAAGGGGTTAAGTATATTATTTATACTGACGCCTCTTGCGTTAGCCTGGGTTGTGTCCTTATGCAGAAGGACAGGGTGATTGCTTATGCTTCGCGTCAGTTGAGGAAACACGAAGAGAATTACCCTACGCACGACCTAGAGTTATCAGCTGTCATCTTCGCATTAAAGCTTTGGAGACATTACCTCTATGGTGAGGAGTTCGAGCTCTTTTGCGACCACAAGAGCCTTAAGTATATTTTCACGCAGCGTGATTTGAATATGAGGCAGCGCCGATGGATGGAAACATTGAAGGACTTCAAGTTCGATGTTTCTTACCATCCGGGCAAGGCGAACCTTGTGGCAGACGCGTTGAGTCGCAAGAAGGCTATTGAGTTTGCGGCTCCGCTGATGATAGCATATTGGGATATGTTGGAGTTCGTGCGTAATTTTGAGCAGAAGCTTACGGTGGTTGAGCCATATGAGGTTATCGCACACATTCGTATACGGCCCCTTATCGACGAGAGGATCGTTGCAGCTCGGGCAGATGATGAGCTGCTGGTGAAGATGAGGCAGCGGGTTGGTACAGATAAGAACTCTGACTGGAGTGTTAGTTCTGATGGGGGCCTACGTTTTCATGGCCGGTTATGTGTTCCTGACATCCCTGACTTGAGACGGGAGGTTCTCGAATTAGCCCATAGTTCTAAACTTGCGATGCATCCAGGTAGCACGAAGATGTATCAGGATATGAAGAGGTCTTATTGGTGGGACAATATGAAGGTCCAGATTGCTGAATTTGTTTCTCATTGTATCACGTGCCAGCAGGTCAAGGCAGAGCATCGCCGACCTCCTGGGTTGTTGCAGCCCATGCCCATAGCTGAATGGAAGTGGGATTTCATCTCTATGGATTTTATTTCTGGGTTGCCGAGGACGAGGAAGGGATATGACTCTATCTGGGTGATCGTCGATCGATTAACGAAGTCGGCGCATTTCTTACCGATCAGAGTCACTTACTCTGCAGACGAGTTGGCTAGGTTGTATATCAAGGAGATAGTGCGTCTGCATGGAGTTTCCCTGGAGATTGTGTCTGATAGAGACACGCGTTTTACATCTATCTTCTGGACTCGTATCCAGGAAGCAATGGGTGTGAAACTGAAGTTCAGCACCGCGTTTCATCCGTAAACAGATGGGCAGACGAAGCACGTGAATTAAGTCCTGGAAGATATGTTGTGAGCTTGTGTTTTGGATTTCAAGGACAGTTGGGATGATTGTCTTCAGTATGCAGAGTTCGCGTATAATAATAGTTTCCAGGCGAGTATTGGCATGGCTCCCTATGAGGCGTTGTATGGTCGCCCGTGCAGAGCACCACATTGTTGGGCAGAAATTGGTGAGCGTAGTTTGCTTGGCCCGGAGTTGGTGCAGGTGACTTCAGAGAAGGTTGACATCATTCGACGTCGACTTCTGACAGCGCAGAGCAGGCAGAAGAGTTATGCTGATGCGAGGCGTCGACCGCTTGAGTTTGAGGTGGGAGACCATGTTTTTCTGAAGGTCTCTCCTATGAAAGGAGTTCTGCGGTTCGGTAAGAAGGGGAAGCTGACGTTGAGATTTATTGGTCCATTTCAAGTTCTGGATTGAGTGGGAGCGGTAGCATACCGCCTTGCTTTGCCCACACCTCTTGCGGGCGTGCATAACGTATTTCATGTCTCTATGCTGAAGAAGTACGTTCCTGATCCTTCGCATATTATCAGTTGGGAGCAAGTGCAGTTGAGTGAGGATGCCACTTATGTACTGCGACCGACGGGTATTCTCGACAGGAAGGAGCAGGTATTACGTAGCAAGGTTATCCCTCTTGTGAAGGTGCTATGGATGCATCATGGTGTGGAAGAGGCTACTTGGAAACCTGAAGCTGAGGTCAGAAAGACCTACCCTCTGATCCTTGAGGATTATATGAAGGTATGACTTTCGAGGACGAAATTTTCTTTAAGGGGGGTAGATTGTAACGACCTTGGAATTTTTGTGCTAATCTTTCCTTAAGTAGTTGTTTTTGGGGTAATTAGCGCTATACTCGATTGCTTGTGAAATTCGCATCAATCACTTTAAATTGTATCTGTATGGCTTAAAACTTGTAGATTAGTTAGCACTACGTTACTCTGAAATCTGGGATCCATCGCTAAATCCAGTTGTTCTGTGAAATTTTTGGAAGATCTGGATCGGACCTGGACCGCGCGTCGAAAGTCCGATAGCGATGATCTTAAGCTGTTGCGGTCACCGAGTTGGGCTGGACCATCACCTCGAAAATCAAGTCCATCTGATGTTTTGGGTCGATTTGATTGAGTTCGGAGTGAAGAGTGTGAGAACGGTTGGATATTTATTAAGTTTTTATGAAATCTGAGTCGTGTCGCTTGCGCGACGATTTTAAGCATTCTGACCTTTGGATTCTGACCCAATTTCACCCTCTGATCAGGGAAGGTGGCCCAGGCATATCCTAGTGCTTGTGGACCTGATCGAGATTCCGTGACTGTTGATTTGAGTGTGGTCCGCCACGGCTGATCTGAAGAGCCGGTCGGTACGAAAACTCAGCCTGACCTAGATCCATGGTCAATGAGCTTAAGTCCGACCTTTCGTGGTTATAGGCCCACCAGAAGTGCTTCGTTGGATCGCGAGAGTCGAGTTTTGGTTATACTTTAAGTATACCTTGACCGTGGGGTTATTTCCGTCAAAGTTAGGCCTATTTATAGTCCTTAAACCCTAGCTCTCCTTTCCATACGAATTTTCTCTAACCCTAGCTTGGAAAGAGAGTGGAAAAGAGAGAGAAAGTGAGAGAGATAAGTTAGTGAATCATCTTGGATTCTTCTTTGTTCTTCTTCATCTTTGAACCTTCACTTTGAATCGTTATTCTGACGGTTTTGAATTCATTTTGGGGTAAGTTAATCTAACCCTAACCTGTGTTAGAGCTTAGATTAGTCTTGATGTTGTTGTATCTCATTTCTATCCTTGCTTTAGGGTATTCTATCGCCGTTGACGAAGACAACTCGTCTAAATCAGTTCGGTGTTTCTTTCCTTGCTTAAGGTGCGGACTTTAAGTGTATAGGTTATGGTTTTCAAGGCTTTCAATGCCAGTTAGTGATTTATTCTTGTTATGGATGAGATTTCACATGCCAAATGTTGTGTTTACATTGCTTTCCTAATATGCATGTGCTATATTGAGATTTGTGTATTCTATGTGTATTTATAAAGTACCGTATACGTATAAAATATGCACTTATGTTTGCCATGATTATTTGTCATGTATGTATGCTAGATGCATGTATGACAACTCCTTGGTAAATGGAATTGTCAAAATGCATGTATTTCCACATACGTCATGTATGTTGTTCCATGTATGCTAATTGTTTGTAGAAATGCATGAATGATCTAAAGTGTAACTTATTACACTAATTGCGGGCGTTGGGAAGTGATTCTCAACACTCCTATTGATGCGCATGATTTCCTTTATGCAAGTTACATTCCATGTTATTTAAATTCAAGCATTTCATATGCTTACAATTATTTCAAGTTGATATTCTTCAAATGTGCATGTACCATGATTTGAGTTGTTGTTCCTTTACTGTTTTACATTCAATATGAACATCTGTAGTAGTGTAATGTGTTTGGGACTATGCATTAGTCCAGGAAATCAGTAATCGACCCTATGTTCGTGGTTGAGATTGCTTTCGCCACGTAGGACGTATTAGACGAACCTGAGTCGTATTAGAGTTGGCGGCAGTGGTTTGGCCACGCGGAGTGTTTGCGCACTCTATGTCGTTCTACTCAACGTGCGCTCGTGCTAGTCGAGTTCGTCAAGTAACCCGATTGTCCGTTGTGTGTTCACCATGTATGGACGCTACTGCTTGAATCTAGGGTACCGAACTTACCACTGAAATCCTAATAACCATGGTACCTTGATCCACTAAGACTCATGAGCCGGATATGGTAGTATGTGACACCGTGGTCGAGCTGTCGGCCTACGCTGGGGTGACGAGCCTCCACGTAGTGACCAGTGAGCAACTAAACTCGTGAGCCGATTATGGTGGTATGGGACATCATATTCGCGCTGTCGGCCTACATTAATTGGTGACGAGCCCTTTGTAGTGACCTCGAGCATACCTGGGTACCGCAATGAGGTGACGAGCCGAACTGTGTTAGTAAAGGTATGAAAGGCGTGCATTGATTGGTGACGAGCCCTTTGCTACGACCTCAACTATATGATCGTATGAGACGACTAGGATTGACGACTCTAGAATGGATCACTGTTTGGATGGTGATATGAGGAAGGTATCTTAGCTTCCCAGTCCTGCTGTGTGAAATGGACTAATAACAACTTGGTAATCATATCCATGCACCGCATTTGCATGTGCTTTGTAGATATGGTGCACTTTGAGGCGATGTCATGCGTAACGTAAGATGAAGACGCTGAGGGTGTACGCGTGAGGGCACGCATTATATTGCATACATCCCTGCATTAACAAGAGTACTTAAGATTTATTTAATTGTTCTGCTTTATCATTACTGTTTGATTGAACTGATAACATGTTAACCAGTGCCTTATTATTCCACTGAGTTGATCACTCACTCCCACGTTTCTAGGGTGGTGTTAAACACCCACCAGACTCTATCTTAGGTTCTGATGTTGCAGATGTTGATGCGACTTCTGAGGCAGAGAGGGAGATGGATGATGATGAGGCTGCCTTCTCTTATATGCAGTTTTCAGACGGGTTCTAGCGAGCCTCGTGCTGATGCGCAAGATTATGAGATTATTTTTGGGAACTTAAATGATGTAACTTGATACTTATAATTTTGTTAAATAACACTTTCATACGACTTGGCTTGTACATGTACTTCAGGGATTTACACTTGTACACATATTTTTCTATAAGTCTTCCGCTTGCTTTATTCACTTATCCCTGAATCATATCTGTGTTTTGGCTTAATCTATTCCATGTTTTATGCACTAATATAGTCAACATACATCCATCATTAAATATGTTGCATAAGTGATGTTTTAGAACTCGGGAGTTGAGTTATGCTCGACCCCCAAATTTCAGGGCGTTACAACGGAGTAGATATAACACATATTGGTGGAATCCACACCATCATAATGGGAACAGAGAGAGAGAGAGAGAGAGAGAGATCGTGATGGAGAGGAGGGACCCTGCCACTATGGGCCCTCCATTTCTTACATTGTATGCTTCAAACGGGTCACATCACATGTGGTCCCAAAAAAAAGAAATTTAGCGGTGGATCACCCACCTATCGACCTTCTACTTAGCTCCTTAGACGCCTTTGCTCTTTGCCTTCAATTTTGATGGAGGTTGATGGAGAATGAATGGTTAAGATGGGAGATGAGGGGATGGAAAAGTGGGTCACACATGGTTCGCTCTTGGAAGCCTTGGACGTTGGAACCTTATTGCTCTTGGGATTAGAGAGTATAGATAGAAATGAGAGAGAGAGAGAGAGAAATGATGGATGAGAGGGATGGATGGAGTGGTTGTTATAAGGAAAGGATGGTTAGGGTATGGGCTTGGTTGAAATTTGGGTGAAAAAGAGATGGGTGGAAAGAGAGGGTTGACTTTGGGAAAGGGAAAGCGATGGGTTACTTGTACTTGTGGTATGGATTGTACTTGACTTGATTGATTGATTGATTGATGGGACATGTTGTAGAGATTCTTTCAGAATTCGTAACGCGTGGCGTTTCTTTGGAATGAACACGGGCCCACATCTCCTGGCCCGGGTATTGGATCGGTGTGCGAGTCGGGGCGTTGGAACCGCGGCGACGGTGCGGTTGCTAGGGTACAAGTTTCGGGTCGAGCCAACTTTGGTATGCAGGTCTCAGCTTAGTATTGTGCGCAAACATCAGATACAGGTAAAGGGTTGCAGGAATTCGACCGAGATGACTGCAGAAGCCTACAGAACGGAACGGTCTAGGATACAGGTCTTACAACTCTCCCCTCTAAATAAAAATTTCATCCTTGAAATTTTCAGAATGGACAAGGGAAGAGGAAACATTATATATAAGTCAAGGCACAATCTGTTTACGTAAGGATGGGGATAGCGCTCTCTAATCTCAACAATGCGCTCACAAGACGCCTCACCAACACTGTGATGACCCCTACTAAACCTCAGATCCTGGATCGGAAACGATTGAAACTATGATATCTTGTAACCTCACCATATCACTAATGACTAATTTAACAAGATGGTCCTAATGCATGGTTGTGTGAATTGTCGGCGACTCCTAACGACTGAGGGTCCTGCAGAGTTGCATAAAACCTACCCTACGTCTGCTGGGGAGGTGTATGTCCCCCCAAAGAGGTCGTTGCTGTTGAAAATGGGGGCACTCAGGCTTATGATGTCGCGTCTCACTACATTTGAAGCAAACGCCAGTAAACGGTCTCTTTGGTGGTGTTGAAGGTGCTGCTGGTGCTCGAAAAGATGGACGATTCCAGTGCCTCTGCAGCCGTCGACGATGCTGCTGCTGGAAACTACCAGAGGGGATCTTCCTCTTCCGATCTCCTCTGTGGTCACGAACCCTCTGCGAATCGTTCTATTCTGCCTCGTAAATCTGGGCCCTCTGAACTACCTACTCAAAGGTCAGGAGCATGTGTCCGATGACACGACTCCTGAGGCCAAAACGTAAGCCGTTCTTAAAACGGCGGGCCTTTCCTCCTCATCATTAACCAAAAATGGCGCGAACCTTGATAGTGCCATAAAACAGGCCGCGTACTGTGCCACAGACATGCCCCCCTACACTAGAGTCTCGAACTCTAACGCTTTCTGACGACGAATGTAGTCGGGGAATTACTGCTGGTCGAATCGATTAATAAAATTCTCCCATGTCCAGACAAAATAAGGCCCTATAACACAGGTAACGGAGGTCCACCAGTGCTTGGCCTCACCCTGGGAAAGAAATACGGCTAACCGAACTTGCTAATGGGTCATACATGCCATCGTATTAAAGCTCTTCTCTACCTCGGAGTGCCATCTCTCGGATGTTGTCAGGTCTGGTTCACCCTGGAAATGCGGCGGATCGAATTGTCAGAACTCTTGAAGAAGGGCGCTCGCGCGCTCCTGCTCTGCCTGGGCTGGCGAAACAATAAGATGCTTGCCCTGCCCCTGAAAGGTGGTTGTCATATCCTGCAACATCTGCTGTAACTGGGAGGTACTCACGGGTACGGTTGGATCTGCACCGGCCTCAGGTAGAGGAGCGGCATCCTCAGGCTAGGGAGCAGGGGTCTCAGGTGATAGAGCGAAAGGCACTCAATCGCTCTCCTCGGCAGCATATCTTATAAGGAAGAACAAAGGCGCCTATCAACCTTGAGAACTCTTGAAGGCACATACGTTAGGAGTTTATAACAGAAGATTGCTAAGTTATTCAAACTCGAGACCTAATCATTCTAAGTTCTCGACAATCATAGAGTGTAAGGAAGCTATCAGTAGATATGTGATGTTATCCTCAGGTATTCCTAAGTTATGCTCTGATACCATCTTCTGTCAAGTCCCAAACTCAGAAATCAGATTCACAGGAATCCCGATCGTTAAATCAGGTGCCGACAGCCAACGTAGTACCCCATTCTCGGCTCCCAGCATCCATACGCCAGATTCCGATCATGGGATCCTACAGGGACGATTTTTCAATGTACATTTGCTCGTAATAAGCATAACCATAAGTTTACCCAAATCACAAAGGCAACATCATCATCACATATCCACTAATATAAACATTTGAATACAATACTGAAAGGGAAATACATAAGTTAAAATCAAAGCTCCAGAAGTCAGCTACATGCTCCAAGCTCCACACTACTGTAACCTAACGTCACCTACATGCATCTATCATGCATAAGCTTATAGAAAGCTTAGAGGGTGGTGTAAGTATGTGCATAAGGTAAGTGTCAAGTAAATGTCATAATCATGCAATATCGGAGATTCTGGTAAGATCATGAATCATATGATATCAGAGTAAGCGGAAATACTGACAAGTCCATGAGTCAAACAATATTAGAGTACGCAATACAGATCAGTTATGCAAATGAGGAGTCACAAAGAGTCAAATATCAGAGGCTGAGGATGTAATGCAATATACAATTCCTTATGAGTTCACGAATACCGTCAGCCGTATCTAAACCATATAAATGCAGAAACACAGTAACCCAAAATGTCATATGCCGCGAATGTAATGCAATATGCGGTGCGAATGGAATGACCATGCTGGAGTGTGAAGTCGGGATGATAATACATAGTATCGCAGGCTATGGGGTCCATTACAAGGGACTTCTATCCAAACCAGTCTCATACCTAATTTAGATAGTTAGAATCAATGTGGTAAACTCCTGATCTCAGGTTAGTCGCGCACCCCAACCAAAATCCTAACCATTACAAAGGTACACATAACAAATAATTGCGCACCACCAGCCTGAGTGGATATTGAATAAATGAATGAATGAGTATGCAACTCTTGCTCAATAAGTCCACATACCAGTACTTTTCATCTGTGGGATCATCACCGGGGTCTAGTACACTCTACATGACATGCAAATTGCTGCCCTCTGACGCGCAACCATGCAAGTGGAAGAGACCTCACTGTCCGCCTGACCAGAAGTCAGCCAATATCTACCCTACATGTCGATAACGGACCCATTCACGTTCTGGTCAAACTCAGCCTAGCTATGCCCCCTACACTCGGGCGGGTAAGGCCACACCCCCTCCCAACCGACCACGACATAGTGAGAGACGCTGCCTCCTGATATTCGGCACTCGGGTGCTCATGTATCTACTCGGTCTCGACGTTGGGGCGTCGCCTAGCCACGAAGGTGTAGGGACTTTCACCCACGGACATCTAATGTGCCCAGATGCTCGAACCAAATATTTTCAGTGTCCCATCTAGTTATCCACGACATGCTTGTGGAAGCTATGACCCTGATGTTGCTAGGGCGTACAGTAATCACAACATATAATGCAAGATGCATGAGTTATACAATCCAATCATGCATAAATCATGTGCATACCGTGCGCTCATGTGAGATAACCTTCACCTATCAGGGAGTCTCATAATAACCTGCTCAATGACATATGCAATGGTCAACCACATCTCATAACAAACATATAGATGATACGTATGGGCATGTATCATGATGTTATGCTGTCATATACTCATAAATTGGTATCAATAACCGGCATTAACAACCGACCTCGACCATGTGGACATTTAACTAACATTGCCCACAAGGAATGGCCCACATAGACCCTAATCATATAGTGGACCCATGACCTCACTCAATGGCCAAATATACAACACCATGGGCTTCACTCAAGAGCTTAATACACATCATGATGGGCCTTTCACATGGGTCTAACATACATCACAATGGGCTCCATCATCTGGCTCTCAAATGCATCATAATGGGCCTCATCACATAGGCCTCATATACATCACATTGGGCTTTAAACACGGGCTGAATACACATCACAACGGGCCTCAAATACAGGCTGCATATACATCACATTGGGTCTCGTCAATCGGCCTCGGCAATCAGAATCGGCCTCAGCAATCGGAATCGGCCTCCACAATCGGAAATCGGCCTCAACTAATCAGAATCGGCCTCGACAATCAGCCTCAACAATTGGAATCGGTCTCGATAATTGGAATCGACCTCAACAATCAGAATCGGTATCGACAATCGGAATCAGCGACAATCGAATTCGGTATCGACAATTGGAATCGGAATTGTCCTTAACAATCGGCCTATACAATCAGAATCAGCCTTGACAATTGGAATCAACCTCGATAATCGGAATCGGTGAGAATGGGCCTAACAAGGCCTAAGGGAAGGTCAAAATGTGGACGTCCAACCATCATTTTCCATCAATGTGGACCTTTAACCAACATTACTCCCAAGGAATGGCGCTCATAGGGTCAATCGTATAATGGTTCCACGGCCTCGTTCAAGGGTCTAATACACATCATCATGGGCCTTGCTCACGGGGCATATGTGCATCATATTGGGCCTCACTCATGGGCTAATGTATATGACATCGGGCCGTATTAACAGGTCGAATAAAATGGGCCAAATCAATTGGGCCAGTACAAATGGGCCGATCAAATGGGCCGATATAAATGGGCCAATCAAATGCGCCGAATCAATTGGGCCGAATCAAATGGGCCAAGTCAATTGGGCCAAATCAAATGGGCTAAGTCAATTGGGCCGATCAAATGGGCTAAGTCAATTGGACCGAATCAAATAGGCTAAGTCAATTGGGCCGATCAAATGGGCCAAGTCAATTAGACCGAATCAAAATGGGCTAAGTCAATTGGGTCGAATCAGACAGGTCGATTCAAATGGGTCTATTACACATCGCTATAGGCCTCTACCCATGGGTTCTAAATACATCACAATGGGCCTCAACCCATGGGCCCCGAATACGTCATATTAGATCACTCAAATACAACAAATAAGCCACACTACTTGGGCCGCACCATTCATCCAACTATAGAGATCATTTAAGAGCATTATCCTAACAATGAATTAGATCAAAAGATCATCTGGACCATATCACAAATAGCAGTGGTGATAATGATTCCCACAGTTAAAAATTTAGAGGGCCCACCATAGCATTTATTTCCCATCCAGACTACTCAAAAGGTCATAAAGACCTGAACCGGGAGGGAAATATATATATATATATATATATATATATATTATGTTGATTCAAAACTTCTGTAAATCCCAAAAGGGTTTCAATGGTAGGCGTTCAATTCCACTGTCCCTGTAGTGTGGTCCACGTGATAATGGATCTATCTTATTTTTAGTCTCAAGCCTTGAGGCGAGTTAGCCAAAAGGATGGTCGGTTCACATACATCAGTGGGGTCCACATAGGTGGCCCATCACGTCATATGGATGGGTGGTAGGGATACGGCACGTGCATCATGGTGGGACAGTGCTTGGCACGCTAAAGAGATGGATGGTAGGGATACAGCACGTGCATCATGGTGGTTGCTCAAAGCTCCTGCCACATGGTCCCAGTAAGATGGGTGGACGGTTTGGAGATCAGGTCAGCTGCAACATCAAGGTGGGTCCCATGTGGGAGTGGCCCACCAACATGTTTAATATAAAATATTATATTATAAAATAGTATATATCATATATGTATATACATGAGTGTGTGGAAGGGTGGTACTGTCAACTGATGGCCTAATCGTAGGCTCCACCTAAATGGATGGTTTGGATGAAAAACATCCATCAAGGTGAGGCCGTACATGGCACCGTCCATATGAACGGTGCAGATGAAGCACATACAGTGGTGGGTCCCACCAGATAGATGGACGGCGTGGAATTATCCCACGTACAGCAGCCACACGCTGGCTGCTGATCAACACATGCCAACCACCCATATTGCCAGAAAGGTGGGTCCCACATGAGAGTGGCCCACCAAAATCATATATATAGTACAGTAATAAAGTATTATATATAATATATAATATTATACCATCCAACCCAGCGTCCAGCAACAGGGATGCTGGACGGTCTGGATGTTTTATATACCTTATATTATATTATATATATATATATATTATATCATATATATCTTATATATTATATAAAATACAAAAAAAAGGGTATTGGGTCCATCCAAACAGTGGATGGTGTGGATCATCACCTCTAATAGAGTGGGCCACACCGTCTGATGATGATGGACAGAGTAGATATAACACATATTGGTAGGATCCACACCATCATAATGGGAAGAGAGAGAGAGAGAGAGAGTGAGTGAGAGAGAGATCGTGATGGAGAGGAGGGACCCTGCCACTATAAGCCCTCAATTTCTTACATTGTATGCTTCAAATGGGTCCCACCACATGTGGTCCCAAAAAAGAAATTTAACGATGGATCACCCACCTATCGTCTTTCTACTTAGCTCCTTGGATGCCTATGCTCCTTGCCTTCAATTTTGATGGAGAATGAATAGTTAAGATGAGAGATGAGAGGGTGGGAAAGTGGGTCACACATGGTTTGCTCTTGGAAGCCTTGGATGTTAGAACCTTATTGCTCTTAGGATTGGAGAGTATAGATAGAAATGAGAGAGAGAGAAATGATGGATGAGAGAGATGGATGAAGTGGTTGTTATAAGGAAAGGATGGTTAGGGTATGGGCTTGGTAGAAATTTGGGTGAAAAATGGATGGGTGGAAAGAGAGGGTTGACTTTGGGAAAGAGAAAGGGATGGGTTGCTTGTACTTGTGTTATGGAGTGCACTTGACTTGATTGATTGATTGATTGATGGGACATATTGTAGAGATTCTATCAGAATTCACAACGCGCGGCATTTCTTCGGAATGAACGCGGGCCTACATCTCCTGGATCGGGTATCGGATCGGTGCGTGAGTCATGGTGACAGTGTGGTCACTAGGGTACAAGTTTCAGGTCGAGCTGACTTCAGTATGCAGGTCTCGGCTTAGGATCGCATGCAAATATCGGATACAGTTCGAGGGTTGCCTTAATTTGACCGGGATGACTGCGGAAGCCTACGGAATGGTACGGTCTAGGATACGAGTCTTACAACATAGATCCATAAATGATATCATCAACATGAATCTGAACTATCAGAATATGATCGTTATATTTCTTGGCGAATAAGGTTTTATCAATACTACGAATAATAAAATTATGACTAAGTAAAAATTTAGTCAATTTTTCATACCATGCTTTGGGAGCTTGTTTCAAACCATAAAAAGTCTTTTTAAGACGGTACACATAATTTGGAAGTTTGGGATCTTCAAACCCGTTTGGTTGTTCAACATATACTTCCTCATGCAAATCACCGTTTAAAAACATACTTTTAACATTCATTTGATAAATTTTTAATTTTTTATGGCATGCAATCGAAATAAATAATCTTATAAACTCAAAGCGCGCAACTGATGCAAATGTTTCATTGTAATCAATACCTTCTATTCGAGTGTACCCCTATACAACCAATCGAGCCTTATTTTTTATAATATTACCTATTTCATTAGTTTTATTCTTAAAATTCCATTTGGTTCCAGTCACATGTTTATCAGTAGGTCTGGAAACCAAGTATCATACATTATTTCTAACAAATTGATTTGATTCTTCTTGCATGGCATTTATCCAACTTTCATCAGTAAGTGCTTCATTTACATTAGCCTGTTCAATTTAGGAAGTGAAACAGACATAATTGCATATATTTTCTATTTGTCTTCTTGTTTGAACCCCAGTGCGAGGGTTACCAATTATTTGATTAGTCGAATGGTCTTTGACTAACCTTAATTCAGTATTGTCTGATTTAGATGA
Source organism: Magnolia sinica (assembly GCF_029962835.1). Taxonomy (NCBI): domain Eukaryota; kingdom Viridiplantae; phylum Streptophyta; class Magnoliopsida; order Magnoliales; family Magnoliaceae; genus Magnolia; species Magnolia sinica. The sequence continues at coordinate 96,620,735 of NC_080574.1, forward strand.
AGATTTAGGTATATTAATCACATTGATATCATCATCATCATCTTTATTAGGACTGGGTGTGATCTGTTGATCATCTATCACTACATTTATAAATTCTTAAATCACCACAGTTCTTTTGTTAAGAACTCGGTATGCCCGACTATTTAGAGCATAACCCAAAAAATATTCCCTCATTGCTCTTAGCTTTAAATTTTCTCGGTTACGTAATATAAAACATTTGCTTTCAAAAGTTCAAAAATATTTAACTGTGGGCTTTTTATTAAGCCATAATTCGTAAGTTGTTTTGTTTTTAGCTTTTCCAATGTAAACACGATTTATAATATAACATGCAGTACTAACAGCGAGCCCATAAATTTTTTTGGTAGATTCATGCTATTTAGCATTACATTAGTCATTTCTTGTATAATTCTATTTTTTCTTTAAACAATTTCATTTTGTTGAGGTGTTTTTGGAGCAGAGAATTCATGTAATATGTTATGATCATTGCAGTACTTCTCAAAATTTTTATTCTCAAATTCGGTACCATAATCACTTCTAATTTTGACCACAGATATCTCTTTTTTAGTTTGGATACGTTTTAAAAAGGCTACCCATATATATCTAGTGTGGTCATTTAGAGTATCTGATTCTGACAGTTGAAACATTGACTGTCATGAATAGTGGTTCGGTGTGTCAACAAAGGTTCTAAAACAACCACACTTACTCCACTCCAAAAATTACTCTCCACATAATTTTGGCTTTCACTAAGAAAAAAGTTTTCTCATGATTACCTTAAAACCTGATACAATTCTTGTGATTTTATCGAGATATCATCGAGATATCACAATCAAACCCCTCACTGAGATTTTCAGGCTATCTCAGACAAAAACCTACATTGAGATTTTTTTTGTTATCTCAGAAAAAACAAATAAAGAATAAGAAGGTATACTTATCTTCACCGTAAAAGATGTATCAGAAGCTGTAGTTGAAGAACCGCTTTCTTGAATGTCGATTGTTTAATGTTCAGTTAGATAGAAAAGAGTTCGAGGTTCTATTGATTTTAATTAAGTTCAAAACAATGACTACTTGAGTTAATTCTCTTAAAATCTTAAAAGAAGAGTATAATTTACTTTCTTTAGAATCAGAATGGAAAGATCTAAGATTAAGGGAATTAAATAAAAGCTATACATAAAATTTATAAATACCGTTCAAATAGTTTGCTAATAACTTGAGTTTCTATTTCTCTTGTAGAAGGATTTTGATAACAATAATGGATATTTCGGTTTGAGAGAGGAACTCAATTTATAGGCAAAGAAGTTGAATTTCCAACTAGCCCGATGCAGTCTTTGACTAGCCCGAGCAGATCAGATTCAGTTCAACGGACTTCGGATCGCGTGGGATAAGATCTATCCAAAATTCAACTGGCCCGAGGACCAGTTTGATTGGTCGAAGAGCTCTATTTGACTAGTCGAATTTGGTCTTCGACCGGTCAAATTTACTTGGAGCTGAGTTTTCTCGGGTTGTTCGAAGGTCAAGCTTCGACTAATCGAAGAAAAAATTCAACTAATCAAATTTGCAACCAAAAATTAGTTTTGCTTCGACTTAAATTTGGACTGGCCGAGAAAACTTAGACTAGTTGAACCAAACCTTAGGCTAGTCGAATTCCAAGTAAACATAAGTATAAAAACTCAATTTTAAAAGACTTCGAAAGTACCTAATCCTAAGGTCTCTTTAGGGTTTTATACTACTTGAGATATATGAAATATCTGAACTTCTTTATTTTAAACTTGATTACGAACTTTATCATGACTTTTGAGCTTGATTTATTCTTAAACATCAGTTGATCTTTAACTTGATCTTCTCTTGAAAATGTACTAGTCGTGAATTTGATCTTCTCTTGATCTTGAGCTTGATTGTTTCTTGATTAAGGACCGGTTTTGAAGATCTATTGTCAAGTTGTTTTGACTATACAAAATTTGACAATTAAAATGTGCTTTAATTATTTTAACACTTACATAATCGTTACTTTTTAGCCTACTGTTTACATTCCGTAGTGTAATTCATAGCGTTAACCAAGTAGCTAGTAACCTTTAGCTGTAATTTGAGTCTACGCCTGTGCGTTGGATTGAATTCGTCAATTAGAAAGGTGTTTCACAGCTGTTTTTTGTGATCAACTGTAAAAATTTCTTCATCATTTTCATTTATCTGTATTGAAAAGTCCTTTTGTACATAAGGCAAAGTAGTAATCTATTATCAAAGGACGAATCCTACCCTCACATGATTCAATTTTATACATTGAGCAAGTGGCTGATTAAATAACTAATCTCCTCATATTTTGATCATACAGAGTGCCTGCCTATATTTAGGCTCTTGGTCATTGTTATTAGGTTTGAATTGAAGCCAAAATTTCAATTTCGGCATGCCACACGGGCACACCCAGTGTGGAAGACAGCGACACATGATTACAGACACCACATGGGCACCCGATCCAGAATCTATGTTGAAACTTGCAAAGGTAATTCGGTCCTTGGGTCTTTGCTTTGGGTTCAACGTCATATGTAATCGGACGGTCGAAAGCGACCCCCCACCTTAGCTACAATACAGGTCACCCGATCTTATCAAAACCCGTTTCTGTGGGAGAGCGTTATCCAATCCGGACGCGGATTTCCCGCGGAAGTTCCTGCCCTGGGATGCTTAAGTGGGGCCCACCAAGATGTTTTTAAGAAATCCACTCCGTTCATCCGTTTTTCTGGATCATTTTAGGACAAGAGCCCAAAATCAGGTGGATCCGAAGCTCAAGCGGCCACACGAGAGTAAACAGTGGAGATTCTGTGACCATAGTTGAAACTGAAACATTTATATGACCACAAAAATTTCGTATCAGGCAGAGTTTCTTCTGTTTTCACTTTATCCCAGTGGGACTGACCTCGTAAACGGTTTAGATGGCAGATAAACATAAAGGTAGAAGCCCAGGAAGATTTCAACGGTAGGCAACTCTTTTCCCAATTTTCCCTCTGATATGGCCGCTTGAGTTTTGGATCCACCTGAAGTTTGGAGCGATTTTCTAAATTGATCAGTAAAAACGGATGGACAGAGTGGATTTCTCCCAAACATCACGGTGGGCCCCCCAAGCATCTTCCGCAGGAAATCCGTGTCCATTTAATCCCCAGGGAGAAGCGGATAGAAGTGGATTGGCTGGAATACCACATACCAGCAACCTTGTGTGGTACGTGTCGTGCGAAGACCATCACTGACGCTCTTCGAGCTTCGACTTGTACGAATGGTGTAGATCAAAGTTATACGGGCCTTACAATGATGTATTCATCTGATCTACAACGTTCATCCATTTGGCCGGATCATTTTAGTCTTGATCCCAAAAATGATTAATTTCCAAGTTTCAAGTGAACCACACCACAAATAATAGCGGTGGGAGACCATAATTATCACCATTAAAACATTGTAAGGCCAGGGCCCACCTGACGAGCAGTGTCTGTCTCGTACACGTGCGGCACGTAATTCAACAGCTAGGATTATCTCATGGTATCAAAACGCCAGGGCCCACCTGACGATCAGTGTCTGTCTCGTACACGTGCGGCACATTGTCACGTATGAGCAACCACACCCTCAGCAAACGTAACGGTTGACCAACGAACCATGCGCATTTAACCTCTCATTTAAGAGCTAAATTCCCAACCGACCTCCCCACGAAAGGCAAAAAAAAAAAAAAAAAGGCAAGCTGGAAATAGAACAGTTGGATATTTTTATTGTTAACCATCCAATAAATGTCCACGAATCCAATAGTCCGGTAATCAAATAAGCTTTCTTTTTGGTTCATAGTACATCTACACTAGATACCATAACTTAGATATCTTAAATTGCCATTTGTATTCCAATTTCCAACATATGCAATTTCTAAGAAATTTCTAAATGGCTGCGTATCACCCATCACATTGCCAGGGTATCAATGTTTTTCTTTGTAACACAAATTAACCGTTGAGATTTCATGTCTCATAATCACAATCATACCAACCATTGATTCCCCACCATCCATCCTATGATACAGAAAACCATATAGAAAAAAATAAATAAATAAATAACAAAAGCCACATATATCTAATAACATCTAATAAAATAATACTCTTATTGAAATTTATAGATTGGAGATGATTTAGTTAACAAAGGAGATTAATTTAACGAAACCCAGGAAATAATTAAGGAAAAAAAAAACAGCTACAAAATCATGGATTCTTTTCCTTCTATGAATAGATATAATCTGTATGAGCTACAAGGATCCTTCTCATCAAGCACTCTTCCTCCCCAACTCCATCACATCCATCTCCACCGTCCATATTCTCCTCATCAAAAACCTAATATAAGAAAACCCAATAAGATTAATCAACTTATAAGAAAAACCCCTCACTAAAAATCAAAATCCAAACCCATGGGCCTCAAATACATCACAATGGGTCACATCCCATGGGCCTCAAATACGTCACAATGGGCCACATCCCATGGGCCTCAAATACATCACAATGGGCCACACCACATGAGCCTTATTTACATCACTTCAAGCCTCACATATCACAGGCAAGCCGTGCACATATGGCAGGTGGGCCCTGCGTGTACATCAAGTGGCCCTGCAAATGAATAGACGGCGTGGATTGAAAACATATACATTGTGGTAGTCCCTACCGTCCAGACCACTGGATGGTGTGGATATAAAATACATGTATCACGTATGGGTCCCACCATCCTATCTACTAGACGGTGTGGACACCACACGTGCCAGGAGTCCCTCCGTCCCAAATGGTGGACAGGGTGCATATACAACACATATATCTGGTGGGCCCCACGTCCATATCGCTGGACAGTATGGATGCAATGCATTCATCAAGGTGGGGTCCACGTCCCACAGTCTGGACGGACTGGATTACATCTGCTGCATCCACGCATGTGGCCCACCAGCTTGTATCAAGCTGATCTCTATTTTTCCATTGCTGTCCAGGCTTGCTGGACGTCCCATGGACGGACGGCCTAGACGGAACACTAACATCTAGTGGGTCCACGCGCACGTGGCCCACCTAGTTTGGATCAAACTGATATTTGCGTTTTCTCTTCAACAGGGTCTGCCCAAAATGGGCAGCAAGGTGGGCCCCGGTTGGACAGCGGGTGCGTCCCACTTGGTGGACGGTATGGATAAAAATGCATACATTATAGGTGGGCTATACAATTAGGGGAGAGAGAGAAATGTGCGATGGAGGGCTCCGCCACTACGATCCCTCTCTTCCATGCATTACAAAATATACATCAAGTGGGTCCCATTACATGTGAGCACACCAATCAAAATCAACGGTGGAGATCCCTTTTCCACCAAAAATGCAAGGTCTGGATGACCTTCTCATAATGGGTAAATAAACATTATGATAGGGTCCATGGAGAATGACCCCATCATGGGATGAACATATGAATCATGGTAGGCCAACGGCCACACCTAGGGTCCAAAGTTAGAATCATACCATCATTCGGTAGGCTCCACTTGGCCCATCATCAAAATCACTACTCTAGTCCTATAAACACCCACCGATTACACTTCTTCTTGGCTCCTTGGGATGCTAAGCTCCTTGGCTTATTCTTTTATGAGGGATGATGAAGATTGAAGGGTAGAGATGAGAGTTTAGGGGTAGGAACTGGGTCACACACTTGGCTCTTTCTCTCCTTGGAAGTGTAAGGAACGATATAGACTAAGATACGGGCCTTACAACCTTGGCATTCTTGCCTTGCTCGACCGAACCCCCATATGGAAGGTCTCGGCCGATGACATAACTCTCCCAAGCTGGGAGCATTAGAGATGCTGTCTCATCATCATCGGTGGCGTATCGACTAGTAAACCAACAGGATCCATACTCTCCATCAGAGAAGGGCATGAAGGACGGATTCTTCTTACTCCAATCCAAGGACAAGAATAGTGTAGCCATATATACTCCGCACGGGTGAGTTTCTTTGTCGGAAAAGATGATAAGCTTGCCATAGAAAGTGTAAACTGCATCAGAATGGATAGAATGGTGTCACGCCCCAAACCCGGAGATCGGACTCACAGGAATCCCAGTCGCCGAATCCAGTACCGATAGCCTTCATAGTACCCCATTCTCGGCCTCCAGCGCTCATACGCCAGATTCCGATCCTGGGATCCTACAAGGAGGGAAAAAAATTTATACATTTAACTCGTAACAAGTATAACCACAAGTTTACCCAAATCACAAAGGCAACATCATCATTACATATCCACTAATATAATACATCTAAATACAGTGCTGAAAGGAAAATACATAAATCGAAAATCAAAGCTCCAGAGGTCCGCTGCACGCTCCAAGTTCAACGCTGCTACAACCTAACGCCACCTGCATGCATCTATCGTGCATAAGCTTATAGAAAGCTTAGTGGGTGGTGAAAGTGTGTGCACAAGGTAAGTGCCAAGTATTCAACGCAATGTCATAATCATATAATATCAAAATAGGCGCAAGGTCATGAATGATACGTTATCAGAGTAAGTAAAAATACTGACAAGTGCATGAGTCAAAAAATATCAGAATACGTAATACAGATCAACTATACAAATGAGGAACCATATCAGAATACACGATACAGATCAACTATATAAATGAAGAACAATATCAGAATACGTAATACAGATCAACTATACAAATGAAGAACAATATCAGAATACGCGATACAGATTAGCTATACAAATGAGGAGTCATAAAGAGTCGAATATCAGATGCCGTATCTAAACCATATAAATGCAGAAACACAGGTAACCCAAAATGTCATATGCCGCGAATGTAATGCAATATACGGAGCGAATGGAATGACCATACTGGAGTGTAAAGTCGGGATGATAGTATGTAGTATCGCAGGCTATGGGGTCCATCACAAGGAACTTCTATCCAAACTAGTCTCATACCTAATTTGGATAGTCAGACTCAATGTGGTAAACTCCTGATTTCAGGTTAGTCGCGCACCCCAACCGAAATCCTGGTCATTACGAAGGTACACATAATAAATAGTTGCGCACCACTAGCCCGAGTGGATAGTGAAAAAAAGAATGAATGAGTATGCAACTCCTGCTCAATAAGTCCACATATCAGTACTGTTCATCTCTTAGATCATCACCGGAGTTTAGTACACTCCAAATGGCACTACCACTCTCCCAGCTGCACAGTCCAAGTGAGCATAAGGAACCTCACTATCTGTCTGGCCAATAGTCTGCCAATACCTATTCGGCACGCTGATAGCGGACCCATTCACGAGCTGGTCAAACTCAACCTAGCAGTGCCCCCTACGCTCAGGCGGGTAAGGCCACACCCCCTCCCAACCGACTACAACACAGTGGGAGACGTGGCCTCCTGGTATTCGGCACTCGGGCGCTCATATATCCACTCGGTCTCGATGTTGGGGCGTCCTCTAGTACGAAGAGGGTTTAGGAATTTTTACCCAGGGCCATCTATGGCAGTCCGATGCTAGTAACAGATTTTTGGTGTCCCATCTGGCCATCCACGATATGCCCGCGAAGGCTGCGGCCCTGATGTCTCTAGGGCATACAATAATCACAATGCAAGATGCATGAGTCATACAATCCAGTCATGCATCAATCCTGCGCATACTATGTGCTCATGTGAGATAACCTCTGCCTATCTGAGAGTCTCATAACAATCAGCCCAATGTCATATGCAATGGTCAACCACATCTCATAACAAACATGCAGATGATGTGTATGGGCATGTATTATGATGTTATGTTGTCACATACTCATAATCGATATCATCAACCAGCATCAACAATCGACCTCGACAATATGAACATTTAACCAACATCGCCTTTAAGGAATGGCCCACATAGAGCCAAACATATAATGGGCCTACGACCTCACACAAAGGCCTAATATACAACACAATGAGCATTACTCAAGGGCCACATATACACAATAAGTGGGCCCTACTCATGGGCCTCAAATACATGACATGTGGGCCCTGCACATGAGTCTCGAATACATCAAATTGGCCATGCATCATAGGCCACTACACATCACAATGGGCCTTGCCCATGGGCCACGAATACATCACAATGGGCCTTGCCCATGGGCCTTAAATACATCACAATGGGCCTTATTACATAGACCTCGTATTCACATTAGGCCTTAAACACAGGCTGAATACACATCACAATAGGCCTCAACTATGGGTCGTGTATATATCATATAGATCTAGACAATCGGCCTCAGCATTCGAAATCGGCCTTAACAATCAGAATCGGCCTTGATACTTGGCCTCATATACATCAAATGGGCCACAACAATCAGAAATTGGTAAGTCGACCACATCAATCGGAATCGGCAATTGGTCACGATAATCGGCCTCGATCGCTAATCGACAATCGGCCACGACAATCAGAATCGATCGATAATCGACCTTGATCGATTATCGGCAATCGATAATTGAAAATTGGTAAATCGGCCACATTAATCGGAATCGGCCTCAAGTCGGGGATTTATAGATGGATGGTCGATGATGGTCCAAGCAATATCATTGGGGCCCATTCGTTTGGGGTAACCCACTAGAGTATGACGAAAATGAGCCTATCCAGGCCTAAAGGAAGATCACAATATGGACATTTAACCATCACTGCCCATCAATATGGACATTTAACCAACATTGCTCCCATTGAGTGGCCCACATAGAGCCAAACGTATAGTAGGCCTACGACCTCACATAAAGGCCTAATATACATCGAATGGGCCTCATACAAGGGCCACATATACACCACATCGGGCCTCGCCAAATGGGCCACAAATACTTTACAACGGGCCACATACCTGGGCTTACATACATCACAATGGGCAGCATCCTATGGGCCGGAAATACACCTCATTAGGCCTAACCAAATGAGTCTCAAATACATCATACTAGGCCTCATCATATGGTTCACAATTACATCACAATAAGCCTCATATTTGGGCCTCAAATATACATCACAATAAGCTACGACCCATGGGCCTCAATATAAATCAGTTGGGCCGCACTAATGCACAATAGGTGGGCCCTGCACATGTAGCAAGTGGGCCCCCACCAAATGGTCAACGTGGATATAGGATGCATACATCAGGTGGGTCACACGTCCCACGGACAGCGTGGATAAGGCATACATCATGGTGGTCCCCTGTCCCTAGACGGCGTGGATGAAATCTATATTAAGGCGGACCACACGTCCATCGAGTGGACAAACAGTGCGAATACAATGCATCATGGGCCTAATACTTACCACAATGGGCCTTATACATATCAAGGTGGGCCTCAACGGATGGGCCATAACGATATCAAGATGGGCCTCCTCAAATAGGCCTTATATATGTTAAGGTGGGCCTCAAGAACGGGCCACAAATACATCAAGATGGGCCTAATCACATGGGCCTCATATATAGCAAGTGGGCCGAGCAAATGGGCCGAGTCGAGTGGGCTGAGCAAATGGGTCGACTCGAATGGGCCAAATCAATCATCTGTCAATAGAGATCATTATAGAGCATTAAATAAATGAATAAATAGATAAAATGAATCATATCCAAAGATCATCTGGACCATACTACAACTAACAGTGGTGATATTAATTTCCCACTTTCAAATTCCAGTGGGCCCACCACAACTTTTAATTTCCATCCAGACTATTCCCATGGTCACAAGGGCCTGGGGAGAAACAAATATCATATGGATCCAAAGCTTTTGTAACCCAAAGGGAGTTTTAATAGTAGGCATTCACTCCACTATTCTCTGTAGTGTGGTCCACTTGACAATTGGATCTGTCTCATTTTTAGTCTCAAGCCTTAAGACGAGCTTTCAAAATGGTTGGATGGTTTAGATGCAACACATGCATCATGGAGTGGGTCCCATAAGTAGACGGCGTGGATGAAACAGGTGGAACCCACAGAAATTGCTGCCATCAGAGCAGCAGTTAGCAGTGGGGCCCACATAGCTGGACAGTGTGGATTTCATCCACACGTGCAGCAGGTCCCATGGACTATACTAACGTCAATAGAGTAGCTAAACAGCTGCTGCACGTGTAGCCTGCTGCCTTAAAAAGGGTAGAGGTGGGTCCCACGTAGGGCCCACCATCAAACATATATAATATATTTATAATATAATATAATATATAAGTATATATCATTTTAACGTCCAGGCCCTAGACGGCTTAGACAGTACATACATTAAAGTGTTGCCCCACGCGTGGGTTGGGTCCCACCGTCCAGGGGCTGGCAACACAAACATCTGGATGGCCCATGCAAATGGATGGATGGCATGGATGGGTCCCACAGACCCCACTACCATTTCACACTTCGCTATCAGCCACACTTCTCAGCTAGCCACCGCCCACCGTCAGTACACACCTCACTGTTTCCTATGACGTGGGCCACCTGGTCTTCACCTACGGCTAATTTTAAGGGGCCCACTGTCTAAATGGGGCCCGCCCAAATGCATGGTGTTGATGACAACACAGATCATGGTGGGGCCCAAGGTTGGGACCCCGGCCTCCAACGCCCACGCAGCAGGACGCTGCTGGCATCCTTGGGCTATTAACAGCAGCAGCGCCTGCTGCTACTACTGTGATATTATTTTTTTTGAAAAAAATATTTTTTAAAAGAATTTCCTAGGTGGGGCCCTCATCAGACAGATCCACTCCAGCCATTGGATCCTACGGCTCATTACAGGCTAAATGAGCCCAATATCCAAGGTATCTTGGCGTATAGAAAACTTCAAGGTGCATTTTAATGGTAAGAACCACTATATTTCTATACTATGGCCCGCCAGATAATCGGATTGGCTCCATTTTTCAACTCAACGCCTACAATGAGGTAGGAAAGGGGATGGACGGCTTGGATTGAAAATATATATCAAGGTAGGGCCTACACAAGTGGCCCACCTAAATCTTTTTTTTTTTGGCGTTAGTGCATCCACTGTCAGCTCAAACTTTACTGTGAAGCCCGTCCAGCGTCCAGGCTGCATATAACACATTTAAGGTTGGGCCCACCCATAGACGTGCTACTAGGGTGGGCCACCAAATGTTTGGATGGTGTGCATAAGACACACATCAAGGTGAGGTCCATTTGATGAACGATTTAGACATCTCACAACTCATTAAGTGGGCCACACAATCACATCTTCACACACAAAATAAATGAAAAAGAGAGGGGGAGAGAGAGAGAGAAGCACCCACCTTTGATCTTCTTTTCCTTCATCCGCCTATAGTCTCTAAAGCTCCAAGGAAACGATTCTGATGGTTGAGATGAACTTTGAATAGTGGAGATGGGAGGTAGGAAGGTGGGCCACACTAGCTCTCTCATGGGGAGCTTGGACATGGGTTGCTTGGGAGGAAAAATGAGAGAGAGAATGAAAGAGAGAAAGAGAGATGATTGGAGAGGAGTGATGGGGTGTGTAAGAGATGGGATGTAAAGGTTGACTTTGGGGATGGTGTAGTGTACTTGGGGGATGGGATAGGGTACTTGACTTGATGGGTGTACTTTGACAAGTAAAGTAATTGATGTGATGGATTCTCTACGGATTTATAACACGAGACATTTTCCTCAAACTAAACGCAGGCCTACATCTCCTGGCTCGGGTATCGTCTTGGCACATGAGACGCGGCATCAGAACGGCAGCGACGGCGTGGTCGTCGTGATACAAGTTTTAGGCCGAGCCGACTTAGATCGACAGGATGCAACTCAGGGTCACACGCAAATGCCAATTATAGGTCACGGGTTGCTAGAATTCGACCGAGAGGACTGCACAAGCCTACGGAACGGTACGGTTTAGGATACAAGTCTCACAAATGGTGTACCAGAGAATGGTAGGATTATTCATAAATCCACATCTCGAGAAGCCACAGTGGTCCTCATCCATAATACAAAATTTTGTGGGTGAGTTCATACAGTCCCCTATACAAGTGGCCGAGCACAAAAGGGGCCAAAGCGAGCTTGCGGCCTTGGGCAAGGGCCTTAGCCAGAGCAACATGCTCAGACATGATTTGCAAAGCACTCACACATAGTAGATGCTGACATATCCAGAGTAGCAGGAAAGCCACATGCTTTTCATGATCGATCGATCCGTTGAGATTACGAGAGGCTGTGAAAAAGTGGGAATATGATTTTACACTCTTATTTGGAAAGACTTTGCCATCTCTAAGTGCAAAGCCTAGGTATACTGCTTCACCGAACAGAAGCAATTGAGTTAGAGCCGTAACATAAAAAATAGTCAGGTTCATGGGACCGCAACCAAAGTAGAAGGTGTTGATCGATGTCCTCTAAAAAGCTGAAGCTGCAAGGAGAAGAGCCGGATCTGCTGAATAATCATGAACAAAGAGCTTAATGCATTCATAAATGCCTATTTCTCTTCAAGTTGCTTCATGCTAGTAGGAAACATGAGCGAACTGAGATTTTGATTATGGAAATGGTCTCGGCCATGCTCGAGGATTCTTCAAAGCATTTGCAACATCAAGGATATAACCAGATTGAATAAGAAATGTTTCCCTAGGGCAAAGAGGGAATAAAGGATCCATCATCTCGACTCCCTCCATTTTGATCGAAGGAGTAAATGTGGGACCTAGGCAGAGATAATCACCAAGGGGCGATTGAAACATTGTTTTGTCGATGCGCTAATGGAAAGTGCATCCATCACTACCATTAGATTTATTTGATGAGAGGTAGGAGCAGAAGAGGAAGAAGTAGCCATTACCTAAGGAGTAGATCGAGAATAGGAAGTATAGAGAGGAAGACAAAGGAAATGGAAGTGTAATAAGGAAAGAAGAATACGAAACAATGCTTATATTGGCCGAGAGAATGAAACATTTATTAGGGCATCATTATGGTTTTGTTATGAACGAGGTAAATACATGTACCAACACAGGGTTCATCCCTTGTATCAATAAAGTGCATCCATCGCTGACATGTTGCAGTGAGTCGGCTGAAGTCAGTTAACATTTTGATGACACATATGGTCAATAAATGCCACATTAATAAGGAGTCTCACGTCGCTTTCACCTTTTTCCAAATGCAAAGCTACGTGTGGATCAATGTTCATCCCCATTATCGCCATCCCCTATAATAACCAATCAGAGAGAGTTACGTGTGATCTGTATGGATACATATGGTGCATTTGAAGATCTGCAGATATGTATGAAAAATATTTCTCGATAACCGTAGTTGGATTGTATCAGACGATGTGGTGTAACACAAAAGCGGGAGATGAAGGAGCAATCATGTGCAAATGGTTATACGATAAGTGGCAAGAGGAGAAGCAGAAGTTCAAGTATTGTCGATCGGTTATGGTAACCGTCAGAATGTGAGAAGGATCTAGAAGAATAGATTAAGGCTATAAATAGAAGAGTGATGAAAGAGGGAAAGTAGTCTCATACCAAACTGAATATATCTTTCAATTACCCTTCGAATTATCAGCCAAATTACATTCCATAGTGTAATCCTTTACTTTTCCTGTCAAGCAAGTTACATTTCTTAGTGTAATCTGAAAAGGAGAGCTTAAGATGTCCTCGAGGGAGGGGGGTGGATAGGACTATGCCAAATAATTGAACTAAGTGTTGAATATGTAAATAAATCAAAGATCTCAATTGCTTAAGTATTGAAACGTTGATTCCAAATAATTCGTAGGACAACCTTCACCTAAAATTTTAGGCAGGACAACCTTATTTCACAAATTTCTTTAAAATCAAAACCCCAAACTTTGCAAGAGTAAATAAAAATAAATATTACATCATTCACCACTTTAACTGAAAATAAATTACAACCATTCACCATATAAAAAGTAAAGGCATTCACCACATAACAGAGAGAATTATAGTGGTTTAGTGTGTCAACAAATGTTCTAAAACAACCACACTTACTCCACTCCCAAAATTACTCTCCACGTAATTTTGGCTTTCACTAAGAAAAAGGTTTTTCCAAGGTTACCTTAAAACTTGATACAATTCTTGTGATTTTACCGGGCTACCACAATCAAACCCCTCACTGAGATTTTCAGGTTATTTTAGACAAAAACCTATAATGAGATTTTTTGGCTATATTAGAAAAACCAAATAAAGAATAACAATGTATACTTATCTTCACCGTAGAAGATGTATCAGAAGATGTAGTCAAAGAACTGCTTTATTGAATGTCGATTGTTCAATGTTCAGTTAGATAGAAAAGGGTCCAGGGTTCTATGGATTTTAATTAAGTTCAAACCAATGGCTACTTGAGTTAATTCTCTTAAATCTTAAAAGAAGAGTATAGTTTACTCTCTTTAGAATCAGAATCGAAATATCTGAGACTAAGGGAATTAAACAAATGTTATAAATAAATTTATAAATACCGTTCAAATAGTTTGCTAATAAATTAAGCTTCTCTCTCTCTCTCTCTTACAGAAGGATTTTAATAATAATAATGGATATTTCGGATTGAGAGAGGAACTCAATTTATAGGTAAAGAAGTTGAATCTTCGACTAGCCCGAGCAGACCGGATTCAGTTCAAAGAACTTCGGATCGCGCGGGATAAGATCTATCCAAAATTCAACTGACCCAAGGACCAGTTCGACTGGTCGAAGAGCTCTACTCGACTAGTTAAATTTGATCTTCGACTAGTCAAATTTCCCAAAATCCTAAATAGTGAAGTTGTTGGACTTGGAGTCGAGTTTTCTCAGACTGGTCGAAGCTCAAGGTTTGACTAGTCGAACAAAAAACTCAACCAGTCGAATTTGCAACCAAAAATTGGTATTGCTTCGACTTAAACTTGGACTGGCTGAGAAAACTGAGACTAGTCGAACCAAACCTTATGTCACGCTCCAAACTCGGAAATCGATCTCACAAAATTCTCGATCGCTGAATCCGGCACCGACAGCCTCTATAATACCCCATTCTCGGCTCTTGGCACCCATTTACTAGATTCCAATCCTGGGATCCTATGAGGAGGATTTTTAACATCAATTTAATTTATAATAAGTATAACCAAAAGCATAACCCACAAACAACAACCAAAAACTCCATCACATCTCTACTATGATAAAAAAATTATAAGTATAGTGTGCATAAAGGAAAATACGATGATGATAGGCAAATGCCCCAAGATGATCTGCTATGCGCTTCTGCCTCAGCGCTGCTGCAATCCAACGTCACCTGCACGCAACGGTCGTGCATAAGCTTACGGAAAGCTTAGAGGGTGGTGAAAGTGTGTGTGCAATGTAGTAATACAATTATGCAATATCAGAGTAATGTGGAATATGCTGATAAATACATGAACATTATTGGCCGTACCAAGGCTATGCGATGCAAGGCATGAATGATGTCGGCCATACCAAGGCCATGCAATGCAAGATGCAACTCAAGCATACCAATCCTCATATGAGTCCATATATCAATACATCTCAACTCTGAAATATCACTATGGTCTAGTACACTCCAAACCAGATTTTCACCCCATGGAGTGCAACAAGGTGAGTGGAAGAGATCTCATTATCCACCTGCCAATATCGGGCTCGACTCATCGATAACGAACCCATTCCTCGAGCTGATCAAACTCAGCCTAGCTTTACTTCCTCCTCTCGGGTGGGTAAGGCTGTAACCCCTTCTAACCGACCATGACACAGTAGAAAGCACAACCTTCTTGTAATCGGCACTTAGCACTCATGCATCCACTCGGTTTAAACATTGGAGCAACCTCATGGTACCATAAGGGTTTAGAAAATTTCACCCAGGGACATCTATAACACCCCATGTTGAAGAAGATTTCTGGTGTCCAATCCTACCAACCACGATATGCCTATGGAGGCTACGACCTTGATGTCGCTAAGGCATACAGTAATCATGTCACACAATGCAAAATGCATGAATCACATTATCCATTCATGCAGCAATCCTGCGCGTATCGCACGCTCATGTGGGCAACTCCCCCCATCAGGGAGTCCCATAATAATCTGCCCAAATGTATGTACTATGATCAATCACTCCTCACATCAATCATACATATGATGCGTATGGACATGTATCGTGGAGCTATTCTAAGCATATTATATGATAATCATGTACTCCCCCTTATGTCAAGGTTCAGCCTAAGTGGCCGACCCACAAACCTAGGGATCCGGAAAGGGTTCCTTTACCATACTATTGCATGGCCCGCTAGATGCCCTAGGGGGCCCAAATGAGTCCTAGATGGACTCCAAAATAAAAGAAGTAATCTCACTAACAACCAATGGGGGCCCAACATCTTAGGAAAGCCTAATGAGAATAGATGGATCATGCAAATGGGGCCCAATAATTAGGGTCAACCCACTTAGAGAATAATGCGAATGGGCCTAATAAGGCCTAAGGGAAGATCACAATGAGGACATCTAAGCATCATTGCCCATCAATGTGGACATCTAACCAACATTGCTCCCAAGGAGTGGCCCATATAAGGGATTCATACACAATGTAACGGCCACACATCCATTGCATTGAGCCTCACTCATGGGCCCCACATACATCGCATTGGGCTTCATACAAGGGCCTCGAATGTATCACAATGGGCCACACCCACGGACCTCGAATACATCACAATGGGCCTTGCTCATGGGCCTTGAATACATCATATTGGGTCTCGCCCATGGGCCTCAGATTCATCTCAATGGGTCGCACCCATGGGCCTTCAACCTATTGCAATGAGCCTCATCAAATGGGTCGTAAATGCATCACCATGGGCCTCATACGTGAGCCTTATATACAACAAGTGGGCCACACTGCTTGGGCCTCATATGCATCAAATGGGCCATGTATCTGGGCCTCGAATAGATCAAATGAGCCATGCGACATGGGCCTAACAATACAAACAGATGGGCCCCATACATGGGCCAAAAATACATCATGATAGGCCTCAAGTGGGCTTTGGACCACACCAAAAATCATTTCAATAGTTATAGGTGTAACATGTGTATCACTGTACACTATCATTTCACGGGGCACATGGCCCACTAATGATTATCAGCATTGTCCAAACATTGTCCAGGTAAATCAGCACCATCCAAACATTTCTCATGTAAATCAGCACCATCCAAACATTGTCCAGCAGTGTTTAGACGGTGTGGAGAAAACAAATACATCACGCGGGCCCTATGGTGGATGGACAGTTTGGACCCAACACATACCACACGTGGGACCCATAGAACTTGCTGACTTCAGTCTAGTAGTGGGTCCCACCATCTGGACGGCTTGGATATACATAAACATAACGTGGGACCCACAGAACTTGCTAACGTCAATCGGCAGATGGTTCCCACCATCAAGACGACTTAGATGTACATATACATCACATGGGACCCACAGAACTTGCTGACGTCTGTCCAACAGTGGGTCCCACCATCCGAACGGCTTGGATGGCAGGATGAAACACACGCGCCATGGTGGGGTCCCATCGTTCTCAAACGAATGAACGGTTAGGATGTAACATATACATCACGGTGGGTCCCGGATCTTATTGTCGTCCATAGCAGCGTCCAGCTGCAACTATCCCACCATCCAGATGGACGGTGGGTGAAACACATGCTATGGTGGGACCGTCAGAGCGGGTGACGTCAGTACCAGCTATACAGCAGGTATGAGGTACATCAGCCAATCAAATTCAAGAAAGGTGGGTCCCACATGAGGCTCACACACACACATATATATATATTTATTTATGTATATATATATATATATGTATATATACACATACCATATATAACACACATATATATATAGATATATAATATTACATCATATTATATTACTATAATATAATATAATATTATCATATATACATACCATATATGTATACATATACACATCCCACATATGCCAACGTCCAGATCCTGTGGACGTTCTGGATGGATAGTGTGGATACATCCATCCAGGTGGGCCATCGGTCATAGGGAAAGAGAGAGAGAGAGAGAGAGAGAGAGAGAGAGAGAGAGAGATCGCGATGACGGAGGGGCCCCGCCACTATGGGCCCCTCTTGGATACAAGCATACATCAAGGTGGGTCCCACCATATGTGGGCCCTTAAATCACAAAAAAAAAATATAAAGATAAAAATGTGGATCCAAGATCACCCATCGTCCTCTTCTTCTTGGTTCAATGGAACGCTAAACTCCTTGAGTTCAATCTTAATGAAAGGTGATGAAGTATAGAGGGTTGAGATGGGAGATGAGAGGGTAAGAAGTGGGCCACACTTGGCTTTTTTTTTTAGCTTTAGAATGCTTGGACGTTGGGATCTTTTTTTATTTTTGGGTTGCTTGGAAGAGAAGGGAGAATGAGAGAGAGAGGAGATGGGATGGAGTGATGGATGGGAGAGAGAGATGGGTTGTGTAATAGATTTGTTGACTTTTGGGGTTGCTTATGTAAGAGTGGTATGGGTTGTGATGGGTTGAGTGATGTGTTAAGTGATGGGTTGAGTGATGTGTGTACTTGACCCTTGATGGGATTGATGTAACATTTGGGTAGAGATTCTCTTAGATTTTACAATGCGCGACGTTTTCCTCGAACTGAACGCGGGCCCACATCTCCTGGCCTGGGTATCACCTTGGTGCGTGAGACGCGGCATTAGAACCGCGGCGACAACGCGGTTGCTAGGCTACAAGTCTCGGGTTGAGTCGACTCAGGTTGACAGGGTGTAACTCAGGGTCACGCGCAAATGCCGAATACAGGTCGAGGGTCGCCGAAATTCAACAACTAAAGTGTGCTTTAATCATTTTAGCACTTACAATCTCCTCCTTTGACAATTTTGTGACAAAATAATTATCATTATAGTTATGTTAATACTTGAAGTCTTATAATCCAAACAAATCTTGTAGTAGGAGCTTCTTGAAGGCTATGAAGCTCAATTGGTACTCACCCTCAAATAGCACTTCCCCCATACTGTGACACATTCCATACAGACACATATATAGCATTCTATAAGATTTCCATAGCATCATGCATTCCTCCTACATTCTCACTATTATAACTAATCATTCTCATGCTAACTCTCCATTTTCACTATTATAACCAACTCTCCCCCTTTTTGTCACAAGTTGACAAAGGAAGAATGATATAAAGAGCAAGGAAGCATAGATAAACTTGAAATACCAAGAAGTAAGCATATGAGATAGCTATAAATTAGGTTAAGTAGAAGTAAGCATATCAAATAGCTAAGGTCAGGAAAGCAAATGACATGAAACATTAAAAGTGTTGAGGAAGTGTCAAGGGAAATCATTCAAGTATCAACACAAAAGTAAAGTTTAAGTTTACATAACCAATAAAATAAGTTTAACCAGGAGATAATCAATCTCAATCCAACCCAAAAGAAGACGGAGCAGGCATCGATGGGTCAAGTTGATTCAAACTCCGGCTAATGCGATGGAAGTACTTCTTCATGTACTTTATTAAGATATGTGGGTTTGAATTAAATTTTCCTGTGATACATGTAATGCTTCAACCTTCTCCTCCACTGATTTGAGACGCTCATTAACCTGGGAGGGATGGTAGTCATAATCATCTGGATCATCTGATTCTTCCAATTCATCAAAAATGCCATCCATGGTTGTGTCTTCAAGTTGTTGTGCTTCTTCCTCTTCTTCTGTTTGACCGAGAATAGGTTTCAAGTTTATCTTATTCAGATTAACGTTACTAAATGGGAGTTCGGATTCTGGTGCCTTAATCGATGAGATTGTAACATTATAATGCAATGCAAAGCAAGTCTTAAGATATGCAAAAGGAATCGAACCATACTTGGGATGCAAGCAATACTGAATAATGATGTAGTAAAATGACGATGGAAGACAAACATGCATACCCGACACAACTAAATGAAAAACTCTAACCATGAAGGGAGTAAAATCAGACTTATTCCCTGATCGAGGATAGATATCGAAAGTAAAAATTCTATGCAAAACTCTATACTTGGGGAGCATTTGATTTGTGGAGAGGGCATTACTCGACCTCCATTCGGCATTAAAGCGACATAACTTACTCGTTATCGTTTTCTTTTCAATATGTGACATTTTTTCTGTTAATGTGGCAATAGGTATGCCATCATTCGCAACAGCGATTTTCATTAAGCCGAAATGACGTGCGGTGTCACTAGGAATGTCCCTTCAACAAATTTAACCGTGAATGTCAGCTCATTAAGGGATACATCACAAATTGATGCATACATTCCTTGCGCAATGGATCAGTAAGCCATTCCACCCCATTCAAAAATGTGTTCTCAACCAACTTCAATGAGAATGGGAACTAAACAAAAGGAAGAAATATGATCAATGTTAGCTGATCTTTCAATGATAATATCCTTAGTGCGGAAATCTCGAACGTGCTCCGAATCCTCTTCCGGAGCCCATAGGGTTCTCACACCAATAGGAGTGGATCTAGAAGAGCTAACACGATTTTTGCGTACTGTTTTCTTTAATCGAAACTCCATAGTGGTTTGCACAAGATAGAAATCAAAGAAAGTGATATGAATGAAATTAGATCAGATTTTGAAGAAAACTCACACCAAATAGGATTTCAAATGAAGAATACAATATCTAAAAGAGATTTGCTAGTAATAATTAATCAAATACTAGAAGAAAATTGAAAGAAAAACACTTACTACAAGAATGGGTGATGGGTTAGTCGAATGGGGCGCCGTTTAGTTGAGGAAGAAGGTGAGAAGTGAATAGAAAAAGTAATTTTTCTCCCATTTTAGGAGAAATTGCGCGATCTTCGACTGGTCGAGTATGTGCTCGATTAGTAAAAAAAAAGTTCGACTGGTTGAAAATCATGAAATTTTATTTTATTTTTTACTAATTTAATTTATTTGTATTATCATTTTATGCATTTAATAAAAATAAGCATAAACATAGAAAATGCATAAACAAGATAATTAATTAATAATACACAAACCAATATCATGCTTTAAGTTGGAAAATCTAGTTCTGTAAAGCAGCTTGGTCAGTATGTATGTAAGTTATTTCTTAGTTTGAATGTATTCAAGCATGATAGACTTGTCTTCAACCAATTCTCGAATATAATGGTATCGTATATCGATATATTTTGTACGAGACTGTTGGATTGGATTTTTTGAGATATTAATTGTGCTTGAATTATTACAGTACAACGTCATTGTATCTTGCGTAATTCTATTATCAGCTAGCATTCTTTTCATCCAAACTAGCTTAGTGCAAACATTTTCTGCTACAATATATTCAGCTTCAGCTGTAGAGAGAGATGCTGAATTTTGTTTCTTATTGAGCCAAAATACTAAGCAGTTCCCTACGTAGAAACATCCACCATTGGTAGATTTTCTATCGTCAATATTTCATGCCCAGTCTACGTCAGTATATCCAACAATTTGTACAGACGTATCATGCGAATACCATAGTCTTAAGTTCGCAAAACTTGCAATATATCTAATTATCCTTTTAACAATAATTAAATGTGATTTTTTATGATTAGATTGACATCTAGTACTGATTTCAACACTAAAAGCAATATCAAGTCTACTAGCAATTAAGTACAAAAGACTACCATTCAAGCTTCAGTATAAATGAGAGTATATACTTTTGCCTGATTCATTTTTTGAGAGTTTAAGAGTCGTACTCATAGGAGTATCGAAATTTTTTTCATTCTCAAAACCATACTTTTTACAAGGTTTAAGGCATATGTGGTCTACAAGATAAATATACCATCTTCAAGTTGTTTAACATGTAATCCAAAGAAATAATTTAGTTCACCGATCATACTCATTTCAAACTTAGATTTCATTAGATCTGCAAACTCAATAAATAAGTTAGTGCATGTAGATCCATAAATAATATCATCAACATAAATCTGAACTATCATGCGTTATGTTTCTTGATG
The DNA here is from genome assembly GCF_029962835.1 of Magnolia sinica. NCBI lineage: Eukaryota > Viridiplantae > Streptophyta > Magnoliopsida > Magnoliales > Magnoliaceae > Magnolia > Magnolia sinica. The sequence goes on from NC_080574.1 coordinate 96,642,626, forward strand.
AATAAGGTTTTATCAATACTACCAATAATAAAATTATGACTAAGTAAAAATTTAGTCAATTTTTCATACCATGCTCTGGAAGCTTGTTTCAAACCATAAAAAGTCTTTTTAAGATGGTACACATGATTTGAAAGTTTAGGATCTTCAAACCCGTTTGGTTGTTCAACATATACTTCCTCATGCAAATCACCATTTAAAAACATATTTTTAACATTCATTTGATAAATTTTAATTTTTTTATGGCATGCAATCGAAATAAATAATCTTATAGACTTAAGGCACGCAACTGATGCAAATGTTTCATTGTAATCAATACCTTCTATTCAAGTGTACTCTTGTACAACCAATTAAGCCTTATTTCTGATAATATTACCCATTTCATTTGTTTTATTCTTAAAATTTCATTTGGTTCCAATCACATGTTTATCAGTAGGTCTGGAAACCAAGTATCATACATCATTTCTAACAAATTGATTTAATTCTTCTTGCAAGGCATTTATCCAACTTTCATCAATAAGTGATTCATTTAAATTGGCCTGTTCAATTTGGAAAGTGAAACAGACATAATTGCATATAATTTCTATTTGTCTTCTTGTTTGAACCCCAGTGCGAGGGTTACCAATTATTTAATTAGTCGGATGGTCTTTGACTAACCTTAATTCAGTATTGTCTGATTTAGATGAAGATTCAGGTATATTAATCACATTGATATCATCATCATCATCTTTATTGGGACTGGGTGTGATCTGTTGATCATCTATCACTACATTTATAGATTCTTGAATCACCTTAGTTCTTTTGTTAAGAACTCGATATGCCCGACTATTTAGAGCGTAACCCAAAAATATTCCTTCATCGCTCTTAGCTTCAAATTTTCTCAGTCACGTAATATAAAAGATTTACTTCCAAAAGTTCAAAAATATTTAACTGTGGGCTTTTTATTAAGCCATAATTCATAAGCTGTTTTGTTTTTAGCTTTTCTAATGTAAACACGATTTATAATATAGCATGCAGTACTAACAGCTTCAGCTCATAAATTTTTTTTTGGTAGATTCATGCTATTTAGCATTACACTAGCCATTTCTTGTAGAATTCTATTTTTTCTTTAAACAATTCCATTTTGTTTAGGTGTTTTTGGAGCAAAGAATTCATGTGATATGCTATGATCATTGTAGTATTTTTCAAAATTTCTATTCTCAAATTCAGTTCCATGATCACTTCTAATTTTGACCACAAATATCTCTTTTTTCAGTTTGAATACGTTTTAAAAAAGCTACCCATATATATCTGGTGTAGTCATCAAGAGTATCTGATTCTGACAGTTGAAACATTGACTATCATGAATAGTGGTTCGGTGTGTCAATAAATATTCTAAAACAACCACACTTACTCCATTCCAAAAATTACTCTCCACGTAATTTTGGCTTTCACTGAGAAATAGGTTTTCCCACGATTACCTTAAAACCTGATACAATTCTCATGATTTTATCGAGTTATCACAATCAAACCCCTCACTGAGATTTTCAAGCTATCTCAGACAAAAACCTACAATGAGATTTTTTTGTTATCTCAGAAAAACTAAATAAAGAATAAGAAGGTATACTTATCTTCACTGTAAAAGATGTATCAGAAGCTGTAGTTGAAGAACCACTTTCTTGAATGTCGATTGTTCAATGTTCAGTTAGATAGAAAAGAGTCGAGGGTTCTATTGATTTTAATTAAGTTCAAATCAATGGATACTTGAGCTAATTCTCTTAAATCTTAAAAGAAGAGTATAGTTTACTCTCTTTATAATAAGAATGGAAAGATTTGAGATTACGGGAATTAAATAAAAACTATAAATAAATTTATAAATACTGTTCAAATAGTTTGCTAATAACTTGAGCTTCTCTTTCTCTTGTAGAAGGATTTTGATAATAATAATGGATATTTCGGTTTGAGAGAGGAACTCAATTTATAGGCAAATAAGTTGAATTTCCAACTAACCCGATGCAGTCTTCGACTAGCTCGAGCAGATCGGATTCAGTTCAACGGACTTCGAATCGTGCGGGATAAGATCTATCCAAAATTCGACTAGCCCGAGGACCAGTTCGAATGGTCGAAGAGCTTTGTTCGACTAGTCAAATTTGGTCTTCGACTGGTTGAATTTACTTGGAGCCAAGTTTTCTTGAGTTGGTCGAAGTTCAAGCTTTGACTAATCGAACAAAAAATTCGACCAGTCAAATTTGCAACTAAAAATTAGTTTTTCTTTGACTTAAATTTGGACCGGCAGAGAAAACCTAGACTAGTTAAACCAAACCTTAGGCTGGTTGAATTCCAAGCAAACACAAGTATAAAAACTCAATTTTAAAAGACTTTGAAAGTACCTAATCCTAAGGTCTCTCTAGGATTTTATACTACCTGAGATATATGAAATATTTGAACTTCTTTATCTTGAATTTGATTAAGGACTTTATCTTGACTTTTAAGTTTGATCTATTCTTAAACATTAGTTGATCTTTAACTTGATCTTCTCTTGAGTATATACTAGTCGTGAACTTGATCTTCTCTTAATCTTGGGCTTGATTGTTTCTTGATTAAGGACTGGTTTTGAAGATCTTTTGTCAAGTTGTTTTGACTATACAAAATTTGACAACTAAAATGTGCTTTAATCATTTTAACACTTACATAATCATTACTTTTTAGCCTACTGTTTACATTCCGTAATGTAATCCATAGCGTTAACCAAGTAGCTAGTAACATATAGCTGTAATTTGAGTCTACGCTTGTGCGTTGGATTGAATTCGTCAATTAGAAAGGTGTTTCACAGCTTTTTTTGCGATCAACTGTAAGAATTCCTTCATTATTTCCATTTATCTGTATTAAAAAGTCTTTTTATATATAAGGCAAAGTAGTAATCTATCATCAAAGGATGAATCCTACCCTCGCATGATTCAATTTTATACGTTGAGCGAGTGACTGATTAAGCGACCGATCTTCTCATATTTCGATCATACACCATGTGTCTGTGTATATTTAACACTTTTGGTCATTGTTATTAGGTTTGATTTGAAGCCATAATTTCAATTTTGGCAAGCCAGACGGGCATACCCAGTGTCGAAGACAGCAACCAACGATTACAGGCACCACATGAGCACTCGATCCAGAATCTATGTTCAAACTTGCAAAGGTAATTCCGTCCTTGGGTCTTCTCTTTGGGTTCAACGTCATATGTAATCGGACGGTCGAAAGCGACCCCCCACCTGAGCTACAATACAGGTCACCCAGTCTTATCAAAACCCGTTTCTGTGGGAGAGCGTTATCTAATCCGGACGCGGATTTCCCGCGGAAGTTCCTGCCCTGGGATGCTTAAGTGGGGCCGCTCATGATGTTTTTAAGAAATCCACTCCGCCCATCCGTTTTTCCGGATCATTTTAGGACAAGAGCCCAAAGTCAGGTGGATCCGAAGCTCAAGCGGCCACACGAGAGTAAACAGTGGAGATTCTGTGACCATTGTTGAAACTGAAACATTTATATGACCACAAAAATTTCGTATCAGGCAGAGTTTCATGTGTTTTCACTTTATCCCAGTGGGAATGACCTTATAAACGGTTTAGATGACATATAAACATAAAGGTAGAAGCCCAGGAAGATTTCAACGGTAGGCAACTCTTTTCCCAATTTTCCCTCTGATATGGCCGCTTGAGTTTTGGATCCACCTGAAGTTTGCGGTAATTCCCTAAATTGATCAGTAAAAACGGATGGACAGAGTGGATTTCTCACAAACATCACGGTGGGGCCCACCTAAGCATCTTCCGCAGGAAATCCATGTCCATTTAATCCCCAGAGAGAAGCGGATAGAAGCGGATTGGCTGGATTACCACATACCAGCAACCTTGTGTGGTACGTCGTGCGAAGACAAGCACTGACGCTCTTCGAGCTTCGACTTGTACGAACGATGTAGATTAAAGTTATACGGGCCTTACAATGATGTATTCATCTGATCTACAACGTTCATCCATTTGGCTAGATCATTTTAGATCTTGATCCTAAAAATGATTAATTTCCAAGTTTCAAGTGAACCACACCACAAATAATAACAGTAGGAGACAATAATTATCACCATTAAAACATTCGTAGGGCTCACCGTAATGCTTACTTCCCATCTAATCTGTTCACAATGTCACACGCAAGTGTATGAAAAGGAAAGAAAAATCATGTTAATCCAAAATTTTTGTGACTGCCAGAAGGATTTCAATGACAGGCATTCAATCCTCCAATTCTTTTAACAGTGTGGTCCACTTGATTTTTGGATTTATCTTATATTTAGGCACAATTCTTATGACGTTCTCACCAAGTGGACGGACGGTTTGGATATAATTTATACCTCATAATGGGACCCACAGAACTTGGTGACGTCAACACACCACTGACCTGGATGATTTCGGTACGTGTCGTGCGAAGACAGCTGACGGTCCTCGAGCTTGTTCAAACGATTCAAAAGAGATCAAAGTTACGTTGCCCCTCAATGATGTATTTATTATATCTACACCGTTCATTCATTTAGAGAGATTACTTTAGAGCATCAGCCCAAAACGAGTCATATCCAAAACTCAAGTGAGTCACAGCAGGTCCACTTGATCTTTGGATCTGTCTTATTTTTCCGCTCAAGCCTTACTACAAAGGGAAACGGATTGGCTACTCCCCCTGCCACCAGCCATTGGCTGGTGGTCGGTTCTTTGTGGGCCCCACCATGATGTATATGTTTCATCCATGATGTCCATATATTTTTATAGATCATTTTATGTTATAAGGGAAAAATTGAGGTATATCGAAATCCCAATAAGAGAAAAATTGAGGTATATCGAAATCTCAAGTGGACCACATTATAGGAAACAGTGTTGAATGAAGGTTGATCATTAAAAATGTTTTGGGGGCCATGAAAGTTTTGGATCAAGCTGATGTTTATTGTTTCCCTTCATCAGGGTCTTTAGGACCTAATCAACAGATTGGATGTCAAATAAACAGTACAATGGGCCTTAAGAGGATTTTAACGGTGGATATCCAATCATTATTGTTTTCCTATTGTGTGGTCCACCTGGGACTGATATCCCTATAATTTTTTATATCAATCCCTAAAATGATCTGTACAAATGGATGAACGGAATGGATGAAACAAATACATCATGGTGGGACCCACATAGCACTGACCACCAGCAACGGGGCTGGTGTCAGGGGGAGTAGCCAATCCGTCTCCACTACAAAGCTGGCAAAATGGACACACGGTTTGGATATAACACAAGCCATGATGGTTATGGGACCCACATAACTTGGTGACGTCATTACACTAGTCAGGTCGGTGGACCTAATCCGCTGAGATATCGGCTTGAAAGGTCAAGTCAAACATCTCCAGAACGGAATCCAGTACCGTGCTTTGTTGACTTTGACTAAAAAAATTTATTTGGGAAAATAAATGCTCACGAGACTTAAGCTTGATCTAAGCCGCTCATCAGGCAAATTAGAGCATTTGGATGTCCTCTCCCAAAGATGGCCCAGTATGTTCATCTGGAGTGCCAAACATGTTCCTTGATTGCGGAGCATTGATGAGGTCCTTCAACCGTCTCGTTTGGAGGTGCGTGGACGAACCTGTTTTTTGGACCAGGGGATCTAGCTATTGTGGTCACTTGACGAGTGGCTTGGATGCTGCACATGCATGCCATGTTGGCACACATAAGGCATGAGTTGTGTGTGTGCAGATCTTGCAACCAATAAGGTATGATATCTTGACCGCTCATTGATCAATAAGAGATGAGATGCGGACCGCTCATTAGGTGGAGTGCATAAACTTTTGGTAAAGGAAAGTAAGCCGGCATTCAATTGGGATGGGCGTGGCACTTCAATCAAGGCATTTTGGTCATTTCACTGGTTTTATGGGAGCAGCGGCTCCCAGGACAACTCTTACTTGCCTGTAGCCTGTATTGATCTGGTATGAAGGGGGAGGCGGACTGCGTAGTGTGTTGACATCACCAGGTTGTGGGCCCCACCATGATTGTAGGTGTTATATCCACACCGTCCATTCATTTTGCGAGATCATTTTTGAGAATGGGCCTAAAAATGAGGCTAGATCCAAATCTCAAGTGGACTACACAGAAAGTAGTGGAGATAATGATTCCCACCGTTGAAACCTTCCTGGGGTCTACTGTGATGTTTATTTGCCATCTAACCTGTTAATAAGGTCATACAAACTGGGTGAAGGGAAAATATGAAAATTAGATTGATCCAAAACTAAATGACCCCTGAGAAGTTTTCAACTGTAGACGTTCAATTCCCGTCAATACTTCATGTAGTGTGGTTGAGCTTTCGACTCATGCCCTAAAATGATCTCCCAAAGTGTTAGACAGTGAATATAACACATAAATCATGGTGGAGCCTGTAAGACTGGATGATGTCAACACACCACCGATGTCAGGGGCAGTGCTTCTGCTAATGTTAGGATATGAGGGCAAAAATGAGGCTGATCTTAATCTTAACTGGACCATGGGAAGTAGTGGTAATTAAATGCCCACCGTTAAAAACTTCCTAGGCAGACTGTAATGTCTATTTGCCATCCAACCTGTTGATCAAGTCACATGGACCTAAACCAAAGAGAAAAAAAAAATACAAATATCAGCTTGATCCGAAACTTGTTTGGCTCAAAAGAAGTTTTTAAAGGTGGGCATTGGATCAACACTGTCCTGTGATGTGGTCCAACTGAAAATCCTGCTTGTTGCAATTTAATGGACGTGATTTCCTGCCAAAGGCTTTAGCATGAAGTTCCTGCCCAAGGATTATGGGTGGGGCTCATTGCAATGTTTGTGAGAAATCCAACCCGTCAATCTGTTTTTCGAGCTCATTTTAGGACATGCGATAAAAAATAAGGTGTGGATCCAAAACTTAAATGGGCCACATGAGAGAAAACAGTGGGGATTTAGTGAACATCGTTGAAATATTTATATGGCCACAAAAGTTTTGCATCGGTCTAAATTTTTAGTGTTTTCACTTTATCCCAGTGAAAATGACCTTATAAAGAGTTTGGATGGCATATAAACATCAAGGTGGAGTCTAAGGATGGTTTCCATGGTAGGAATTCCTTTCCCCACTATTTCATCTTGTATGGCCTAGTTCAGTTTCGGATACTCCTCATTTTTGGTTGCATGTCTTAAAATGAGGTCGAAAAATGAACAGATGGCTTGGATTTCTCATAAACATCACGGTGGACCCCACCTTGTATCCGAGCACAACTTCATGCCTAAGCCATCCATGCCAAATTAATTAAGCCACATCATCACACACTGCATTTAAATGCAACAGTGCTTACAATGTCAATGATATCATGGACCAATAAAAATGCAGGAAACAGGATTTTCCCACTTTTGGGAAGCAGAGGATCCGAATTCATAAAACAAATACATTATGGTCAAGCCCACAAAAGCTTTTCCAGCATCCGCTTGAGTAATGGAGGCTTCGCTACCGAATCCATAAAACTCAAGTAGGCTACAATATTGGAGAAAAATTGGATGGAATGTCCACTGTTAGAACTAAAACAAAAGAATCATTCTACGTTGGTAAATTGCATTGCATACAGCTTCACCCTTACCCTCCCTCTTTTCCTCAAAGTCAACTAAGTGGTGCATGCGACACTCATTTTATTGGTTTTTTTTTTAAAAAAAAATTATTATTTGATTTGAAGCAGTTTAGAATATGATATTGACTCGGATATGGTAATATGTTTGACTTGGAGTCGCCACTAAATAAAACTTGGAATTTACGGTCAATTAAAAATCATAAAATGACTTAAGAATCAAAGAATCTTACGTGGTATATGACTCATATATGGTAACATGTTTGACTTAAAGTCACCACTGGCCAAATGAAGCTTGGAGCGATTCTTCGGCTTAAGTGACTTCGACAGTTGGTCTACGACCACAGATTCCGAATAAGGACCTTGGTGATAGAAAATGGAGTTAGGCACTATTTTTACCGATGATAACTGCATAATATTGCATATTTAGCCTCAATTTTACATACTTTTCCCTTGCATTTGATGATAAATTAACTTGTTTAGTTGATTTTTCACGTACAAAAGAATAATGGATGTCCAAGATGATTCGAGTTATTCATAGAGAATCAGAGTCCAAAAGAGATGATGATCAAGCATGTTGAAGTGTTAAAGTAATCAAGTTGGAAGATCAAAAGAAGCAGATGTGATTAATAAATGAAGAAATTAAGCCACAAGTATTCAGTCAACCGAAGGTTGTTGTGATAAATTCAAGACACGGAGCTATTTTTCGAAGAAATGCTGGACAAATGAGTTTGGTCGACCATGGATGGATATGGTCAACCGTGGACAGGTTCAATTGACCAATCAAGTGCAAAAGTCATTGCGTAAGTGCATAAATTTCAAAGTAAGTAGAAGAAAAACTTATTTAAGGAAAGCTCCTACACTTCAATGAAGCATCCTAGGGCTTAGAGAGACGGAGAGAAAGCTAGGGTGGAGCTTCGTCGGGACCTTCTATTTATTTATTTTTCCTTGATTTGTTAATGATGTGAGCTAGGGAGTCTTGAGTCGGTTGAGCCTCCATAGGAAGACATTGAAGCATCAAGACTTGAAGACACATGTAAAAGTGGTGTGCCTTGGTAATCCTAGAAGTAGACTCCTTTAGTTCTAAAACAACTTACATCTAAATGATACATTCTAAATAGGAAAACCTTGTATCTATCATACCCAGCCTTAGGCTTAAAATGATCATCATAAGCAGATTCTAAGAGGTTCAAAATTGTTGTAAAACAGAAACCCCAAAAACAGATTTCTAATAATTGTCGATCGAATTGACAATTCATCAATTGGACTCGAATTGATCGAATGTTTCGATCGAAAATGACTAGAAATATCTAACAAACAAATTACAATATCTTGAAATTTCTTAATCGTATCAAAAGTATGTTTGATCGAATCAAAGGTTCGATTGATTGATCAACAAGTAATCGTTATAAATCTGTTGAAACTCTGTCTATATAGTTGGCATTCAGATCTTTACAAAATTGATGGATTTAGGTGTTTTAGAGACCCTAGTGTATTCTTCTCATTCCCATACATCATAATCTCTATCACAAAGAGGTTTATGCCTTCTTTATCATAATTAATCGCTCTAATGAGCATTCCAAGCTCCATTTGATGAAGAACATGGTATCTTGTATTCTCTAGATATTAGACACCACACCCATATGTAAATTCATTGTCTAAATACCCTTTAGAATGCTAATTTAAGTGAAACCCAAATTTGGAAACAACTACCCATTAATTGTAAGAGATTCAACCATCCTATCCCATTGCCTTAGCATCCTCATATGGGTATATCAATTACAAGGTAGTTGATTCTTGAAGCGGAAGAAAATCGATTTCAAAGATCTGGGGAACACAAGAGATGTGGATTAAAGAAGAGAAGATACATCTCAAAAAGGTACATTAACGAGGCTCAATCCAATAAGTAAGTTGTTATTTAAGAGTCCACATATTCTCTTCTTGTGTATGATTGAGTGTAGAGTTTGTAACCCAAACTTGTGTAGGTCCTTGTGTAGGACTGTATCACCACCAGATATGGGTTCGTACATAGGCCACCGACGTGGGCATAAACATGTAACATCTCGAATTTTCACAACCTAAGTACACACTCGTGCCCTAGAATTCCGGGTGTTAATAATGTAAAACTTAGATGCTTCAAAATCGCATTTTTTTTTTTAAAAAAAAGATAAATCACATCCAGTTACATTCATGAAGGTAACTATTCACGAGAATAAAATTGATTGTATTTATTATTCAATTAGAGTAAAAAGCGTATAAATAATTCTTTAAATCCCTTTCAATGGGAGTTTATTACATTATCAAAGTTGTAGCAGAAAATAAATAAAACAATTCGTGGTGTTATCCTTCTTCTTTATTCGAGGGAATCTTTCATATAATGATTATCATCCGTATCATCAACCTGTGATTCGCTTGTAACATCTGTATGGTTGGAGAGGGTCAATGCCCTACTCATAGTGATGGTTATCCTTTAATATTAACAATAATTCAAGAGATTCATAAGAATAATGTGAGGGGTTCTGATACGTCTCATACTCCATCACTACGAGTGGTATCAATATGCATAACTAATATGTATATGAATGCATGCCTAGCAAAGTATGTGCAGCCCATCATACGTAGTGATCATCATAATGTGGAATATAATTCATAGAAAACCTTACTCACCCCTCATCTCATAGTATGGAGATTCGTCGGCGTGTCCAATGTTATCGTGGATTTACGTGAACACCTAAAGATGACACAACACATGGATCGGATGAATTACGTGACACGATTTGTTTATGGAGCGACTATTTGCGACATCAAATTTCAGAAGTGATATAAAACGCATTGTGAATTATTTACATCGATTTGTGCACTAATACCCAACATTCATAAAATTACGTGTCAATCGAGAGGGTCACTACCCAGAGCGCATTATGTCCATGATAAAAGATATGAACCACTAAATATGAGGCCTATAATACATCATTTGCATCAATAGAGAAATAAGTCGAACCATGAGGGTTTTGGAATTTTAAGACACATGCCCGAGCCATAAAGGGAGATAGCATAATGATAACTTAATAAAGGAGAAAAGTAGCATTAAGATATTTCAACAAAAGAGAAGAATAGCAAATAGGCTAATTCAACAAGAATAAGGGAAGAAGAGCAAAATGCCAACTCAATATAGAGTGGAAGCACACATCGCTCTCAAAATTGGCAAAGGGCAAGACTTGTATCCATTACCCCATATAAATTCATAAAAATCACGCATAATTAAAATCATACCTTAAGCATAATTCCTAAAATGATAAATAATTGATAGTGGTAAATCAATCAATTGTATGAAAAATCACGATAATATGAAAGTATGTAAAAACAAAATAAATCATATCAACTCAAATTAGTGTAAACTTAAAAGAATCCCTCACCTTATCCTTAGATCTAAATCCTAGGTAGATATTCATGTACGAAAGCTTCTATATGAATCATGACATCACTTGAACAAGAGGGAGACACCACACATGTGGAGAAGGATGAGGATAATAGACATCTAGGCTTCTTCTTCTTCTTCTTCTTCTTCTTCTTCTCTCTCTCTCTCTGTCTCCGTTGGACATTGGGGGTGTTGGTGTGTGAGTGGAGAAGGCACGCACTCCTCCTTTTATAAAGGAGAGGGGGTGTGTTTCACATCCCACTTACATTGGGTTTCTCCAATTTTATATTCTTTAGCAATCTTTCTTTAAATCCAATTCATACAGTATGTCGGGGTTGTCGAATAGGGCCGGGGTATATAATTTTCTTGGTGATTTGAAATTTAGATTGACCTATCTTGAAAATTCTTCTAACGAGTGCCAAAACGAACTTGATCTCAATTAACGGTCTATATTAATGATCAGGACCCAAATTTGGGAGAAATGTGTAGTTAGGATAGGCAAACGGTTGAACAAAATTTGGTAGTTGATCGATGTTGCAAAAAGCCAAAATCTAAAATTTCACCTTTTATACCAAAAGGAAGGAACTGGCTTCAAAATTCAATGGTGTAGGATTATAGATCGGGGTTTAAATTTTGTATAACCTTGTAATCAGATGAGACCAAAGTGTGGTCCAAATTTAAGTTACGATGAATGGTAGGAAGTGGTTAAATCGGAAGATCCAAATTTATAAAGATTTGATAAGCTTCAAAAGGATAACTTTGCGCCTAAGGAAAAGCTTACCAAAGCGAGGTCTTCATATTTCATGCTTGATTCATATTATGGGATATCTAAGTCATTCATATGAAGAAAAATATCCTACTACGATTACCCACGAGATTTCTTCACTCGATGGACACCAAAATCAATGGTTAATGGGCTGATTTGTCAATTGACTTTTACAATGATCTAAGGGATGAAATTTGTTATGTATAGTTAATTTATGATACATAGGCATGGTATAAAATTTCACATCAAACGGATCATGAGAACCACATGATCTAGAATTCAATGGTGTAGGTTAATGACATTTTCGTAATTATTGCTGATATGAGGGTTTTGTAAAATCTAATGGTTGTACATGGTTATATGAATATTTCTAAGTAATTCTTACAAAAGAACTTGTATCTAAATTATTATGAATAAAGAATTATTCACTAAATTAATTAAGAAAATGTACATATATCAACTAGTATAATGGATGGTCAGATGACATGTTAAAAATAGAAAAACTTGATGGTTAGTACTCTGATCATGTATATAAGTGGGTGTACGGTTAGTTTTGTAAACGAATGATCATAAGTGAGTTTTTGGAATAATTAAGAGGTAAAACATGTCTACCGTTAGATTCAAGTGAGTTGTTCACATATGTAAATTTCTGAGATTATAATTTTGATCATGGGTTAAGTATATTTATAGGTGGTGAACAAGATGAACGAATAAGAATCTCAATTTGATATGTATATGAGCAGATGTAGAGATCAGGTAGTTAGTTTACCATGATCAGGTGGTCCAAACTCAAAGTGGACGGTCAAATATCTTTACATAGCGATGAATAATTGATTGAACAGTTGGTTATTATGAACAAGTGAGAATGCTTGAATATAAGATGATCTTGTCCTAAAAATCAACGGTCGGATGACTTGATGTATGAATGAAGATTATTCCTAACAGTGAAATTCGGATTCGAGAATAAATGTAAGGTTGGGATAGGCTAAATTGGTGACATACACATGTATATACTAAATTAAATTTCATGATAACACTCGAGAACTTTCAATACTTGGGTATTGAAAAGTTCGAGGTGTTACAAAACATGTAGGATCGTGTGTAGGACCACCTCTGGAAGGAGTGCACGTAAGTCCTTGGATTAGGATCGAGGTTATTGGTTAGTTGATAGAAAACCAATTAAGTCTCTATGGAAGACACCGACACAGGTGGAAACATGTTCCACCAACACGGGTGAATACGTGTAGGTCTTTATGTAGGACCATCATTGACATATGTGTGTACATGGCCCACCGACACAGATGTGTACGTGTTGGTTTGTGGTGAACCTATAAAACTATTGTAAAGATTAGAGATAACCTATTAGAAACCTCCGAGATAGTGAAATTTGGTACACTAGAGGAGAATGTGTCCGCTAGGAGTGGAGTAGGCAATTAGCTGAACCACACTATATGCTTATGTTTACGATTGTCATTTGTGCATTTATTTATATTTATGCTAGTGGGTTTTGATTGGTGTATATGAATGTATATTTAGATTGTATGTTAGGCGCTTATTGATTGCACATGTACACGCAAGATATTCGTCCCTCCCCCCCTCCCCCCACAGGACTTAGCCATAACTCTAAGCTAGATGAGCTTCTACATAGCGTAGTGTCATATTAGACAACCGATGCAATTTCATTGAATCCCACCTCAATGTTGGGAGAAGGGTACATTTCCAACCCAACCGCAATCTAATCCAAAGGGCCAATATGAAGTGGTTGATTCTAATTCTTTCAATCCTCATGTAGACCACACTAAATCTATCACCACCCTTAGAAGTGATAAGGTGACAAGAAAATTCCAAAGAATGTTGAAAAACTTGAGGAATTCGAGAGATCTAAGAGTGATGATTATTAGTGCACTGATTTGTGCATCTTATTTGTCGATCACGTGAGTCCTTGTGCCATGTAGTTGGTTGAGCCTCTGGAAGCTGAAGACCGATGACATCAAAGAACAAGACCATCAAGGAGCAAAGAACAAATAAATGAGGTGCATTGCTAACCCTAACCATTGACCCAAAATAACTATTAAACCTCTAGATGATCTTACCTTAATAGGTAAACCTTGTTAACCATCTTTGAGCCTTAGAAACCTAATTGGAACATGATAAGTAAGGTTAAAAGAGGTGCGAAGATGCTATAAAATCATACGCTCAAAATAGTAGATTTTTAGTGCTACTCAATTCCATCGAGCAGACCTCGAGGGGTCTTTAATGGAATCGATTAGGTAACTCAGATATGTCCAGCAAGTTATCTAATTTTTTCGATAGAATCGATGAACCTTTGATGACATTGAAGGGTATCCTCGATGCCATCAAAGACCACTCGATTGCATTGGATAATAATGTGCAAACTATCAAGCAACAATTTAGCTAGAAATCCATTTTTTTTTCTCGATGCCATTGAAGCACTACTTGATGCCATCGATGCACTGCTCAATCCCATCGAAAGAGACATTATTTGCCTATTTTCTGACCATTTGAACTCGAGCTTCTTTTAAAGGATATTCGGTTCTTGGGCATATGTATTGGTTTTTGATGTAATAGAATCTTAGGTGATTCCATGATTATATCCCTCATTCCAAGCCTCTAAATCAATGAGTTCTAAGTCATCTTCTTTGAGATTAACACTCTAGTGATGATTTTAACCTCCACCTTTAAGATGAACTTGAACTCCACCATTTTCTAGAGATTAGACTCAACCTCTATAGGCATACTATTATCTAAATCCTCTAAAAGACCCATTTAGGTGAATCTCTTAGGAATTATAACTTCTCATTAGTTGTAAGAGATTCAACCAACCTCCCATCATCTTGGTCACCCCTCAAAGGAGCATTACATGCAAGGTGTTTGATCTTAGAGTTGAAGCCCTGGAAAAGCATTCGCATTACAATCGGGGGGGACAAAGGGGAGCTGATTAAAGCATGAGAGAGCATTAATCAAGCAACCTGAGACGACGGTACAAAAGGGGTTCAATCCGATAAGTTGTCAATTGTAAGAGTTCAGGTACACTCCTTCCTTATGTAGGATTGAGTGTAAAATTTGAACTGTCAAACTCGACTAGGTTCTTGTGTAGGACCTTGGCTCTTGTATAAAGCTTAAATCAAAGTCCTTGTGTAGGCCATCAGACATGGGTGCATACATGCTAGTCTCCGTGGGAGCCTCCGACAAAAATAAACATATGTCCTTGCATTAGGATTGAGGTTGTTGGTTAGCCTAAGGAAAATCAACTAAAGTCTATTGCGGGCATGGTGTGCCAAAACGGTTACGCATCGGTTGTAACGGCCGATACGTAATGGTAACGGTGGGAACCGTTACAAGTTTCGGGGTCGTATCGGCCGTTACCCGATTTTGTACCCGTATTAGCCTAATAACGATAACTTTTTTTTTTATTTTAAGCTCTGTTTTTGCTATTTTTTGAAACCTCTTGCTTCCAAACTGTTTCTCACTCCTTCTACTACTAATTTCGACTAACCTTGGCTAGGTATTTGAGATAAAAACACATTATATTACGGATTTTCTTGAATCAAAGCTCGGTGGGCCATTTTTCAAAAATTCGTCAAAAATAGGTATTTATACTTTTTTAATATGTTTTGTTATTTTAATCATGTCATATGATGTGTTAATCATAGTAGAACATGTTAATGTACATTTTACAGATTTGGGGTACCATTTAATAATTTTTTTAATATTTTTTTTCTATTTACGCATGAATTTTGGCCCCTTTTTTTAAAATTCGAAAAATCAATTTTTAATGGTTGTTTTGCTGTTTTAATCATGCCATTTGATGTGTTAATTGTAGTAGAACATATTAATGTGCATTTTACAGATTTGGGGTGCCATTTTATATATTTTTTATATTTTTTTCTATTTACACATTTATTTGAGCCCTTTTTTTGAAAATTCGAAAAATCATTTTTTAATGATTCTTTTGCTGTTTTAATGATGCCATATGATGTTTTAATTGTAGTAGAACATGTTAATATACATTTTACAGATTTGGGGTGCCATTTTATATTTTTTTAATATTTTTTTCTATTTACGCATTTATTTCGGCCATTTTTTTGAAAATTTGAAAAATCATTTTTTAATAATTCTTTTGATGTTTTAATGATTCCATATAATGTGTTAATCATAGTAGAACATGTTAATGTATATTTTATATATTTGGGGTGCCATTTTTTATTTTTTTTATTTTTTTTTTCTATTTACGCATTTATTTCGGCTCTTTTTTTGAAAATTCGAAAAATCATTTTTTAATGATTCTTTTGTTGTTTTAATGATGTCATATGATGTGTTAATCATAGTAGAACATGTTAATGTATATTTTACATATTTGGGGTGCCATTTTATATATTTTTATATTTTTTTCTATTTACGCATGAATTTTGGCCCTCAAAAATAATTGCAAACACCTAAATGTAAGATATTTTCATATTACATTCATTCTAATATATCTATCATTGATAGTAGATAGTTAGAAAATTAAATATATGAATTTTGTAGTTAAATTCAGGTTATCTGGTTCATAAACTCATTAGAAAGTCCGATACAACTTCTCACCAAAGAGTAGACCGTTACACCACCATAAACATGTTCCAATTTATAAATGAATGCATATTTGGAATGCTTAGAATATTCCGGATTTAATCCATTTTTTTCATATTTTTTTGAGAAAAAAATTTTTGCGCCGTTACGGGCCGTTACGCCCCCGTATCGCCGTTACGCCCCCATATCCGTATCGGTTTCGGAGGGTACTGTTACACCAACCGATACCGATACGAGACACCTTGATTGCGGAGCCTCTGACAGGAGTGTATGTTAGTAAGTTCTTATGTAGGACAGAGGTTCTTGGAGAGTTTGTAGAAAACCATAGAAAGTCTCTTATGGGAGCTGATCATTATATATGATTGTAAAGGTTAGAGGTCAACCTAATTTACAACCTCCGATAGTGAAACTCGGTACACTCATGAGTTGAGTGCATCCGTCGAGAGTGGAGTCGAGAAACCAAACCACTATACATGCTTGTGTTTGAGATTATATTTAAGTACTTATTTCATTATGCTTATATGTTTAATTATATGTATGCATGATTAAATAAATGCTAAGAGTTTGACAATTAACATATCCCATACGTACATGTACACTATCATGTTTATAGACTAGTTGTTTAATTGCCTCATATCTTATAATCTATGATTGGACCCTCTAATGGCTTAGAAGCCTTAGAGTTAATTGCATTGTTTATCTTAAATAGACAATTGGATATTAAAAGATAGAAATTTTTACTTGGTTCTAATCCCCCCCCGGCATTTCATATAAGACAGCCTTTATTTCATAGCCTCGGATAGCTTCCGCAGCGCAACCATGGTAATCCCACTACACCACGTGTGAATTTTAAATGATTAGTCTAGCGATTATTAACCTGAAAATGAGTCAGAGCTTGGTTACAAACTAGTAAACCCGTTCTCTTAATGATTGCTCTCATATAAACTCCTGGTTGACAATCAAGATATTCTGAAGGTTTTCCAACAAGTAAAGATGAACATACCCTTGTTGTATATCATTAAACAAACATCGTCATATGCAAAGTTTCTTAAGGATTTTTGTGCGGTGAAGTGAAAGGTTAACATACAAAAGAATGCCTTTTTGACAGAACAAGAGAGTGCTATCATCAAACAAAACACTCCCCAAAATATAAAGATCTGAGTAACCCTACTATTTCATGCATAATAAGGAACTTTCGGATTGAACAAGCACTTCTAAACTTGGAGGGCTAGTGTCAATCTCATACCTCACTCGATATACAAACAATTAGGACTTGGTGAATTAAAACCCACCAAAACAACTTTACAATTGGTTGATCGTTCTGTGAAGATACTGATGGGGGTAGTTGAAGATGTGCTAGTCCAAGTCGACAAATTCAACTTTCCAATAAATTTTATTATTTGGATACGCAACCTATGATGAATGCTAGCACACAAATTTCGATCATCCTTGGCCGTCCATTCCTAGCAGCCTCAAATGTTGTGATCAATTGTAAGAAGGGGGTCATGAAACTATCTTTTAGCGACATGACATTGGAGTTGAATGTTTTCAATATGTGCAAATAACAAGGGCATGTTGATGAGGTCCACGAGATAAACATGATTAATTCCATCGTGGAGGATGAATTCATTCTAACCTCACTTTCTAATCCCTTATAAGCATGATTGGCTCACTTCATTGACTCTAACGATGACATGATTTTATATGTCGTGAAGGCTTTGCTTGATTCAACCCTGGTGCTTGAGACTAATTGGTAGAGGCCTCGCTTTGAGGAGTTTCCCTCTATTGATTAAAGCCTTTATCTTCAAGTGTAAAAGCATCGAAGCTTGACCTGAAACCCTTGCCATCTGATCTTAAATATGCATATTTATGTCAAGGAGATACTTTTCCAATGATTATTTCTTCCCACCTTGAGAAAGACCAAGAGAGTAAATTGATTAACTCTCAAAGAACACAAAGGTGTCATGGGATGGACAATTGCAGATATTAAGAGAATTGACCACTTAATTTATACTCATAGGATACACTTCGAAGAGAATGTTAAATCTTCTAGACAACTACAATGTCGATTAAATCCAAACATGAAAGATGTAGTTAAAGCTGAGGTCCAAAGCAATTAGATGTGGGTATATCATCTACCCTATTTCAAATAGCCAATGAGTAGTCCAACTCAGGTGGTCCTTAAGAAATATGAAATTACCATAGTCACTAATGCCAACAATAAACTCGTGCCAACTAGAGTCAGTACCGGTTGGAGAATGTGCATAGACTATAGGAAATTGAACATAGTGACTAGGAATGACTAATTTGCCATTTGTTGATGAAGATTTGAAGAGGTTAGCTAGTTATTCCTACCATGGCTTCCTTAACAGTTTTTTCGCATACAACCAAATCAAAATCGCTCCAGAAGACCAGGAGAAAACTACATTCGCGTGTCATTTTGGCACCTTTACATACAGAAAGAAGCCTTTTGGCCTATGTAATGCTCTTACAACTTTCCATAGATGCATGCTTAGTATCTTTTCTAACATGTTTGGGTATTTTCTGAAAGTCTTCATGGACAACTTTTCTGTGTTTGGTTGTTTGTTTGATGAGTGTTTAAATCATTTATAATTGGTCCTGATAAGATGTGAAGAAAAGAATATTATTCTCAATTGGGAGAAATGATATTTCATTATTCAAAAAGGAATTGTCCTTGGACACATCATCTTGTCTAATGGAATTGAAATGGACAAGGCGAAGATCGACTTGATTGCGAACCTATCAACCCCCAAAAGCATACGAGATATCTGATCCTTCTTAGGCCACATAGGATTTTATAGGAGGTTTATACAAGATTTTAGCCATATCTCTCCACCATTGAGCATGCTCCTTTAAAAGGATACTTGATTCATGTGGAGTAATGACTATCAAGAAGCTTTTACAAAGCATAAGGGTTAATAACCGCACCAATCATGCAACCACTTGATTGGAGCATTCATTTTGAAATCATGTGTGATGCTAGTGACTATGCCGTTGGGATAGTTTTGGGACAAAGAAAAGACAAGAAGCCCTATGTTATTTATTACGCAAGTACAACTGTAAACAATGCCCAAGTTAATTACTCTACTAAAAAAAATGAACTCATTGCCATAGTCTTTGCACTATACAAGTTTAGGTCATACTTGATTGGATCTACAATTGTAATCTTTATTGATCATGCGACACTTAAGTATCTTCTTGCTAAGAAAGATGTCAAGCCCCGTTTGGTGAGGTGGATTCTCCTAGTTCATGAATTTGATTTGGAAATAAATGATAAGAAAGGAGTAGAAAACATAGTGGTCGACGACTTCTCTCGCCTTGTACTATCCGATTACATGGAGATGAAACCCATAAAGATACATTCCCTCATGAACAACTGTTTAGTCTCTCAATTACCTTGTTTTATTGATAATGCTAATTATCTTGTGACAAGTAAAATTCTAGCTCATTGACGCCACAAGATAAGAAGTGATTTTTCACTGAGGTACACAACTTTTTTTCTGGGATGAGCCATATTTGTTTAAATAATTGCACAGACAAAATCATAAGGAGATGTATACTTGACTATGAGAAAACTAGTGCCATCTCTTTTTGTCATGCTCTGGCATATGGTGGACACTTTTCTGCTAAGAAAACTACTACTAAGATTTTACAGTGTGGTTTTTACTGGTCCACAATGTTTAAGGACACATGAGTTTTGTAAAGCGTGCGAGCGTTGTCAAACGTTAAGTGGAATAGCTTACAAGAATATGATGCCTTTGAATCCTATTCCGATTGTTGAGGTTTTCAATTGTTTAGGCATTTGATTTCAAGGGACAATTCCCTTAATCTTTTTGGTATATTTACATCCTATTAGTCATGGATTAAGTTTTAAAATGGGTTGAGGTGATTCCTTGTAGAACTACTAATTACATAACGGTTCTACGGTTTGTTAAAGAAAATATTTTGTCTAAATTTGTCACGCCTAGAACCATTATCAATGATGGAGGTTCTCACTTTTGTAATAGACCGTTTGAAGCCATGATGAAGAAATATGGTATTACCTATAAAGTGAGTACTACTTATCATCTACATACTAGTAGGCAAGGTGTAGTTTCGAATAGGGAAATAAAACATATTTTGGAAAAGACAGTAAATCCAAATCGTAAGGGTTGGTCTCTTAGATTAACCAATACGTTGTGGGCTTATTGTACAACATATAAAACCTCTATTGCAATGTCTCCTTATAGACTTGTTTATGAGAAAGCCTACCATTTGTCTGTGGAGTTGGAACATAAAACATATTGGGCTATAAAAAAAATTCAACTGCAAGCTTGACAAGGCTAGCTTGCTTCGTAAACTCCAGCTTGTTGAGTTGGAAGCGATTCAGAATGAAGTATATGATAATACACGAATTTACAAAAAATGGATGAAGGTATTCCATGATAAGAATATCTTAAGGAAATTGTTTAAGCCATATTAGAAAGTTCTTTTGTATGTTCTTTTGTATAATTCTAGACTCAATTTATTTCTAGGTAAATTGAGATCCAGATGGACTGACCCTTTCATTGTTAAAAATGTTTTTTGTATGGGGCCGTTGAAATTAAAAATCCTTTAAACAAAGGGCGAACCCATTCATTGAGAAATTTGTCTCAGAGGACGAGTCCATGTCTCTGGAAGATCCTGTTTATCAGGATTGATCATCTCATCTGATGGAGATTCCCTTTTTATCTGTATATTATTATATTAGGTCGCTTTATTTTTTCTTTTGTTTTTTCTTTTCTGCCGGCATAAAGATTTTTAGAGCTTATGCTCATTCATCATATCATGTACTCTCTACCCTTTGTTACATTTTAGTTGCTCTTATGTTGTTTTTATTGCATGACATCTTTTTACATCGAGGACAATGTATCATTTAAATTGGGGGTGGGGTTTCCTGTGAAAAATTGCAGATCTTTTGCTATATTGGGCTAAACTTTTGAGAATTTTTTTAGAGGTTTTAATTTATGTGTATTTGTGTGATTTGAAAGTAGACTAAATATTGGAATGATAAGGCACTTAGTGATATGAATTTGAAGTCTAGAACTAGTATATTTATAGAGATTAAGATTGAGTTCTCTTCTTTAATCTTCTGATGGAATTTTTAAACATTGACAAATTATGAATATCACAATTCACATCTGGTTTACATTGCTAAGGTTTAAGTTCGATACAGTAGTTGATGACCTGATGATTGCCTAGAGTGTAAGGAACCAAGCCTGTTGGACCTTTATTATCTTGTTTATGTGTTTTTCTGAAAAAGAAAAAAGAAGAAAAGTACATCGAAAAAGGCTACATGTTGTGACATAGGACAACTAACCACTTGCTCTAAAAGCTCGAATTGATAAAGCGTGGTGAATCAATCCCTTTATCTCATATCCTAGGCCCCACATCCCATGGGTTAGATCCTCAGCTGAACCCCCCTCGTGGGCCCCACATCACATGTGTTCTTCCTCACATGAGCCACCCGTCTCACATGGGCTGCCCACCCCGAGTGTGCCGCTACATCCCATAGGCCACTCCACTCGAGCCCGGTGTGAAAATGCCCTTACATTTATCACTCCTAGTGAGGAGTCTCAGACATGAGACTTCCCGCTATGATACTACTTTGATATAAGATAACTAACCACTTTTTCTAAAAGCTCAAACTAATAGAGCATGATGAATCAATCCCTTTATCTCATATCCTAAGCCTCACATCTCATGGGTTAGATCCTTAGCTGAACCCCCCTCGTTGGCCCCACATCACATGGGTTCTGCCTCACACGGGTGGGGCCCTCCTCACATGGACCACCCACTCCAAGTGTGCCCCTGCTTCCCACGGGCCACCTCACTCGAGTCTGGTGTGAAAATGCCCCTGCATTATGTTGTTTGAAAAGAAAAAGAAAAGGAAGAAGGTTCATATTTTGACTAAAAAAAAAAACAAAAACAAAACAAAAAACAAAAACAAAAAAAAAAAAAAAATCAAAATCAAAATAAAACAAAACGAAAAAGAGAAAAGAGAAAAGAATGAAAAGAAGAATTAATAGTGTGAAAGTCGTCGATGTGAACAAAATTAAGAGTAATTTGGAATTACTGGATAGTTAGCAGGGTTTTGACTTAGTGTCGTTAGTTGATCTGCTCACATTTGGTGATTGTTGGAGTTATCATTACGGTAGAAAACTGAACCGCTATCGATGTTAAGTTAGAATTCACCTAGAACCATGATACTCAATGTTTCGAATTTCTCCATTGAATGATAAATGTTTTGAATTCACAAATTGATTACATATTGAGTGTGTTAGGATCAATACTAACATTACTGACAAGAGTTTCGTGCCTTATAATTTAGTTATTTGGGTCACGTGAAGGTTACATGAGTATACAAAGTTGTTCTTCTAAAATGATTTTTTAGTCTTGGATTTGTGAAATCCTTTACACACGTTTTGCTTAGGGTTATCAAAATGCTGGTTCGAGGATGTGATAATTGCATTATATTGAATATTTAACATCTTTTTTTTTTTTTTTGCATCCTTTTCCCTTGCATTCGAATGATAAACTAACCTGTTTAACTGTTTTTTGACATGCAAAAGAATAATGGAAGTCCAAGATGATTCAAGGTATTCATGGAGAATTACAGCCCATAAGAGATGATGATCAAGCATGTCAAAGTTTTGAAGTAATCAAGTTAGAAGATCAGAAGAAGCGGGCATGGTTAATAAATGAAGAAATTAAGCCATAAGTATTCAATCAACCAAAGAATGGTTCGGTTAACCGAAGGTTGCTATGATAAGTTCAAGACACAGCTATTTTTCGAAAAAGAAAAATGCTGGACAAACAAGTTTAGTTGACCGTGGATGGGTATGGTCGATCAAGACTCGTAGGATTTATGATCCCAAGTAAGCAAATAAAAATAAAAAGGAGTGTAGATAGGAAAGAAAGATTATATGAATAAATAAAAGAGTGAGCGTGTGTTGCTAGTGTCCTTGGAATGTGTAGAGTTGAATGTAGATGATTTGAGATGTGAGAAGGAAAATGGGAGACCAGACACCCTTTTCTGCGAAAGGGGATAGCCTGATATCCCCAATTCCAACTTTACTCTTGTCTTTGAACGGCTTCTTTTGATAGTTGTCACTTGATTGGGCAGAACCTTAGCACAATCAGGAATCTTTGGCTACCCTAAAACCTCAAGTCGGTGATAAACATGCACTCCATATAATTTTTTTTAAAAAAAATAAAAAATAAAAAATCTCTAACATGTTTTCTCTTCTTCACAGCCTCCATCTGTTGTTTGTTTGAGGGTCAGCCTATGATAACTATATGAATGGGCGGTCTTTTAGGCTATCAGAGAGTTAGAAAGTGGGGCCCATATGTAAACAAGTGATCTTTCAAAGACCTGTTAGACATGCGGTCCTTCAATGACCTCTGGTTGGATTTTACCTTTTTTCTTCATGTCAACTTTCATGTAAGGTGACTTTTTTAGCGTTTTACTAGGCATGATGTACAACTTTGATTTTTTCTTCATTGGATTTAACTCAATTTGATTGAATCTGGTACTTGTCTCCAGGAGGCGTTGGGGATCCTTTCAACTTGAACAATTCAGATTTCACCATTGTTAGAGTGCAGGGAATGTGGCTTGATTGAAACTGTACGTAGTCAAGGTTTCTAGGTATTTTGGACAATTGATCGATATCTGATTTCATCGAGTTGCAAGCCTGTCAATCTGGTCCATTAGTTATTTTCGTAATTGGCCAAAGCTTATCATGTCAAACTCACATGATTTTTCAATGGGTTTTGAATCTCCCATAGACGTCTTTATTGAAGCTTGGCTAAAAGACAATGAGTAGTTTATTCTCGTTTTAGGTGGGGTGTCTACAGATGCCCCCTTTTGGCAGAAGATGTGGACAATCGCAGCCAAAGTGAGTGGACACCCAACCTTCTTGGTTAAACGCAAGCGCAATCTGATTTATTCCAATTCGAAGTGTCATTGTTGAAAAGCTCGTTTCGTTGAATAATAACTCAGGTCTCTCTCGAGGGTTGAAAAAAATGTTACGATTTGTCCTTGTGCTTTTTGTGACTTTACGAGTCATCAAATCGCAACTCTTTTACCTCCTTATCAGCATTTATGCATTGAGTGTCTGTAAGTCTAAATTTTAGGTTATTAGAGTGTAACGCCCTGAAAATCGGGGGTCGAGTAGAAGTCCAACTTCCGAGTTCCAACGCATCACTTATGCAACATATTTGATGATGATTAAATGTTGTCTGTATTAGTGCATAAAATATGAATAAGATTAAGCCAAATCAGCAAAACATAATCCAGGGACAGTTGTAATACGTAAGCGGAAGACTGAAACGAATATGTATAACTTTACAAATTAGTATAAGTCCCCAAAGTATGTATGTATTGCCAGGTCAATAATTACATGTATTGTTTCAAAATACTAAATGCCAAAGATGTAATAGTTCACTACAAGTACAACCCTGAAGCTCCGTCGATCAGAATGGTCTATGTAAACCCGCCTGAATACTACATATATGAGAAAGCGTCCTCATCATCTGCGAAGTCCGCCTCTGCCTCATTAGTCGGGTCTCCATCTGCAGCTAAGACAGAGTCTAGTTGGTGTGTACAATACCGTCCCGTAACGTAGGAGTGAGTGATCAACTCAGTGGAACAATATAGCAAAGGTTAACATGTTCTCAATTCAGTCAAGCAGTAATGATAAAACAATACAATCAAACATTCCTAAGTACTCTGATTAATGCAAGAATGGTATGAATAAATGGTGCATGCCCTCGCCTGCACTCCCTTTGCGATCTTCATTTAACGGTCGCGCATGTCAGTCACTTCCTCAGTGCTCTGCCCAACGTCAAACGGCACATGCAGTGTGGTGCATGAACGTGATTACCAAGTTCTTATTAGTCTTTTTCATACAGCAGGATTGGAAAGCTAAGGTACCTCCCTTATATTAATTTCCAAACGATGATCCAATCTAGGGTCGTCAATCGTAGTAAATCTCATACGATGTTACGGTTTTAGGTCGCTGCAAAAGGCTCGTCACCTTACCAGTGCAGGCCTAGTGTACTCCTGTTGCTATGTAAGGGTTCGTCGCCTCTACGCAGTCTTAGCGTATGCTCGAGGTCACTACAAAGGGCTCGTCACCTTATCAGTGTAGGCCGACAGCTCGAATACAGTGTCTCATACCACCATATTCGGCTCACGAGTCTGGGTTGCTCACTGGTCACTATGGGGAGGCTCGTCACCCCAGCGTAGGCCGACAGCTCGACCACGGTGTCCCATACCACTATGCCTGGCTCATGAGTCTTAGCGGATCGAGGTACCAAGGTTTAAAAGGGTTTTCACTGGTGAGTTTGGTACCTTAGATTCAAGTAGTAGCGTCCATACATGGTGAACATACATCGGGTCAATCGGGTTGCTTGACGAGATCGACTAGTACGAGCGCACATTAAGTTGATCGACATGGAGTGCGTAAGCACTTCGTGTGGCCTAACCACTGCCGACATCCTAAGTACGGCTCGGATTCATTGATCACGTCCTATGTGGCGAAACAACCTCTGTCACCTATTCAGTGCCTGTTACTGATTGCCTGGACTATTCCGTAGTCCCAAACACATTCAATTATAACAGAAAATCATACAAGCAAATCAGAACAGTAATGGATCAACAATTCCAATCATACTAGCATATGAGCATTTTATGGATTTCAACTTAAACATGAATTCACACATATGTAGTCCCTAAGTAAAACAGACAAAGAATGTAAGTTACATGGAGGAAATCATACACATCATTAAGATAGTTGAGAATCTCTTCTCAACGCTCATATAACGTACAATTTATTACACACTTGTTCATTCAGACATTTCTACAAACACTTAGACTACATATTCCAACATACATGACGTATGTTGGTGATAACACGTATTAGGGCAAATCCTTTCACTAAGGAATTGTCACATATACTTCAACCATATGTCTACAACAGTTAATCATGGCAAATCCATATCCAGAATCCATATACATACAAACATTTCAACAAACACAAGAATACACAATATTCAACATAGTTCATATATATGTGTAAAGTGCGGGAACAACGTGTCTAAGCATGTGATAGCAATTCAAGTTAGTCATAAATCATTAACTGACATTGAAAGCCTTGAAAACCATAACCTAAACATTTATAGTCCGCACCTTTCGCCAGTAGACTTGTAGCGAACTCAATTTTAAAAGTTAAGTCTTGTCTACGGCACCACAATAACCTATAACAGGAAATAAGTTAGCTAATTTATCTATTACGCTAGTCGAAAACCCTAAGACAAGTTAGGGTTAAGTTTTCTTACCTAAGTACGGAGTCGGAATCGCCTGTATAGCGATACAGGAATGACGGTTGAGTGCGTGGAGTAGCGGGATCGGATCCTAGGAAGAATCTCCAACTCTCACTCTTACTTTCTCTCTTTTCCCTTCTCTTTTCTCTTCTCTCTCTCCTAGGGTTTCTCAAATTCGTATAGGGTGAGAGGGAGAGGTTTTAAGGTCCTTATATAGGCCCAGGTTTGATGGGAATGGCCCCAGGGCCAAGGTATACTTAGGTTATATCCAAATACGGACTGTTCCGGTCCAACGGAGCACTTTTGGTGGCCCCTTTTCCACGTGCAGTCGGACTTAAGCTCCCTGACCATGGATCTAAGTCAAGCTGAGTTTTCGTTCCGATCGGGTTTATAGATCAGCCGTGGCGGACCAGTTTCAGTTCAACGGTCACGGTCACTCGATCAGGGTCACAAGTACACCGACATGTGTGAGACATTTCTCCTTATCTGAGGGTGTATTTGGGTCAGATTCTGATGGTCTGAATCCTTATATTTAGCCCGCAAGCGACACGACTCAGATTACTTAAATTCAAATTTTATTTCTAAATATTTTCACGTTTCTCACACACATTGCTTCGAGCTCAAGTTGTGCATTTTTAGACACAGTTAAGACTTGATTTCCGAGAGGGTTGTCAAGTCCAGTAATGCGGTCATATCCGTATAGTTTCGGGGTAATCAGACTTTCGACGTGCGGTCCAGGTTCGATACGGAGTTTCGGTGTGCTCCTGAGAACAACCGGGTTTAAGGATGGATTATATATTTCAGGGTAACGTAGCGTCAATGATACTGCACAGTTTGGGTCTTGCAGATTATATTTAAAGTGATTAATGCTAATTTCATAAGCACTCTAGTTTAGCACTTGCTAACATTAACCTAATTTCTAAAGGTTTTGGTCCTTGGTAATTTCTACTTGAAGTGGTACTCGGGTCCTTATACAGATTTTTCCGAAACATTACATAGAGCCTCAAGTTTTGTGACTTTATGAGGATAATTTGCTTAGATTTAGAAAGGTGGTTCTCGATGCTTGCTTGTAAGACAAGTTGTTTGTAACAGACAGTTGCCTGCGCATTTTGCGGCTTTACAGATCTCCTGTGTTACAAATGCGTTGGACTTAACAACTGACCTAAATTGGAGCCATATGAATTATCCTTTTGTGACTTGACTTTTTTTTTTTTTTATTTTGACACTTTGATTGTAATAGGCCTTTTCACAATTAGAAGTGTGGTTGCGCTAACTCAAACACAATCATTCTGCATTCAGGAATGATTGAGTTGAAATTGGAAGTTCAGGGCAACTGTCCCATGTTCCACCTATGATTTTGAAGGAAATTGAGAATCTAAGGGGAAAAAAAATATATTCTAAAATCAATTATTGATATTGCGTTAGCACTCACCAGGAAGTATAAAAGACTGCTTAGTGCCTTGGATACCGTGCGTGTTGTATTTTTTGCAAATTTTTTTTTTTTTTTTTAGAAAGATCCTCACCTATAGAACATTGTTTCATGGATATTTTTCTTATTGCAAAATATTTTTAAAGGATTTTTTTAGGTAGTTTATTTGAAAAGATCCTCCTGATCTCATGGGGAGGTGTCATTAAGTGGTTTTTATCTGGCCTTTCTTTTTTTTTTTTTTTTGAAAATTTTTGAACGAGTCTGACATGATCTTTCATCTTCACCAGAGATTTTAATGATCATTATCAGTGTCAATTTTTATTGAAGTGCGTTCATTGCTCGATGTCTAACTTTAGGTGTGCTTTAAGTTGACCAGGCAACCCTACAGGCCATAAGAGATTGCTTTCTTGTCGATTAACTTCAGTGCTTGCATAGAGAGTTTAATTGAAGAATTAAATATTTGGAGTAGAAGGAACGAAATTGACATGAGCAGTGGGCTGAGGTTGTTGTTGGGTCGGGCGTTCTGGAGGAGCATCCATGCCTTGAATGATGGGATGGATATATATATATATATATATATATATATATATATATATATATATATATATTTGTTTATTTGTATATATGTGTACCCTTTTTTTTTCTTTTTTCTTTTTTTTTTTAAAATTGTAACGCCCCAAATTTTAGGGTCAAGCACGAACTCGATCCCCGATATTCCAAGTGTCACTTTTGCTTTGCAGAAGCATGATTGATGTACACAGTTCATTAGTATCCAAGCATTATAAAAGCTAAGCTAAATAATATATAACAATCCAACTAAAAGTGTATAAAAGGTGCTCATCCAAAATATACATCCACACGATCAAACATCCCATAGAGTCCACCCAGCTGGGGACTCAATATACATGTCCAAAAAGAATGAAAAAGCATGTAGTCCTGTCCAAAAAATATATAAACACAACTCTGGCGATCAACTATGTCAGCCCACTATTGCTCACACAAAGAATGAAAATATGAGAACTCCTCTATAGGATCCGCGTACTCCTCGTAAGCATATGCCTACAAGGTACCTACGTCGATAAAATCATCTAGTTGGTGGTTTAAAACATAGTTCCGGGAGTGAGTGATCAACTCAGTGGTACCATTATCCTAAGTTAGACACGTTATCAATGAAATCATGCATATGCAATTATAGCATTACAAAACAATCAATTCCCTAGGCTAGTTGTTTAAGTGCATGTATGTCATGATATTCGAATGTATGGCCAGGGATCAACAACAATTGTAATATTTCCACTTCAACAACACAACCACAACAACCATCGATTAAGAGAGCAATGGTTCGCTTATAGCGTAACCTATAAGTGTATGCCATGATATGCATGATTAGCTAAATGATTATTATTCCAAATTCAAATAGCAATTTGGTGAAGCTAAGATACCGCCATCGTATGCGGGTCTCTACTTAGATCACGTGGCTTATTGTGGCACAAGTCGACTTCTAACCAGTGTCCCTCGATCCTGTTTAGGGTTCATCGCCCAATGGTCCATCATATACAATTAAAAATGATAAAGGCTCATCTCCTTAGGGACAATTACGCATAATGTAAGAGTCATCATCCAAGTACAAATGTAACGAAGGCATGACACCAAAGCTATCCACAACACAATATGCTCTTGGCCTTAATGAGTGCTTAATGGCCACTATGGGGAGGCACATCACCCAATGTTTTACCGACATGGTGGACATATTGACATGCTCTAGCCGGTTGAATTGGCTCTCCTTCTCCCTTTAATAAGGGGGGAGTATTTGTCTAAGACCGTCTGAAGAACCTAGTTTCGAAGTCATCTCATGTCCATTCATAGTTGTTTGGGACCGTCTGAAGGACACCATCCCACCGTAAGTATCCCTCCTCCTCGAAGGTGTACGACATGAATTCCACCTACTCGACTTCCGTACAATGTAGGGGTTGGATCATTTTAGAAATTCTATGGAGTGAGTGCTCGACATATGCGGGAATGTGGGATCTGAGGAACGTGTGCGCTCTAAGCTTTTGCTATTTATAGAGCTTATGTAGTCGCGGGAATAACCGTTGCTTACTTGGCAATCTTTGATATCGCTAATTGTAAAGTAGTGGTTATACTGTTTTTAATTGTGTTTGCCCTTTGCCAAAAAGATTTTTATCTTGCAAATAACTTACTGTACATTCTCTAGCATTGATGTAGACCTAATGATCGAGAGTCCTTATCTCAAAATCATGTGCATGGCACGCCCCTTCAAAGATTACTCAAAAGTGAGCTGTCCTCCGCATATCTCACCCATAAAACGGAGATATCATCTGCGCCACATGGATTCATCTACACCATTTATCTGGGACTACGCAATACATGCCCAAACACTACCCCCTATGTTTCTCTTTTTGGTTAAGAATGGAGAAAAACATAAATGGTTTTTGTAAGCATTTATTGCAATGCCACGTGACACACCCCTCATTCATCAAATTTCAAACAGTCTCCATTGTATCATTCCTCTAGCAGACTGTCGCCGAGTGTCATTTGGAGAATACACTTTCGCATTCCAACTGCAGCTTTTATCTCGAAAATTGCTCCAACCATCATTTGGTAATCAATACTGTGCATGCAACAGAGGCTTATAATCCTTTATTTTCTTCTCTTCCTCGTTCAGCCTCTCCTCTTCTCACTCTGTTGGAGCTACTTCGTCCATCTGCTTGTTGAGAGGTAATCTTCTCTCCTGATTGAGATAATTCCGATTCGGATCTATTCCTTGGCCTTGCATTGTATCCAACTTCCACCCCCAATCTGTCTGACATCACTCCATACTTCACTGCCGATGAGAAAGAAAGTTTCTTAACTAATCGTGAGTCTTTTGATTGTGGACCAATTGGGATCTCGATAGAACTCCCAGATTAAGGCCAAAACCCCCTAAGGAATGAGCCTCATGGTATAAACGTGTTAAGGGAAAATACTTTTATCTGTGGAATGAAATCGAGATTGTTGAATGTATCCACCAATCCACTTGCGAGATTAAACCCGGTACGGCCCTTATCGTCGCACCGTCTTGTTTCTAGAGTTTTTCGACCAACCCTTTCCACTTCAAGTGCGGTCCTATGAGTTCAACCGTCCTAGACATCTTTGCCCTAACAGGCATTTTCCCAATAGGATTTGAGTTCTATCTAGGCCCCAAGTGAACCTACCTTCGACTATTCTTGTGCTCGCATGTTGTACGACCCATTCATGCAACAATATGCAAAGACCGAAGTTGAAGGTACCCATTAAGAGCATTGTGCTTTCCTCTTGATGTGGCTTTGTCATTTCTTCTTTTGTGTCGAGGCCGATCAGATGACCAAAGAGTACATCGGTTTGTCGAAACTCTCGTATCTGGGGACAGGTAGCTTTCACTCCTTTCCATCTCCCCCATCTATACAGAAGTACGTATATTCTTTCAACCGAAAGTCCTCAGCTAATAGGAGGTCCTATGTAGTTACCTCAGTTATGGCTTTGTGAATATTTTTTCAAATTTAATAGCAAAGTCACAAAATCCGTCGACCAATTTCCTTCCTATGGTAGCTGGCGAATTTATGCTTCTGTGAGGCCTATCTCTTTCAGCGACTGCTTAAATTATTTCTTCTCTTAGACCTAATTGATCTGATAATTTGTTTTACCCTTTCTTGAAAAGACAAGTCGGCTCGGATTGGTTCGCCAACAAGAGTTTTTATGCAAATGATCCCCACCTAGTTAGCTCCCATCATGAGATCTGGGCGAGTTACCTCATGGCTCAAGATATCCCATTGGGTGGAGAAGAAATAAATAGAGGTAAGAATGCCAAGATTGGCGTAGACTTGTATTCTCCCAACCTCTTCTCATGTCAATTCAGTTTTGATCAGACTATCTTTTTTCCCTGCTTTCAGCTTTCTCTTAATCAGCCTCCCTATGAGCGCTGGCATATCAAGTCAATCAACAAGATCATTTCCACTCTCGCTAGTTATAACAAAGCTATTACATCGTTCCTATTAGTTGCTCTTCCACGTGGTCCTTCGTCGACTGATTTCTTTAGATCATGGTGGGCCACGTATGATAATAATTGATGGTCATTGTCAATCCAATTTGCCGTTGATAGACTTTCGCCTCCTTCTCCTAAGGTCCAACCAGCAAAGGCAACATCATCTATTGTTTCGATTTGATAGAAACGAACTAAATCCAAGGATCATGTTCCTTCAGCTAGTGAGTCACCTCAGCCATAAGACAAACAAAAAGGGAAGAGGCAAAAACGCACCACTTTCAACCTGACTAATGCAAGTATCCTTGAACAAATTTCAGCCATACAGAAATTTGAACAATTTTAATTTATGAAATTTGATCCTAAGAGATCTCATGCCAAACATTGGCCTAAAATGCAAAGGGTTATATGGCATCGTGAGGATCTCCGAAAGAACACAATATGAGAGGAAATGGAACAAAGATTGTCCGTCCCTTGGCATTTATGAGGCCGAAAGACGCAAGGCCTTGTATTTTCCCCTATATAATGAGGAACCTCCACCATTCCCTAGAGCTCACTTTGCATTGGTCGAGCTTACTTTTAAACTTAACCTTGGGTTGAAACTTGAACCTAGGGTGACGTATGCTGGCCATCGTAAGGAAAGGCCTACATCTGCTTTATTTGATTTTTAGGTATGTTCCCACTTAATCGTCGGACCTTCATCGTTTTCTAACTAATCTTGCATTATGTTGTCCCTTGTTGTAATCTTTCCCTTTCTCAACTCTGTTGAACAACACGCACAGTGAGAGTGGCTCGTCCAAATATCATGATCAGAAGTAGTAATCCTGTCATCGTACCAGAAAGAATTCCATCCCCAACAGTGCAGGCGGCAAGGGAACCAGAGCCAGAGGAACCGGTGAAGACCTCTTATCCTGTTGAAGTAGAGATCGCCGATTCGAAACGGATCGACCCTCCTGCTAACTCTGCTCCGCTTACAATTCATCGTCATTCAAAAACTTCGATTATTGTCCAAGTAATTGACCCTTCTCCGACTCGGGAACCTTCTACTCGTGATGCGGAGCAAGAAGAGAACAATTCGGCTATATTGATGAAACAACCATTTTCTTATTCTTACCTATTCCAGGCTTACTTGATCCTTTCAAGTAGGGTCATGACTTCGGCCATTTGTTGCTCCTTTATTGCAACCTAATCGTGACACTTCTTCTACAATGCAGGATGCTTTGGCCGATGTAGTGAATTCATTATTACCTGTGGGGCTTTCATCTTTTACCTTGATTAGTAAGTTCTTTGAAGAAGAAACTCCAGTTGGTCGGCCAAATTGATCTTGTCCTGTGAAAACTAACGGGATAGCTTCATCCTGATAATAATAAGCTTAAGTCGAATTAGACTCTGCTTGGAACGGCTTGTCTTCAGCCCAAACCAACTCGACTTTCCCATGATTCTAAAAAATAAGAATTTGATGCAAGGATGATAGGATGCAAAAATTAGAATGAATCTAATCCCAACTAAGAAGGGCGTTGTAACTAGAGGATGATTGTACTACGAAGAAGGTTGTTAATGCTTTCTTGCTTCCAACCGTTAACTCAATCAGCAAAATCCCTATTGCATCTTTTATGCTACCTGCAAAATCGTTGACTGTTACTTCAGTTCCAATTATATTGTTGTTCGTTTTTCCCAATCTTTTCAACATAGCCCTCGGCAGGATATTGACTGCAGCCCCATACAGGCATTAAGATACACCCACTTGTTGGAATGCTCAAGCAACCCCATCAACTGTTGGAAGAATTCACGAGCAGAAATGAAGTGCCCAATAATGCCCGAGGCAACTTGCCCTTTGCCACATCGGGCAGGACGAGAACTTGAAGAAGGGAGCTCTAGCGCATCTCCCAAGAAGTGTCATGTGTTGACCATCGTAACCCGCAAGAAGCATAAGGAGAAGCATTAGTATGAAGGAAAATAGACTTCAATTCTTGAATAATCCACATCACTTCTGGTTCTATTGTAATAAAAGATTCCCTTTTTATGAGGAAAAGACCCATATCAATAATTATGAACTTACGTATGAACAATTCCTCAATATCTTGTTCATTTGCAACAAAAAACGGTTAAGTCCCAACCAGCCGACGTGCTAATCACACAACCACTGTGTAGGAATTTTGGCCATTGTGCAAGCCCTTGGGCCAACAGGCAAATGGTCAGACTTCGGGAACGCCCGAGCAGCATGACGGCCAAGTTACAAGCGTAGAGGCAGCTTGATGAAGGTGCCACGCTATGCAAGGTAATGACGAGCAGACAAAATACTAACACGCAAGAGATAAAAACGATGCACTACCCAGAGTAGACTCAAACTATTGAGGTGAAAAATGCAGAAACTGACAAGGGTTGAGGTATGTATAAGCCCTGCAAACCAATGTGCAACACTAGAATGTGAAGCAACTAGTCCTGTAGAGTCTAGACTCGGTCCGGTTACACTGACTCGAACCGTGACTCAACCCGACTCAATGTAGTGCGGCCAAAGACAACTCTCGCGTCACTTTTCTCTCTTCCCTCCTAGATTTTCATAGCTTGAAGGGAGGCTATAAAACGAGGGGGGAGGCCTTTTTATAAAGCCCCGATCTTCGAGAGGTTTCATTTGAAACTAATCATGTGATTAGTTATAGAATCGAATGATAATACGATGCAATAATCCAATGATCATGTCCAAATTAGTTCGCATGATCACAATCTACTTACATATATGGATTATCGAGATTGGGGCCTATGCAAAATGGTGTGAGTTTTTGGTCAATCGAAGAAGATGACTAGCCCAATCATGGTGATTCTTGATCTAGGGGATCATCCTTTGATCTAAGGCTTCTAAATGGTCTAGATTGGTTCCTCAAAGCTTGTGGGACCAAACTTGTCATGCGAAATGGATCCCCGATTAGTGATTTTGAGTTTCATTGATTCCACCCAAGATGACTCATGCCGTAATGGAATATCGCATGTGTAGGGCCCCAATTTCGTGTAGTTAGTTATACGGACTTGTACACACCTAGAAATGCATATCTACCTCATAAGGAATATAATGGAAACTTAGACACCGCGAGTTAGTATATACTGACTCGTATACATGGTCGAAGTAATTAAATTTCAAGAACGAAATTATTTCTAAAGGGGGTGGATTATAATATCCTAGATATTATCGTTTTAGACTAGGTTCATCATGTTGTTTGATAAATGTATCTCCTCTTAATTAATGATAACTTTAACTTATTTAGTAATTAATTCTTTATTTGTAATGATTTAGATATTAGTTCTTTTGTAAGAATTGCTTAGAAACGTTCTTATAACCATGAAGAATCATTAGATTTTCCAAAACTCTCATATTAAAAATAATTGCGAAAATGTCTTTAACATGGACCCTTGATTTTTAGATCGCGTGGTTCTTAAGATCTATTTGATGTGAAATTTTGTCCTATGCCTATCTATCATAAATTAACCATACACGTCGAATTTCAGCCCTTAGATCATAGTGTAAGTGGTCCAATTGACAAATCAGTCCCTTAACCCTTGATTTTAGTGTCCATCAAGTTAAGAAAGTTCTTAGGTAATCATAGTAAGATATTTCCCTTCATATGAATGACTTAAATTGTCCATTATATGTACCGAGTGTGAAATGGGATAACCCCACCTTGGTAGCTTTTCCTTACATGTGAAATTAATTGTTTTCTACTTATCAACTCTTTCTAAATCTGAACCTTCCAAATTACATACTTCTCACCATTCATCAGAACTCAAATTTGGAATACACATTCCCCTTATATGACTATGAGATCATAAAAAATTTACACCCCGATTTATCATCCTATACCGTCGAATGATGACCACCTTAAAGCTAGTTTCTTCCTTTCGCGCAACGGGTGAAATTTCATATTTACGCTTTTTCCCACCATCGATCAATTATCAAATTTTACCCACTACACATTTCTCTCAAAATTGGGCCCTGATCATTAAGCGTGGACCGTTAATTGAGATCAAGTCCGTTTTGGCACCTGCTACGAGAATTTTCAAGACAAGTCAATCTAAATTTCGAATCACCAAGAAAATCATATACTCTGGCTCTATTTAATGACCTCGACACAATGAACGAGTTAGATTTGAAGAAAGATTTCTGATTTAAGATATATTTGAGAAACCCAATTCAAGTGGAATGTGACGCACCCCCTCTTACGCCTACTCCATTACAAAAGGGGGTGTGTGCCCCTTCTCTACTCAAAAACTCACGCGCACCCTTCTCTACTCAAAAACTCACGCGCACCCACCTTCCCACGTCCAAGGAAGAGAGAGAGAGAGAGAGAGAGAGAGAGAGAGAGAGACATCCAAGCATAGACGCTCATCCATTCTCTTCCTTCTCTAAATGTGTGGTGTCTTCCTCTTACTCAAGTAACGTCGTGGTTCGAGTAGAAGCCCTCATACATCGAGATCTACCTAAGGTTTGCAACTAAGGGTAAGGTGAGGGATTCCTTTAAGTTTACAATCATTTAAGTTGAATTTATACATAATTCTCTTATTTTCGCATTAAAATTGTGTATAGTTTGATTTTTACAATGATTTTCATGTTAATAAGTTGTTGGATTATTATGAATTGGTAATCCATGTT
Organism: Magnolia sinica; assembly: GCF_029962835.1. Classification (NCBI taxonomy): domain Eukaryota; kingdom Viridiplantae; phylum Streptophyta; class Magnoliopsida; order Magnoliales; family Magnoliaceae; genus Magnolia; species Magnolia sinica. Next base: position 96,679,454 of record NC_080574.1, read on the forward strand.
GGAATTATGTTTACGATATGAGTTTAATCATGTTGGACATATTTTGTGAGTTATATCACAAAACTATGCCTTAAATCATGAAACTACCGTGTTTGGGTTCCAAACGGTGCATAATTTGCGTATCCAATTGACCGTATAATTATGTCAGCAAACCTTATGATTTTATTAATATTAATTTGACCTTAAATCTATATTTTAAACATTAGGGCAGTGGAACTCACTTTTGGAGTAATTTGGACTTATCAGGTAACCCGTCCGACCCAAAATTACACTGTTATGCCTATGGATTCACTTCAAAGTGTATGGACTATTTTCGAATCTATTAAGGTTTATTTTATTAAAATTTAAGATTAATTAGTTCATGAAAACACCGTTGGAGCTTTTATGGATTCATGTGAAGTGATGGATACAAACCTTGCCCTTCGCCGATTTTGAGAGCGACGCATGTTTCCACTCTATATTGAGTTGGATTTTACTCGTCTCCCCTTATTTTTGTTGAGTTAGCTTAATGTTACTCCTTTATTGAGTTAGCTTATTTCTACTATGTTTCCCTTTATTGGGTTAGCCTTGTGCTACTTTTCTTATATTATAGCTTGGGCATGTATCTTTGAGTCTCAAAACTCTCATGGTTCGATTTGATTCTCTATTGATGCAAGTGATGTGTTGAAGGACTCACAACTAGTGACTTGCATATATTTATCGTGGACGTAATGCACTCCGGATAGTGACCCTATTGGTCGATGCATAAATCCTTAATTTTGGTTAGCGGTGCACACATCGACGTAAGTAATCTGCGGGCACGTATTACATCATTTTTCTGGAATTGGATGTTGCAATTAGTCACTCCATGAACAAATCGTGTTACGTAATTCTTCCAATTTATGTGTTGTACCGTCTCGAGATGTTATGTAAATTCACAGTAATGTTGGACATGCCAACAAATCTTTGTAGTTATGGATGTAGAGCAAACCAGATTTTCATGAATTATATTCCACAATATGGTGGTCACTATGCATGATGAGTCGCACACACTATGTTAGGCATGCATTCGTGTAGATTAGTTGCACATATCGATACCATTCGTAAGGGTGGAATATGAGGTGTATTGGAACCCTTACATTGTTATTATGATGAATCACTTGAATTATTGTTAATTTTAAAAGACAACAATCACTATGAGTAGGGCGTTAACCATCTCCAACCATATAGATGATGCATGTGATGCACAGGTTGAATATATGGGCGATGCAGGGTCTCCCTATGAAAGACTACAAGTGACATGAGATTATGTTGTTGATGATTTAATTTTAGTTTGGCTTTATTTACGTTTCATGCTGCGATTTTGGATATTTGTAATAAACTCCCACTTGGGTGCACACACATGTGCTTGCGTTTGTGCACATGCATGTGTACAGTACATTGAGCTAGAAACGAGATTTCTGTTTTCGAAAATTGCCTAAACGCAGCTACGTTTGTGCTTGCATTTGTGCACACACGTGTGGAGTTACACGTTCAATCAACAAGTTTAGCTCGGAAGCCTCGTTTGAACACGACGGACGGTTCAGATCACGCATGTGTTCACTAATGGTGGGCCATGATCAGACACAATGGACCATTCTCCGTTTTAAATGCCCGTAGGTGGGAAAAGAGAGAAACTCCCCTTTTTGGTTTTCATCGGGTCAACTCCATTTGATCGGGTTGGCCAGTTTGGTGCATTGCGAGTGTGCACACTTGGTGCACACACACCACGAGTGTGGGGCCCACAACACTGCTCGGTGAGATCTACACCATCCATCAAGTTCTACTTGTCCCACTAGGACCTCAGACTAGTGATGAGGTAGATCCATAGCTCAAGTGTGCCATATTACTTAATTTTGTAGGTCTAACTAACAATTACCAACAATTTAATGGTCGGATTATTTCGCCATCGGATCACTGGCATTTCTTAACATCCCTAAGCTAATTTGGATAGACTTTAGTTGTTGCTTTCACAACTTGGCATCTATGTTGAGTAATTAAGTGTCAAGATGCCCCACAGGAAATTGTGGACACAATGAACAATGAATCTTACGATCTAGGTTATAAAACTAATGATGTATGATTTTTTTTATTTTTTTTTATTTTAAGGACACACCCGTGTCAGTACACACACTCCATGTTAGCCACCCCCACTAGGGATCGATACCAAGACCTCAAGTGTTGAACGAGGTATCTCCACTCAGTCTACCAGTTGAGCTATGGATCTGGGTGTATGTATGATTAAATATCTCTTGATGCTCAATTTGAAATTTTGTCCTAATCTGACATCAATAAATAAGTTTCTTTGCGAAAATTCTCCAAATTCACATGCACTCATATTCTTAGCTTTGATTCGTACACGTGTGTTAATCAGAGGTGGGGTGCAGGTTGCTATAGGTTCCAGCTCTCAGTGGCCTTTCAATTGATCATTATGGTCTGTCAAAGATTGATTCAAGTTTGTTGTTCTTAATCGAGTGGTGATTAGAGTTAGATTTGAAGTTTATCAGTCCAATTAATTTTCAAAACATAAATTGAGAGCTTACATGGTTCTTAAATCCAATCTCTTATCGATTTCATGATGATATGATGGTCCAAACCAAGAATCAGTGGTTGGATGGCTTAACCTAAGGATAAATATTTCTCTTGATGATTAAATTGACGTATGATTGGCTATTTGGGTTGATCTTGAGGTTTATTGTATGAATGGTCTGTATCCATGATTAGATTAAAAGATTATTAACGATATTTTAGAACAAAATTGAAGAGATTAATTCATCTTAGCAGTCGAACCAATTTGAAACGTGCAAGTGTGATATCACATGTATCTGCGGCTAATTTAGATAGTGGGTTGGAAGATCATTAGTGAAATAAACCTACTACAAGAAATCAATGGTCAATTCAAGGTGGATTGATTTCAGACCTTATAGATACAATTTGGGTTGTCTTGGCCCAAATTCAGACGGTTGAGAAGTTATTAGGGATCCAAAGCAGATTGAACTCAACTCTTAAAGGTTCAGTGCGGGTCGTCATAGTCCAAATCAAATGGTTAAGATTAACAGATTATGAATCACTGGATGATGATGATGTGTAATGTAAGCTACGTGTGTTGTGTAAACTAATTTAGATCTCCATGGTAACACCTGAGTACTGAAAAATATGGGGTGTTACGGAAGTTGTGGTTATCTCAGAGGGAATATGTGTAGAAGGTGCTAGAGATGTTCTACATAGAAGGTACTAAGCCAGTTAGCACACCTCTAGCAGGTCACTTTAATTTGTCAGTCAAGTTATGTCCAAGCACAAAAGAGAAGATTTCAAACATGTCACGGGTGTCGTATGCGAGTGTAGTGGGGAGTCTCATGTATGTGATGGTTTGCACGAATCTGGATATCTCAAAGGCACTTAGCGTGGTCAATGGATATATGGTGAATCCGAGAAAAGAGCATTGGAATGCAGTGAAGTGAATTCTCAATTATCTCAGGGGCACGGTCGACACTAGGATCACGTTCGGGGGACATGGAGCTTCGAGCGGAGTTGTAGGATACATAGATGCAAATTATGCAGGAGATCTAGATAACATGAGGTCCACTACGGGATATGTTTTCACATTAGCAAGCGGACCAATATGTTGGAGATCTATGCTACAATCTATGATAGCATTGTGTACAACAGATGCAAAATATATGATTATGACAGAGGTATTAAAGGATGCATTATGAGTGAAGGGTCTGATTGGAGAACTCGGACTGAAGTAGGAGGCTATTCGTTTACATTGCAATAGTCATAGCGCTATCCATCTAGTGTTGAATCAAATGTATCATGAGAGAATCAAGTATCTCGACATGAGGTTCTACAAGATACGAGAGCTAATTGCTTCAGGAGATTCTGTTACAGAAGATACACTTAGACGAAAATGTTGCGGATATGTTGATAAAGCCAGTGACCACAAATAAGTTTAAGCACTATTTGACTTAATCAAGGTCACCAGTCATTGATGAGATTTGGCACCCTTGCACATGGGTGCAGATTAAGTTGCAAAGAAGATCATACGCATGCTAATTCACAGAGACAATGAGTTTGGAAAGTTATGCCTGTCTCAAAGGGGATATGTGTAGGTGTTATAGAGGTTCCACATGGGAAGTGCTAAGACAATTAGCACGCCTCTAACAAGTCACTTCAAGTTGTCATCCAAGCCATGTTCAAGCACAGAAAAGATTTCAAACATGTCACGGGTGTCGTATGTGAGTGCAGTGGGAAGTCTCATGTACGCAATATTTGTACAAGGCCAGATATCTCACAAGCAGTTAGCATGGTCAACAGAAATATGATCAATCCAAGAAAAGAGCATTGGAATGCAGTTATGTGGATTCTCAGGTATCTCAGGGGCACAATCGACACTGGGATTATGTTCGGGGGAGATGGAGTTTCAAATGGAGTTGTAGGCTACGTGGATTTGGATTATGCAAGAGATCTGGATAACATGAGATCCACTACGGGATATGTTTTCACATTAGCAGCCATACTATTATGTTGGAGATATATACTACAGTCTATGATAAGGTTACCTAAGCCCGAGGTGGAATATATAGCAACGCCCCGAAATTTCGGTTCTTATAGATAACGCAATGGGGCAAGATCCTGGGTGTTAACTTGAATAGATCAAGGATATTGTCCCACATATTCCTTTCATTTACATCAATTTGTACTCTCATTGTTGTTATAGTATAATCGATGGAATTAAAATCTTATTCAATTAATGGTTCTAATCTAGGCATCAACATAAAGTCCATAATCAATCAAATATAAATCCCATATTTGTCCTCCCATTGAGGGCACTATTACATCTTTTGACAAAACAAAATCAAACTAAACCTAGAAAACATGAAAATAAAGTAATTGTCTCTCCTAAGTCGCTTCAGCTTCATCATCTACCATATGTTCCCATGAGCCTTTATAAGTGTCATCTTGAGGTTCACCGTCTTTTACTAGATCATCACCTACGTCACATGTGATTGTTTGTCCAATAAAAGGAATGAGTTGTCATGGTTCAACTCAGTGATGGCATCCCTCTAAGATTATCACAGTAATAGCACATTCATAATCAAAGCAAAACATCCATGAGAAAAATCTTGATTAATGCAATGCATGCTATGCATGCTTTGATGAAGGTACCCTGACCAAAATAATAATACGGTGAAGCGGGCTCTCCCATTACAACTTCAATGTGGCCACTAGTCAGTTATGTGAAACAAGCTCTCTCAAAACAACTTCACATCCAAAAACCCAACTAATGAAAGCAGACTAATCCATTACAACCTCCACTAGATAGTGCATAACTAGAAGTGAACTAATCCATTACAACCTTTATTGTAACACCCAATGAGTTGATCTACCAATTCAGATCCAGTGAATGCATTATTAGTTTCATCTTTAGTTAGTTTGGTCTAGCATTCAGCCAGTTCATTAATGTCCACAATCAATGGTCACTCCTTACCCCATCCAATGGTCAACTATACCCTAGAATAGTTGTTTCTCCCCAACGATGGCCAACCGTGAAGATGCATGCACGTCATGATACTACACATTTCACATATTCCATATCAATTCTTCATACATCCACCACAGGTAAACACGTCCACAATTGGATCCTTCAGCAATTCTCCAACAATCATACGTAGGAGATTGCCAACAATGTAACAACATAACCCTTTATGAGTTCCATCCTTTCCAAAGCACAATTTATCACATACGGGGCAAGGGGCTTCTAATAACGTGACATCCATAAATATAATTTTGTATCCAACCTTACAATTTTGTATCCAACCTTACATGATATAGTATATCCATCATGAGCGCATATTATTCATGAAACTACACATATATAGTTTTCATACAGGCATGTACACATACATGATTTCACATCCAAACGTCCATATAGACATCGTGGTTATTTTTGACAAAAAGTCCAGCAATAAAACATCAGGATATTTATAGATAAATCACTTTCACATCATTTACAAACATCTCACACAAACCCGATAAATCACTTTCACATCTCACACAAACCCCAAACCCAAAACCATGTTGAATAGGGTGCACATGTTCAACTCTATGGGGCACACCATGTCTAGGTCTGTGGATGAACTCGGTTTCACTAGTTAACTTGCTGACCTGGTTGATTTCATGGATTCCCACATCCTGGGACGTCAATAACATGTTCATAGGATCACACACCCCATCTAGGTTAACACCTAAACAGATTTCATGTAGTTTGTGCACCACATCCAACATAGTTTAGATTTGGGCATAATTATGATTCAAACTTTCACCATATGTTATCCAAACATGAAATCAATCACCCATAATCAAAATTGCAGCAATAAAACACATAGACAACAAAAAATAATAATAGTAAGGGTTTATAGAATCAAACAACAACAATCAATAGAAAGAATCTAGACGTAGAATCATGTGAAAAATTATGTATAAGCTTCGAGGGATTCATCACCTTTGCCTAAATCGAAACCCTAGCTGAATTACTTCGAGGGAGACAGCGTCTACATAAAATTGGAAGAGCACACAGCCTATGGATGAAGGGCGTGCACATTGGACGGCTAGAATGAAGGGGTTTGGAGGTTGGGTGTCCCAACCCCCCCCCCCCCCCATGTCCTCTCTCTCTCTCTCTGACCTGGGAAGGAGGGTGTGTGGGTTTTTGAGTGGAAAAGGGTCGTGACTAGCTATGTGGTGCATCCTACTAGGTTTGGGTTTTCTAAATCTTTGCTAACTGGCGATCTTTCTTCAAATCTAACTCACTCATGGTGTCAAGGTTTTCGAACAGAATCGGAACACGTAATATTCTTGGTGATTCAAAATATAGATTGGCCGATCTTTAAAAATGGCCTAGCAAGTGCCAAAATAAAACTTGATCTCAATTAATGGTCAACGCTTGATGATCAGGGCCCAAAATTGGGAGAAACGTGTAGTCATGATAAGGAAACAATTGGGTAAATTTGGTGGTTGATTAATGGTGGAACAGTCTAAATTTGAAATCTCAACTATTGCATCAAAAGGAAGGAACTGGTTTGAAGGCTGTCACCATTCAATAGTGTAGGATCATAGATTGGGGTCCAAATTTTGTATGATCTCGTAGTTATATGAGGCCAAGATGTGCTCCAAATTTGAGTTGCGATTGATGGTAAAAAGTGGGTAAATTGGAATATCCATATTTGAAAATAGTTGGTAAGCCTAAAACAGCTAGCTTGGCGCTTAATAAAAGGGTTATCAAAGTGGGGTTCTCATATCTCACATTCGGTACATATGATGGGCAATCCAAATTGTTTAGCCTTGTGGACACCAAACTTTCCACACTCAATGGACACCAATCAAGGGTTAAGGGGCTAATTTGACAATTGAATCACTTCTACAATGATATAAGGGCTGAAATTCGATGTGTATGGTTAATTTATGATAGATAGGCATTGTATAAAATTTTAGGTCAAACAGATCAAAGGAACCATAAGATCTCAAATCGAGGGTGTAAGTTAAGGATGTTTATGTACAAATTTTTGATCTAGTAATTTTACAAAATCTAATGCTTCTACGAGTTTCTAGGCATGTTTCTAAGCAATTCTTAAGAACTCATATGAAAATCATGATGAATAAAACGTTATTCACAGAATAAGTTAAAATTCACGTTAATCGGAATCTTACACATAACATGCAATATTATGCTCCAAAACCACTTCAGAAAAATCTAGGGCGTTACATATTTGGTTGTGATGGAGGCATCAAATGCGGCATTATGTTGAAGGGTCTAATAAGAAAACTCATGTTGAAGCAAGATGCGATTCGGCTGCATTGCGATATTCAAAGCGGTATCTATCTGATATTGAATTAGGTGTATAAGACAAGAACTAAGCACATTGACGTGAGGTTTCACAAGATATGGGAACTCATTACTTCAGGAGAGATTTTATTTCAGAATATTCATATGGATGAAAATATCACGAATATATTGACAAAGCTGGTGACAACATACAAGTCCAAGCATTGCTTGAGCTTGATCAATCTCACTAGCCATTGAGGAGATTGGGCACCCTTACACAAGGGTGCAAATGGAGTTGTGGGTAGAGATTATTGTGCAGATGTCTAGGATTCTGTGGATTCTAGAAGCCAGATTAGGGCACTATTGGAGATAGATTTCTCGATCAGAAAATAGGGTTGTGTCAGTCTGAGTTGATTTAACCGACAGTGAGTTGTCGGTCCGATTGATGGTGCGCCAGTCAGACTGACGGCGTATGCGGATTAGCATAAATCGGGGTATTTAAGTCCGATTGTGATTAGGACTTGATACTATGAATGTTCTCTCTAGGGACGAGAGTTTTGCGAGGTGAGAGGGTTCTCTACACTTGAAAGAGCTTGAGGCAGGATTTTCTCAAAATGATAGAGTTTTCCTAGGTGCGCATCGCAAGAGGAGATCGAGTTGATCCTATAATCGAAGAAGGTAAGTAGTGTAAACTCTTAAGTCTTCTGATTGTAGTGGAGATATCTATCACTTTCTAACATAGTTTTCCCTGCATGGGTTATCCACATAAAATCCGTGTTCTATGATTGTTTCCTTAATTGTTTTGGTTATTCTAGTTATTTTTATTGTTCTATCTTTGTTAAGCATGCTTTTGCAACACGCACAATCGACAATGGTGTTAGATCCAAATTTCTAATACATAGGGTTGATCCGAGTTTGTTGTGATTAGGAATTACATCGAAGTGGTGTGAGAAAAGAGCCGGTTAATTCCAACAAATTTAATCGCTAAATACCAAGAAAAGTGAAGACTCGGTGCAGACTCGGAATCAACTCAGCCTTACAGAAATACCGAATGAGTTTTTGGGTTTTTGAACTACAAGATGAATCAACTCGGCCTTACAGAAATACCAAATGAGTTTTTGGGTTTTTGAACTACAAGATGATTCAACTCAATATAAATAATTAAAAAGTCAACTTGATATCCAGCCGTGTCAGGTTGGCTGAAAAACTCAACGGAGTTCTTAATGATTCAACTCAATATAAATAATTAGATTAAAATATTTGTAGTAACAAAGTATATATAATAAAATAGCAGAGGAGCAAATTCATGTTTATTGCACTGATCAAAGGTGTTGTTTTTCAAACAAATGTATGGGTATCTTCAACCTTAAATTTTCCTTGTGACAGAATGTTTGACTGGGTGACTTGGCTCGAGCCATGCTGAGTCAAATGATTCGACCGAGTCAGGAAGTGGACTCAACAAGTCTTCCTGAAACTTGGCCGAGTCACACTTAAAAGTGAGTTTCTCATTGACTCGGCTTGAAATCACATTGAGTAGAGTTGGCACAACTGAGTTCCAAGTCGAGACAGCAATTTTTAGAACTAAATGAGACCAAAAGAAGTTCATGTTTCTTCTTTAAGATGTACTACATTGGTACTGTTTTCTCTGGTCAGGTGATCAAAAGTGTACCTTTAATGTAACTAAAGGTACTCCAGACTGCCCATATCATGGGTCATCTCAACCACAGTTGAGGCAAACCCAGTACCAAGAAATGCATCCGCCCAGTTCCGGGACACTCAAAATCATGCACTTTTAATTCGAGCAATGGCGTGTGTAACATTGAATTTTCAGTGTGATGCTATCTCCACCACCTGATTACATAATTCTGCTGAATGGACCCTACTGTGTGAGGAGGCGTTAACTGCACCTAAGCAGATCCATATGTCAAGAAGGTGGTAAGCCCACTCATCGCCCCTTGATCATGAAGCCACATGAAACATTCATACTATGTGTGGAGCTTGTTGAAACAATGATGTGTATGGGCTAGCCACTTGACTAGGCACTCAAGATTTATGTGGTTTATACACAGGGTTTTGCTAACATCCCTTAATGAGGACCTTAATATCATCCCCGAACCTTTTGAATGACGCATGGGATGTTCAATCATCAATCAGGGGGATCCATTCAATAGAACCACTGGGAGCAAGCCAGGTGCAAGAATCACACCAATTGAATGATGCTTACCCTTTGAATGGGGCTAATTTGTTACAACTGCCCATTGTTTACGTGACATCACATGGTTAGAATCATCAAAGTACTGCTTTGAAATCATAAGCAATACAAAGTGGGATCTATCAAATAAATGTTCCAAGATGATTATTGGACCTTTTTTTCTGATCATGCTACTGATCAGATTTTTGGGGTCATATCATTGGCGTGATTTTTTAACCATTGCTGCTCCTAGTTGAATGAAGGAACAAATGGTTCAAATCGAGGATAGGTCATCCATCGTGTCATTTCAAAGCTTTGGTAGTGTTGTTAACACCGCCAAGAAGTTGGGGCTAGCAAAACACCATGTATATAACTTGTGACATACATGTGTGTTTGCAGATATGTGGAAGTGCATGAATACCTGCATGCAAATACAAGGCAAAAGTGTCACCAAGAAAAAGGTTGATCAGCTCATGTTTTCCAGACTCGAATGGTGCCATCAACAGAAGATGTAATCATGCAGCTGTCCTTCGGGTGATAACTCACGCTTGTTACCTGTCAAAAACAAGCAGAAACCTTAAATTAGTTTCCGTCTAGCAATTTATTTATTTCCATATGAAAGTGGGAAGAACAGAAATCAGGAATGTGAAAGAAAAAAAAGCATGATCAAAATAAAAGTCCAGATTTGAAATCAACAAATAAAAATTTAGCAATGATACTTTTATGACCTTGGCCTGTAAATAGATCTTTATGGGGCTGCAAAATATCTTTCAGACCATGACCAATGCTGCAGTTGGTCCTATACACCTAACCGCTATCAGGAAAAGAATTCCAGGGCAGCCTTATGATGCACCAACAAAAGGAGTTGCAATTATTAGGCAAATAAAGGGGAAACAACCAAATTGTAATTTTCTTAGCATGCATATTCATGGGTGCAAATAGATCAGGTGGAACCAGTGGGTCAAGGTTATCAGTACTTGTCATAAGTCTAGATCTTCACATGTACTTCTTGGGTAGGATCTGGATCCAAAACACTAGCCTGATTATCAAGTGGGTCGGGTCTCCAACCCCTCCAGACCGATCGTCTGCGACCTGCCCAGACCCATCTTTTTAATGGATTAGGTTAGCACCACCTGCCATGGATACCAACCCATTTAGCAGTGACTTTGCATACATGTGTAATGAAAATATGACCTCATGGCTTTCACAGCTTACATATTTGTGTATTATTTGTAAAGAGGAATGTTCACCTACGACCCATTTTCACTAGTATAAAAAATGGGTTATACTACTGGTTGGTTGTTAGTGATCAGTTCTCTATTGCTATATCATTTCACAGATGTTAGTTTTATTGTTTCAACTCCTCAATACATGTCTGCAGTTTGTCTTCATAAACTATCTCGATAGAGGCTTAACCTGAACACAACCCATCTCGGACCTACCTTGTATATTTAATAAATGGTTTGACAGACAATGAGTTGAACATCAGGTAGTAATTAATGAATATGTGTCTGGGTCCGAAATCCAGAATCCATACCCAATTATTGAAAGGGTCAAATTTGGCCCATATGGCACTCACCTAAACCTGATCTCATCTGACCCTTGTGCAAAGGGCGTGGACTCCAAATTGCAGTAACATAACAAACCAAAGAAACAGAACTGCAATTTGAGGGCTAACTCATTGTGAATACTAGGAAAGGTCACTTATGCTGCATTTCACTCTTGGTAGAGCACTGTTCACAATTCATTTCACTTGCACATCAAAAAGCAACCGAAACCATATACATGCATGTTGGAAGCTACCATTAGGGCAACCTCATGGTACCTTTTCCCATGTGTGTGTGTCGGACATCCCCCATACTCTTGGTGGGTCCCCTCTAGGTTATGGGATGTCCCAAAAATCAACCGTATCTGGAACTCAAGTGGGCCACACCATCTGAAATCATGCCCAGAATATCTAGAAGCACTTGGTGAAGGCCCACGTGAGCTTTGGAATGGCCTGAGATTTGGTGTGACCCCTCATCCAAGTGGAACACACAATGGATGGGCTGGAAGTCTGAACCACATCTCATGTCTGAACCACATCTCAGTGGGCCCTATAAACAATCAGGAAGGTTTGAATGGGTTGGCATCCACTCTCAACAGCTGTCCTGTGGCCCACCTAAGTCATGGATTGGCCTGATTTTTAGGCCCATGGCTCACCATGGAATGATGCACCTGATTGATGGGGTGGATGTCCAACACACATCATGGTGGGGCCCACAAAGCTCAACCTTTATATATATATATATATATATATATATAGGGGCTGCTTCTGGTGGGCTCCACCATGACATGTTTTTTTAAATCCACTCCGACCATCAAGTGTGCAACCCCATGGTAGGCCCAAGGCCCAAAAGTCAGTCTGGTTTGTGATTCAAGTGGGCCACACCAAGGGAAAGAGTTGGTAGAGGGACTTCCACCCCTCATTTTTATAGGGCCCACCTTGATGTGTATGTGAATTTCACTTGGACCATGAGATGCGTCATCGCATGTTAGGCATTGGGCCAAAAAATCAGGCTGGTCTATATTCAGGTGGGCCACATGAAAGGAAATGGTTTGGAGGGTTGGCATCCCCCTGTACACTTCTTGATTGTGTGGCCCACCTGAATTATGGATTGGCCTGATTTTTGGTCCCTTGGCCTAACATTGGGTGATGCATCTGATGATCGTTGTGGATGTCACATAAAGATCACGGTGGGGCCCATGCAGACATGGGGTAACTTGTTGTCAATCCAAACCATTTATTCATCCATACAAGTAAGAGCAAGCCATAGTACGAAATCATGCCAAGTAGGTGATAGATCAATAGAATGAAAATGGACAGTCAAGATTGAATGGAGAAACAAAATAAGTTCAATCATCATCTTGAAACATCTAATAGATAGATCTCACTTTGTATTTCTTATGATTCTAAAGTAACACTCCACTTGATTCTAACCATGTGGTTCATAGCTCATAAACAATGGACAGTTGTAACAAATTAGCCCCATTCGAGTGAAATTGAGAAAAAAAAAATAATGGTCCAATTTCAACCATTGGTTGGACATTTTATTCCAACCGCCATCATAATAAAGAAAAGTCATGTCACTCTCCTAAAACCCCCATAGTTCACAAGTTTAAACTATTTAACACAGCCATTTCTTCAAGTTCCAAAGAATGCAGTTGAACCAAACTATCACCTTCAATTCACAGTAGGCAACAAAGATAGAGAGTAGCCTAGAGTATTGAGTCAAGACCAGTATTGTGACAACTGAGATGGAAAATAGGCAAAATGAACACAATCTAAGAAGAATGTATCAGCATGTGAAAGTTTGTACAACACTCTCATCTTTTTTCACCTTGCCAACCACTATATGCTAAGAGTAAAAGTATACCACTGAAGCATGTGCTTGGAAAGTTGAAACCACCGATGCATCCACCAGATCCCAAAAGAAAATGAGACCATCCTCAGATCCACCAGCAACATAAGCATCAGTGTTCGTAAGGCAACAGTCCATCTTGTAAGACTGAAGTAACAAGTATATATTTCATTATTAGCAATTATGAGGGGGAACTAATTCAAAATTCTTAGAAATAAGGCTTGAAAGAAACAGAGTATCAGAGAATGAGAATTGGAAGGAAAAGCAGGATAAACATACAAGCAATGGTATGACAATCCAGTAAGATGAAACAATGGATAACAAGTATCTACTCTACAATTTCATGGTACACATGATCAACATCATCAAATGTTACACATGATCATAAATATATTCCTAAGTATTGGGAAATGATCTTGTGGCTAAGTTATTGTGACACTAGCATACAAATAGTGGGAGGCTAAATTGTTAAGGGAAATAGGAATGTGTATTTGATGCATTTAGAAATTTGTGACAAGCAGTTCTTTGACACTTTGGACAAGACAGCCAATTTTCAAGCACCGGAAACAAATGAGTGCACACACGCAATGGCACAGGTGAGCATTATCAGAAAATCCCTTCAATTTAGTTCTGCTGTGAAAATCAGGCTGGCCCACTCGCCAGGTGAGCAACACCTCCATGTAGAATATAGTGTTGGTTATGATTTTATAGGCTTTCATTTCTTCATAAGGAATACGAAGAAATGTAGACTTTTATAAGCCGCTGGAGTTTAGAGCTAAGGAATATTCAACAAGGGGGCCACTCTAGGGATGGCTCTGATCTGACAGGTATGTGACATGCCATGACATGTAGAGCTCTTGAAGATGGCGCATCCAGGAAAAAAGATAGCTCTTTTAAATATACACGATTGTAGGGTAGTTCACCACCACTTGTATGATGGGCAACCAACCATTGATTCAGACAGTCAATTCTTTCCATTCTCCTATTGGCAAGCCATGATGGAAAATGTCACACTGATTGGATGATCCTACTCCTAACCATTCAACCAGTAGCATGAAGAATGCACAGTCAAGATCTAGCAGACAAAAAAAGTTGTATCATCATCTTGAAACATCAATTCAATATGCCCAACTGTGGATTGTTATGATTCTAAAGAACCATTTTTGTCAGATGATTGTAGTTATGTGATGTAAGTGTCATAAAAACAGGACAGTTGGAACTATCAATCACAGTCGACTCCACCACAAGTTATGGTGGAATCAAGCAAAAGTGGGGCCCAAGTAGCCTTTATATGTCATCCAACCCCTCTATCAGGTGTGCCCTGAAACGTTGGCTGAACCCAAAAATCAGGCTGATCTACTCAACAGGTGGGCCACACCATAGAAAAATATAGAAAGAGTCCCCAAAAAAAAAAAAAAAGTTCAAGCAGTGTGGCCCATATGATGGTTAGCTTGGCCTGACTTGGGGCATCCAACCATCATGGTGGGGCACATCTGATGCATGGCCTGGATGTCATACGCATACCACAGTGGGCCTCAGCATCAATCTGGGTTTTTCTACGGTGGGTGTCTTCCCTCATGGTTTCCCAGGGTGTGCCCAGTTGACAATTACAATTGCCTAATTTCCAGACTCCATGAACTCCATGTAGGCAAGTATGGACTGCATGAACCCTAATGCTTGACTGCACCATAACTATTGTGGAGCCAGCTCCATATGATCATTCCCCATAGATACATGAGTGATACTCTAGGAGAACTTCTCTTAAGTTTGGGATTTACCTCCTCCTCCTAAGCTTGTAATCTTTTCTGACAGACTGGGCCTCCCGTACATTTGAGTTCATTGAGTCTTTTCCTTCTTTTTCTTTTTTTGCCATTGTTGTTGTTGTTGTTGTTCTTCTTATTATTATTATTATTATTCTTTGTGTGTGTGTGTGTTTTCCAATAATTTTTTGGGGGTTACACATGGTGGGTTCCACAATTGAAGAGCTTTAAGAGCATGGAATGCCAAATCGGTTACGTATCGGCCGTATCGACCGATACGTAACGGTAACGGTGCGAACCATTACCCGTTTCGGGGCCGAAACGGCCGATTCGATTTTTTGAACCCGTATCGGCCGATACGGGACCGATACGGGCGTAACGGGCCGTTACGGGGCGTAACGGGCCATTACGGGCCCGTAACGGGCCCGAAACGGTAACTTTTTTTTTAGCTCTGTTTTTGCCCTTTTTTTGAAACATCTTGCTTCCAAACTGTTTCTAAGTCCTTCTACTACTAATTTCGACCAACCTTAGCTAGGTATTTGATAGAAAAACACATTATATTATAGATTTTTTTGAATCAAAGCTCGGTGGGCCATTTTTCAGAAATTCGTCAAAAATAGGTATTTATACTTTTTTTAATATATTTTGCTGTTTTAATCATGTCATATGATGTGTTAATCATAGTAGAACATGTTAATGTGCATTTTACAGATTTGGGGTGCCATTTAATAATTTTTTAATATTTTTTTCTATTTACGCATGAATTTTGGCCCCTTTTTTTAAAATTCGAAAAATCAGTTTTTAATGGTTGTTTTGCTGTTTTAATCATGCCATTTGATGTATTAATCATAGTAGAACATGTTAATGTGCATTTTACAGATTTGGGGTGCCATTTTATATTTTTTTAATATTTTTTTCTATTTACGCATTTATTTTGGCCCTTTTTGAAAATTTGAAAAACCATTTTTAAATGATTCTTTTGCTGTTTTAATGATGTCTTATGATGTGTTAATCATAGTAGAACATGTTAATGTGCATTTTACAGATTTGGGGTTCCATTTTATATATTTTTAATATTTTTTTCTATTTACGCATTTATTTTGGCCCTTTTTTTGAAAATTCGAAAAATCATTTTTAATGATTCTTTTGCTGTTTTAATGATGCCATATGATGTGTTAATCATAGTAGAACATGTTAATATGCATTTTACAGATTTGGGGTGCCATTTTATATTTTTTTATATTTTTTCTATTTACGCATTTATTTCGGCCCTTTTTTTGAAAATTCGAAAAATCATTTTTTAACGATTCTTTTGCTGTTTTAATGATGCCATATGATGTGTTAATCATAGTAGAACATGTTAATGTGTATTTTACATATTTGGGGTGCCATTTTATATATATTTTTTATTTTTTTCTATTTACGCATTTTTTTCGTACCTTTTTTTGAAAATTATAAAAATCATTTTTAATGATTCTTTTGCTGTTTTAATGATGCCATATGATGTGTTAATCATAGTAGAACATGTTAATGTGCATTTTACATATTTGGGGTGCCATTTTATATTTTTTTCTATTTACGCATGAATTTTGGCCCTCAAAAATAATTGCAAACACCTAAATGTAAGATATTTTCATATTACATTCATTCTAATATATCTATCATTGATAGTAGATAGTTAGAAAATTAAATATATGAATTTTGTAGTCAAATTCAGGTTATCTGGTTCATAAATTCATCAGACAGTCCGATACAACTTCTCACTAAAGAGTGGACCGTTACACCACCATAAACATGTTCCAATTTACAAATGAATGCATATTTGGAATGCTTAGAATATTCCGGATTTGCAACGTTACGAGCCGTTATGCCCCCGTATCACCGTTACGCCCCCGTATCCGTATCGGTTTTGGAGGTCACCGTTACGCTAACCGATACCGATACGGGACACCTTGTTTAAGAGTTAATTTATGCCCCGATGATATGGTTTTGAGGGAAGAAATGACAAGGAGGATGTTATCCTGGACTTTGCTATGGCATACAATCTAACTCTAGCAAACACATAATTTAAAAAGTGAGATGAACATTTAATAACATTCTAAAGTAGATCATAAACAAGCCATATAGACTTCTTCCTACTTAGGAAGACAATGAGCAATATGTAATGCCTAAAAGGTTATACTAGGAAAGAGTTTGACCATGCAAATTAGGTTAATGGTTATAGATGGAAGTGATGGAATGAAATTAATGCTCGTCCAAAAACGAGGTGGTGGAATTGAGAAGGAGAGAAGAAAAGGAAGTGTTATTTAATAATGAATGAAAGTGGAATGTTGAGCCCTAATAAATTTGCATCATCTTTCCAAAAATAATAATAATAATAATAATAATAAAGTGGAATGCTGAGGAAGAAATTAACATTATATGGAATGAGAAGGTTGAGTGCATTGGGAAAGTGGCGAAAGAAGTGTTAGGAGTATCTAAAGGGAAAAGCCACTCATATGAAGATGTGAGTGGCGAAATGATGCGGCCAAAAGGCTAGAAACGAGAAACATTCGTGTTTCAAGGCTTGGCAAGGGACTAAAAACAAGGAAAAAATAGAATATAGAAACATCAAAAGGAATATGATGATCTGTACAATAGATTAGGGACACGAGAATGTGAGAAAGATGTCTTGAAACTTAGCAAAAATGAGAGAGAGGAAAGATAAGTACCTAAATCATGATAGATGCATTAAAAATGAGATCAGAGAATACGATGACATAATGAAAGGTGAGGAAGCTATTTCTAAAACTTTTTAAATGATGGCAACTCGGAGAGGTTGGGGATAGAAAGAATCATAAACTTGAATGAGGCTCGAGACTACACATACTTCCATAAAATTAGGATATTTAAAGTGAAAGAAGGTTTGAGAATATGAAGACAAAAAGGGCCCTAGGACCATATGGTATACTAGTAGAGATTTGGAAGTGCATCATGATACATGTTTATTTTGGTTGAAAAAGTTGTTCAGAAAGACTATAAGATCAAAGAAAATATCAAACAAATAGAGAAGAATTATGTGATACAATTTTTAAGAATAAAGAAGAATACAAAGTTGTGCTACATATCATGGGATTAAAATTACGAGTCATACTATGAAAAATGGGAGAGAGTGATTGAGCAAATATTAAGGCATGAAACGGATATATTAGAAAATCAACTTGAATTAACACTAGGAAAGTTGACCATTGAAGCTATTCCTACTTTAGCAGTTGATGGAGAAATACAGGACCACTGAGAAAACATAATATAGAGTCCCTAGAGAGATACTTGGTTGGTGTTGGGAAAGGAAGGAGTCTCAAGAGGATATATTGACATTATTAAGGATGTGTACAAGTGATGACAAATGTGAGGACCATTAGTGGAGAGCAGAGAGACAAGTGAGCTTACAATTACTGTAGGCCTACACCAAGGATCAACACTGAATCCATATCTTTATGCACTAGTTATGGATGAATTAATGAGGCATTTTGATGCAGGGACATGTGATGACCTAATCCTAGATGCGTGTATAATCAGGTTAAAGAATGTTCAAATAAATACACGAATCAACTAACCGTTTCCAATCAAAGGGATTAGGTAAATTTCAACACAAAGATGAGGTCATTCCATCAGGATCATGCCCCTTAGCATAAAATCGTGTAAACAGTAAAAAGGGAGGACCTAGGGATATAAATATACTTCAGATCTAGCATAAGTTAGTCCACAATCAAGTTT
Source organism: Magnolia sinica (assembly GCF_029962835.1). NCBI lineage: Eukaryota > Viridiplantae > Streptophyta > Magnoliopsida > Magnoliales > Magnoliaceae > Magnolia > Magnolia sinica. The sequence continues at coordinate 96,698,402 of NC_080574.1, forward strand.
GGATTAACTAACCATCCATCTTTTCTGTTCAAACTAGAAAGAGAATATCCAGAAATGAACAAAATGGTGAAAAATGGAGGGTTCGAGATGAAGAAAGTACAGGTCCTTTTGTCGTCAAAAGAAAAGGAGGATAATTCTTACATTTTCTTGCACCTCGAAGATCTAGAAAAAAGGAAACCTGAAATCGGGGTGGAATCCTCAACACCCAAGGGCCAATCTTGAACTCCTAATCTCTTGAATAAAGTGGAAGAAAAGAGACGAATTTCTATTCATTCAATAATAATTAAAAATATGGTTTCTCACAACATATATATAAACTATGGAAAAAATAAAAGTGCTTTAAAGCCCTTGAAAATAAGAAAAATAACAAAAAAGACGAAAAATTAAAGAAAATGCAATAAAGCCTCTGAAACAAGAAAAAGAACAAAAACGCCTAAAACTAAAACACCCGTGTGATAGGGTGTGAAATCCGACTCATGGATCTATGGTTGGGTTGTGGTCATGCCGCTCCTGCAATCGTAGTGCGTCAGATAATGGGTCTAAAGGACCGAACGTCCATCCACATCAAGTCCTCCACTCCGGTACTCTGTCAGCGACACCTCCTCCTACGGTACACTCTAAAGGGTACACAACTAATGTCCGCATCATATTTACAAGAAGCGGTCCCATGGTGTATGTTGTTTGCAGATGGCATAGTTTTTGCTTGAGTAGACGAGGGAGGGGATGAACACAAGCTAGAACTCTGGAGGGATGCTTTAGAATCTAAGATTTTAAAATCAATCTGACTAGAATAAAGTATATGGAATGTAATTTTAGTAACAAAAGGAGTGAAATGAGGAAATTAATTAAGATTGTGACCAAGAAATACCCCCAAAATAACCATTATCGGTATCTTAGGTCAATAATTGGTAAGAGTGGATAGGCTGAGAAGTATGTTGCTTGTAGAATTAGAGTTGGGTGGATGAAGTGGAGATGTGCCTAGCCGCCTATGGAGTTTTATGTGATCACAACATACCAATCAAACTAAAGGGGAGGTTAGATATGACAGTTATTAGACCAGCCATGTTTTATAGGAAAAAATGTTGGGTCGGCAAGGAACAACATGTTCATATGATGGTTGATGAGGGTAGCTAAAATGAGAATGTTGAGATGGATGAGTCACAAGAAGAGGAATGATAGAAAATGAATTTGTTAGAGTACACAATAAGATAACTCAGTTATATTGCACTGCATGTACATTGAAAGTTCAACGTAGGCGGCTCGTCTCTTGGGAACCTGAGCCCTTCTAGGGGTGGCGGCGTTGGTAAGAACAGCGTGGGGAGATTTCTTATTCGCCTTCCCATCCGGTTATGGATTTAGATCTAATGTGCAGAATTGGGATTCACCAAGGTGGAGGTGGCGACCAGTCGCTTAGATTTTTTCAGTCCCCGACTGAGCTCCCCTCTATCATTAGAGGTATTTTATTTCTGGATAGAGTGGGTTTGGGTAGTTTGAGGGAGGGATAGTCTTAGATGTGATCTTCTTCTCATGATAAGCGGGCCTATTCTTGTTTTGTTGATAGGTCCGCCCGAATCTTTCTATTTGTATAGTTTCCCAATTGAATGAATATATCTTTTGGAAAAAAAATGTACATTGAAAGTTGTTTACTCAGACATAATGCAATAGAGGAAACCTAGGGAGTACCACCAATAGGTAATAAGAAGAGAGAAAGTAGCCTTGGATGGTTCGGCCATGTGCGAAACAGATCAAGAACTACAATGGTTAGCAATGAGTTCGGTCAGCTCTAAAGGGGGGAGGCCCAACAGCATGTGAGTGGAGGTAGTAAAAAATGATTTGATGACTTAAGGTTTAACTAAGAATATGGTCCTTCATAGAGTGGAATGGCAGAACATGATTCATATAGCCAAGCACAATTGGTTGAGATAAGACTTAGATGATGATAACAACGAACAAACACACACACACGCACACATACAAACTTTGTTGGACCATGTGATGTGTGCATGACACTCGTTCCATCCATTAGGTATGTCACCTAACTCAAAAGAGTACTAAATTAGGCTGATAAGACATTCAGGTGCACCCATTGTTCAGAGTATCCCCGATATAATTGAAATATCCTCAATATTATTCATATCTCCAGTTCGGTGATAATGATAACACTGGTAGTCTGAGAAATTCCAGGTATTGGCAATGTATTGTTAAGTATCGCCAATATTTTCAACTGTGCAAATTCTAGGTGTCACTTATATCGCTAATGTATCGATATCGTCGATATTTCTGTTGAGGCATAAAAATAAAGATTTAAGAATGAATCAAAAAGAAAGATTAAGAGAAAGAGTAAAGATCAAAAAGAATAAAAAAATAGAGACTCATAGCGTTGCATGTACCCGTGCAAAGCATGTTGGTTGCGCGGGTCCGTGTAAATGCAATTATTGGTTGTGCACACCTGCGCAACACCAGTATGGTCAAGATGAGTTGTATGTCTGAGATCTAACAAGAAGTGGATCCCATGGCATGAAGATCGAGGGTTCGCACATGTGGAGACCTATAAATACCCCATTCCTCCTTTTATTTAAACAACAATGAAGATTACGAAGAAGACTAGAGCTCCGGAGAAGAAGAAGGCTTTGAAGGTATTCAGAAGAAGAAGAAGGAAAGAAGAAGGGAGCATATCACGCTGGCTCGCGCAACCAACTGTGGTGTTGCACGGACCCGCGCAATCACAGTTGGTTGCGCGGGTGCCTGTATCAAAGATCCCAAGATGTTGTTTCAATGATCTGAAAGGCTTTTCTTCAATACCAGGATTTCTTCAAAAGAAGATATAACATGATCATATTCCTCTCGATGAGATGAACAAATTAAAGAGCCGGATTTGATATTCAGATTTGATATTTAAACTGGTTTCATACTTGTATTTTGAATATTCTATCTTAGAATCAAGGGAAATCAAAGGATGTAAATGGATTCAGAATGAATAAAATTGATGATTGCTCTCTATATTTTTTCTCTGTTATGATTAAGTAAGATAATTTGATGGGGACATCTCGTGCACACGCACGCCTCCCTTACACATGTACGCAAGGAGGAGGGCCCCACCTTCGATTTGGATCGGTGACGACATCCATGGAGGGCCTCCTAGTTAGAGGATTGCGTTTTGGTTCATTGGGGTGGACCCGATTGTCATGTGAATCTCACCATGGGTTTTCATGATCGTGGCCCACTATTCTAAATAATCTAATACTTTGGGTTTTGTTTATTATTGTTATTAGGAATGTCATGGACGGTTTAGATTGCTTTGATTAGTTGTTATTTTTTATTACTTCGTCTCAAAGTAATAGGGTGCGCACATGACGCGAGTTTTGGGGTATAGGATTTTATTATAAATAGGCACCCCTTGTCATCTTTTTTCTCATTGAAAATTGAATAAACTTTCTGCGTTTTCCTGCTCCTCTCTGAGTTGTGAAGCCCAAATCGCCCTCATCTCCTACCATCCATATTCCTCATCTCCTACAGCCATCCCCTCATCAAATCCACCCACGTTTGCAGCTAATCTTTTCCCTACAACAGATTTCCAAAATCTGGCCCTGCAGGAGAGCTGAAACTTCGGCGGAGCACCGTGCACAAACCAGACATCCGATCGGCGTGAAACTTGGCATGAAGGTGGACCTCCCCTGGCCAACCAGCACCTAGCTGGCTGATTTCAAATTTGAGGGCCCAACACACGTGCGGGCAGGATCCCACGCACGTGCGTCAGGCCCAGGCTACTGTCCACACGTGTGGATCATCTTGGGTTCGTTTCTCTTCTATTTCACTCCTCTCTCGCCTTATTTCCTTAACCCTAACCCTAAATAATCCTAAATCCCAAGTCCTATTCCACTTTTGCAAACCCTAGGTTTTCCTGATTTGAAACATGTGAATCCCTTGGATTGGGAAGTAATCCTTTGCATGTGTGGATGAATTTACTCTCTTTTGAGCATTGTTTAGTTTATAATTTTTAATTGATCCAGCCCTAACATGTGTAGGCTTGGACCCGCATAGATTCCCCTTGTTGAATGCTTGACTTTTATGTGGGATGTGGAATTTTTTGTGATTGTTTTAAAATTAGTATAATCTAAAGCCTGAAATCTTGCATATCAAATTTAATTTTCATGTCCTGCATCAAATTTAGTATCAAAGCTTAGGTTTTTCATAGGGGATTGCATTGCATGTTTAGGGTTTAGTCTACTTGCGTTTATTTTGCATTAAATTTCATCATATATGGCTGTTTAGGACCCATCATTCACAACATAGACTGCTGAATTTTCTATTGTCAGAAATTCCCCAATTTTCATTGCTAAATTTTCTGTTAACAAACTGTTTGGATAGTTATGTTGCTGGAATTTTAGAAGCGTTGCATAGTTTCCCTCATATAGTCCTATAGGAGCATTTAGTCCCATTTAGACGCATATAGTTGCATTAGAGGACATTCGAGTTGAGTGGGTAGTTGTATGCCCACACGTACTGGTCGTGGTTTTGGGTTGCACCCTGCACTAAATATAGAGCAACTACAAGAGTCGATGGACAACATAACCCGACAATTTAAGTCTTTGGGTAAGTGCTTGGAACAACGTATTGACCAACGTTGGGATTAGCTTAATGTGCGCGTTACCCAACTAGAGACCTCCGCCTGGGCAAACCTCGCCATTGGGGAAGATGCCCAATCTCAAGCAGGTGATCAGGATGATAGAGAAGGGAATGGAGGTGGCCAAAGAAACAGACATAGACACGCACCCGTGCACCCACCCCGCGAGGGAATCATGATCATTACAACCCAGATGTGCAACTCCTTAAGGGAGTTAGAGTAGAGGCCCCTACATTTAATGGCCACTTGGGCCTTAAAGTTTTTCTAGATTGATTGGCGAATATGGACCACTATTTTGAGTAGTACGACATGTCGAATGCTCGTCGAGTCTGATTTGCCAAGATGAAGCTTGTAAGCCAAGCAAAGAGGTTTTGGGCTACTGGAGAGCGAAAGAAAGAGAGGTCGAGGGAACCCCCAATAGTCCATTGGGGAGAAATGAAAGAAACTCTTAAGAAAAAATATCTCCTTTTCTCTTATCATTTGAGGTTGGTTGAGGAATCGAAGTCCTAGTCTAAGCATTTCCATATTTTAAATACCAAAGACTTTGAGCGAGAGACTGAGTCAGACTTGATGGTGTACACCCTTGTGGCTAGGGAAAGTGCACCAGAGGCTAGTACAGAGTTACCCACTAAGGCAATTCCGGTAGTGGATGAGTTTCGTGATCTCTTTCCCGATAATCTACCGAATGAGCTTCTCCCTATAAGGGATATACAGTACGCCATTGATTTAGTCCCTGGAGCGACTCTACCAAACCTGTCTGAGATGGTCAATAGGAGTGAGAAATTTGCTCAAGTGTTTAGTGGAGGAGCACACCAGGACATGAGACACTACACTACCTATCACCGAGTTTGCATTTAATAGTTCTGTCAATAGATCCACAGGTTTAAGTCCTTTTGAAGTCGTTACTGGTTATAAACCTAGGAAGCTTATTGATCTTGTCCCTATGTCCCTGTCCCATAGGCCATCAAAGTCTGCAGAGTCCTTTACACATCACATTCATTCATTGCATCAAGAAATCAGGCAAAAGATCAATACAAGTAATGAATATTACAAAATTTCTGCTGACCAACATAAACGATTCAAGGAATTCAATGCAAGGGACTCTGTGATGGTTCGCATCAGGCTAGAGCGGTACCCTCAGGGAGCCGTTCGTAAATTACACGCGCGTAGTGCTGGACCATTCAAAATTATAAAACGAAATGGTCTCGATGCATATGTTGTAGATCTTCCACCTTCCATGGGAATTAGTTACACATTCAATGTGGAGGATCTAGTTGCATTTCAGGGGACCACTAATACATTATCCAGCCTATCACCTAACCATCCTGATTCCCCAGACCTTTCCCTTGATCCATGGGCCCCTCCCGACCCATTTTCCCAGCTTCTACCTCCCATACCCACCCTTTCCACACCTAGAGAGGATATAGATGATATTCTGGAACATCTGATAATATCGACGTCAGACAGTGGATTTCAAAAGTTTCTGATCAAGTGGAAGTCAGCCCCAGCTTCAGACAGTACGTGGCTCAATGAGGAGCTTCAGAGACTTGATCCTGACATCTTAGAGCGGTTTGGAGTTTTATTTCGCCGGTGGCGAAATCTTCGCAGCCAGGGAGAGTTGATGGAGACATCTCGCGCACACGCATGCCCCCTTACACACATACACAAGGAGGGCCCCACCTTCGATCTAGATTGATGACGACACCCATGGAGGGCCTCCTAGTTAGAGGACTGCGTTTTGGTTCATTGGGGTGGACCCGATTGTCATGTGAATCCCACCATGGGTTTTCATGATCGTGGCCCACTATTCTAAATAATCTAGTACTTTGGGTTTTGCTTATTATTGTTATTAAGAATTTCGTAGACGGTTTAGATTGTTTTGATTAATTGTTATTTTTTATTACTTCGTCTCCAAGTAATAGGGTGCGCACATGGCGCGAGTTTTGAGGTATAGGATTTTATTATAAATAGACACCCCTTGTAGTCTTTTTTCTCATTGAAGATTAAATAAAAATTTTGTGTTTTCCTCAGGGTATCCCAAATCGGTTACGTATCGGCCGTAACGGCCGATAACGGCCGTTACAGACCCGTAACAGTTGTTACGGGCCCTGAAAAAAAAAATAAAAAATAAAAAACAAAAAAAAAACCTTACCTTTTTTCCCTTTCTTTTCTTCTTCTTCTCTTTCTTCTTCTTCTTCTTCTTCTTCTTCTTCTTTTTCTTCTTCTTCTTCTTCTTCTTCTTCTTCTTCCTCTCTCTCTCTCTCTCTCTCTCTCTCTCTCTCTCAATCTCTTCTTTCCCCCTTTCCCTCTTTTTTTCCTTTCTTTCTTTCCCTCTTTTTTTCTTTTCGTTTCCCTCTCTCCATTTTTTTTTAAATTTGCAGCAGCTGGCTGCTGTAGGTACGTGTCACGCAAAGACGAGCGCTGACACTCCTCGAGCTCCGAGTTGTACGAACGGTTCAAAGGAGATCAAAGTTATATGGGCTCCACAGTGATGTATTTATTACATCTACACCGTTCACCTATTTTCAGAGATCATTTTAGAGCACCAGCCAAAAAATGAATTATATCCAGGGATCATCTGGACCACACCAAAAATAGCAGCAGGGATAATGATTTTCACGGTTAAATAATTTTAGGGCGCACGGTAACGTTTATTTTCCATCCAATCAAATCAGACCTGAGTGGGCCTCACCATAATGTATATATTTTATCCATATCGTCCATCCATTTTGCCACGTCATTTTAAGTCAGGATTCAAAAAATTAGTAATATCCAAATCTCAGGTGGACCACACCATAGGAAATAGTGGTTATAGAATGCTCACCATTAAAAATTTCCTAAAGTCCACTGTAATGTTTATTTTCAATCTAACCTGTTAATTGGGTCACATTGACGTGAATGAAGGGAAAACACACATGTTAGCTTGATCTAAAACTTTTCTAGCCCCTAATAAATTTTTAACGGTGAACATTTAATTATTATTGTTTCTTACGGTGCAATCCACCCGAGCTTTGGATGTGCCTCATTTTTGGGCTCATGCCCTAAAATTATTTGGCAAAATGGATGGATGGTGTAGATATAACACATTCATCACGAGTGAGGCCCAAAAAACTTTGACACGTGTGCTGCACTTTACATTCGAGTCCCTCCTAATTCAAGCCTTAAAAAATTGTACACGAGACATATTAACTTGAAATTTGACAATTAAATTATGGACTGCAATTGCTAACTCACAATGCCAAAATCAAATTATTTGAATAGTTTTAATTGGTAATTTGTGAACTTTTATTTTTTAAAATAGGGCCTTTTGATTTTTGATTTTTTATTTTTATGATTCACTATCCAATAAATGTCCACCAATTTATAAGTGGGATAATGACAATAAATGGCATGAATTTGAGGCTGATTTGGAGAATAAATTGGTCCTCCAAGTCAGCCCCAAATTGGCAACGCCATCTACCTGAATTTAATTTCATTTTTTAAAAGAATTAGGAGAAATGATATGAAGATGTTAAGTATATAAATTACATATTTAAAAAATTAAATATATAAATTTTGTAGTCAAATTCAAGTTACCTGGTTAAAAAATTAATCAGACAGTCCGATACAACTTCTCACCAAAGAGTGGACCGTTACACTACCATAAACATGTTCCAATTTATAAATGAATGCATATTTGGAATGCTTAGAATATTCTGGATTTAATCCATATTTTTTCATATTTTTTTGGCAAAAAAAAAAAAAAATTTGCACCGTTACGGGCCGTTACGCCCCCGTATCGCCGTTACGCCCCTGTATCCGTATCGGTTTCGGAGGGCACCGTTACGCCAACCGATACCGATACGGGACACCTTGGTTTTCCTGCTCCTCTCTGAGTTGTGAAGCCTAATTGGATGCGAAACCCTCCCTTCTTCGAAGGGCTAACTACCGTGGTGCGAAGCCACATCCATCCCAACTCGTCCCTATCTCCTACCATCCATATTCTTCATCTCTTACAGCCATCCCCTCATCAAATCCACCCACGTTTGTAGCTAATCTTTTCCCTACAGCGGATTTCCAAAATCTAGCCCTGCAGCAGGGTTGAAACTTCGGGGAAGGCACCGTGCGCAAACCAGACATCCGATCGGCATGAAACTTGGCATGAAGGTGGACCTCCCCTGGCCGACCAGCACCTAGCTGGCTAATTTCAAATTCGAGGGCCCCACACACGTGCGGGCAGGATCCCACGCACATGCGTCAGGCCCGGGCCGCTGTCCACACGTGTGGATCATCTTGGGTTCGTTTCTCTCTTCTATTTCACTCCTCTCTCGCCTTATTTCCCTAACCCTAACCCTAGATAATCCTAAATCCCAAGTCCTATTCCACTTTTGCAAACCCTAGGTTTTCCCGATTTGAAACATGTGAATCCCTTGAATTGGGAAGTAATCCTTTGCATGTGTGGATGAATTTACTCTCTTTTGAGCATTGTTTAGTCTATAATTTTTAATTGATCCAGCCCTATCATGTGTAGGCTTGGACCCACATAGATTCCCCTTATTGAATGCTTGACTTTTATGTGGGATGTCGAATTTTTTGTGATTGTTTTAAAATTAGTGTGCTCTAAAGCTTAAAATCTCGCATATCATATTTAATTTTCATGTCCTGCATCATAATTCCCTAAATCAAATATTTTTCGTTTCTTGACGAAACAATTTCGATTGTGTATATTCTAGGTATCGCTTGTATCACCAGTATATAAGCAATATTTCAATAATATCGCCAATGTATTGATATCACCAAAAATTTGTTTATTAGAAAATTTCTATTTCAACTTTTTTATGGGCATATGGTTGTATGCAATGTTTAAATTATTGATAACAATATCGATCATATCGTGATATTATCGTTATCGCAACATTGGCGATATCATGGCCACAATCTTTTGTTACATTTCCAATTATCGACGATTTCTCTGTGAAATATCATGTTGTCGATATTCTAAAATATTGATGGATGTTTGGATGGAAGGTTGTATGGTTGGAGGGATAGATGGGAGGCATGGGATGGTTGGACTAGTTTCTTACAATAGCACATGCCTTTAGGCCCCCATTAAATGAAAACTTATTATGTATGCTTTTGCATTCTTTTTGCAATTTTTTGAAGATTCTTTTTGCACTTTTTTAATTCCTAAACATGCAAATATGTGCATTTTAAAATTTCCTGAAGTTTCACAAAAAAAAATCTACCGTTTTCCCCATTTTTCCCCAATGTTTTACTGCATTTCCGATTGTCGAAGATATTGATATTGTTTCCATATCCCCAGCTAGTGAAACTTGAAGCGATACCGATACTTCAAACACCAAGTGCACCCCAAACCCCCACCTGATAGATACATAACATGGGGTGTGTCCCACTAAAGTTTTGGAATGGCCTAGTTTGTGGTGTCCCATCAGACTAGTGGGCACATCTCATGCATCGATTGGATGGCATATTGATGTAGGTCGAGTGGGCTTCACTCATCTCGAGGGCCAAGATCAGAAGCGTCACACAAGTTCATCTCTATTTTGGCAAGATTTTGGGTATTGTAAATTTGAGCTTTTGTGAGATTGTTTTGGTCATTTCCTTTTCTTATTAGTTTTTAGTTAAGAGATTATATAGTTGTTTTAGTTAGTTTTGATTAGTTGATGGTTATTTGTGATTAGCACACTAATCAACAAGAATAGTCAGAGATGAGTTTGGTTGTTCTATAATTACTATGTTTGAGAGATTGTAAAAGACTTTGGAATCTTGAATGAAAATTAACTCTTCTAAATGAAGAGATAGAGATAAGAAGAGTAAGGAGATACCCCTTCACTTGCTCATTGATAATGGGTTCGATCGATGCTCGATCGCCCGATCTTAGAGGATTTTCAACAGTCCATGCTAGAGTCGCTCGTTGGATTCGGATTCCTCACTGTGGGAGGCCATATCATAGATTTGGAGCCCCCTCCTACATCACATATGCACAACATGGTGGATTTAGTGCCCCACAAAAAGCCTAGAAGGTTTTATAGGTTAAGCATCCCCTCCCAACTGTTCTCTATGGTGTGGCCACAGGCTGATCTATGGCCCCATGGCCTAACACTAAAGGGAACACCTCAAGAACAAAATGGAGCTTATGCACACATCACAGTGGGCATCTCACCCACACGCGTGCGAGCACATAAAGGCACGATCCAGTCATACCAGTACCAAGCTATTGTGGAACCCACGCGATGTTTTCACGACATCCAACCCATCCATTAGATGCATCATCTCATGTTACCCCCAACACCCAAAAATATTCCTAATCCATAAATCAAGTGGGTCACAACACAATGAAACAGTTTGGAGGGAATGCCCACCCTTGAGTTGCACTAAGACCCAATCATTTTTTTAGCCCATCATCAAGGCCAGATGAAGGGTTTGAATGGCCTAGATTCCATAAGCAAGACATGTCGGGGCCCCATGCAAATTAATGGTGGCATCCTTTCTGAAATTGTCACATATGGTGTGGCCCACTTGAGTTTTCGATCGGCTTGATTTTTTAGCTTAAGGACAAAGGAGGGGGGTTGCAATTGATGGATGCATTGGATATTATGGATGTATCGTGTGGCCCCAAAACAAGTCGATACCACTATAAGCTATGATGGTGCCAGTACCACTAGAGTGCACCTCATTTGCGTGCATGTATCCTTATCCCAACTAATTGGAGCTGGCTATATGAATCCTATCTGCCATTCCACTCTATCAAGGACCACATCCACAATTAAACCATAGACCATCAAGTCTTTTCCTATTACCTCCATCCACATCTTTTTGGGCCTTTCCCTTCCTCTTTTACAGCCTTCAGCTTGAACCAACTCACTCGTAAGTCCTAACTAGTGCAGTTCTTGGTCTCCATTGCACATGTCCAAACCGTGTGTGTGTGTCTCACCCCTAATCAGCGTAGTTCATGGTCTCTGTTGCATATAGCCAAACCATGTATGAGTATGCATAATGGGGGGAGCGAATGAACAAGGAGGAAGCTTGAAGTTCCTTAGTTCATTACTCCATAAGGTAAATGGTAGGCCGCCTTGGAGCTACCTAAGTGTATTAACAAACCTTTATTTAATTATGATACTATCACAAAGGAAGAGAGTTTTAGTTCAAAATGCTATTATGAAGAAGCAAATATTATATGCCATTAATCTAACAAGATTCACAAGTTAGTGATAATCTAAAAGTGAAGTTAATTAATTAATCACTAAATAGTGTCACTAATGATACTGACAATAAGAAAGACTTCCTTGACCTTTTTTTTCCAATTTTTTTCTTTTTTTCTTAAGCAAGATAGACTTGAACCTAAGGCCTCAATTTTTAAAGCAATCTTGTCTACCATTTAGCTACAACTTAAACATGGGTTCCCTAACATTTAAGTATAAACAAACTTAAATTCGTCTATAAACATATTAAGAGTGATAAATATTGGACTTGAGAAATAGAGAACCTAACAAAAATATTGTTTTTGTTAAATTTGATGACAATGCCGATGACACGCTTTTATTCAGTAAGGCTTCTGAACAAGCTGTTATTAGTTTGCAGATGATTATTACTTGCTTTGAAGCCATTTCAGGTCTTAAGATTAACCATTACAAAAGTGAACTGCTAGGCATTAACATATCTCACGACCTCCTGTCCTCTCTTACAGTTGTCTTCAGTTGCAAAAGTGGCTCTTTCCCCTCCAAATACCTCAGCCTTCCTCTTTGCATTGGCAAAGCTACTAGTCACCTTTGGGAAGCTGTCATTGAAAGAATGGAGAGGAAGCTCACCCCTTGGAAATGCATATAGGCCGTCTTACTCTGATTAAATTTGCCCTCTCTAATTCACCCACTTTCTGATGCCCTAAGACCATAATCCTCAAAATTGAAAAGCACCGCGGAGATTTCCTGTGGAACGACACTTTCCCCTGCCACAAATTCCATCCTCTTGGATGGTCAGAAATCTGTAGGCCCTACATTGAGGGAGATATTGGAATTAGAACCCTCACTAATGTTAACTCAGTTCTTTTGGGGAAATGGTTATGGCACATCGGAACGAAGACTGGAAGAAGATGGAGGGAATCTGTGGCGGCCAAATACGAAGTTGAAGAAGGGGGATGGTACACTAAATCCACCTCTCTGTGCAGAGCTTCTAGTGTGTGGAAAGCCATTTCTGGGACTAAGGCTTCCTTCTCTGAAGGTGTCAGCTTTAGTTTGGGCAATGGTCTCAATATCAAATTCTGGCTGGACAGATGGATTTTAAATAGGCCCCTTGTTGCCGCTTTCCCTAAGCTTGCTAGGATTTCCTCCATCTTTTACAATTTTTTACTGCTTTCTCGTGTAGGATCCAAGGCTTGGTGCCATCCATGCAAAAGAGTCGTCATTGACTTTGAATCTGAAGCCTTTTAAGATCTGCTTCTGCTCCTTCAAGGGGTTCAGCCTACTCCTCTCTTGAAGACAACATCTTCTGGTCTATGTCTGCCTCAGAAGTCTTCACAACTAAATCCTTCTTCACTTCCATCTCCGGCCATTCTCTGAATCAAGCTCATGACTACCCTTTCTCATTTTGGTACTACAAGGCTCCTCAAAAGGTAGCCTTCATTTGGCTGCTGGCCAGAGGGAGAGTGCTCCCATTAGACAACTTGCGAAGGCTGGGGTTGATTCTTCCAAACATATGCCCTCTTTGCAACATAGATGCCAAGTCCATTTCCCACCTTTTCCTTCACTGCGGTTTTGTTGCTGGAATCTGGGACAAGATATGTAGTTTCTTTTCTGCCTCTTGGGCCATGCCAGGATCCATCTGTCAGTTCCTCCATGCCTAGCACTGACCCTATCTCAACAGTCTACCTCAGTGTGGCATCTGATAGGCCTGGCAGCTCTATGGGGAATTTGGCATGAAAGTAACTCAGAATGTTTTCAGAACATTCTCTCTTCATCTGCTTCTTTTTCATAGTGCATCTTCTAGGAGGCAAAGGACTGGTCGGTCTGTCTTCCCCTCGAAGACACACCCAACCCCTTTCCTTCCTTGGGATAAGCTCGCTAGTGGTTTTTGTGTTTTGTCTCGAGTTGTATAGTGGTTTCCTAGGTTTATTGTGCTTTTTTTCTTTTTTCTTCTCTTTTTCTTTTTGTTTGTTCTCTTTGCCCTGCTTAGGCTCTGTTTTTGTTTTCCTCTTTTCAGTATATTTTTCAAGCTTCAAAAAAAAATTGCTTGAAAAAAAATCACTTAATGATGAGAAGTACAAGAACATACAAAATTGTAGCTTAGAGAACATTTTGAGGTTGTTCAGATACATGGATAACCAGTTAAGTTACAAAAAAAAAAGTTAATACCTTAACTAACCATGCTAGTAGTGAGAATTAGGAAATTTTTGCCTTTTTTAGTGTTTTAACCAAAAAAGGCCCATTTTTTTGTTTTTTAATCCTCACATGGAAGTTAGTTTTTTTCCTTGGTTAGTGTTTTAATTGAAATAGATCCAATTTTTGGTTTTTCATTTTTATTTTTAAATCCTAACATGGCGGTTCTTATTTAGGATTTTTACCCGAAAATTCCTCTTAATACATGAGATACTACGAGATGATGCTTTAAGGTTGAATATTGATGTAGAGCGGGTCGTGGACAGTTTCATGGCCAAGATGGATCAGAAAAGGCCCGGTCGACGACAGAAGTGATCCGGACCGTTGGACCTTAGATCGGGCGTATCTCGCAATCCGGAATGAGTTGTCTGATTTAAAATATATGATTTTGGGGTAGAAGGAGCTACTTTAGCCAACCAACCCCGCTACGCCGGGTTGCACAAGCCAGATTTGCAAAAAACCCTTGGATCGACAATCGTTTCCCTGTTTTATTTTCGTTTTTACTATAAATAGTAAGTTTTAGTTTGATTATAACTCTTCATCCGTTGGGCTTTAGGAGTTGTGTCCAACATGAAAAGTGCTTAGAATAATTAGGAGAACGGTTTGGTGAAGCCAAATAGGACACTTACTATTTTTGGCCGAAAACCTTGCGCACTAGTAGACATCACGACTGTCTATAAATAGTAAGTTTACTATTTATAGTAAGTCGCGGATTCTAGGAGTTTTAGTTGTAGTTTGATTCTGATTTCTTTCCTATTGCTTGGTACCCTTATTTAAAGGGTTGTGAACTCGTTTTTATGCATTCAATCAATTTCGAATTTTATTAGAATTTATTTCTATTCTCTTGCTTTCTTTCCTCGTGGATTCAAGAAGTCTCTGTGAGGAGTCCAGAGAAGCTCCGTGGATTCGGAGTAGTTATCCTTGAGGAAGACGGTGATCGACCTCATCACGTTCATCCCTGTGTCAATTATTTACCAAAACATTCCTATAAGCGTATGGATAGGAGGTGAAAATTCTAGTTTACCCTCGTGAGAGAACCCATGAATAACGGGGAACCATACTACCCGTCTAGTAAGGGAGTGAATTGCATGTCTGGCTAAGAAGCTACGTGGGCTTTAACCATGATGTGCTTCTGAAAGCAACACCGACCATCAATTGTGGGACCCACCTAGGCATAGGGCTACAAAACCATCCCCATCCGTGATAAGTGGACCAAACGATTGGAAAGGCGTATAGGGCGACGCTCACCTTCCAAACTATTTCCCTCCGTGTGGCCCACTTAAATTATAGATTGTGCTGGTTTTTTAGCCCCACGACTAAATTTTTGTATGGAATCTAATGGTTTGAGTGGATTTCACATAATCATCACAGCATGCCCTGTAACAAATCAACAGTGGACTCTCTCTCACAACTATTTCCTTTGTCGTGGCCCATTTGAATCACATGTCAACCTGATTTTTTGGTTGTATGCCTAAGGTGGAATTGCACATCTACTAGTCGGAGTGGTATGAAGGCGTTACTCTCGGACTCAATTGCGTAGTGGAGCACACGGCAATGTGGTTATTGTGTGGTGCCAGAAGAGCTTTGTGGGCCACCATGATCTATGTGTTTTATCCACGGTATCCATCCATTTTGCTAGATCAATTTAGAGCATGAGCCCAAAAATGAGATAGATCCAAATCTCAGGTGGACCGCACCACAAGAAAATGGTGATTGTACTTCCGCCATTAAAAACTTCCTAGGGCCCACTATAATATTTATTTGCCATCCAACTGTTGATTAGGTCACACACACCTAGATGAAGGGAAAACAAAAATATCACTTGTCCAAAACTATTGTAGCCCCAAAAAGTTTTAATGGTGGGTGTTCAATTAGCATTGTTTCCTACGGTTTAGTCCTCATGATATAAAGATCCGCCTCATTTTTTGGCTCTTGCCTTGAAATGATCTAGAAAATTGGATGGACGGCATGGATAAAACACATACATTATATTGGGGCCACATATCTTTTTCAGCACCACAAAGTATTGCCGTTGGTGCTATGTGCAACCATACATTGCGAGTCTGTCGCTCTTCCGCAATTGGAAAGAAATTTTCATTTCTATATTTTTTTTAAAAAAATTATGGGATGCCCACTCGAGCGTACTCCACCGTAATGTGTATGTGTAATCCACTCCAACCATTAGATGTGTAATCCGATGTTAGGTCTCAAGGCCAAAAAGTCAGGTTGACCTGTGATTTAGATGGACCACATCAAGGGAAACAATTTGGAGAGATGTCCAATGTTGATTTTTTTTAATAAGCCCACTATGATAATTATGTGAAATCCACTTGAACCATTAGATGTCATGCCAAAAATTTAGGCCTGAGATCCAAAAATCAAGACAATCCGTGATTTAGGTGGGCCACATTGAGGGAAAAAGTTTAAAGGGTGGGTATCCCATGTACACTTTTTCCAATTGTTTGGCCCACCTAAATCATGGATGGGGATGGTTTTTTTAGCCCTAAGCCTAAAATTGGGCAACGCAAGTGGTGGTCAGTATGAATTTTAGAAATACATCATGGTATCCCAACACAGCTTCATAGCCAGACAAATGCAGTTAGGTTTAGTACAAAACTGAGAGCCATGATTTTCGATTATGCAAGGATTTTCTCAAAGGGTAAATAAGACTTTTCACCTCATATCCATATTGTTAGAGGAATGTCTTCATAAATATCCATGGTCAAACCATCATCCAATAAAATCATGTATTAGGAGGAATTTTCAGGTAAAAATCTCTTTTATTTTTAATGACTTTCATTATCCCTCTTAAGGTGTTCCGTATCAGTAATGGTGGCCATAACAGTCACCACTGTTACCGATACAGAATATCGGCATAACGGCCGATATGAGGGGCGTAACCATGGTTTACCGTAAAGGCCGTTATGTAAAGGTAACAGTGGCAACCGTTACACGTTACGGGGTCGTAACGGCCGCAACAGCCGTTATGGAAAAAAAAAATGACCCGTAATTGCCGTTAACAGCACATTACATCCCCTATAAAGGCCATAATAGTCTTGTAATGGTTTATTACGGGACATATACAGGTTTTTCATACTTTTTAATCAACATTACGAGGCAGATATAGGTTTTTCGGGGGGGTTTTTCAATAAATAAGAAAATAAAAAAGAGAGATCGTAACGGCCGTTACAGGGCCGTAAGAGTCATTATGCCCCGCATCATAAAGGTAACGGTGGTGGCCGTTATGGCCACCGTTACTGTTACGGAACACCTTGGGCGTAACAGCCGATACACCCCCATATCGGTTTTTTTCTAGAAAAAATTATGGAAAAAATATCCAAAACTCATAAAAATATAAATATTCCAAATATACATTCATTTTTTTTAACATGTTTACGCTAGTGTACGGTCCACTCATTGGTGCGAATGTGTATCGGCCTGTCTGGTGAATTTATGAACCTGACAACCTAGAACTGACTGCAAACCTTTTATATTTAATTTTCTAACTAAATAATATCAAATGATAAATTTATTAGAAGAAATGTAATACCAAAACATCTCACATTTGTATATTTCCTATTAGGTGTATTAGATACCTTGCGACTTGCATGCATTTCATTTCAACATATAGAATCCAAAAACTTGTGTCTTATCATGTAATTTTTATATCTAATAATTTGATATCATTTCCTCCAATAAATCTTAAGAAAAAATTAAAATTAAATTTGGATATATAGTGTCGCCAATTTGGTGGACCACTTCTCCAAATCGGCCTCAAATTCATCCAATCTATTGGAACTTATCCCACTAATGGATTGGTGGACATTTATTGGATGGTGATGAATGAAAATATCAAATGGTCCTATTTCAAAAATAAGCATCTGCAAATTAACGGTTAAAATCGTTCGAACAATTTGATTTTGGGATTGTGACATAACAACAACAATCCAATAAATAAATTGGTTAGTTTTAAGTTAATACATGCCTTGTGTAAAAGAATTTAGGGCCTGTTTGGGCGCGTGCAATACAGTGGAATAGAAGGGATGGAATTAGGGCCCTCACTACATTTATGAGTTGCAGTGGATGGTTGGCTGCATTACGTGTACAGGTTTATCCCATGCGCAGCACATGACCTGTTTGGGTTTCATCATCCCATGGGTTATCCCATATGGGTTTGTTTGGATTACCCATTGGATTGAAGTGGATTTCACAGTGCTGTCACATCCTCCATCTTCACCCAATGTGGAGATCCGAGCCGTTGATTGCATGGTATCCGCATTGGGATGAGTGGTCTATTCACAGAAATTGTGATTCCGTGTATAACTGTGGCCCACTTGATGATCATTGCGCACGGACAGGACTGCATGATGAGCGGCTTAGATCTCTCACGCATGTCCCGTGTTTCCAGGCGACCAGGGAGCAATCAGCATTTCAGGTAAAGCCGTGTGAAACGGACGAAGCTTTCTCCGACGCCGTATTTCCAAGCGACCAGGGAGCAAGAAGACGAAGCTTTCTCTGGAGTGAAGAACGTAGAGAACGGCTGCATGTGAAACAGGAAATCATTCAATCTGAATCCAAAAACATGGTATTGGAACAGAGCAAGATGAAGGACGATATCGATAAGAGCCATGAGCATTGTGATGGCGGGCTCATGATGTTTGGCGACTTCAAAGATGGATCGTCGGACAGTGATTCGAGCACGATCTTATACGAAGATAACGGCCCACACATTGCTATCTCCTGTGAAATTCTTCATCCCAATGAACAGCCTGTTCCGTCGATTCTCAGATTCGACCGTGCATCTTCTTCCCATTCTTCAATCAATTATCTTCAATTCTCAGACTATCCCCGCATTGCTTCAAACACCCAAAAGGCGTATCATCAGATGATGAAGATGGAAGAGAATAATCTCCTAACTGGAGGAAATGAGCATTGCAATTTCTTTGAAGAAGAACAGGCTCTGAGCCTTTCATGGTACTGTCCTGAGCCATGGATTTGAAAGGAGAGAGGGACTTGAAAAAATGGCAATGAGGGAAAAGAGCCGTTGGAGAATTTTGTAAAATTACGAATGTATTTAGCTTTCTGTCGCCTTTTTGTACAAAAAGATTTCACTTCTGTTGAGAAGAACTGATCGTGTAGAGAAGATACTCCAACAGAGCAGAAATAAAAAGAGGGAGAATGGGAGAGATTTTGATGCATTGGCTACTGTTTCACATGGCGCCGGAGAAAGCTTCGTCTTCTTCTTGCTCAAGGGATTCTACCTAGCGATAGGGCGTATCTCGGTGGGATTTCACAATCCCACCGACTCCACTGCACGCACCAGTCCCTCTTAAGACGTGGAGAGACGTTCGCCATCCAAACAGCTCCAAAGCCGTCACATCAGGGATTAGCAAATCCCATCCCTCCTAATACCGATTAAGCCACCGTATTTCACGCTCCCAAACAAGGCCTTAGGGTTGGATTAGGTGGGACTCAGATTGGGTAGTGTAGCACACACCATCGACCTGGGGTGGTGCATTAACATGGCAGAGCTTTGTGGGCCCCACCAGTGTTCTAAGTATCGGTATCGCTGCAAGTTTCGCTAGCCAGCGATACAGAAAAAATATTGATATCATTGATAACCGGAAATACGGAGAAACATTGGGAAAATGGTGGAATTTTCAGCGAAACTTTAAGAGATGCTAAAATGTACATATTTGCATATTTAGAAAAAAAAAATTGCAAAAAGAATGCATACATAACAAGTTTCCATTTAATGGGGCCTTAAAAGCATGTGTTGTTGTAAGAAATCAGTCCAACCATCACATCCGGCCTATTTATCTATCCAACCTTCCATCCAAACATCCATCGATATTGCAAAATATCAACAACACGTGATATTTCACCAAGAAATCATCAATAATTAGAAAGGAAATGAAAGATTGTGGTCTCGATATCGTGCGTGTTGCGATATTAATAATATCGAGATATTATCAATGACAAATTGAACATTACATACAACCATGTGCCCATGAGAAAAAAAAAAATTGAAATAAAAATTTACTATTGAAATATCGTCGATACACTTATGATACAAGCATTACCTAGAATTTACATAGTTGAAAATATTGGTGATACATTGACGATATCGATGCATTGGCAATACAAGCGACACCTAGAATTTACTAGTTGAAAATATTGGCGATTACATTAGCGATAGATTGCTAATACCTAGAATTTCTGATACTACCAGCATTATCAGTATGACAGTATCGCTACCAGTTTTATCGGTATCGCCGAGCTGGAGATAGAGATAATATCGGAGATATTTCGATAATATTGAAGATAATTTGAACACTGGGCCCCACCATGATGCATTTGTTATATCAACATCATCCATCCATTTTTCTAGATAATTTTAGGGCATGAGCCCAAAAATGAGGTAGATCCAAAGCTCAAGTGGACCACACCACAAAATGCAATGAGGACAATGACACCTACCATTGAAACCTTCATAGGGCCAACCATGATGTTTAGTTGCCATCCAACATGTTCATAAGGTCACATAGACCTAGATGAAGGGAAATCACAAATATCAACTTACTTCTGTGGCCCCAGAGAAGTTCTTAATGGTGGGCATTCAGTCACCACTGTTTCTTGTGGTGTGGTTTACCTAAGATTTGGAACTACCTCCTTTTTGTGCTCGTGCCATAAAATGATCTAGCAAAATGGATGGACGAGGTGGACAAAATGCATACATCATGGTGGGGCCCACTGTGCACCATCCACTAGCAACTGGACACTGGCCGCATGGTAGGCAATCCCGTCCGTTGGTGAGGACCTGACCATGGGGCACACCTCAATGTATGTGTTGTATATCCATGCCGTCCACCTTTTTTCCAAATCATTTTAGGGCATGAGCCCAAAAATAAGGCAGATCGAAATCTCTAGTGAACCAAATCGGAAACAACGGTGATTGAACACCCACCATTAAAAACTTCCTAGGGCCCAATGTAATGTTTATTTGCCATCCAACCTTTTGGTAAGGTCACACAAACCTAGATGAAAGGGAAAACACAAATAGTAGCTTGATTTAAAATTGTGTCCCCCAAGGAGTTTTTAACGGTGGAAATTCAGTCCCTACTGTGTGGTCCACTTGAGATTTGGATTTGCCTCAGTTTAGGGACCATGCCCTGAAATGAGTTGAAAAAATTGATGGACGACATGGATATAGAACACATACATCAATCAAGGTGGGGTCTATGGGTGCAAATGCACGGAGCTTGGAAGCTCCCTCATGTGTTCTACGTGTAAAGAAATTGAGTGCTTAATAATTACGGTACCTGCATTTTGTACATGTGTTCTAGATTTCATACATGTATTCTACACGTAAAGAAATTGAGCGCTTAATAATTAAGGTACCTGCATTTTGTACATGTGTTCTAGATTTCATACATGTGTTCTACACATAAAGAAATTGAGTGCTTAATAAGGAAGCAGGAAAAAGAGCACGATTACAAAGCGGCATTTGGACCAGCGGTGGCACCTTATTAGAAGGATCATGTCACTAAGGTTTTACCCACTGCCACTGAATGTTGGCAAATGAAGGGATTTTTCCTAACAAATCAGTTTGTCCTTGGAAGTCTTTCAGTCAGTGGCAAGGATCATCCGACCACTTGACCAGTGTTAGGGTCTGCTTAATAATTAAAACGCCTTTATTTTGCAAGGTTGGATAGCTGCTCAAGACTCAGGAGGAGGAGGAGCAGAAGCAGCAGAAGCAGAAGAAGAACAAGAACAAGAAAATGCCATGAGGAGGAAAATGCCTCTGTTTGCGGTTATCTGGACCATCGAGTGTGCAATGGCAAGGACAAAATTAAGGGGTGTCTTGAAGGAGGATTTCTTTTTAGTCCCAAGATGTAATTGTGAATGGTTCGCTGAAGTACAGTTGCAGATTGGGACTACTTTCATATTCTAAAAAATTTGTTGCCTTTTACTCTGACAAATCAGCATTTTTTTCATGTTTGATGAATAAGGAAACATGAATGCGTATATATACAGGTGGCTGAAATTCGTGAAAAGAAGATAAAACGTTTGTTTGCTATTCCTTTTTCCTTTCCTACACAAACTAAAAATTATTCCGTACTTTCTACATTTTCTTTCCTTCGTCCCTGGTAATGCAAGCCTAATCAATTTTCAACAAAATCGCCAAAATTTAGAATTGTCTTGTAGAGAATCTTAAATACTAAAGTTTTTTGCAATTAAGATAACCTAAGCAGTATTTCTAGTTTTCTACATACTCAATAATATCTTCTAGTTGTTTTTTTTCAATGCTAGAGTCTTCCCATCTTATCAATTGTCATTCATTGCAAAAAACGAATGCATAAATTGGTCCCATATGGTTTATCATCATTTATGTTTTTCCTCCTTAAACCCTTAATTAAAAGCATCCTAACTTCATGAGCTGAGATGCAAACTTGAAACATACTCTTTTAGTAGAAAGAGATCTCAAAATGTCCTTGAGCTTTTAGATGCGAAATCTAAAACACCTTCTATTAGTTGACTCAGGAGAATCTTTTCAATGATTACCTAGCCGAATCATGATTCAGAGAGTATGACTTAATTGCATTGGGTTTTTTGCAATAGAAAAATATGTCATTCTATAAATATCTTTTACACCCGAGAGTAGCATAAAAACTCAGCAACCAGAACAGCAGCAAGGGCACAATATTACAAAGAGCTAAAACAGCAGCAAATAGAAGCCAACCTTGCAAGTATGGCCCTTATATTCTTGCAATAATTCCCCCGTAGACCTGCCATAGCCATCCATGAATGCACAGATACCAGAAGAACATACTATAAGGTTTAATAAATAAATAAATAAAAGAATATTACCTATCCAAAAGGTATAGAGTAGAATCTAAGCAACTTGCTAGCATGCAGTTTCCGTCGTTTGATATTGAAATGCAGTTGACAGGCTGTCCCAAGTCATCAACAAGCTCTCTAGTTTATGGCAGTAAGAAGGTATTAGCAGAAATGCATTAGAAACTCATTTGAAAGTTATGGAGTACTATACTAGGAAAAAGGAAAATAATGACACCCCAAATGAAATGAGAAGTCAAATCGGAAAAACAGGACTCCTTAGGCCTCCCTACTATGATGCTACATACCTACCAATACGAATGTCAAATGTGCGAGCGGTTCCATCAACACTTCCAGCAAGAATTTCACTTTTTGTCAAACAAACAGACATCACGCTATCGGAAAATGTATCGATTATCTGCCACACATCAATGATGAATTTGTGAAACACAGCGAGGACATTATAACGAGCTTAGGACTGCTACATACTCAAATTTCAGCTGTTGAAGAAACGGCGGGGGGAGGAGGAACCTGTATTGGCTCTGTGCTATGAGATCTGCAGTCCCATGCGCGCACTGAACGATCATACCCTGCTGATACTACCACGGATCCATACTCATTGAACTTTACAGAATTCACCTGAAAATAGAAGTGCAGAATAAAGAACTGCTTCCATGACATGTACTTAGAAGCAAGCAACCAAAAAGCCTAATTATAACGTGCTGGATATTTTACGGGCCTGTTTGGATGCACACCAAATTCATGAATTTGGCAAAATTTTAACTGTCAAATCCTTGAATTTGGCAATTAATGTGTTTGGGATGGCGTTACTTGATAAATTCACTAATTACCAATTAGGAAAAGGACATAAATCATGCAATTAGCAATTAAAAAAATTATATAAAATTCCCCAGTTCACGAAGTTGGGAATCTTGAGAATGTTTCCCCACCCTTGACAAAAGGTCCATTTCGTAACCATTGATCCAATTGCTATGATCATGCGATCCAAATGATATCTGAGATAAATAGAAAAATCAAATCAGGCCCCACATGATGAACGGTCCAATCAATGACCTTGTAGTATAATCATCATGGATCATTGTCCAAGCCATTGCTCCGATAGTTGGCATCATCAGCTTAAAGTATTTCAAGAGTGATGGGCAATCAAAGGTGGATCCCACATGAAATATGATAATTAAACCTTTTGTCTGGTATGATAAATATGGATGATCGATTTCCCTAGCCATTGATCAGATGGTTAGGATCATCTAATCAAAAGTAATTTTTGAGAGGGATCTACAAGGAAAAGTGAGCCACACATGACAGAGGGTCCTGATCATAGGTAAGACATTTGTTAGTATAATAAATATGGACCATTCATTTACTAGCAATTGATTGAATCATTAAGATCATTATATCAAAGATTATTTTTTAAAGGGATGGGAATCAACTGTAGGCCCTATTTCATGGATGGTCCTTATCAATAATTGAATCTCCACAATTATAATTAGTATGTATCGTCCATCTCCCCAACCGTTGATCAAATGGTTAGGATCATCAAATTAAAGTGACTCTTAATAGGGATGGGCAATCGAAGGTGGACCCACCTTCATGGACAGTCTAGATTATAATAATTAGAACTTCTCTGTTACATCAATTGAACGGTTGGAATCATTCGATGAAGGTGACTTTTAAGAGAGATGAGCAATCAATGGTGGGTTCCACATGATGAATGGTCCAAATTACGTACAAGTGGGATGGGTGATTCAAAGTTAGGCCCACATGATGGAAAATAATTAAACATATGTATGGTGTAATCAGTGTTCGAAATATCGGTATCGCGCATGTATCGCAACCTTGGGATACAGATACATATCGGTTATCACACGGGATATATCGTTTGTATCGCATAATTTATCGCACTTTTTGGGAAACATGGGGAAACATTGGAAAAATGGTTGAATTTTTTAATGAAACTTCAGGGATTGTTAAAAAAGACCTTAATACACACTTTTAAATAATAACATATCAAAAAAAAAAAAAAAAGGTGCACATAATAAGTTTCCTTTGTATAGGGTCCTAAGTTATGCGATGTTTAACTCAACTAATGCAAATATATTTAAATTGAATGCATGACATTTATAAATGTATCAAAGACATGTATAAAAACACAACCAAGTCATTGAGATCATATCCTGAAATGATCTTTCAAAATTGTTGGACGGTGTAGATTTAAGACAAATACATCACCCTAAGTCCTCACCTGCATTTCATGCAAAAGCCTTGGCAGAAGTTCGTGTGTTGGGAACCTAGGTGGGCTCACCGTGATGTTTGTGAGAAATCCACTCCGTCCATACATTTTATGAGCTCATTTTAGGACATTAAACCAGAAATGAGCCAGATTCAATGCTCAAGTGGGCTGAAAAATGGAGGATTGAATGTTCACAGTTGAAATATTCATGGGGCCACGAAAGTTTTGAATCTGGTTAGTATGTGTTTTCAGTTAATCCCAGTAGGAATGATATTATGAACAGCATGGATGGCATGTAAACATCACTATCAAACCCAAGAAGGTTTTAACGGTAGAAATTTCCCTGCCCACCTTTTCCCTTAGTGCGGCCCACTTGAGTCTTGGATCCCGTTCACTTTTTGTTTGAAGTCATAAAATGAGCTAACAAAATGGATGGACGGAGTGGATTTCTCACAAACATCATGGTGGGCCACACCTATGTTCGCGTGGGAGTCTCATCTAATCCCTCCCATGCGGACGGAAGCGGTTGGCTGGTGCGTTGACGTCACCAAGTTATGTGGGTCCCATCATGAGGTATGTGTTATATCCAAACCGTCCGTCCATTTGGTGAGCTAGTCGTATGGCTTGAGCCGAAAAATAAGGTAGATCGAATTATCAAGTGGACCACACTGCAAAACGTAATAGGGGATTTAACGTCTACTATTGAAACCATTTTGGGGTCACAAAAGTTTTGGATCAATATGATATTTTTTTTTCCTCTTCATCCAGATATGTGTCACCTTATGAATAGATTGGATGGAAAATAAATATTATGGTGGGCCCTACAAACGTTTTAATGGTGAGAATCATTGTCCCACTGCTATTTATGGTGTGGTCCACTTGAGCTTTGGATATGAATCATTTTTTGAGTTCATGATCTAAAATGATCTCTCCGAATAGATGAACGAGGTTGATATAATAAATACATTATTGTGTGGCCCATGTAACGTTGATCTCCTTTGAACCATTGGTACAACTTGGAATGTCAGTGCTCGGCTTTGCACCACACGTAACCACACATTGAGTAAACTCTGTGGGGTCCACCGTGATTTATATATTTTATCCACTCCTTTCATCCATTTTATCAGATAATTTTAGGGCTTGAGCCCAAAATTGAAGTATATCCAAATCTCAAATGGACCACACCATAGAAAACAGTATGAATTGAACGTATTCCATTGAAAAATTCTGGAGGGCCACAGAAGTTTTTGGATCAAGATTATATTTATTTTTTACAATCATCCATGTTTTTTCGATCTTATGAACAGCTTGGATGACAAATAAACATCACTATGGGGCCTAGCAAGGTTTCGATGGTGGAAATCATTATTCCCATTGTTTCCCAGGGTATGGTCCACTTGAGCTTGGGATATGCTTCAATTTTGGGCTCAACCCCTTAAAATGAGATGGAAAAAAGATTGGATGGCGTGGATAAACCACATACATTCGCAGTGGCCCCACTAAGTTTTCTCAATACAATAAGAGTATACCGGACTCGGTACGAAATCCAATTTCGACATAGGGCGGAAGCCATTTTCGAAGAAAGGGAGGGTTCCGGACCTTCTAGAACCCTAAAATCCCCGAATCCTTCTCAATCAAACCCAACTTTCAAAAAATTTTATAGATTTTTCACCGGAATCTCCATTGATGTATCTCCGATTACGTAATCTTCATTTCCAGGTACCGAAATCCCTTTTTTCCTTTTTTTTTAAAAAAAATCTTGATAATATCGAAGAAAATCCTGCGATATCATATGATATATCGTGCAATACAAATATTTTTTCTTTTTTTAAAACTCCTGCTACTTTCGTGTAGCTGGCCAGCGATACCGATAATATCCGCCGATATATCGACCGATAGTATCGATATTGCGAACACTGGGTGTAATAAATGTGGATCATCAATTTCCTAGCCATAGATTAGATTATTCAAATCATGGTGTGACATAAAGGCCATTACGTAAAGGTAATGGTTACAAGTGCTGTAATGTGCGACCGCACATTCGCATATGCGCACAATGCAGGGAAAATCGCATATGACTGTGGCATATGTGATCCATGCACATATGTGATTGCATATTGTAATATGCGACAATATGCGATCGCATAGATTCCAAGTCAAGTCTCACATTTCATTTTCTATATCCATTTCTTTCTAGTTTCTACATATCATTTCATTTTCTACATCTCATAATTCTCATTCATTTCATTTTCTACATTCTATTATTTATTATATTCATTCTCTAGTTACATAATATTCATTCCTAATCAAACACTCTCTCTCTCTCTCTCTCTCTCTCTCTCTCTCTCTCTCTCTCTCTCTCTACATTCTACATTTTCTCTAAATTCATTCTCATTTCATGTATATATGTCCCTAGATTCTCATTTCTACAATCTCCATAACTAGTAACTATGTCTACATTCATTCATTATCCTCATTTCTACTCTCTCTTTAGTCACTTATTATTCATTAATTTTTATTCTCATTTCATTTATATATCTCTTTAATCTCTACAATCTCATCATTTCTATTCTACAATCTACATTCATTCATCAATCATCATTCTCATTTCTCTCTCTTTAGTCACTCATTACTTTAATCATTATTCATTAATCTCTATTCTCATTTCTATATCTCTTTAATCGTTCTCTACATTCTCATTTCTATTCTACCAATCTGCATTCATTCATCATTCTCTAATCTCTACATTTCTCTATCTATTTCTATCTCTCTTTCTTTACATTCAAGAATCAAGAGACTCCAGACATTTTTTATTTTTAGTTTGTGACAACTTACAAGAAGATTCATGAGATTCAACTTTCATTAATTAAGCAAGAGTTCAAAAAAGGCAACAATTTACATTCTACAAAAGCAACAAGAGTAGAAGACTACAACTACAAGTCTACAACATTCAAGAGTTAAAACAATAATATATTTCTGAATTTTAGATTGTGTAATCTCTCTCTCTCTCTCTCCCCTCTTCTACTACAAGTGTAACTCTAACTCTATCTCTTTCTCCTTTTCTTTTCTCTACCGTTCTTCTACTACTACTAGTGTAAGTGTGCAAGTGTAACTCCTCTCTCTCTCTCTCTCTCTCTCTCTCTCTCTCTCTCTCTCTCTCTCCCATTTCTTTAGTCTTGACTCTTTTAGTTTAGTTTTTAGTTTTTAGTTTTTACAAGTTAACAACCTACAAGTTATAACAAGAAGAATCAATACAAACACACACTTACCACACCATGTCTTTTTCCCAATCTTCCTCTTTGAAACCCAAGTTGAATGACCCGGATTGGAAGTATGGGCATTATCGTAGTGTTATGGATAAGACTCACATGGTATGTGAGTTATTTGGGTATGTGGGTTCCGATAGCATTGTGCAACACAAGCAACACCTTGAACATTTACTAGGGTCAAATACAAAAGCATGTAAAAAAATTACTCCAGAAATTCGAAGGGAGATCATAGAGTTTATTGATAAACAATGAAGAAAGAAATGCGATAATGCCCTATGTCAAGAGGAATATATGGAACAAGATGTGTGCGAGGATATAAACGTATTTGATGTAAATGAAGCTAGCCTTACCCCCCCTTCGACAGGCCAGTCTCGCCTCGAAAAGAGCCCGAGGGGATGGGCCTATGGATAGATGGTGTAGGCCACACTCCGAGGATGTGGTTGACTAAAGAGGTCGGGGCAAAAGGCTGACTCAAACAACTTTCAAAAATCAGTATAAACAAAAAGATAGGAAAACCATTATTCAATATATTGCTTAGTGATTTTACCAAACCGGCATTGCTTTCAACACAGTTAAATCGAGAATCTTCAAATTTATGGTTGAGGCTATAGGTCAATTTGGATCTGGGCTTAAACCTCATTCATATCATGAAATGAGGGAGATGTGCCTTAAAGCCAAAGTTGATGATACACGATCCTTTATAGCCGAATATAAGGAATCGTGGAAAATATATGGGTGTTCACTCATGGTCGATGGACGGACCAATATATCCAGTCAGTTTCTAAATAACTTTCCAGTGAATTGTCTAGCTGGGACAATGTTCTTGGAGTTTGCAGATGCATCGGGCTATTCGTATACTAGAGATTACGTATTTAAATTATTAGATAGTATGTTAATATGTTACCATGTTACAGACTTACAATTTAGTAATTGTAACTTCAACTTGTACGTGTAAGCTAATAAGCTAAATAGCTAATGCCAAATGCACTATCTTTCATACAGATTCACACCAAGAAAAGGAATTGCCTTAGTAAAAGAAGCTCAACAACTTCGTCTGCATCCAATACAATCAGAAATTGCGAAAATGATTCCAGAATAGGAAAGAGAAGCCTCGTTTCTTTGACCCTATCTGCTTAAAAGAGCTAGATGCTGATAATGAGTGGCTTGTAAAAACGGAGGACCCGATATTTTCTGGTGAGGACTTGACATGGGCGCAAGTTGAAGATGCACATACTGATCGCCACCTGGAGAATGTGCCTCTACTTCCGTTCAAAGGCGAAGGAGAGGAGGGGCGAGTAGTAGTGGCAGTCAACTCATGGAGGATATTGAGAAGATAGAAGGAGGAGATGATAATCAGGCTGACGATTCACTGTTGAATGTTGATAAAATATTAGTACATACAAATGATAAAGAAACAAAAGAAGAAGAAGTGTACGTAGAAGAAGGAGATGATTCGGATGATGACGGCGATGATGACGATGGTGGTAGTGATTAAATGTCACAATGGCAAATAGATCGACGGATATAGTAGCATTTACCATTTAGTATTATTTTGTTAGTGACTTAGTGTATAACTTATTGACTTGTAAATTATATTTCCATTTTCTACAATCAATAATAAATAAATAGCTTCTTCATTTTGTTTACTTACTAAGTGTTAATTGATATTTGTTAATTATATTGTCAAATGTTGATGACTTGATGTTTAATTCATTGTTTAATTGGTTTTATTTCACTCAAATGTATTTTAAACATATAAAATTAGTTATTTATTAACTTAGGAAAGTTCCCCCTACTTTCTTATATTTTTTCATGTTTTTCTTACTTTTCCCCCATTTTTCTGATTTTTAAAAAAAATTTTAAAAAAAAATTTTAAAAATTTATATGCGACCACATATGGGATTGTGCGATCGCATATGCAATCGCACACAATCGCATATGCGATATGACAACATTGCCCGTTACGGGGTTATAATGATCGTTATAGTCATTATGTTAAAAAAAATTTACCTATAACCACCATTAACGGCGCATTACGCCCCCTGTAAAGGCCGTAACAAACCCATAATGCTCCATCACAGGGCAAATACAGGTTTTTCAGATTTTTTTTTTCAACATTATGGGGAATATATAGGTTTTTTGGATTTTTTCTTTCAATACAACAGAGAGACCGTTATGGGGGTCGTAACGACCGTTACGACCCATATCATAAAGGTAACGGTGGTGGCCGTTATGGCCATCGTTATTGTTACGGAATAACTTCATTCAAATCATCTTATCAAAGTGAACTTTTTGGAGGGATTGATATAAAAAGGTGGGCCCCATTTGATGGACGATCTAGATCATGGACAAGACCTCTTCTTGTATGATAAATATGGACCGACCATTTCATATCCATTGATTGGACAGTTAAGATCATCATATAGGAGTGGTTTCTAGAGAGGCAATCAGAGGTGGATCCTACATGTTGGATGGTTTGAATAGTCCAATCCTATTGTATTTTGTAGGACGCGTTTCCTATCTCTTAAAATGCAAACTTCATTAGCCAACCAAACACCGAATCTAGGAAATCATTAATTTGACAAGAAAAACCACAAACAGCAAATTGGCTAATTAATGAACTTACAATTTCATCAAGATGTCAATTAAGAAACTTTCAAATCATAAATTGACTAGATTCAAGTATCCAAACAGGCCCATTTTTTTTCAAGTATGAACATTTTGTAATAAAAAAGACTTATGTCAATGAGACACCGTGTTCAAATAATTGGAGCACAAAAAATCCAAATGAAGCCCATGAAATAAGATACGTCAAACAAAAACATATATGAAGAAAGGAATGTTGTTGGCAGTAGACTGCCATGCATACATAGGGGAAAAAAGAAAAGAAATAATCTAACTTGATCAGTTCCTTCCATATGAAAAATAACAACCACAACCAATATTGAGTTGCCTATTCTATTTTTCCCAACCAGCCTTTATGCCCTTAACTTGAATGACTTCCCAAAAAATTTATGTACACGAACCATATTCCACTTATGGAAAAAGAAATTTTATCCACAGTAAACTGCCATACACAGAGGAGGAAAACATAAAACAAGAAAGACTTTCTCTAGCTGATTAATTCTATCCCATCCAATACAACAAAAGAAACAGCTGACACTCCCCTTGGCCAAAACATCAGCATAATGCCTTGTCAACAAAATGGGTAAATGAAATATTTAGCCTAGAGGCAATAACCATATTAAAAAAGAAAGAAAGAAAGAAGGAAAGAAAGAAGAAAGAAAGATAAAGTTTCCATGGTTCTTGATTCTCACTAAAAGCCCAAGCCAATGCAGCCAAGACACGTCTAGAGTAACCTGCAATGACCACCAGAAAATAAGAATTTAAAACCTAAAATTCTCAAAGCATCACAAAGGGCATTAGGTTCTACAACATGGGAAACAACAACTGTAAGCAGGACCAATGAGATCATATGACCACCGCCTTATCATCCCTCAAAATCCCTCCAATGCCACTAGTAGGGGTGGCAAATGGACCAGGCCCTGTAGGTAGTGGTGCAACTCGACCGGGTCATGCAACCCAACCTCAGGGGAGTCGACCAAGGCCCAACCCAGGCCCAGGTTTTTTTTTTCCCTTTTTTTAAAGGATGCAAAGAAATTCAATAAGAAGGCAAAAGCCAAAAGCAACAGAACAGGAAGCACAGGAGCAGCAACAACAACAAAAACCCTATAAAACAGTCTACAACTCGAGACACAAACGGAACAAAAGGCATTATAGAGAGGAGGTAGGCAGCTTGTCTATGAGATTTAGACTGGGCAGCCACTCCTTCAAATCACAAAACAAAAGCCTAGAGATAGCAGCAAAAGAGGAGGCACAGTCTTGGAAGCAGCGAAGGTTCCTTTCTCTCCAAATGGACCACAGAGAAGCTAGGACTACCAAGCTCCACACCATCTTGGAGTCTTTGCCCAGGGCAAAACCTTGGGAGGCATGAAACATAGCGAGGATCAAGCCAGGCATGGCCCATTGGACTTGGAATGTGGCAAGGATCAAATCCCAGACTTCCAAAGCAAAAGGGCAGTGCAGGAAGAGATGGGTAATGGATTCCCCGTCAACGAAACAGAGAAGGCACATGTTGGGAAGGATGAAACCACAGCGCTAAAGATTGTCAATTGTGAAGACTCTTCCTCTTGCCACTAGGCAAAGGCAAAGATCTTGGGGGGAATCCTAGAGGGCCAAATGAATGAAGGGAAGATCATTCCAGTATTAGGAGGGGGGCCTCTGATAAGATTGAATAAGGATTTTGTTGTGAATATGCCAAAAGCTGATAAAGACCAAACTAAGCAATTTGAGTCACCAACTCAAGGGCAGACATCAGCAAATAGTTAAAGGAGTTCGAGGAGTTCTTCCACTACATCCGTAGGATCTCTTCTACTCAAAGGACACCAAGCCCCTGAGCCCAAGGGAGAAAAACACTCGGAAACGGAAATAGCAAGATTAGAGGAAGTTCTAGCTAGCCTTGGAAACTTACAGACAGAGGATCCAAGATCCAACGGTCAAGCCAAAAACGTATCCTCATCCCATCTCCTAAACTAAAAGATACTCCCTGTTGGAACAACTGGTTGAGTATGAGCCTTTCCATCATGTGGTCCCACATTCAATGTCCACCATCCATCATGTGGATCCCACCTTTGATGTGGACCATCCATCAAGTAGGACCTGCTTGATGTGAATCGCCCATCATGTGGGACCACACTTTGATGCAGGCCATCCATCGTGTGGGGCTCACCTTTGATGTGACCGTGCATTAGTGGGCCCACCTTTGATGTGGACCATTCATCATGTGAAGCCCACCTTCAATATGGGTCGTTCATCATGTGGGCCTACCTCGAAGAGATTGTAGAGAGGAGAAGACGGTACGATGGGAATTACTTGAAAAGTTTAAGGACAAACTTGTCCAAAAATTAGTCCAAAATGTCTACCAGCTTAAGCCAAATAACCTATGTTTCAAAAAGTAACTCCTCCCTAACTTACAAAGTCAAAGGTTATTTGCTACTTTCAAAACAAATAAGAATTATGATTAGACTTTTACCAAATAGGCTAAAAGTTTTTTTTTTAGAAGCCAATAAGCTCTTATCTGTAGAGATGCCAAACACCCCCTAATTGAGAGAGAGAGAGAGAGAGAGAGAGAGAGAGAGAGAGTTACACTTACACACTACCACTGGAACTTGTAGACTTGTTGTAGTCTTGTAGAAGAGAAGAAAAATAGAAAGAGGGGGGTGTTGAGAGAGAGAGAGAGAGATACACTTGTAGGAGAGAAGAAAAAAGAAAAAGAAGAGAAAGAGGGGGAGTTACAATTAGGGGAGAGAGAGAGAGAGAGAGAGAGAGAGAGAGAGAGAGATGGAGAATAGAGATGGAGAGAGGTAGAGAAAGTTACACAAATTACATGAGTACACAAACACAACGCAAGTTTGAGTCTTGTTGAGAGTCTTGAGACTTTCTTCACTCTAGTCTTGAGTCTTACGTCTTATATGTAGTTATAAGTTGTAACTTGTAGGTTTGTACACTTGAACTTGTAGGCTTGTAGCTTAATAGCCTACACTTGAAAAAAAAAATGTAAGAGAGAGGAAGAAAATGTAGAATGTATGTAGATAATAGAGAGAGAGAGAGAATAAATGAGAATGAAATGAATGTGGAGAGAAATATAATTTAGAATGTCAATTAGAAATTAGAAAACGAATGAAGATGAAAATGAAATGTAGAATTTTAGAATGTGTGTAACTATGTAAGAGAGAAATGTAGATTGTAGAATGAGAGTGCTTGAATGTTGAATGAGAATCTTCCTTGAAAGTGCTTGAAGCTTGAATCTTGATCTTCCAAGAGAGAGGGAAACTTCCCTTCTTGAATGATCTTCTTGCTTTTGATATTGTAGAGAAGTAGGAACTAGGAACTTGGATGTTGATGTTGCGTTGGAACTTGGTTGGAACTTGGAAATAGGAACTATGTAAGAGGGAGGGAGGGAGGGAGGGAGGGAGGGAGAGAGAGAGAGAGAGAGAGATTAAGTGCACATGGAAGTAAAAAATGTAAGAGAAGAAGAGAGTAAGAGAGTTTTTGGGTAAGAATGTTGCAAATGGAGGTTTGGATGTTTTTTTATAAGCAAAAAGTCAATTTTTTTGCAACAAAAAAAGAAAAAAAAAAAAAAGATTTAATGTGCCAACAGTCAGATTTCTGACCGTTGGCCGGTATGCAATCGCATATGTTGTATGTGATCGCATATTATCGCTTTTTTAGCATATGCGGTCGCATATGCCAACATGGCATATGCGAAATGCATATGGGTATGCACATATGCGATTGCATATACACATATGCGATCGCATATGCGCATATGCGATCGCATTTAACAACATTGTGCACTGAAGAAAATTAGGAAGCTTTCTTAATATTCATTCTCCATTCATGTTGCATCTTAATTTCCCAACACTCCAGCCTATAATAGCTAGTCAAAGAGAAATCTTTTCTTTTTCTTTTTTTCTTTTTTTCTTTTCTTTTTTTTTTTTCTTTTTTTTTTTTTGTGATAAGCAACCACGTATATTAGAATGAGATCCTTCAAACAAAAAAAAAAAAAAAGTACTTTCAAATGAGCAAAAGAATATAAAATAGCACTGCATCATGGCAGATCTCCATTAAATTGCACCTTCGCACGTTTCACATTAATGACAGATTATTAGGTTCCGTACATGGATACCCATCAACGATCATAGATACTATGAAAAGTATGGTACTATGGTTTGATGATGGGAAGGTTCCTTTAAAATATCATTTTAATCACTTGTAAACTTTCATGTAAATAAATGCAGTATCAGCCATTAACAGCTTCGACAAATTATAAATGGATATCCAAGAGTGATAGTGGATCCAACTAATCTCCAAGTTCAAAAATAAATAAAGTAGGACCATATAAAGACAGCGATGAGATATGAACACAACTAGCATACATAATGCCAATCATTTTCAGTAAGGAACAAACCTCACTATCATGACCACGGAATTTTCGAATCACACGTCCAGTTGATACATCCCAATAGAAGATCTGTCTATCACCACCACAGGAGCATAGCTTCGAATTGTCCCTTCAAACAAATAAACACATTAGTTATTGGACCTAAATTTTCATAATGAGCATTCATTCAATGTCCCAAGAGTATTTTGTATACATGTGCATGCTTAGTATTACTTGTGTCTAAATTTCTAGACACAATGTTCTGATTTCTCTAGTCATTTCTTTTCTTCTTCTTTTTCCTCATTTGTGGCAATTATTTCAAATTCTGTCAGTACACATGAAAAAGAGGGATTTATGCATGGGTCAAAGAAGTGTGAACTAAATGCCATTTATATGAAGACATGGTCCAGTTTTACTGACAAATCATTACAGGCACTTCACATTTTTTTTTAATTACAAGTAACACTGATTTATTTAGGTTGTTTGGATTAGGGCCTGTTTGTTTAGACCTTTAAGAGAGAAAATCATGGTCAACCATGGAAAAAAAATGAATTCCTTGTATGAGATGGTTTCCTCTGTCTGAGAAACCAAAGGAACAAGAGGAAATCAATTTCCTTTTCCAAAGATTCCTCAACCATTTCCTCAAAAACTTGTTAAATCTCTTTCCTTAGCTTGGGTAGATTTACCCATTCAGAATGGATGGCAACACAAAACAAAACAAACAAACAAGAAAAAGGAAAACAAAAGCATTTCCAAGCAAATTCATGGTGCAAAAGAATCCAGGAATGGGGAATCCATTTCAACCATGCTGAGATCACATTTCCACATTTTGGGATTCCCTACCTGCTTTCCATTTCCAGGTTTTGTTTTCACCCTAAATAAATAAACAGGCCCTTAGTGGAAAATGTGAGAAAGGAAATAGGGCTCTCAAGAAACTCTCTTTCCCACATCTCTGATGGTCAAAACTAATAGGAAATTGAGGGAAGTGCATTTCCATCACGCCAAATTTTCTTACAAAATATCTGACTTATTTTCCCAACCTCCCCTTCTCAATGTTTCTTGTCACTTGCTATATATTTCTAAGATCTATATACGCAATACATGTGTTGCCATGAAAGTTGGATGCCAATCTTGAAAGATGTAAATTTGCAATACATGAACCCATCATGAAACCACCCAACCTGTGCACTATGTGAGCACCATCATTAAAGTTGGATGGCCCAAAAAATCGAGCTGATCCAACCATCATGTGGTCCACCAGGTGAATATGGAAGTTTTTGGATAGGTGACCATTGTTTTCTATGGTGGGACCAACTTGATGATTGTACAGGCCTGATTTTAGGGCATCCCATCAGCATGGCAGGCTCAACTAATGCACAAGTTAGATGGCATATACAAGACATGTGGACCTGGTACAACCTGGTTATCGAGTCAATGAGATCTCGATGCCCGAATCGCAAAAAAAAAAAAAAAAAAAAGGACAGAGTACACCCACAAGAATATTTAAATAGAGTATTAATATCAAGCTTCTTCTCTTATTCTCTTACAATACTTAAGTGACCCTCAAGACAATTACTATCGAGTCTTTAATGAAAATCTCCCAGCTACCAGATTGATTTCAAATCAATCTAATCTAACGAAGACAGCAACAAGCCCTAATAATAATAAAAGCAAATCTAGGAAATAATCACCAAAATCTTCAGTCACATCTTCAAATCAGCCCCTCATATCATCCACACGTAGTAAATATAACAATCCCTCATATTTAAGCACAAAATATAAAAACAAATAATCCAAAATCAGCATATGTTGGGCCCTACAGTGGGTCGGGTGCCTACATCATTCCCTCCGAGTTGAAAAGAACTCGACTCTAGCGAGTTGGACGATTTATACTAGTAGAGATATAGATCCAATTTTTGCAATTTTTTTCAGGTGATCCATATGCTTTCAAAATAAGACTTGTTCTTCCATTTTACCAAGTACTGTTTGTATTGGCATCATTGAGTACCAACGGTCTTCATCTGCAACACTTGTTCAATTTTTTCTTTATGTTTCTTAAGGAGTTGTTTGTTCATATCGGTAATAACTTCGTCTTGCACATCAAGCACCTTACCATAATATTCGGACAAATCCGCAACATTGAAGGATGCCAAGCTATCCAAGTTATCTAGTAACTCAATCACAAAACATTGTCACCCAACTTTCTCTTGATTCAACATGGTCCAATCTTCTTAGACTTGAACTTGTTGTGAGTTCCCATCGGAAACCTTTCTTTATGAACCAAGTCACCTTCTTTATATTTCTTGTTGCTACGATGTTCATCTGTAGCATCTCAGTATTTGGTTCTTCTCTCTTTAATTTCCTTCTTTTTCTTTTGTCTTTCTTCTTTTGAACTTCTTTATGCCAGTCCACAATCGGCAGCAGTTTGGCTTGTTTGGTTGGACTCGTTCGTTAATGCGCAAATTTTCAGCATGTTTGAACCGAGTGCCAAGTCAATAAGATGTTAAATGTTCCTCATAGGAGGAAGTCCATTGAGCACCAAGTCTTGATATTCACAAAGGAGCTTTTGCATGAGAGGTGGAACTTCCGATTGCTTTGCTTCTTCTTTGGCAACTAAGACAGAGACGATGTCAATCTCCTACCTTTCTAATTCAGACTTTTGTAAACTAAGTGATTTCTGACTCTCCTCTTTATCAAATTTAAGTGTTGAAAGATGTTTCATTAGGTACAAATATAATGTATGATATTAACACCATCCTTGAGGAAGAAATGGGTGTTAATGCACCATATCTCGGACCTATATTATGGTTTTTTTAACAAAATGTGGCATGCATCCATGGGGATCACCTCACACCACACCTCATCTTTATACTTAGGTCCAATAGAGGAAAATAAAGCACCTAGAGTTGATAAAAACTTCTTCCCCTCTTTAAAACCAACAAATCTTGTATGATTGTAATGATTATATTCTTTAAGGTTTAATTCTTATGAGACAATGTTCCAACCACTCCCCCTGTCTACCAAAATCATGCATATCTTCCTACTAGAAGTGCAAATGGTGTGGAATATATTGTGTCACGACTATCATCCAACATCAATCACCCGAAGTGTCGATAGGATAGTTCGTTGGATGACCAATGACTTGCCCTTATCACTAGACACATATGTTACACCTTCACCAATGTAAGCCCCATTCTCATATGCATGTTCTTCATATTTTGTGTCATCTTTAGCTTTCATTTGCATGCGATCAGGAATGCCTTCAACATATACTCCATCTACCAAATTTGCTTCAATTATGGATTGATGTTCAGGACAGTGAAAAGATAGATCTCCCGGTTGCCCACACTTAAGCACATGAAAGGACCATTGTTTTACCCCCGTCTTGGGCATACCATGCACTAGCCCCTCGTCCATAACCACCACCCCTCTAGTTGGGGTGTGGTTTCATTGTTAGATGTTGTTCCATCATCCCTCAACCCATGAAAGGCCCCATGGTTGCCTTGCATGGGAAGTGATCATGCTACACATCGTGGATGGCAATACTCATGGGGCACCAATTGTCTCCCAATTCCTCAATTAATTATCTCCTCAGCTTTTAATGCAAGTGTATATGCAACGGATATCTTAAATACATATTTGACAGCCAAATTCATTTCTAATATACAGGTTAAGACCATTAAGAGATCTTGAAATATTTTGGTCTCCATAGTCACGACACCTTGCTCATGGTGTCAATATATAGAATTCCCTGATGTATTCATTTACTAATTCATTCCCTAACTTAGATTGTGACATTTTTAATAGAAGTCAGGGGCATAAATCTCAGGTAGGAACTTCTTTTTCATCTTTTCCTAGGAATTTACTCTCCTCACCTTGACAAATTCATTCGGCTTGGAAATCGTCCCTCCATATTAATTCATGAACGAAAAACTTCATAGCCATTAAACCTTCTGATTGTCCATGATTTTCTTGTACTTGAACACCATTTCTACTTTGCTTAGCCAATCAATGAAGTTGTCAACATGCAAATAACCACAGAATTCTCAAGTTACTACCTTAATTTTAGGCTCTCTATCACGTTTCAACAATTGAAAGATTGTATTATTGGTGTCTTCATAAGTCAGGATTGGCTGCTATTTTGGTGAGGACCTTTCCCTATGTGTCCACATGCTCTAACTTTGGTCTCTGGTTCCCTCCACACCGAAGCTCTCCCACTTGATTAGTGAGATTGCCTAGCATATGCGTAAGATGATCAACTCGCTCTGTGAACGCGTGGATCAATTGGATTATATGTGAAAATTATTCCTGTGTCACCCCTTTCGAAGCAATTAGGACATTGATGCAGGACATGAAAATTGAATATGATATGCAAGATCT
Organism: Magnolia sinica; assembly: GCF_029962835.1. Taxonomy (NCBI): domain Eukaryota; kingdom Viridiplantae; phylum Streptophyta; class Magnoliopsida; order Magnoliales; family Magnoliaceae; genus Magnolia; species Magnolia sinica. The sequence continues at coordinate 96,738,138 of NC_080574.1, forward strand.
CAGGCTTTAGATTATACTAATTCAGAAACATTCACATAAAATTTCACATCCCACACAAAAGTTCAAACATTCAAGCAAGGGGGATCTATGCGGGTCCAGGCCTACACAAGCTAGGGCTGGATCAGTAAAATTATAAGCTAAACGATACTCAAAGGGAAGTAAAAAATCATCCACACATGCATAGCAATCAGTCCCTAATCCAAGGGATTCATTAATTCAAATTCAAAGAACCCTAGGGCAAGAAAATGGGCAAATAAATTGAAAGTAATACAATCTAGGGTTAGGGTTAGAGATAATAAGTATGAGAGGAGTAAAATAGGCGGAAATCTAAACCTAGAGATAGTCCCCGCGCGCGGGCCTGTTGCACGTGCGCAGGGGTCTGGCCGCACGTGCGAGGGGGCGCCAAACGCGGAAAGCGCCTCCTTGGCTCTGGTCAGCCAGGGGAGGGCCTCAAGATTCCCAAGTTTCGTGTCGATCGGATGCGCGGTCTGTGCGTGGTGCTCCGCCGAAGTTTCAACCCTCCTGCAGGGCCAGAATCTGAAATTCTGCTGTAAAGAGGAAAACTGTTACAATAAATGACAGATTTGAGGCGCAGATGGTGGTAGGAGATGACAAATATAGATAGTAGAGGATGGGGGTGAATCGGGATCGATGTGGTTTCGCACCGCGGTAGTTAGCCCTTCGATGAAGGGAAGGCTTCGCACCCAATTGGATTTCCACAACTCAAGAACTCAGAGGAGTAGAAAATGCAGAATTTTTATTAAGCTTCAATGGAAAAAAAAAAAAAAAAAAAAAAACCTACAAAGTGTGCCTATTTATATGAAAACCTTATACCCCAAAACTCGCGCCATGTGCGCAACCTATTACTTGGCGATGAAGTAAACAAAAATAAAAACTAATCAAAGAAATCTAAACCGTCCATGATACTCTAAATAACATTAATAAGAAAAATCTAAAATATGAGATTAATCAAACTAGTGGGTCACGATCATGAGATCCCATGATGGGTTTTACTTGACTATCGAGCACACTCCAACGAACCAAAACTCCGTCTTCTAGCTAGGAGGCCCTCTCTGGACGTCGTCATCAATCCAGATCGACGGTGGGGTCCTCCTTCTCCTTGCGTACGTGCATAAGGGGGGGCGTGTGTGTACGCGTGATGTCCCCATCAGACATGATGTGTAGTCGAAAATCACCCAACGAGCACCAGCTTTAATATCATAATGGTGCAACCCGATTATCAAGTCAATGAGCCCATGATACTCAAATCACAAAGAAATGGACAAGTACACCCATAGGAACAATTAAGTAGAGAGGGAGAAATAACCTTATTGATATTCGACTTCTTCTATTACAATACTTAAGAAAAGTCACGCTTAAAAATTTTTGAAATGCCTACCTCTTACCCCACCCCCTTTTATAGACCATAAAAACAATAACTAGGAATCTTTAGGGCTAGCTTGTTTTACTCATTACAACAATAAAGGAAACAAATAATGATTACAAATTACTTGTCTGGTGATATCAGCTACATTTTATAGCAATAATGGCACCAATTACATTATTTCGGTTATCATGGTAAAAATGTGATGATGGCAATTTTACATTTATTCAATGTCAAATCAATACCAAAATAAATTGCTGTTAGTGTTTGGATTGGAGTTTTTTTAATGATTATAAATTTATTTATTTCTCCTATTACATCGTCATTTGACCCTTGAAATATGAGCCACAATACCTGTTCAAACAAACGTGAAATAGTAATGATGGCCCATTTACGTTACTTTACCACGGACATCGATGAAACAAAAGGGCTCTTAGTGAAAATCCCCCACTATTAAATCGATCTAATCTTCCTAAGATGGCAATATGCCTAATAATCTAATCAATCTAATCTACCTAAGATGGCAACAGGCCTAATAATAGTAAAAGTAAATCTAGAAAATAATCCTTGAAATCTTCAATCATATCTTCAATTAAGCCCCCATTTCTACTACAAATAGTAAATTGCAGTTCCTAACATTTTGGCCCTAAATGTAGCAACAAAAAGTCCAAAATCAGCACATTTTGGGCCCTACAGTGGGCCATGGATGTACATTGGACCCCACCCAAGAAAAGAATGGCCAACCATCCAAAAATCACCAAGTTCATGTGGTGGCCCAAAGATGTTGGATTGGACTAATTTTTGGATCACCAACCTTTTATGATGGGGCTCATTTAATGCATGTTGGATGACATACGCACACCCTGGTGGAACCCATGCCCCGCACTTATAGAATAAGTACAAGCACTTGTAGAGGAACCAACCTCCTAAACTATCAATGAAAAGAGTGTGCGTGTGTGTGTGTGTGTGTGTGTGTGTGTGTGTAGAAAGAGTCCTCGTGCATCAGGATGTGTGGAAATAATGTTCCAATGCATCCACTTTCAACAGACCGGTCGATGGCTGACAGTCCAAATCAATGATATGTAGGTTAGATCATGCATGCAAGATGAACCGCTTTAGCCATCGAAGCTTCAAAGGACACGATGTAGGATGATATTAACTTTTGATTGGTGCATTCAAGGGGATAGTTGAGGACCAAAACTCAACTATCCAACAGGAAAAAATCTGCAGTTAGGATTATGCATTCAATGTGATTTTTGTATGACGTCCAATTCCCGCTTGTACCCAACAAAGACATGATTTCCATGATTCAGCTGTGGGTGCATTTGGGGCCTCTCTCTCTCTCTCTCTCTCGAATTTAGACATAAGTTGAGGACACACCTCTCTCCCTCCCCAACACATTCATTAGCAACTAACAAATGCCCCTTGAAAATGAATCATCATTCTCCTAATCTCCTTCAGCGAAAATAGCAATTACTTCCAAAATCAGCGATTTCCAACATATCCTCCTTTTGGGGAACAATATTAGAAGTCCAATTTAATAATTTATTCATCAAGCTTTCATTACGAAATTACTCAAATGCTAACATAATGTCCTCCCATGGCATGTCCCAACATTGAAGAAATTTTCCGTTAACCCATATGGGCCATTGCCCTATTGCTGTCAAATGAAAGGACAATGACTTTAACAACCACATCTGTGAGGTGACACTCCAACCGTATAAATAGCATCCTCTTCCTATGCAGATTGGCAAGATATCCCAGCCATGGCGGTCTTGGAACTGCCTCCAAATGGTACAACATTCTGAAATTGCTCAACAATTGTTGTTTCAATCCAATAAATTTCTTATAGTCTGAGCAAATTACTGAAATCCTTTTCAAGGTCACTTCTCTTCATTGAGGACTCACGTGCCCGCTTCCTCCCCAAGATTGATATCTAAAATCTGCCCAAGGATTTCAGATTTTCTATCCACAGCCTTGCCAAACTCCTGCTTGTACTGATCATTCATTTTCACCTTCAGAAATTGGACCCTTTTTCTGGATCTGGAATTAGAACTGCAAATATTGCTCACCCATGTTGCTCCCCCATTGCCATGCACAATGAATCACACCATTCATCATAAAGTCCCACTGGGAATGTACCATGTTGCATAAACCTTGATGATCAAAGATCTTCACCATCGAAATAAAGGATAGTCAGAAACAAGGATCTACCTTTGCATGGGGCACTAAGTATCTCTGGTCAATGGGATTTTTCCATGTGGGGCTTACAGTGATCTGAATCACAACAAGGTGAGTGCAAGGGATGTGCAACAAACAGAAACCAGTGCTTGCAAAAATATTTTGGAAATGTTGCATCACAATGAATCAAATTGGGTCCATTGACACTCAGAACCATTTGCAACTGGCTGTATACATGGTGAATCTGGATGATCCGTCTTCTAGACGCTGCAGATGAGTCTTTGATGATTTAGGCCAATCACATCATCTTATCAGTGTGGTGTTTTATTGTAGGCCAATCACATCACAGCCAACCAGATAGAGGATCTTCATTCACCTACTACGTGTTTCTGTGTTAAGAGGCAATATTCATTGAAACAGACCAGAAAGTTCCTTCTAAAAGAAACGATACTGAATCTGACAGCTCATTGCTTCAAACACACAATGATGTCACAATCTAGGTGGAACAATCATATGAAACTACTAGCACCATAAGCGATGGTACAAGTAATTGTTTTTGGAGACATGATCAATCAAAGTATTAATCCAGGCTGTCTAGCAAGTCCAGATCACACTACCTTTCAGAAAATGATGACAAGAATTTATCACCTACAAGCGCCTGCACCCCTCCTTGTGATACAGGACTTCTGCTGTTTTAGACATTTGATGCATTAATTTATTTATTTTTCTATCTACCCCATATAATGCATCCAATGGCTAAAACAGCCCCACCCTATACCACAAGGAGTGGTGCAGGTGCCATTAGGTGATCAGTTCTCAATAATGACAATACCAATATGAGGATCCAAAGCATTGGAATGTTGGCCTTTTGTGCATGACCATCCATTTTCCAAGCCACATATCCTTGTCTAACTGACAAAAGCCACTTTTCAGAGGGAAATGATGATACAGTGGTGCTGGAAGAACTGGAAAATGGTAGGCCAATCTCTCCATAGTAAACATTGCAGGGTGATGTATCAAGCAGGTCCATCCATCTACTGGGACTTATGGTGGATTGCCTATCTTTCAAAACTCACATCTATCAGACAATCCAACCATCACTTGTTCTTCAACTTCCCCAACACAAGTTAATTTTGTTTTCTACCTCCCTTTTGGAGGGAACCTGATCAGATGTCATCTGATCCATGTACCATGGTGAAATGGGTTTAGTGGCTCATCTGGCCTAGTTGAAAACCATAAGCAATCCAAGGTGACCCCACCAACTAGATGATTGCTGATGGTTGGACGTATTCTGACATAAAACAATACGCAACTCGCCCTCCAGTTGCCTATAATGGTAAATTTAGTTGCAAGTCGGTCCCGAGTCGACTCAGCTCAAGAGTCAGGAGCGACTCACGACTCGGTGAATTGGCCTCAGTCGCTCATTCCTGAGTTGAGTCATGAGTCCCACCCCCGTTGTCAATGGCGACTCACGGTGCTGAATCCGACTCGGACGACTCTTCAATCCCGCTAGTAGACTAGTAGAGGAAAAGAATCAGAGATGAGAAATGCAGAGGACTGCTGCTCGTTCCTAGAATGATCAAGACCGCTGATCTGGAAGGTCCCGCAGTAGATATGTCCGTTGAACGAGAGAGAGAGAGAGAGAGAGAGAGAGAGAGAGAGAGAGAGAGAAGGAAGATTACGAGGTGACGTGGACGTCGCGGACCTCACGGCCGTGGGATTTGTAGGTCTTGATTTGAATGCCGCGGTGGGGATTCCAGAGACGGAGGGTTCGGTCTTTGCCGCAGCTGAGGCAGTAGTTGCCGTCGCTGTTGAAGCGGGTGGCCAGAACGGCTCCCTCATGCCCTCGGAGCACGTTAGCCTCCTTCCTGGGTAACTCTTCGCCTGTTCCACTCTTCATCTTCCTTTTTTTTTTTTCTCTTTTTTGTCTTTTTTTTCTTTTTCTTTTGCACGAACTCGTGGGCTTCGCCGGGCTCGGTTCTACGGATAGACTGCTTCGGTGTAAATGGTTTCCCCAAGCTGGTCGAGGTCTTCCATATGGGAGCGGATTAGCTGTTACCCCCGTACCGCGTAGTGGGTGTTACCTCCGTCCATTTTTACATATTATTTAAGGACGTCATCGCAGGACTTGCGCAATCCAAATCTATGGTGTACCACACCACTGGAAAAAGCGAGGTGAACGACTATTAAAATATATTTTTTAGGCCCCAAAAGTTTTGGATTAAGTTAATATATGTACTTTCACTTCATCAAATTCTGGTTGACCTTATCAAGGGGTTGGATGGAAAATAAACATTATAAATATGTTTATAGTGGGGCTGGGGAAGTTTTTAATGGTGAGTGTTCAATCATCATTGTTACTTGTGGTATGGTCCACCTTAGATTTTTGGATATGGTTAAAGTTTGGGATCTTGTTATAAGATAGCCTGGAAAAATGGATGGATGGATATACAACATATCATCGAGGTGGGCACTATGATAAGGGTAACACCTACTAAGTTGTTACTCAGGTAACACTTAATCAGTGCCCCTTTCATAGGATGCAAATTGCATGCTGACACGGTCAAAAGTGGGGTCCCCACTTAACGTGCTATATAGACCCATGACTATGTATGTGTTTTATCCTGGCCATCTAAGCATTTTTTTTATCATTCTTTTGGGGCAGCATGAGTCTAAAAATAAAGTAGATCTAAATCTTAGATGAACTACATTATTGAAATGCATAGAATAGTCTACCATGACGCATATGGAAGCTTAGTTGAGTTATAAATTTACAGTTAAATCCTAGAAAGTGTTAAATAGAACCACTTAAAAATTCTACAATAAAAACTCAATTTGCATAATTAAACAATTTACCAATTAAGTTAATAAGGTAATTAAAGCTTAAGGCTTTCAAGCTAAAGTGAGTCAAATCATGTAGACTACAAATGATATATCAATCAAACACCTAGTATATAAGAGACAATGAACTTATGTGTGTTTAACAAGTTAAGTACCTATCATACAATCCAATTCATGCATTCAAATAATTCAATTAATCAATTACGTAAGCATTATAGAAATATACACAATTCACAATCGCAAAGACAAGCATATAAGTGGTTCGTTTTCCTTACTCCATTCCCGAATGACGTACTCTCTTTGAGTGTACCGGTATTCATTATCTTAAGAGTTTTAATAGATTCACCCCTAACCTTTACAATCGTACACTCCCCACCCAAACCCTACACAAGGACTTGCAAATGTACACTCCCGTCGGAGGCCTACATAAGGACTTAACACATGTACACTCCCGTCAGAGGCTTACACAAAGGCTTACACACGTATTCACCTGTATCAGTGGTGATACGGTTCTACACAAGAACTTACACGAATTTGGGTTACAAACTCTATACTCAATCCTACACGAGAGAAGAGTATGTAAACTCTTACAATTGGCAACTTACTTGTCAGATCGAGCTCCTTTGTAGTGTATTCTTGAGATGCTTTATCAATACTTTCCTGTACTTTAATCAACTTCTCTTCTGCTCTCCCATTCTTTGAAGTCAGCCTTCTTCCACTTCCTCGGATCGGCTACCTTGCACTTAATGTTCCAATAAGGCTACCAAGATAATGGGAGTAGTTTGGTTGAATTTCGTATAACTAAAAGTTTAGTTGGTTTTCAAATGGGGATTCACCTAGATGAGCATTCTAGAGGTTTGAAAGACAAAGGGTTTACCAATTGGATTAGTGTCTATCCTCTAAGGAATGTAAGGAAACAAGATCATCTTCATAAGGAGCTTGGAATGCTGATGAGAGTGATTAAACACATGTAAGATGACTTGGATCCTTTTGGGTGAGAGCCTATAAGTGAGCTTGGAATGCTCATGAGAGTGATTAAACATATGTAAGATGACTTGGATCCTTTTAGGTGAGAGCCTAAAAGTGTTGGGAATTATTGGACACACTAAGGCTTCTAACTCGCTCGAAAATCATCTCTCGATAAAGATCCGTTTGTAAAATATATAGAGAAAAAGCTCCAACATGTCTCTAATAATGGCTAGCCTCAATCGATCGATCGAGGGCCTTTGATCGATCAAGCATCCCTTCAATGGGATCGAGAAAATCCAGAATATAGGCATTTTGGTTGCTAAACATTTTTTACCACCTTTAATCGATCGAACCCTGATCTTCAATCAACCGAAGGTTTGAACAAGATGCATCAATGGTCTATCTATGGGATCAAGCTTCACTCGAAATTTGTTGTTTTGGGTTAGAATTTTTTACAACAGCTTTACACCTCTTTTAACCCTACTTATCCTGTTCTAATTTGGCTCATAAGGTTATGTGATGATCAATCAAGGTTTACCTATAAAGGTTGGGATCATCTAGAGGCTAATGTTGTTTTGGTCTAAGGTTGGGGTCACCAAGGCACCTCATTTACCTGTTTTTCACTCCTTAATGCTATATGTCATCTTATGTCTTCGGTCTTCAGCTTCCAAGCGCTCAACCGACTACATGACACACATACTCACATGATTAACAAAACGGGTGCACAAATTAGTGCACTAACAACTATGTGGAAGCAGTGGTGATTAAACACTCACTATTAAAATCTTCCTAGGGCCAATTGTAAATTTATTTGGATCACATGGACCTGGGTGAAGGGAAAACACAAATATTAGCATGATCCAAAACTTTTGTACCCCAACGAGTTTTTAACGGTGGGTGTTCAATCGTCGTTGTTTCCTATGGAGTGGTCCACCTGAGATTTTGATTTGCCTCATTTTTTATTATTGCCCTAATATGATATGAAAAAATTAATGGACAACCTAGATAACATACATACATCACAGTGGGGCCCACAAAGCACTGTCCATTAGCGTCAATAGGCAATAGGTACCCATTCATATTACCTTCCTCTCATAACTAATTATGTGCATGTGTGTGCATGTGATCACCTACAGCTATAGTTGTACACAAGTCGAACCGAGTCTAACTTACACAACTTAGCTTGATTTGGCCAACAGCCTATCCCAGCTCTAGTTTGGCTCGACTCGGTCCTCGAGCCTGACTGGCCAGCTTGGCTAGATTTGGTTAGCAACTTAAGCCAAGTTCAAGCTCGAGCTTTCAAGTTGAGTTCAAGTTTGAGCTTTTGAGTCAAGCATTTTCTTTTTTAGTATTTGTTATGGATAAATATGGTCCGACTTCAAGGTCAGCTCGGGCTGACAAGCGCATGACTCTGCACCATCTCACTCAGAGAGGTTAGACTTCATAGCCCCAAGCATGGTCCTCAGCGGTATGCACTTCCGAGCCCTCATCTATGTACCTCACAAGGATTGTCCTGGAGCCCCCAGTCATAATAGACTCAGGGGGTTGATTAGCCCGACAAAGTCAAGGGAAAGCTCGTCAAGAACAGAAGGAACCGACAGGAGGACAAATACTCCCATTTGCTCGGATTAGCCAACGAACCAAGTGAACGGGGGCTCGGCTAATGCCAACTAGTGCGAAAGTTCCGAGTTCTTCATAACGATCCCCAACCAACCAACCGACTGGCTGGTTCAGCTTGGCTTCAGCGTAAATAATCGAGGACTTAGTTTAGGTCGGTCCCAACCGTCTATAGTAACTGTCGACACCCATCACTCGCGCATAACTATCCGCCACATGATTCTAGCATAACCGTCAACGTTCATCACTCACGCACAACTCGCGTAATGGCCAAGATCGTGCCTAATATCATGGGCTACCATGTCCTACCCGCACTATAAATCGAGGACCCGTCTGCACGAAAAGGTATGCAAAATCTCTCACCCAAAACCCTCAACACGTTCAGGCCCGGATTCCTAGCCTGACTTTGGCATCGGAGGGTCCCCTGTACTATCCACGATCTCTTGTGTTTTCCTCCCGTGCAGGTGCTTGGAGGTCTAAAGAGGGCGGTCCAAATTCCTACATCAACATTTTGGCGCCGTTTGTGAGAATGACATCAAAGTCGTTCCTACTTTACCAGAAAACCACATTGGCAAAAGGAAGAAGAAAGCTCCTCCCACCATTGCTGCTGCCAGCCCCGAGCTTGCAGGGCAGCCTGGTCATCGGGACTCGTCTTCCCAACTCCAGGCTAAGTTTGCACCTATAGGCCCGGCGCAACGATCTTGAAACCGAGGAGGTTGTTTGTAAGGCCCGTATCCTAGCTCGTACTGTTCCGTTGGCTTTTGCGGTCCTCTCGGTCGAATTTCGGCCACTCGCGATCTGTAATCGGCAGTTGCGTGTGACCCTAAGTCATATCCGATTTTCCAGAGTCGGCTCGACCCAAGACCTATACCCTTGCGATCGCGTCGTCGCCGCGGTTCCGACGCCGCATCTCGCTTGCCGATGCGATACCCGTGCCAGGAAGTGTGGGCGCGCGTTCAGTTCGAGGAAAACACCGCAAGTTACAAATTTCAAGAGAATCTATCAAATCCATCACATCAATCACATCACTTGTCAAACTTACACCCATCACTCAACCCATTACTCTCTCTATGCCCAAGTACAAAAGCAACCCCAAAAAGTTAACAAGCACCTCACCTCACCCATCACTCACATCTCATCCTCTCTCTCTCTCTCTCATTTCTCCATTTTCAAGCAAGCTCCCAAGAGCAACCGACTATGATTTTCTAAGGTGAGGAAAAAGTCATGTGTGGCCCACCTCCCTACCACCCAATCCAACCGTCCAATCTTCATCATTCTCCGTCAAAGTTGAAGCCGAGGAGCTTAGCTTGCCATTGATCCAAGAAGAAGCGAAAGAGGTGGGTGATTTTCTTAATTGATTTGTGATTTGAGGGCCCACATATGTGGGACCCATCTTGATGTATGTGTTGAGTCAAAGAGGGACCCATAGTGGTGGGGTCCCTCCACCATCTGATTCCTCCCTCTTTCTCTCTCCTTCTCTCTCTTCTTTTTCATATGATGGCCCACCTTGATGTTTGATCTACACCGTCCACAAAGGGACATTGGGGCCCTGATGTGGAGGCCGCTCAGTGGGACGTGATCATTGACCCCCCACCTTGATGTATGCGTAATACACCCTCATCGTCCATCTGCTGGACCACCAGCTGCATAGCTGTATGGGCGACAGCAGGAGGTACGTGTTATATCCTGTCCTTCCATTCAGAGAGATCACTGCAGGGCTAGCCCGCTGGACAGATCCATCGTCCAGTAGGTGTGGGACCACCCAGATGTATTTGTTTTACGTCTCCACCGTCCATCTATGTATAGGTGGAAGTCCTCTTGATGAGTGTTGTCCACGTGGACACCACAGGATGCATGCACCTTATGTTCTCACCGTCCAGCTCTCTGGACGGTGGAATCCACCGTAATGTTGTATTTTATCCTCACCGTGGGATCCTCCATGATGCGTGTACGTCATCCATGCCGTACCTTCATGAACCCACTTGATATGTATAGATCCTGGCAGTTTATCTGCTAGGTCCCGTGCAACGGTCAGCTGCTGCTGCCCTGCACGTCACCAAGCTTTGGAGCCGCTGATGTATGAGTTTATATCAACGCCGTCCATCCCAACGTCCAGCGTCTGGACGCTGGACATGCTGGATGGTTTTAGATATTGTATATGGTAATATAATATAATATTATATATATGTAATCTACCTTTTATATCATGTGGTGGTGGTCCCACGTGGGACCCACCTTGATATGGGCAACGGATTGGTCGGTGTACACCACACCAGTAAATTGCTGGTGGAATTGACGCCAACAGGTTCTGTGGGTCCCACGGGATGTACATGTTACGTCCAAGCCATCCAGATGGTGGGACCCGCCGCTGGACTTATGTCAGCAGCTTCTGTGGGTCCCACGTGATGTATTTGTTTCATCCACACCGTCCAAATCATCAAGACGGTGCTGGACTCAATGGACAGTGCTATGTGGAGCCCACCTTGATTTCTTCGACCGTCTACAAGCTCTGAGGGTCCCACCATCAATATATGTCTTATCTATACCGTCCATTCATCTGGACGTGTATCCAGACCGTCCGTCTATTTTCCTAGTGGGCCACACGTGTGGACCCCACCTGAGTTATGCATTACATCCAAACTTGTATATACATTTGATGAGTTCGTCTCACGGCTTGAAATAAAAAAATTAAAAAAAAATAAAAATAATAAAAATAAAGCAGATTCAATGCTATGGTGGGCCACGTATGTGGACCTCACCTTGATGTATGTTATTCATCCAACTCGTCCATCCACCTGACGCACTAGCCACCCCACCATTCGATGCATGTGTTGCATCTACACTGCCCATCGATGGGCCCCACGACACCAACAATCCTGTGGGGCCCGCTGGTGTATGTGATACATCTAAACCGTTCATCCATTTGGCTAGCTCAAGGCTGGAGACTGAAAATAAGACAGATCTAGTGTCAAGTGGACCACACTACCAAAAGAGTGGGATTGAACATCTACCGTTGAAATCCTTTGGTTCCAGAAGTTTTGGACCAATGTGATATTGTTTCCTCTCAGTTCGGGTCCCTGTGACCTCGTGAACAGACTGGATGGAAAATACGTGTTATGAGGGCCCATGTAAAATTTTGTACAGTGGAAATCACTGTCTCCACTGCTATTTGTGATGTGGTCCAACTGACCTTTTGATCACTCTCACCACCGTGATTTGTGGTATGATCCAGATGATCTTTTGATATGATTCATTATCCAGATAATGCTCTAAAATGATCTCCATAGATGGATGAATGGTGTAGTTGTTGTGGCCATTTGATAGGGCCCTGATGTGATGTATTTGGAGCCCATTTGGAAGGGCCCGATTGATGTATGAGACCCTTGTGTAAGGCCCATTGAGACTTGTCGTGGCCCATTATGATGTGAATTGGCCCATTATTGAGGCCCATTGTGATGTCTTTCCGGTCCATGTGGTGCGGCCCGTTGGTGTGGCACATTTGATGTATGTTAGGCCCATTAGTGCGGCCCATATCATGTGGCCCACCGTGATGTGTTCGTAACCTTTGGTGAGGCCCATGATGATGCATATCAAGTCCTTGTGTGAGGTCGTGGGCCCACTGTATGTTCGGCCCTATGTGGGCCACTCCTTCGGAGCAGTGTTAGTTAAATGTCCACATTGATGGGCAATGATGGTTGAAGGTTCACATTGTGACTTTCCCTTGGGTCTTGTTAGGCCCATTCTCATCGATCCCGATTGTCGTGACCGATTTGCCGATTTTGATTATCGATCGATTCGATTGTCGTGACCGATTTGCCGATTTTGATTATCGATTGATCCGATTGTCGTGACCGATTTGCCGACTCTGATTATTGATCGATCCTGATTCTCGTGACCGATTTGCCGACTCTGATTATCGATTGATCCGATTCTCGTGATCGATTTGTCGATTCTGATTATCGATCGATTCGATTCTCGTGACCGATTTGCCGACTCTGATTATCGATCGATCCGATTCTCGTGACCGATTTGCCGACTCTGATTATCGATCGATCCGATTCTCGTGACCGATTTGCTGACTCTGATTATCGATCGATCCGATTGTCGTGACCGATTTGCCGACTCTGATTATCGATCGATCCGATTGTCGTGACCGATTTGCCGACTCTGATTATCGATTGATCCGATTGTCGTGATCGATTTGCCGACTCTGATTATCGATCGATGTCGATTGTCGTGATCGATTTGTCGACTCTGATTATCGATCGATCTGATTGTCGTGACCGATTTGCCGATTCTGATTATCCATCGATCCGATTGTCGTGACCGATTTGCCGACTCTGATTATCGATCGATCTGATTGTCGTGACTGATTTGCCGACTCTGATTATCGATTGACCCGATTGTCGATTTGCCGACTCTAATTATTGATCGACCCCGATTGTCGTGGCCGATTGCCGATTCCGATTGACGTGACTGATTTACCGATTCTGATTATCGATCGATTCCGATTGTCGTGACCGATTGCCGATTTCGATTGACGTGACTGATTTACCGATTCTGATTATCGATCGATTCAGATTGTCCTGACCGATTGCCGATTCCGATTGATGCGACCGATTTGTCGATTCCGATTATCGATTGATTCCTATTGTCGTGACCGATTGCCGATTCTAATTTGTCGAGGCCGATTGTATAGACCGATTCCGATTGTCGAGACCGAGTGTCGAGGCCGATTCCGAGTGTCGATTATGCTCATTGAGTGAGGCCCATGGTGTCGTATATCAGGCCCTTTGTGGGACCATGGGTCCACTATATGTTGAGGCTCTATGTGGACCACTCCTTGAGGGTAATGTTGGATGAATGTCCACATTGATGGGTGATATGTTAGGCCCATATGAAAGGCCAATCGTGATATGTATTATGCTCTTGAGTGACGCCCATGGTAGTGAGGGGGTTGTAAGCTCGGCTGAGTTTGACCATGGGTCCACTATATTCATTAGGCTCTATGTTATGAGGTCACTCCATAGGCGGTAATGTTGGTTAAATCTCACATGAGCGCACGATATGCGTGGGATTGATGCATGGGTGATTGTGTCATGCATCTTGCATTGTGTGCCCTAGCACATCAGTTGTAGCCATCCACGCATATCGTGGATGCCCATACGGCATCATCTCGAAAATGTTTGTTATGAGATGTGATTGACTATAGCATATTTCATTAGGGTGAAAGTCCCTATGAGACTCCTCTATAGGTTCCAAAGGTTATCTCACATGACGCGCCGAGTGGATGCATGAGCGCATGAGGGTCGCATGACCGAATTGTATGACTCATGCATCTCCCACTGTCGTGGTCCCTGCGACATCGGGGTTGTACGCCTCCACTGCCGAGATGTGAGAGGGCAATGCTAGGTGACCGAAAACCGCTCAGGAATGGGGTCCGCTATAGATATTCGCCCGATATGGTGATAATGAGGTCCCTAAACCACTTATCTTGTTGCACGTGATGGTTGCGTCCAATCGTTGAGTGTAATAGACCTGATTTCAGGTAATGCATGATATGTGGACTTATTGAGGAGTTATTCATTCATTCATTCCTTCACTATCCACTCGGTGCGTGGTCGGTAAATATTTAGGGGGTACTGTACCTTCACATGACCAGATTTCGAGTTGAGGGGACTAATCGAGATTAGGAGTTTACCACATTGAGTCCGACTATCCAAATTTAGGAATGGGTCCGGTATTGGATAGAAGTCCTGTGGTGGAGCCCGATAGTCGCGATTACGATAATGAGGTCATCTCCGACTTCACACTCTTGATGGTCATCATGATGGCGGCACGTATTGAGTGTACATTAGACCGCGACTGCATTTCGGAGTTACTATGTTTACGCATTTATATGGACTTATTGAGACTTAGCAGTATTTACATTCATTGCATTGTACCCTTGGTATCGATATTTGGCTCTCTTTAACTCCTCATTTATATGGCTGATCCGAATTGCGTACTTTGATTACTCGTATGACTCCTGGACTTGTTAGTATATTCGCTTACTCTAATATCGTATCTTGTCGATTTCTATTTATCCCATTGTCGATTTATGGCATTGTATTGCATACTTGGCACTACGTGTGTCGCACACATATTCACCACCCTCTAAGCTTTTAGTTTATGCACGATAGATGCGTGTTGGTGATGGGTCGCACCGGCGTTGAGCTTGGAGCGTGCGTTGTCTTGCGAGCTTTGACTTACGTACTATCATCCCGTACTTCACACTTCAACATTGTATGGTCAATCAATTATATTACGTGGATATGTACATGATGATCGTTGACCTTTATGCATTTGAGGTATACTATGTGGTTATGCATTCTATATGAGCACTAAATGTACGTTAGGAAATTCTACATATTGTATGAATCGAGTTATCTATGCTATTATATGGTGAGAAAAAATTCTTTCAACTGAAGAGTAGAAAGAGCTCATTAAAAAGATGAACACTCCCCTTAACAAATTGTCTAATAGATTTTATAGGTAGCGGAATAGATAATTAAATTTCAAGCCAAACACTGTCAATGTATAATTGAGCTCGGCCAAATGAGGCAAATGCTAGAAAGACAACTCCCCCTCCCTAATCAGGAAGCCATCGTTCAACAACTGCTGAGGACTCTGTGCCAGCGAATTCTCGGAAAGACATGTCCCATGACATATCCGCCCAAGCGCGATCTCATGTTTCGGGGACCTCCTTGCTGGCGCTTTTCAATCTACATCACGAACTGGAAAAGAGGAGGCGCGGGAAAGTACCTGAGGTAGACCTGGCCCCTGAAGTTGTTGCTGAGAACAAAGATCCCTAGGAAGTTTAGCTCGATGAGCTACAAGGTCAGATCGGCGTCATGTGCCAAGCTTATTGAGCGCAAGCCCCGACTTCAATAGACATAATGATGGAAGAAATGGAGCCACCCTTCACCGACGACATCATGAGCTCTGCTCTGCCCACAAGGTTCCGAATGTCACCCATTACCCCATACTTGGGTTATGGGGACCTTATAAACATTTGGAATCCTACAAGGCATGGATGAGCTCCAGTCGGCATCTAAGTCTATCATGTGTCATGCCTTTTCCTTGAAGAATCAGGTCGAAATGTTGGCCAACGAGCTCGGCCAAATGAGGCAAATGCTAGAAAGACAACTCCCCCTCCCTAATCAGGAAGCCATCGTTCAACAACTGCTGAGGACTCTGTGCCAGCGAATTCTCGGAAAGACATGTCCCATGACATATCCGCCCAAGCGCGATCTCATGTTTCGGGGACCTCCTTGCTGGCGCTTTTCAATCTACATCACGAACTGGAAAAGAGGAGGCGCGGGAAAGTACCTGAGGTAGACCTGGCCCCTGAAGTTGTTGCTGAGAACAAAGATCCCTAGGAAGTTTAGCTCGATGAGCTACAAGGTCAGATCGGCGTCATGTGCCAAGCTTATTGAGCGCAAGCCCCGACTTCAATAGACATAATGATGGAAGAAATGGAGCCACCCTTCACCGACGACATCATGAGCTCTGCTCTGCCCACAAGGTTCCGAATGTCACCCATTACCCCATACTTGGGTTATGGGGACCTTATAAACATTTGGAATCCTACAAGGCATGGATGAGCTCCAGTCGGCATCTAAGTCTATCATGTGTCATGCCTTTTCCTTAACTTTGACAAGAGCTACACGGAGCTGGTACAAACAACTGAAGCTGAAGTTGATCGGTTCCGTCGCCAACCTCGGCAAAGTGTTCTTGACACAATTTATTGTGGGGAAAGAATAAAGAAAATTGTCCACTCACTTCCTTACCATCAAACAAAGAGAAGGTGAAATGTTGAAGGACTACATTGTGCGGTTCAATGGGGAGGCGGTACAGGTTGATGACTACTTGGACAAAATAGCCCTGACTGCCATGATAACCGGTCTTTAGGAAGGGAGGTTCCTCTTTTCAATAGGCAAGAAACCCCCGGCAACTATGGGTGAGCTCATGAATTGAGCACAAAAATACTCTAATGCTAAGGAACTTTTCAGTTCTTGAAAAACTATCCAAAGCATAGAGTGCTCGGCGAAAAACAAAAAACAGAGAGAGGAAGTGTCACGCTCCAAACTTGGAAACTGGGATCACAAAATTCCCGATCGCCGGATCTGCTGCCGACAGCCTCCACAGTACCCCATTCTCGGCTCCCAGCGTGCATACACCAGATTCTGATTCTGGGATCCTACAAGAAGTTTTTTTTCCAACGTACATTTGTCTCATAAGAAGCATAACCACAAGTATACCCAAATCATAAGAACAACATTATCATCACATATCCACTAATATAGACATTTGAATATAGTGCTGAAATGGAAAGACATATATCAATAATCAAAGCTTCAGAAGATAACGGCACGCTCCAAGCTCCACACTACTGCAACCTAACATCACCTACACGCATCTATCGTGCATAAGCTTATAGAAAGCTTAGAGGGTGGTGTAAGTGTGTGCACAAGGTAAGTGCCAAGTATTCAATATAATGCCATATCATACAATATCGGAAATACTGGTAAAATCATGAATCTTACGATATTAGAGTAAGCAAAAATACTGATAAGTCCATGAGTCAAACAATATTAGAGTACACAATACAGTCAGTTATGCAAAATGAGGAGTCATAAAGAGCCAAATATCAGATGACGAGGATGCAATGCAATATACAATTCCTGATGAGTTCAAGAATACCGCCAGCCGTATCTAGACCATATAAATGCAAAAACACAGTAACCCAAAATGCCATATGCCGGGAATGTAATGAAGTATGTGGTGTGAATGGAATGACTATGCTGGAGTGTGAAGTCAGGATGATAGTAGTAGTATCGTAGGCTATGGGGTCCATCATAAGGAACTTCTATCCAAACCAATCCCATACCTAAATTTGGATAGTCAGACTCAATGTGGTAAACTCCTAATTTCAGGTTAGTCGCGCGCCCCAACCGAAATCCTGACCATTACGAAGGCATATATAACAAATAGTTGCGCACCACCAGCCCCAGTGTATAGTGATTAAATGAATGAATGAGTATGCAACTCCTGCCCGATAAGACCACATATCAGTACTGTTCATCTCTGGGATCATCACCGGGGTCTGGTACACTCTACACTAGCTTGCCGCCCCATCAAGCGTACAACTGG
The DNA here is from genome assembly GCF_029962835.1 of Magnolia sinica. Lineage (NCBI taxonomy): Eukaryota > Viridiplantae > Streptophyta > Magnoliopsida > Magnoliales > Magnoliaceae > Magnolia > Magnolia sinica. The sequence continues at coordinate 96,756,325 of NC_080574.1, forward strand.
ATAAGTGGAAGATATCTCACTATCCGCCTGGCTAGTAATCAGCCAATATCTACCCGGCACGTCAATAGCGGACCCATTCACGAGCTGGTCAAACTCAGCCTAGCTATGCTTACTCCCTCAGGTGAGTAAGGCCATACCATCTCCCAACCGATCACGATACAGTGAGAGACGCGACCTACTGGAATACGGCCCTCATGTGCTCATATATATCCACTCGATCTCGACGCTGGGGCATCCTCTAGTACCAAGAGGGTTTAAGAATTTTCACCCAGGGCCATCTATGATAGCCCGATGCTAATAACATATTTTTGGTGTCCCATCTGACCATCCATGATATGCCTGTGGAGGTTATGGCCCTGATGTCGGTAGGGCGTACAGTAATTACAACACACAATGCAAGATGCATGGGTCATCAATCTAGTCATGCATCAATCCTGCGCATACCGTGCGCTCATGTGAGATAACCTCTGAGTATCAGGGAGTCTCATAACAACCTGCCCAATGACATATGCAATGGTTAACCACACCTCATAACAAACATGCAGATGATGCGTATGTGCATGTATCATGATGCTATTCTGTCACATACTCATAATCGGTATCAATAACTAGCATCAATAATCGACCACGACAACGTAGACATTTAACTAACATTGTCCCCAAGGAATGACCCTCATAGATCCTAACATAAAGTGGACCCGTGGCCTCACACAAGAGCCAAAAATACAACACCATGGGCCTCAATCAAGAGCTTAATACACATCACGATGAGACTAACATACATCACAATGGGTTTCATAGTCTGGCCCTCAAATGTACCACAATGGGCCTCATACAATCATAATGGGCCGCGTCACATGAGCTTAATACACATCACATGGGCCTATATACATGGATGGGCTACGTCCCATGGCCCCCGAATACATCACAATGGGCCACAACCCATGGGCCCCAAATACATCACAATGGGTCACAACCCATAGGCCCCAAACACATCGCAATGGGCCTCTCACACGAGTCTATTATGCATCACATCAAGGTGGGCTTCAATGGATGGCCATAAATACGTCACATTGGGCCTCATATACATCAAGTGGGCTGCATCACATGAGCTACATATACATCACAATGCGCCTCTAACACGGGCCTAATATACATCACAAAGGGCCACATCTCATGGGCCTTATATACATTACATTATGCCTCGACAATCGGAATCGACCTCAACAATTGGAATCGACCTCGACAATTCGAATCGGCCTCGACCAAACAGAATCATCCTCGACCAAATGGAATCGGCCTCAATAATCGGAATCGACCTCGACAAACGGAATTGGCCTTGATAATTGAAATCGGCCTCGACAAACGGAATGGGCCTCATCAAATAAAATCGTCCTCGACCAAATGGAATCGTCTTCGACCAAACGGAATTGGCCTCGATAATCAGAATCAGCGTCGACCAAATAGAATCGTCATCGACCAACGAAATTGGCCTTGATAATTAGAATCAACCTCGACCAAACGGAATCAGCCTCGATAATCAGAATCGACCTCGACAAACGGAATCGGCCTCATCAAACGGAATCGGCCTCGACAGTCTGACTTGGCCTCGACAATCAGAATCGAAATCAACCTCGACAATCGGAATCGGCCTAACAAAGTACCTAAAGGAAGGTCACAATGTGAACATTTAACTATCATTGCCCATCAATGTGGATATTCAACCAACATTGCTCCCAAGCAGTGACCCACATAGAGCCAAACATAAAGTGGGCCCATGGCCTCACACAAAGGCCTAATATACATCACAATAGGCTACAATTCATGGGCCTCAAATATATAACATGTGGGCCCTACACATGGGTCTCATATGCATCAAATGGGCCATGTATCTGGGCCTCGAATACATCAAAAGGGCCACACGTCATGAGCCTAATACATATCATAATGGGCCTTGCCCATAGGCCATGAATACATCATAATGGGCCTCAAATATACATCACAGGTGGGCCCCATCACATGGGCCAAAAATACAAACAGGTGGGCCTCGCATATGGGCAAAAAATGCATCATGATGGACCTCATGGATGGGCCACACCAATGGGCCTTAAATGGGCTTGGACCACACCAAAATTATTTTACTAATTGTAGGTGTAATATGTGTATCACTGTACACTGTCATTCCATGGGGCACATGGCCCACTAATGATGATTGGCACTGTCCAAACATTGTCCAAGTAAATTAGCACCATCCAAACATTGTCTCTGAAAATCAGCACCATCTAAACATTCCCCATGTAAATCAGCACCATCCATACACTATCCAGGTAAATCAGCACCATTCAACCATTATCCATGTAAATCAACACCTCCCAAACATTGTCCAGCACCGTCCAAACATTATGGACGGTGTAGATGAAACACATATAACACAGTGGAGTCCATAACATCGTCCACAAATCGTCCATACAGTGTGACAGGTTCCCACGGTCCAGATGAATGACAAGGATAAAATACATAAATCACGGTGGATCCCACTATCCCTAATGGACGGTGGATGGTGTGGATCAAAACCTACATCATAGTAGGCTCCTACCGCTGCTGGACAGCGTGGACAAGACATACATCACAGTGGGCACCATGTCCAGATGATGGATGGTGTGAAGAAACACATACCTTAAGGTGGAGCCATGTGGGTGGCCCACCAGCTGGGAGACCCAGCCGTTCTTGCAGTTGGTATATCAGGTGGGTCCCGCTGTAACATCCCAGATTTTTTTCCAACTTGGTAATGGATGTCTTTAGACGTAAAACTACCCTAGGACCTTATTATGTTGTAATTAGGACGTAATTTAGTTAAGTATTAATAGCTTGGATCACTTTCTATATAAACTACAAAAGCCCAAGTACCACCTCAGGCAGAAATCAAATAGGATCAAATCCTTTAGAAACTAGATTCTCTCTGCAATGGGCCCTAATCACTTTAAATACAAACTGCAAGACCCAAAATGAGTAGAATCGATACCGCTACAATACCCTAAAACTTAGGATCAATCTCTAAACCCAGTTGCTCTTGGGAGCACCTTGAAACTTTGTATCAGACGTGGACCGCACGTCAAAAGTCTGGTTACTGCAAAACCATAGGGTTAGGACCGCCTCACTGGATTTGACATCCACCTCGGAAATCAAGTCCTAATGATACCCAGAAACACACAACTTGAGTCCGGAGCGAAGTGTGTGAGAAATGCGAATATCTTTAGAAAACGAACTGAAACTTAAGTGAATTGAGTCGGTTCACTTGCAGGCCAAATCTGAGGATTCTAACCATCAGAATCTGACCCAACTACACCCTCGGATCAGGAAAAATTTTAAACACATGTCAGTACACCTGTGGCCCTGATCAAGTACCGGTGACCGTTGAACTGAAACTGGTCCGCCACGATTGATCTGTAAATCCGATCGAACCAAAAACTTAGCTTAACCTAGATCCAATATCAGGGAGCTTAAGTCTGACCACACATAGAAAAAAGGCCTCCAGAAGTGCTCCGTTGGACTGAAATAGCCATTATTTGGCTATAACATAAGTATACCATGGCCCTGGGGCCATTGACATCGATTTTGGGCTTATAAATAGCCCTTAAACCCACCTCTCTCTTTCCCATACGAATTTCTCCAAACCCTAGGAGAGAGAAGAGAGAAATGGAGAGAAAAGAGTGGAAATCGAAGGGAGATCCTTGGAGTTTGCTGCCGTCCTTCTGTTCTGCTACTCCACGCCTCAATTCACCCTCTCACATCGCTACACCATCGATTTTAACTCCGTTTCTGGGTAAGAAATCCTAACCCTAAACTGATATAGATATCCAAATAGAGCAATAGGCGAAATAGCTAACCTATTTCATGAATCAGGTAGTCATTGTGCCGCAGACAAAGACTTAACTTTTAAACTGAGTTTGATACGAGTCTACCGGCGAAAGGTGCAGACTATAAACGTTTAGGTTATAGTTTTTAAGGCTTTCATTGTCAGATATGATTTATGACTGACTTGATTGCTATCTCATATGCTTAGATACGATGTTTCCCGTATATTACATATATATGTAAACTATGTTGATTTTAATGCATTCCAAGTGTTTGTTGAAATGTTTAAATGAGTATGGAATTATAATTTATGTTAGAGGCTACATGATGGTTGTACGTGTGGCAATTCCTATGTGGAAGGATTTGCTACGATATGTGTTTTAACTAATTTATTTCAAGTATGTAATATGTGTAGTCTAAGTATTTGTTAAAATGCCTGAATGAGAAAATGCTTGTTGAAATATCTTTAATTAGGGTGTTGAGATATGATTCTCAATTTCCTTATCTATAGTTACAATTCCCTTCATATAACCTATCTTACTACTACGTGTTTTATGGATGAATGTCTATGTATGTTAACATGTACTCCAGGTGCTTGTTTAAATGCTTATATGAGATTTATATTTGAATTTGTTGCTACATACTGTTTTGACTAGCACATATGAATGCCTATTGTATTTGAAGTGTGACTGGGGCTACAATGTAGTCCAGGCAATCGGTAATGGTTTACGATGGGTGGCTGAATTGATTTAGCCACGATGGATACGTTCGACGAATCCGAGTCGTATGTCATTTGACGGCAGTGGTTAAGCCACGCGAAATGCTTACGCACTCCATGTCGATCAAGTCAATGTGTGCTCGTACTAGTCGAGCTCGTCAAGTAACCCGATTGACCCAATGTATGTTCACCATGTATGGACGCTAATGCTTGAATCTAAGGTACTAAACTCACCAGTGGAAACCCCTTTAACCTCGGTACCTCAATCCGCTAAGACTCATGAGTCGAGCATGGTGGTATAGGACACCGTGGTCGAGCCGTCGGCCTACGCTGGGGCGACGAGTCTCCCCGTAATGACTAGTGAGCAAACTAAACTCGTGAGCCAAATACGGTGGCATAAGACACTGTATTCGAGCTGTCGGCCTATGATTAGGTGACGAGCATCTCGTAGTGACCTCAAGTATACACTAGGACTACGTTAAGGTGACGAGCCTTTCCGTAGTTACCTCGAGTATAAACAAGGCCTGCGCTGAGGTGATGAGCCTCTCCATAGCGACTTGGAACTGCCCATCGTATGCGACTAGCTAGGATTGACAGCCCTACATGGATCATTGTTTGAGAATTGATATAAGGGAGGTACCTTAGCTTCCCAATCCTGCTGTATGAAAAGGACTAATAAGAATTTGGTAATCACGCTCATGCACCACACTGCATGTGCCGTTTGGCGTTGAGTAGAAAGCACAAGGAAGTGACTGACATGCACGACCATTAGATGAAGATTGCAGAGGGAGTGCAGGCGAGGGCATGCATCATTTATACATACCATTCTTGCATTAATCAGAGTACTTAGGGATGTTTGATTGTATTGTTTTATCATTACTGGTTGACTGAATTGAGAACATGTTAACCTTTGCTTTATTGTTCCACTGAGTTGATCACTCACTCCCACGTTATGGGGCGGTGTTTTAAACACCCACCAGACCCTGTTTTAGTTTCAGATGATGGCATGGAAGTGGGAGTTTTGGTATCTTAGAACAATTTTACTTATGTTTGTTTAAATATGTTATTGATCCATATAGATTCTTACTATATAGTCACTTGCAATGAATACACTTGATTTTCAACACACCATTCACTATGACTTCTTCAAAGTCATCTCATACTACGGATCTTTTCTTTCCTCTGCATACAGTTGAAGACATGTATCCCTCTACAACAAGAGGACATGTATCTCTCTACAACAAGAGGAAATGTAGCTGATGCACCCACATCGGGAGTATTTACGGCTTCCTCCTCACTAGTCATCTATAAAATAAAATTCTTGATACGTGATAATCTTCACCATACCACTTTATAAAATTGCAGGATGTGATGCTTACCTACACCTAAACGAACATACTTACCTAAATGTCAAAATTAGCCTAGCCACCCATTTAAGGTTGGATAGATTGCAGTGCCTTCATTTTTCCAATTTAAATGCCACGTCAAAATTTTGGCAGCATATCCCTTTATCTTTCCAAAATGTATTCATCATGTATTTGATTCACATGTTAAGCATTAAACGAAGTGTGGACATTTGACGATTGAAATAAATGCAGGAAATATATCTAGAGAGAAAAATGAGAGACGAAATCGAAATAGGCATATGCATTCAAATTGAATAAATAAAGACATTACAATCTAACCCTAAATTGTCCAAAAATGGGACAATTTGAGAATTTTTATGTTAGTGCTTAATCAATCTAATTATACATGTTTTTATATGTGAGGTGATTTCGAGAGCTTAAGGTGAAATTGATGCCAAAAGGAAGATTTATGCTCAAAATATTACTAAATAAAGATTTGGAGATTTGGAAGTCATTAATAAAGATTTCACATGCCAAAGATCCAAGGAAACCAAGTAAGGAATGAAGAGAATCAAAGATTTGAAGTGAAGAAAAGAAATTTTGAAATTGTCCTGAAAAAACATGTTTTGAACTATGAGTATAAAAAAATGAAAATTCTGTAAGTTTATTTTAGGAGTTGCATAAAGTGTATAAATTTGAAGCCGTTTCTAGATTTTTCCAACTCAGTGCGAAAGTTAGAGTTTCATAACTATAAATAGAACTCCCTATGATGTTTCAAAACATCTTTTAGGATTTAGAAAGGAAAAGAAGGCTTAGGCGGAGCACTAACAACGCTCTTCCACTTTGATTTCTTTATGGGTTCTAGTATATCTTTTACTTTTTCTCTTGTTTTTGAGTTAGCTATGACTATCTAATCTCTAAATTAGGGCTAAGAGGTGAAGTTGCAGTTTATTTTGATGCTTACTTTTCTTTGATTCTTATTTATGTTGAACGTCATTGATTTCTAGTTTGAATTTAATGAATATTTTTAATTTTTTATGATTTATTGTAACTTAAATTATAATACATGTTGTGATAGCTTTGAATATTTTCTTTTCCTGTTTTGAGGTTGTGAGATTGGTAATACTTGTGATTTACCATTGTCTCCTGGGCATGGTGGATGCATGAATTCCCTTCCAATCATCACAATACTCCTTCATTGAGGATTAGATCAATGAAAAGTTCAGATATTTGATTTATTTGCTTCATATTCTAATTGGATAGGATAAGACTCTGATTCTAGGTGTGGTTATTGAATCAAGGTAATATCCTGATATCTACAAGTGGATCCTTAACACTCTAGTTTCCTTTTAATTATTGATACTTTATTTACAATTCCTCTCAACTATTATAGAATTCAATTGAAATATTTTTTTTTTAGTTCTAGTTCTAGTTATTTTCAGATTATGTACAAGTTTAGTACTTGTGGATTCGACCTCGGTCTCACCGAGTTATTATTACATTGTGACCTTGCACTTAGGGTTGTGAACAATTTTTTGGTGTCGTTGCTGGGGATTACGGCTACGTTTTTTTTATATATTGATTGGTATTAGAATTAAGTTAAGATTAGGCTAAACTTTTTTTTTTTTTTTTTTAGGTTAGGATTTTTTTCTTCTTAAATTGTTTTTGGAAACTAACATTGTTCTCTATTTTGTAGGTCTTAACATAGTAACTCCAATCCGGTAACCTCTTTCCAATTCTCTCTTTCTTTTCTAGATTTCATATTTGCTTTAATTTTCTTTCTTCTAGGTTTTAGTTGTTTGTGCTTGAGGATTGTGCATATTTCATGCTCAATTGGGTTCGTGATAACACTCTTCGTGTCTTGAGTGAAGGAGGATTAGTCGAAGGGTTGCCTATCCATCAAAGGATTAAACACCACTTGAGATCCTCTTAGTTAATTGAAGTAATGGCTGCAGATCAACATCGACCTCCAGTTGAGGAGGTTCAAGATGAGAATGATGTGTATAATGCTCCCCCGCCTTGTACTTTTGAAATTATTTATAATCGGCGGGAGTGAGTACACCTTCCTGCATGGTGTTTCCACTTAATGCAGGAAACTTGGATGTTCAACCTGGAGTGATACAACTCCTTAAATTCCATGGACTAGAATCTAAAAGTCTATACTTGCACATCAAAGAGTTTGATGAGATAGTCGCCACATTACACTTTTAGAACATGTCTGAGGATACGGTGCGACTCAAATTATTCCTCTTTTCACTGAATGAGAAGGCTAAGATGTGGATGCACTCCTTAAAGCCACGATCTATCAGCACATGGGTCAAGATGACCTAGGAATTTCTCAAAAAGTTTTTTCCTTTTCATAAAACTAACACTTTAAGGAAGGCAATCATGAACTTCACTCAAAAAGAGGAAGAGACCTTCTTCCAATACTGGGAAAGGTTCAAACATCTCACAAATTCCTGTCCACATCACGGCTACGAAATTTGGCGGACAATAAGTTTTTTCTATAATGGATTAACTTCACCAATGCACCAATTTGTAAAGATGATGTGTCACGGTGAATTTATGAACAAGGAGGTCGATGATGCGTGGGATTACCTTGATCAATTAGCAGAAAATGTGCAATCATGGGACACCTCCCCAGGACCCACGGCTTCTAAGACTACTCAATCAAAGGAACGGGGAGGAATGTATGCCTTAAAAGAAGAACATAACATGAGTGCAAGGGTGACCAATCTCACAAGAAAAGTCGAGGCCATGAAACTTAAGAAGGTGGAAGCTATCAAACCAAGGGAAGTCGTGGAAGTTGTTTATGGTTTTGTGCTAGCAAAATACATGCGATGTAGGTTGTCCCACAATCCCCGCTTTTCAAGATTTATTAAATGAGCAATCAAATGCCGTAAATACTTACCAACGACCATTCAACGGATCTACCTCAAACACATAATTTTAATTGGAGGAACCATCCAAACTTCAGTTGGAGGAACGGATAAACGACCAATCCTCAAGAGGCCCTTACTCAATTTCTAAATCAAAGGAAACCTTGAGAGGATCCAGATCAAAAATTCATGCAGAACCAAGAACTCTTCAACCAGAACACAGTGCAAGCATTCCAATATCTCAAAACAACAATGAGAATGCTTGCATCATCAATTCAAAGGATTAAGTGACACTTAGCAACTGGGGAGAAGGGACTTTTCCAGCCCAACCTCTCCCCAATCTAAAGCCACAATGTGAAATCAGTGACCCAAGTTCATCTAATCAACATGTAGAATAAGCTAAGTCTATCACCACTCTTAGAAGTAGAAAGACAGTTGACAAAACTATTCCGGCGAGAGCTAAAAAGCCTAAGGACTCGAAAGAAGTTAAGAATGATGGACTTAGCGACATCCTACATGAGATGGAACTGGAATCTCAAAACAAGTCGATTGTGCCATTCCCCCAATGGTTGATTGCACCAAAACCTTTATCTAACTCTCAGGATATTCTAGAGGTGCTTAAGAAAGTGAAGGTCAATATCTTTTTACTGGATGTCGTTAAACAAATCCCTTCATATGCCAAATTTCTGAAAGATCTATGTATAACTAAAAGATGACAAAACATTCAACAGAAAATCTTTTTGACAGAAAAAGTGAGTACCATCCTTAAGCAAGATGTGCCACAAAAGTACAAAGATCCCGGTAGCCCAACCATCACATGTGGAATTGGCAACCACCGGATTGAGCACGCACTTCTTAACTTGGGGTCGAGTGTTAATTTAATCCCATTCTCGCTTTATGAACAATTAGGTCTAGGGGAATTAAAACCCACTTGGACTACATTACAACTTGTTGATCGATCAGTCTGTGTATCGAGATGAATGATTAAGGATGTGTTGGTCTAGGTTGATAAATTCTACTATCCAATAGATTTTATTATTCTGGATACTCAAACTATTGTGGATGTGAGTACTCAGATATCTGTCATTCTTGGTCGTCCATTCCTTGCTACATCAAATGCCATCATTAATTGTAGGAATGTAATTATGAATCTCAATATCTTTTTCAATATAAGCAAACAGACAGAGGATGAAGACGATACCCACGACATTAACATGATCGACTCTTCCGTGGAAGATAAAGCACTTTGACTCTATACTCTGACCTTCTAAAGACATGCTTGGCCCACTCCCCTGATTTAGATGATGACATCATTCGGGAGATAGATGCCTTGCTTAAAGCAACGTCGGTACATGAAATTAACTGGTGGAGGCTACAATTTGAAAAATTGCCCAAAATCGATGTAATGCCTCTACCGTTTAGTCTCAAGGCACTAAAGCTTGACCTAAAACCCTTCCCATTGATCTCAAATATGTTTACTTAGGTCAAGATGAGACAGACCCGGTGGTGATTTCTTCCCACCTTGAGAAAGAATAAGAGAGTATGCTTATTTCTACTCTCATGGAGCATAAATAAGCCCTTTGATGGTCAATTGCAGACTTCAAGGGAATTGATCCTTTGATTTGTACTCACCTCATTCATCTAGAGGAAAATGCAAAAACCTCTCGACAACCACAATGTCGATTAAATCCAAACATGAAAGAGGTGGTTAAAGGAGAAGTGCTTAAGTTGTTGGATGTGGGTATCATATACCCTATATCCGATAGTCGATGGGTGAGTCTAATTCAGGTGGTTCCTAAGAAGTCAGGAATCACCATCGTAACCAATGTTGATAATGAACTCGTGCCAACTAGAGTCACTGCTGGTTAGAGAGACTACAAAAAGTTGAATACCGTCATAAGGAAGGACCACTTTCCTTTGCTCTTCATTGATTAAATTTTGGAAAGGTTAGCAAGTCATTCTTACTACCGCTTACTTAACGGATATTTGGGCTACAGTCAAATAAAGATAGCCCTTGAAGATCAAGAAAAGATAATGTTCACATATCCATTTGGCACCTTTGCTTACCGAAAGATGTCATTTGGATTGTTTAATGCCCCCGCCACTTTTCAGTGATGCATGTTGAGTATTTTTCTGACATGGTGGGGTAATATTTAAAGGTCTTCATGGACAATTTCTCTGTTTTTGGTCCATCCTTTGGCAAGTGTTTGGAAAATCTTAAAAATGTGCTGAAGCGATGTGAGTAAAACAATTTGATTCTGAATTGGGAGAAATTTCATTTCATGGTTCTTAAGGGAATTGTTCTTGGACATATAATTTCATCTAATGGAATTGAGGTAGATAAGGCTAAAATTGATCTTATCACTAACTTACCTCCACCCAAGAGCGTACATGATGTGCGATCCTTCCTAGGACACGCTAGATTTTATAAACGATTCATAAGGGATTTTAGTCATCTCTCTCGTCCTTTATGTAATCTACTTCAAAAGGATGCATCATAAAAGTGGACTAAAAAATGCCATGAAGCTTTCACTAAGCTCAAGGGCATGTTGACTACTGCTCATATTATGCAGCCACCTAACTGGAGCATACCTTTTGAGATTATGTGCAATGCATCTAGCTATGCTATTGGAGCGGTGTTAAGCTAAAGAAAATAGAAGAAGCCCTATGTAATTCACTATGCGAGTGGAACTCTAAATTCTGTCCAAGTGAACTATTCTACTACGGAGAAGGAACTTTTAGCTGTAGTATTCACTTTGGACAAATTTAAGTCCTATTTGATCAGATACAAGATCATCATTTACACTGATCATGCGGCGCTAAAGTACCTTCTCTCTAAGAATGATGCCAAGCCTCGTATGATAAGATGAATCCTCTTATTCTAGGAATTTGACATATAAATAAGAGACAAAAAAGGAGTAGAGAACGTAATGGTTGACCACCTCTCAAGACTTAATCTCTCTGGTTCCTTTGGGCCAACATCGATAAATGACACGTTCCCTGATGAACAGTTGTTTAAACTCTCCTAATTACTTTGGTTTGCTGACATTGTGAATTATCGTACTATAGGTTTCATGCCAACATATTGGACTATGCAAGATAAGAAAAAATTCTTTACCAAGGTACGTAAGTTTTTCTGGGATGATCCTTATTTGTTTAAATATTGCCCAGACCAAATTTTAAGGAGATGTGTGCCAGATAATGAACATCAGAGTGTCATCTCCTTTTGTCATTCTCAGGCCTGTGGTGGTCACTTTTCTGCTAAAAAGACCATAGCCAAAATTCTTCAATATGGCTTTTATGGCCCACGATGTTCAGAGATACTCATGAGTTTTGAAAAGCTTGTGAGCATTGTCAGAAATTGGGAGGGTTGTCCCGTCAAAATATGATGCCTCTGAACCTCATTCTTATTATTGAAACATTTGATTGTTGGGGCATCGATTTCATGAGACCATTCCCCCAATCCTTTAGGAATATTTAGATTTTGTTAACAGTAGACTAGTCACTAAGTGGGTCGAAGCGATCCCGTGCCGGAATAATGATCATAAAATGGTTATTCGATTCTTAAAAGAAAATATCTTTTCCCAGTTTGGAACGTCTTGGGCCATCATTAGTGATGGAGGTTCACACTTTTGTAATAGGCCATTTGAGAACTTAATAAAGAAATATGACATCTCTCATAAAGCCGAGATTTCCAATAGGAAAATTAAAAAAAAAATCAGGAAAAAAATTGCTAACCCTAATCATAAGGATTAGTCAATTCGCTTGACTGATACCTTATGGGCTTACCGTACAGCTTTTAAGACTCCCATTGGAATGTCTCCCTTTAGACTCGTCTATGGAAAGCTTGTCACCTACCTGTGGAGTTGGAGCATAGAGCTTACTGGGCTATCAAAATCTAAACTTTAATTTGAACAACGCTGGCTCACTGCGAAAACTTCAATTGAATGAACTCGAAGAAATCCGGAACGATGCATCTGAGAACTCAAGAATTTGTAAGGATAGGATGAAGGTATTCCATGATAGGAACATCCTTCAGAAATCATTCATAACCAGTCAAAAAGTCTTTTTGTACAATTCTTGATTACATCTTTTTCTAAGTAAACTTTGATCTCGTTGGACTGGTCCTTTCACTGTTTCTAATTTCTATCCTCATGGGGCCGTCGAGATAAAGAATTCGACGAATGACAATGTTTTTAAAGTGAATGGACATCGTCTCAAGCCATTTGTTGAGAAGTTTGTTTAAGAGGACATGTCCATGCCTCTGACTGATCTAGTGTACTAGGATTGACCTCGTAGTTTGAAGGAGGTGTAGTTAGGTTTATTACATTCATGTGATTTAAGATTAGGATAGTTTGATTTCAGTTTGTTTAGTCTTCGTGCTAACCCATTTACATGTTAAGAACTTTGGAAAAGCTTCAATTCTCCTTCTTCAGGTATTATCTTCTCATCACTTCCCATTTATTTTCGTTGTCTCATGTGCATTGCATGCTCATATCTTTTACATTGAGGACAATGAAGGTTTTAGGTTGGGGATGTGGATTAGGTAAACTTATAAGTATTTTCTTAGTTTTGAGCAAAAATTGTGAAAATTTTTAATTTTTCAAGCTAAAAATAACTTTGGGAAATAATAATTTATGGAATTAAGTATGCTTTGAATATTATGATAAGATAAGATATCGAATTTAAAATTATTGGAGTTTAATCAACTGAGTAAGACTATCACTTATGTTCTTTCATTTAATCGATTAAGAGGAAGTTTGAATATCATGATAATCTAAATCACAAGACATGTTCAATTTGCTTTCTGTGAATAGCACTAGAATTTCTAATTGTTAGTATGTATATCATTGAAAGATATTGAGAATTGAGTCTGAAGAATTTTATCCACCTTAAAAATAATAATGAAAAGAACCAGTTTTTTAAAAAATAAGAGAGATCAACAAAAATGTCATGTATGATGAAAAGACTAGAAATGAATGAAAATTTTGAAAAGAATGAATAAATAAAAGGGACCGTCGATATAAAATCAAAAACTGAAAAAAGAAGGAAAATGTGATAAGTTCGGAATCAGTACTTGATTATTCAATAAAACTTGAGGTGATGAGCATGGCTAACGTTATGAAATAGTAGTATGTTGTGGAAAATAAATAAAATTCACTAAGAATATTAGAAAAACTTGATCTATGAACTTATGCTCTTAAATAATTGATAAAGAAACTTTTTGATTGATTGCTCGTGTGATTCAACTATAGGTTTTCAAATTTGCACCCTCACTTCTTTAGATTGTACTCATTTATACTTAATTGCACAAAAGATTATTTTCTGAAAGTGATTTGAACATTGAAGATTGAAGATCACTTTATGCATGTTTTGCTTGGGACTAGCAAAATGCTGGTTGAGGGGTGTGTTGAGTGTGAAATATTGCATATTTTTTCTATTTATACCTTGGTTTTATAAACATGATAATGCTTAATCGATCTAATTATGCATATTTTCAAGTGCGAGGTGATTTCGAGAGCTTAAGGTGAAATTGATGCCAAAAGAAAGATTTAGCTCAAAAGATTACTAAATAAAGATTTGGAGATTTGAAAGTCATTAATGAAAAATTCTAATGCCAAAGATCCAAGGAAACTAAGCGAGGAATAAAGAGAATCAAAGATTTAAAGTGAAGAAAAGAAATCCTGAAATTATCTTGAAAAAAGAAAATATTCTTGAAATTGTCCTGGAAAAACATGTTTTGAACTCCGAGTCTAAAAAATGAAAGTTCTGGAAGTTTATTTTGGGAACTGCATAGAGTGCGTAAATTTGAGGCGGTTTCTAGAATTTTTCAACTCGGTGCGAAAGTTGGAGTTCCACAACTATAAATAGAACTCCCTATGATGCTCCAAAACATCTTTTAGGGTTTGGAAAGGGAGAGAAGACCTAGGCAGAGTGCTAACAACATTCTTTCACTTCGATTTCTTCATGGATTATAATATATCTTTAACTTTTTCTTTTGTTTTTGAGTTAGCTATGACTAACTAATCTCTTAGTTAGGGCTAAGAGGTAAAGCTGTAGTTTATTTTGATGCTTCATTTGTTTTGATTCTTACTTATGTTAAACATTATTGATTTATAGTTTGAATTTAAGGAATATTTCAGTTTTCTATGATTTATTGTGACTTAAATTACAATAGATGTTGTGATAGCTTTGAATATTTTTTTTTCCTGTTTTAAGATTGTGAGATTGGTAAAACTCGTGATCACCATCATCTCTTGGGCATGGTGGATGCATGATTCCCTTCCAATCATCACAATACTTCTTCATTGAGGTCTAGATCAATGAAAAGTTCAGATATTTGATTTAATTGCTTCATTTTCCAATTAGATAGGATAGGACTCTGATTCCAGTTGTGTTTGTTGAATTAAGTAAGGTAAAATCCTGATAGCTACAAGTGGATCCTTGACGCTCTAGTTTCCTTTTGATTATTAATACTTTATTCACAATTCCTCTCAACTATTCCATAATTCAATTTAGATATTTTTCTAGTTCTAGTTCTAGTTATTTTCAGATTACGTACAAGTTTAGTACTTGTGGATTCGACCTCGGTCTCACTGAGTTATTACTACATCGCAACCTTATATATGGGTTGTGAACAAAGAACACACTGTATATATGTCTGACAACATAGAAATCCTTAAATGAGTAACTAATTATCTATCCCTATTCCTAACAATCTATTTAGAAAAATTTAACAAAAATAATCTAATAATTTAACAAATTAAAAATAATTTAACTAAAAAATAACTTAACAAATTAGAAAATTAACACTTACATCTACATAACAAAAACAATCTCATAATTCTCACTATTTAATAAATTTAAAATAATTTAACTAAAAAACAACTTAGCAATTATAAATTAACAAATTAACACTTACAGTTTCATCTATCCAACAAACACAATCTCATAATTTAACTAAAAAATAACTTAACAAATTAACAAATTAACACTTACAGTTTCATCTATCTAACAAACACAATCTCATAATTTAACAAATTTAAAATAATTTAACAAAAAAACAACTTAACAACATAACAAGTTAATACGTACATCTATCTAACAAAAATAATCTCACAATTCTCACAATGTAACAAATTAAAAACAATTTAACTCAAAAACAATTTAACAATCATAAATTACCACTTACATCTAACCATCCAACCTCCCAATCAAATCATCCATACACCATACTACATGATACATCCATGTATCAATCCAACTATCCAACCTCCCAACCTTACCATACATCCATCCATCAAATAAGAAAATAATCAATTAGTAATTACACACACACACACACACACACACACACACACACACACACATTGATTGTTTGACTCAGTCCAAATGTTCGAGTGGGCTACAGCCACCAAGCTAGTGGTCGGGTGGCGTCCGACTGTCCGAGTGAACCAGAGCCACATGACGTGGTCAAGTGGGTCCGACCGTCCAATCGGGCCATAGCCACCGGGCCAGTGGTTAGGTGGGGTCTGCTATTCAGATGGATGTTGTTTGCCATAGCCCGACTGGAGGCAATGTGAGTGGTAATATAGAGAGGGGATGAGGAGAGGACTAGAAGAGAGTTTACCTTTCAGTTTTTGGTCATCCAGTCGGACACTGGAGAATAGAAAGAGAGGACAATAGAGTGGTCACCGGTCAAGCGCTGGAGAGAGAGAGAGAGAGAGAGAGAGAGAGAGAGAGAGAGAGAGAGAGGAGAGTGGTCGTCGGTCGCTGAAGAACGGTGAGGGAGATATGAGAGGAGAGATGGTAGGGTCAGGTGGAATTCAGGCATTGGAGAGGTGTTAGGGTTTTTTTAAAAACATGTTTGGTCGATCGGGTTTATATACCCAGTCAACATTTAGATTCGAGCCGAACCGAGTTGGGTTCGAGCTCAAGACCAAGTCGAGTAAAGCTCAGTCTAGCTCGAACTCGACTTGAATTTTTTCGAGCTCAATAAAACTAGCTCAAATCGACTCGAACATAATTTTGATCTAAGTCGAGTCGAGCTTTTCCAAGTCGAGTCGCCCACTTGAGTCTTAGATCTTACTTAATTTTGGCCTCGTGCCCTAAAATGAGCTTAAAAAATGGAAGGATGAGGTGGATTTCTCACAAATATCACGGTGGCCCCACATAGGTTTATAATGCAGGAACTTCTTGCAAATGGCTTTCACAGAAAATCCGCGACCGTGAACCATTCGAAAGGCTTTCGCAGGCTGAAACCTAGGTGGGGTCCACTATGATGTTTTTTAGAAATCCATTTCGTCCATACGTTTTATGAGTTAATTTTAGTTTGTGAAGCCAAAAATGAACTGGATCTAATGCTCGAGTGGGCCAAAAATGTGAGAATTGAACGTACACAATTGAAATATTTGTGGGACAATAGAAGTTTTAAATCATGCATGTTTTCAGTTATCCCAGTAGGAATGACGTTTTGAACGGTATGGATGGTATGTAAACGTCACTGACACCCCTAAGGAGGTTTCAACGGCCGGAATTTCCCTAACTACCTTTTCCTTTAGTACGGCCCACTTGAGTCTTGGATCTAGCTCACTTTTACTTTGTTTCCTAAAATGAGCTCAAAGAATGGATGGGTGGGGTGGATTCTTTACAAACATCACGGTGGGCTCCACCTAGGTTTCAAAATAGTAACTTTTAGCGAAAGGCTTTCACAGGAAATCTGCGTCCCGGATTTACCATGTTATTCTCCATCATAGAGGGTTTGTTGTTTGCTTGCGTTTTTCGTTAACCTTCGGAGGACGGTTCTGATTAGCAATAATGATATGCACCATGGATGGCCGTTGTTGAGAATAAAGCTGAATATGCAATTATATCCATCAATTTTTATTTTTATTTTTTTAATAGCGGTAGATAATAATTTTTATTGTCACCGTTCATTTTAAGGATATATTTCGTATGGCCAAGATGGCCTCCCTTCTTTGTGATTTTTAGCTGAGAGTCATCAAAAAGTTATTCAGTTGATTTAACCCACGACCTATTCACCTACTGCCTGGATCCGCTCCTTACCCTCAATGCCTCGATCCATTCCATTGATGGCATTTCTTGGCAGGACTGCAGTGTCACGGACAAGTTAAAACTTAGCTCTTGAAGAGTGTGATGATATTTTATTCTACAACATCCTATTGTGCACAGCTTGTGAAAAAAAAAGAAAGCTCATGAAACACCCAAACTCTATGAACCCTGCTGTGTTGTGCGTGTAACATCCACTTCGTCCATCAGGTCCAAATACTCATTTTCACCGTACATATTGAAACTTAGTCCAATCCAATGATTGAGTTTAAAGCATGTAAAATCACACCTAAAACCTCTCGATTCAAGTGGTGAGGCTTGCCTAAGTTTTGGATCAGTCTAGATTTTGGTGTGTCTGTTAATCAAAGTGAGACATATCGATATACAACATGTTGGGACTCACACACAAGGGTGCAGTTGGCATTTCCCATTGTTCCCTACCGTCTGACCTACCTAAGTTGTGGATTTTGCTAACTTCTAGCCATGGGGCTTAACAATTAAGGTGTACTTGATGGATAGAGGGAATGTGATACATGTTGGGAGACTGCAGAAGAACACAAAGATGAATATAGGAGAGTAATCCAATAGCACCAAGAAAGCACAATGTAAACACTCCAAATTTAACCTGGAAAAACCCTTTCGGGAAAAAACAACGGCACAAAGCGACAGATGAATACTATGAAAGCAAAAATTACAAAGAGAAATGGCTTACCCAATTCGAACAACCTCGAATCTCATCCTTTCTATATACCCTTTGAGCCCCTTGGACGAATTTGAAAATCCCTAGGAATTATTTTTCTAATCCCATTTACACCCATATATATATATATATATAGCCTTGGGAAGAATCCCAAATGACAAAGGAAGCTGGAAGAAGCCTTGGGAAGAATCCCAAACGACAAAGGAAGCTGGGAAAGGAAGAATCCCAAATGACAAAGGAAGCTGGGAAGAAGCCTTGGGAAGAATCCCAAACGACAAAGGAAGCTGGGAAGAATCCCAAACGGAAAAGGAAACATAAAACTTGATTAAAGACATCAAATACAACAATCTCCACCAAGTCTTCAATCATCAAACTTGTAGCTTCTTGTCCTCTTCTCTTATTTCTGCCTTGCAACATATCTCCACCATTACTTCTCGTGCACACTCCATCCTCCTTTTATGCCTTCACTAAGTCCAGAGAAGTCGCATAGAACTTCAACTTATCTGGAAAAATCACCTTAGTGAGCATGTTTGCCGAATGCACGCTAGTGTGAATCTTCTTCAAAGTAACGCCTCCTTCCTCAAGCACCCTTCGGATAAAATGGTGAAGAACATCAACGTGTTTAGTACGTGAATGATAAATAGTATTTTTAGCCAAATTGATAGTGCTCTCGCTGTCACAATTAATTGGTACGGCTTCCTGTTAAAGCCTCAACGATATATCATGCCTCTCATCCAAACACATTCTTTGAATGCTTCCGTCACTGCCATATACTCTGTTTCGGTCGTGGAAAGAGCCATCACGGACTGAAACTTAGACATCCAACTAATTGCTCTACCTGATAATATAAACGTGTAATTTGAAGTTGACTTTCTAGAATCCACATTGCCTGCATAGTCTGAATCCACATACCCTACTACCTTTGCCACTGTCTTCTTAAAAGATAAGATGTAGTCTTTTATACCTCGAATGTATCGAAGTAGCCATTTCACCGCTTTCCAATTTTGTTTGATGGGGTTTGACATGTATCTTCTCATAACACCGACTGCTTATGAAATATCAGATCTCGTACAGACCATAACATACATTAAACTGCCAACAACATTCAAATAAGGCACACAAGACATATCCTATTTTTTCTCATTTGATTTATGACATTGTTCCGAGGAAAACTTAAGTGAGCCACGTGGGGAACGCTCAACGACTTTGCTTGTCTATCCCATACTTGATCAACACATTCTCAATGTATTCTGCTTGTGATAATCAAAGCCTACCCTCTTCCTGTCTTTATGAATATCTATGCCAAGAACCCTCTTTGTAGCCCCCAGATCTTTCATCTCGAATATCCTTGATAACTAAGTCTTCAGTACATCGATATAAGACATATTATGACTAGTGATCAATATGTCATCAATATGCAATACTAGAATGATGAACTTGCTATCATTGAGTGTCTGGTAGTAGACATAGTGATCGTATTCACTCCCAGTAAATTTCTAACTCAACATGAAAGAATCAATTTTTTTTATACCACTTCCTAAGCAACTGTTTAAAGTCGTACAACGATCTCATTAACCTACAAATATTATTTTTTTGCCCCTTGAACTTCGTAGCCCTCTGGTTGCTTCATGTGAATATGCTCTTTCAAATCCTTGTATAAGAATGCAATCTCGACATCCATCTATTCCAGCTCGAGATCGTATTGGGCAACCAGTGCCAACATGAATCTGATATTTATACACTTGCTTTACAGCAGGCGCAAATATCTCTATGAAGTCGATGCATGAAGTCAATGCCTTCTCTCTAAGCGTGACCTTTCACTATCAACCTTATTTTGTATCTATCCATTTCTTCTTGAAGATCCACTTACATCCAATCGCTTTTCGGCCCACTGGAAGCTCCACCACCTCCCATGTGTTGTTCTTATACAAAGAGTCCATCTCATCATTTATTGCCGCCCTTCTACTTTTCTACATCAGGCTCATTAAGAGCCTCCTAAATAGTAGACGGGTCCCCCTTATCTATAATAAGGGCATATGTGATATTAGAGTCGTCGCTGTATCTTATCGGTAGTCTGTGAGCTCACAACAAATTTCTCCTAAGTAGCTGCTCCACGTCTTCATGTACCTTTATCTCCGTATCTATCTCAACCTGAGTATCATGTAACACCCCGTACTTTTCAGTACTCGAGCGTTACTATGAAGATCTAAATTAGTTTATACGTGTGTGGGAACACACATGACTTACATTACACATCATCATCTAGTGGCCCACGATCTATACATATTGATCATCTAGTGCAATCTTCATTCATATATTAAGTCATCTAACCATTAGGAGTGGAATTCACCCATAAATCAAGCTTTCCATTTGATTGATCCTTGAGATGGACCACCACGTAATTACAAAAACTTACTTTAGGATATTAGTTTCTTTTATAGTTAAAATCCAACCGTCCATCTTAAAATTAGAAGCCCAAATTATGAGATACACCGTTTATTGGGTCTACAACTTATTGTGGGATGATTTGACACTCAATTACGTGTCATGGACACTAAATTGTGAAAGCCACGGTTAAAGTCTATCCATATAACTTGTGGACATCAGAGAGTGGATAGGAAATCGATCTGACCGTTAAATTGACAGTTATGGTCAGTTAAATTCCTTCCAGTAATCATAAGACTCTAAGATAGAGATTTGAGTCAAATCCAACCATTGGATTGTTCGGGATTAAGGGCTAATGGTCAGAATGTTAGCTGAATGGTCCTTTCAAGTACTAAAGCGACTCTTTATCGGGGTACCATACTCGGTTTAACAATTCGCCCCTCGATGTTACAATTGGGGCCTTAGATCGCCAAATCCACTAAGGAATTCCATATAGGCAGGGCTAGAAATCATAAGAATCACTAATGATCATATGAAGAATTAATCTGACCATCGGATTGATAGAAAACCAACATTGACCACATTTTGCTCAGTGCGACCCACCTAAGCTTTGGATTTTCCGCATCTCCGGTCGGATGACCCAGATGGGCCCACAAAGAATCATGAACAGAGTGGATTTCGATAAAACATCACGGTGGGCCCCACACAAGTGCACATGTGCACAACCCCTGTATAACCATGGTACACCGAACCCGGTTAAAATGGGTTTGACTAGGATTTCCAAAAGAAGGAAGATACCTTCTTCCTTTTTGACTCCCGCGCTCAGCGCGTTTTGAACGGGCAAGCGACCGTTCATCTGTTCAAGTTGTGGCCCACCTCCACTATCCAGATGGATGATCTGAACTGTCCATCATATGAGGGAGGTTGGTCAGACCAGACCCATGGTGATTTCACATGAGGGAACTCACAAACATGAGCACACTTCCTAGCACAACAGAGGGGTGTGCAATCGTTTTATTTTCGAAAATAGAAAAATCTGTTGTGCTTTCTATTTGTCAGGCTGGCAATCTGTGTAAGCTCCCCTCCCTGCACCTCAACCATTCATACAAGAGAAATCCTAGCCACCCACTTAGCTACATGGTTTAGGGCTTCCAAACAAAACAATGGCCGGTTTTGGTTGTGCCAATGGTTTGCAAATACCCCCATCAACAGAAACCCTAGCATCTAGTCAATCCCGGCCGTCCATTCCTATCTCTTTCTTTCATAAGTAAACCTTAGAAACCGTGTTCGAGCACACCTCCACCTTTCTTGCGACTGTAGGAGAAAACCCATCCGCCAGCCTCCACCTTCGAACCCACCATGAAAACCTCAATGGAGCTTTATTTTCCTTCTCCCTCAAGCTTCATGGGATACATTCAGGTCATCCAGAAGCTCCATCTTGAAGGAACAAGCACCGGGTCAACATTTGCCATTAATGCCCGAGATATCTTCCTCGTTTGGAGATGAGCCACACCACATCGAGTCTGTTGAATCTAGGCTCGTCCGGCCATGCAGGGATTAGAAAAGAGAGAATGAGAATGATGAAGAAAAAGACGGTGGGAGAGGGAGTGAGTGCAAGTGCTACTTGTGCTGCACTCGCTGCCAAGTCGAGCGAGCCCGACTCACTGAGGCCTAAGTCGGGATGAGATTTGGTCTAGCATCCTTGCTAGATGGATCAGAGAAAGGAGAAGAGGTAAAGGGAGAGGAAGTCAGAGAAGGCAGCGAGAGAGAGAGAGAGAGAGAGAGAGAGAGAGAGAGAGAGAGAGGAGAAATCAGAGTGGAAGAGAGGGTTGTCGAGTTTTAATCGGGTTGTTCAACCCAGTGTGGTTGTTGCCACTTCTAGGTCTGGAACAAGCCTGGTTCGAGCCTGACGTGTTGCTGAACATTCAAGCAAGAGAGGTCACAAGAAGTAGAAGGAAGAAAAAAAGAAAGAAATAAAGGGCAGAAGAAGAAGATGAAAGAGAGTTGATGGATGTCGTGTTGAGTTGAGTCAACTCGGATGGCGAGCTGAGTTGAGTCAACTTGGACGCGGGCCCTGCTTGGGTCTATGATTGAGTGGCTCTAGTTTAGCGACCTTGTTGAAATGAGTAAGAAAGAGAAGACAAGTAACATGAAGAAAGAGGGAGAAGAAGGAAGAAATAAAAGTAAGGAGGGTGAGTTGTTACGTGCCACATCAACTCAACTGCACTAAGTTGCGGGTTGGGTTTGGTAAGTCTATGCATCTTGGCTGAGTTTGGGCCCTCTCTGGCATTTAAACGAAAGAAAGGAAGGTAGAAGAATAGAGGAAGGGTGGGAGTCACCGAGTTGACTTGGTTGAATCAGATCATTGTTCTTACCCATCCTCCTGAGTAAACTTGCTCCGCACTGAGTTAGACCACATCAAACCTTCGTTGAGGTATAACTCTTTACCCTCTTGTCTGGGAATTTAGATTTGATTATTTAATTAGAGGTTATAATTATGAAGCTTGTATTTATTAAAGACCTAATCTTAGGTTGGATTATAGGTCAAAATCCATTTGATAACATACGTTGATCCTAACCGTAGATAGTTGTAAAACTTTGATTTAACCGTACGATGTACACTTCATGGTAGGAATTGAATCTAAGGGTATGCACACCTCCTAAGGGCACTAGTAGGTGATTAGATTCATAAGGTGATGAATCTTTCCCCTTGAGCTTTCCTCTTCCTCATTAGTTTAAGTAATAGTTCATTTTATAATTGATATCTCTAATTCATGATAACTTGTGTTAGATATTGAATCTGATTATCAATCATATGCTCAACACTTAGCTTGTATAAATATCCATATGTTGTACTTGTGTATCCTTCATGTTTATGGATCGTTTATGAATTGCTTGTAGAACTTGAACTGCTACATCTATCAGTGAAAAACCCCACTTATATATGTGCATCCAGACTTGGGATGTAACTTGACTAACTGTGATTGTAATGGACCCTCACTTAGTGGCTACTTCAATTAATGGATTAAATGAAACATTGATGTGGGCTTACCATCCATGAATTATTGCGCCTACAGGGCTTTTTCATTGCATATTTGTCCTAGGAGGCTTGATGGATTATTTTGTGTGACATGCAATGGCAAGTCCCACTTGATAGATTGCGATTGGCCATTGGTTGAGGAGGATGCCATTAAACATCCTAATGATGGAGTCTCATGGGTCGGGGATGGTGGAATGGGACATTATGCCCGAGCTGTTGGCCTATGCTGAGTGATGAGCCCCCCATAGTGACCTTTGAGCTTTTCTAAATTGTTTGCTTGCAAATTGGAATAATAATTACTGGTATTAATCATGCATTCATGGCACTTGCATTTTAAATAGACTGACTATTTGAAAGGTCTATTCTCTTACTAGGGATGAGTCGACTGTTTGAAAGGCCCATCCCCATGCTTGAATGAGCTGACCGTTTGAAAGGCCCATTCTTGCTTAAGTGAGCTGACTGTTCGAAAGGCCCATTCTTGCTTAAGTGAGATGACTGTTTGAAAGGCCCACTATCTTACTTGAGTGGGTCGACTGTTTGAAAGACCCATTCCCCTACAATTTGAATGAGCAGACTGTTTGAAAGGCTCATTCTCTTGTTTAATGGACCGACTGTTTGAAAGGTGCATTCTCTTATTAAAAAGGGGGTTAACTGTTTGAAAGACTCATCCTCTTGCTTGAGTGAGTTAACTGTTTGAAAGGCCCACTATCTTACTTGAGCGGGTTGACAGTTTGAAAGACCCATTCCTGTGCAAGTTGAATGAGTCGACTGTTTGAAAGACGCATTCTCTAGCTTGAATGGACCAACTGTTTGAAAGGTCCATTCCCCTATTTGGGATGAGCTGACTATTTGAAAGGCCCATCCCCAGGCATGAATGAGCTGACTGTTTGAAAGGCTCATTCATGTGTAAGTAAGCCGACTGTTTGAAAGGCCCACTACTTTGTAAGTTGAATGAGCTGACTGTTTGAAAGGCCCATTCTCTTGCATGAATGGACTGACTGTTTGAAACGTCCATTCACTTGACTAACTAGATGTGCATCCCTAGTTGATGTACATTTACGCATTCATGCACATAAATAAGATCGCATCATGAAATGTTTTGTATGTCTTGTTGTTTAAAAACTATGCTTAACTAATGCGGTAGTGTGTAATCTGGAGGGGAATTCACACTGAGCTGGCCACTCATTCGTCGAATATATAACCGTACAGGTATTGCAAGTGGTTTAAATGATATTCATGTTTGGGTTGATGAAGAGCATGGTACAATTATCAAGGATGCATGGTTGTAATTACTAAGAGAAGTCGCGCGATGTTGCAGCTTGAGTTTATATGCATTTAATATATTCTTATGTGTTGAATCTTGTAATTCTTATATTTGTTAACATCGAGACATTTGTTTGTATGAGTCATTGTGGGCAGCCACTCTTATAATTTGAATGTATATACAATTTTCTTTATACTTAATTTGTTCACATTCCGCTTAAATGCTCACTTTGAAAAAGAAAAAAAAATGCACGTGGAATTTGGCTGTCTTTAAAGGTTAACATTCACGTTTTGAAAAACGAGTCATATACTCGGGTTTCAAAAACCCAGGGTGTTACATATCACTTGTGTCAATCTGAACGTCCATGACCAACCTTTCCGATTCTTGTTGCTCCTCTTGATCATTCTTGTAGAATAGGGAGCCTTCATCGAATTTGACATCCCTACTAATAACGAATTTCCGTGTGACTTAGTCATACAGCCTGTATCCCTTCACACCATCACCATAGCTAATAAAGATGTACTTTTTGGCTCTATGGTCTAGCTTATCTCTCTCAACTGATAGTACATGAGAGTAAGCTTTACAACAAAAAATACATAAATTTGAATAGTTCACTTTATGGCCACTCCATACTTCCTCTAAAATTTTACATTCAATAGTCGTATAAAGAGACCGATTCACCACATAACAAATCGTGTTAACGGCTTCAGTCCATAGGTGCCCAACCCAGCATTACTAATCATACATCATCCTCTCTCCAAGAGAGTCCGATTCATCCGCTTAGCTATACCGTTTTGCTCAGGTGTGTGGCACACTGTGTTGTGCTTAATGATTCATTCTTACTCATAAAATTGATTAAATTCACCTAAAGTAAACTCATCGCCATTATCTGTCCTTAATACATGTACCTTTCGCCTTGACTGTTTTCCCACCATGGCCTTCCATTACTTGAAATTGGTGAAAACCTCGGATTTATGTTTCATGAAATAAATCTAAACTTTTTGGAAGTAGTCGTCTATGAATGTGACAAACCATGATGACCCTCCAGTGGAAATCACTTGTAATGCCCCGAAAATCAGCACCCGAGTACATATACTCCGGTCCCGAGTTCCCAGGAGTTAACAAAATGTATATATTTGCTCATTTAGATTCAAATTCATTTCATGCATAGATAATTAGAGTTGTGCAATTCAACTTAGCGGAACCAAAGCGAGGTAAAGATAACAAAATATTTAAAAATATAGGGCTAAGAGTCAAAAATACAATTCCAATAGTGATGATCACCCAAAATGGAGATTATACAAGCCACAACAAACATGTGACAAAATTTACACATAAAGCACATAACTAAAATAAAAGTAAGGTCTTCCATCTTCGCCCGACACTCCTAAGGTATCATGACAAAAGTGTAAGCCGACCAAAGTCTACCTACTAGGGGCCTCGGTAGAACCTGCATTAACAATAATGCCTGGTTGGTGTTTTAAAATACCATCCTAGGTGGGAGTGAGTTAACTCAGTGGTTCCATTAGTTCTAAGTTTCATATGTTATCGACTCAATCAGCACAGTTAATGATAAATAAGACATCAAACATTTCTTAAATACTCTTGTTAAATGTATGAATGCGATTATGAAATGATGCATGCACCTCACAATCTAACACTCCCTCACAAGTGACTTCAACACCTATTTCGTAAATGCCAACACTCCCTCATCACGTGACTCCAAAGCCAAATCACCATATCCTATCTAATACAATCGATTAATGTGTTTATTAGCCAAGTAATTATTAAGTTACATTCATCCAGCATATTGGTGAAGCTAGGATACCGACGTTATATTACGAGTCCTTATCCGGATCACATGGCTCGTTATCGCACGTAGCGGTTCCTTACCATTGTCTTTTGATCCAACTTTAGGTATCACCCATTTATCTCACTAATCAATAATTATAAAGGTACAACATGACACTTAAATGCGTGAGGATCAACCCAGCATGAGTCATCACCCAAACACTGAGTATGATCACTCAGTTCCGAGGTGCAGGATTGCTACAAAGGAAATGACTCCTCACCTAATTCCATTCACGCCCAAGTCATTCAAACGGTACTCTAGCACGGAAACATCGGCCGAGTAATTTGATGGGGGTTGTTTGAACAATGATCTATCACCTCCATTAGTATTCACTGGTCACTATGGGGAGGCTCGTCACCCAAGCATAGGCTGACAACTCGGACACGGTGTCCCATACTATCATGCCAGAATCATGAGTCTTAGTGGGATTGTATCGCACTAACAGTTATGAATGGACTCATCTATTGGGAATGGGGTATCTTAGATTCAATTTGATCGTGTTTACATTGTGAACATACACGATCAGTCGGCTAGTGGACTAATTCGATTGATCTGGGAGAACTCTGGCGTAACCAGTTTTGGGCGCAAACATCCTGTGTAGTCCAGCTACTGTCAGTCGTCTATGTTTAACCCGGGTTGATCGAATGAGCTTAGGGTGGCCGGCCTAACTCGGGCCACCCCTTGGTTTGGACAATTTATCGACTGACCCAACATTGTAAGTAACCTAAACATCACTATAAACTTAGGAATTCGTCATGCCGTCAATATAGATTCAACGACACAACCACATATATATTTTATCAAACATGAGAGCATACATAGAACGCTCATGTAATCACCTAGGCATTTTATCAAACATGTGAGTCTCTATGGAATAATACATTTACTAGAGCATTTAATCAAATATTATTAATAAATCAATACATCCAATCAAGCATTCAACTAAACATGTGAGTATCATTAAAATAACGCATTTGATCACTTGGATATTTTACCAAACATGTGAGCATTCATAAACAACCAATGACACATATTGCAATCAAACTCAAAATATAGACATGTTAGCTATTTACGAATCATTCACTATAAGACATCATTAACTAAGACCCTCAAGAGTCCATAAAAAGCAATATAGGAATAATAGTCCACATCTTTAAGAATGAATCTTCGATTTTGAGCTCCTAGGGTTATGGATTTGGGGCAAATCACAAATTCATATATAAACATAAAGAACTATGTGAGATTCATGCAATTCATCCTATAAAAAAAACCTAGGTTGGGAAGTAAGATTTGTTTCTTATCTCTAATTGCGAGTGGGGCGGATTTGACAAAGGAAAACGATCGAGGCTAGGGCTTTGATTGGAGGAAATCGATGAGGGGAAGCACTAAAACCTCCCCACTCATACTCTTACTCTTCTTCTCTTCTTCTCTTCTTCTTTCTCTTTCTCCATTTTTCTCTTTTTGAACTTTGCATGGGAGAAGAGGTTGCCCAAATAAAGGCTTTATATAGTGCCAGAAGTGATGTAAATGACCCTTTATTCATTATATTAACCCTAAAAGGAGGTTGTTTTTAACTAATGGGACCCGATGGAAGGCATATGTGTCAATCTAAGCCATGGAATAGGTGTCCAATACTGCGATCTTTGTTTAGACACAATTATACGATGATTGGGTGTACCGATCAACTGCGAAGGCCTTAACTTAGATTAACGGTCACCGATGATCAACCGGGGCCGTGGCAATATGGATATGTGTGGAGAAATATATTTAGTTAGTATCCTGAATTTGGCCATGAACTGACGGTCTGATTATTACAACTTTGCGAAAGAGTAATGGACTTATTTCACTTAAGTTTCAAATTTTCATATAAGGTATTTGCACAACTCAAACACTCACCTTACGGGTCCAAGTTGAATAATTCAAGATGCGATCTCGACTCGATATCCCACGATGGATGTCAAGCCCACTAAGACGAACATGTTTCTATAACATCGGGTTTAGTGGCCCACTAATGAGCGGTCTAGAACTTGTTTGGATGATCAGGGCATTTCTGGAATGAATTAAGTATCAGGATTTCTTGTGCACAATGATTAGGTTTTTGGATTAGGTAAGTTCATAGTGTGACCTATTCATAACTAGTGAAAATGGTGATTTGATCATAATCACCTTAAACCATTGGTTCTTATACTAAAAGAGTAACTAAATTGATTTGGTTTGTTAATTAAGATATGAACCCTAGTTGTCTTGGCTTTTGATAGGTCTTTATTTAGTTACGGTTGTCTTTATTAGTCAATGGTAGGTCAGCTAGATTTGGGCCCTAGATAAACAAATTATAAGGCTAAACTCAATGTTTAAGTGATTTGGTGAATTCTTTGGCTTTCTACGGTTGATTAATCGGAGTCGTGTGGTTCTTTACTGGTACCACCTGCATGTAGGATTTCCTTGAGCATCAAGGGTTAGTAAGTGACAATGTAGGTTAATTATAATGAAAATTTTCAAGGGTTTTTGAAAATCCAAAATGTTAAAAATTTGAGATGTTACGCCACGGTGACGACCCCCATACATAAGAATGCATATATTCAAGCACACCCTTACATACATGTTTTCCAGATTTAAAAGATAACATATATTGTTTACCATAATACAATACTCGCATATATTTAAATCAAGACTTTTAAAACTAGAAATTAAACAACGTTCGGAAAGTACCTTCATGCCTCGCTCACTCTTGTGGCCTATACGTACATGCCACATACGTGCAGACGTGAAATTTGCTATAGCCATTGCAACTCCACTTATTGAAGTGCTCCCGATCGGTCTGTAAAGATTTCCGTGCCTCTGTGCTCTCGTAACTATAAGCGTTCCTTTTGAAACCTTAAGGACCCCATTAAAACCGATGAACTTGCACCCTATTGCTTCAAGTGCAACGAGAGAAATCAAATTCTTTTTCATGTCAGGAACGTACCTCACCTTAGTCAAGGTATGCTCCATTCCATCAAACATCTTGATACGGACAGTGCCCATAGCTATAACGTTATAAGCATTGTCATTACCTATAAATACCTGTCCACCATCGCACTCTCTGTAACTGGCGAACCAACTCTATTGAAGAGTCATGTGATATGAAGCTACTGTGTCAAGAATCCACTCATCTCTAAGTGTCTGATTATAGACACTGACAATACATCACCTTCGCTTATCTCTTGATCAGACATGATAGTATTGGCCTCCTTGGAAGAAGACTCTGTATTCTCTCTCTTTTTTTTTCTTTTTTTTTTTTGCTTTAGGATTTGTACAATCCTTCTTTATGTGCGCTGACATCCCATAATTTCAACACTTTAACTTTCTCCTGCCCTTGCCCTTGGATTTGGATCTTAAGCTAGAGGATCTTATGTCCCGCTCAAAATTTTTCCTTACCGTAAACAAAGCATCATTAGAGGCCCCCATTCTACCGTTCTTCTTTCTTATTGCTAAAGGTGGGCATAGAGCCGAGTCGAGTCGAGGTGGGCCAAGCTCGGCTCGGCTTGTCCATGATGTACTCGAGTTTGAGTTCGAGCTCGAGCTCAACATTGAAGCTTGACTTGTTTGCCAAAGCTTTCGAGTCGAGCTAGTGGTTTGAGTCGAGTCGAGCTCGAGCTTGTTGGGTGAGAAAGTAATGGATTCTATTCTTGATCCTCCTCCATTGATGAAAAATTCAAAATTTTAGGAGAATCAAAATAAAACCTGATAAAAAAACCAAACAAAGCTTCGAATTGGATGAGGAAACCTGTAAGAACTGATTTGTTCTTGATCTTCTTCCACCACCAAAAATCCAAGTACTAAAAAAGAAACAGATTAGAACACAGATTAGAAATCCAAGTAAAGAGCTCTAGCCAATCAGATCGTTGGATTTCCTTAAAGCTCTTACAAATCTAAGAAGGACTCATCTCGAATTTCTTGGGTTTCTCGCCCAAGAAGTAGATCTCAAGAGATTGGAATCATACTATTATGGAGTTGAAATGAAAATTGGCGGTAGTGGTCTGGGCGGGCGTGCAGCTAGTAGCGGGTAGAGAAAGAGAAGAAAGGGAAAGGGAAAGGGAAAGGGGGTGCGTGCGGACGACGGGTAGAGACTCTAGGGTTTTTTTTTTTAAAAATTTATTTTTTAAAGTTAAAACTTAAAACTTATATATATATTATAATATATATAATATATAATATTTAATATATTTATTAATCGAGCTGAGTTGAGTTGAAATGCCCCCTGGTCGAACTCGGTTCGAACTCAACTCGAGCTTCAAATAATTAGCTTGACTTGGCCCGAATCGGCCATTTAAGCTGAGTCAATTCGAGCTGACTCGAGCCGAGTTGAGCGAATTTTTCGAACTGGCTCGACTCGTGAACAACCATACTCATTGCCATTCTTTGAAAGACTGATATAACGGTATCAACACTAAGGGTCGTGTTATTGGTGCACAAGATGTCTTTAAAAGACTTATACGATGCACGGAGAGAATTCAACAAGATACATGCCTGATTACCTCCACATCTAGCAATTTACAGATTATCTTGTTAAAATTGCTAATGTGGGCTTCAACATCTCCTCCTTCTGCCATCTTGAAGTTGAACAGATGCATCTTCAAGTGTAAGCGATTTTCAAGGGACTCCTTAGCATAGATGTTCTTTAACTTTGCTTACAAACTTGCTGCAGTTTTCTCCCTGAATACATTATAGAGAACCTCATCAGTTAAACACAATTGGATTGAAGATTTCGCTTTCTTATCCAGTTTCTTCCAATAATAATAATCCATAGTTTCGGGTCACTTCTCAAGGACTTCATCCAATCCTTGCTGAATCAACAGGCTAGTCATCTTGATCTTCCATAATTCAAAATTATTTTTCTCGAAGTATTTCTCAACATCAAATTTAGGATTGGCAGCCATTAACACAAACTTTTAGATTCAAGCCTGTGTCCTAACGATAGCTCTGATGCCACTTGTTGGGAGACCGTAGAAGCACACAAAGATGAATCTAGGAGAGTAATCCAATCGCACCAAGAAAGCACAATACAAGTACTCTGAATTTAACATGGAAAAATCTTTTTGAGAAAAAAATCACGGCACAAAGTGATGGATGAACACTATGAAAGCAAAAATTACAAAGAGAAAGAACTTACCTGATTCGAACAACCTCGAATCTCACCCTTGCTACACCCTTTGAGCCCCTTGGATGAATTTGAAAAACCTTAGGAATTATTTTTTTAAATCTTATTTACACCCATATATATATATATATATATATATATATATATATATATATATATATATATATATATATATATATATAACCTTGGGAAGAATCTCAAACGGAAAAGGAAACTGGGAAGAATCCCAAACAGAAAAGGAAACATAAAACTTAATTAAAGACATCAAATACAACAATACACACAAGATGGTAAGCCAGTTGAGTTCAATGTCGCGTACTAATCATTGACCTGGGGACTAAGTTGGACTTGGCTAAATCCATGCTTTCACTCGTACGCTAAAGATGTTTTGTATATGACTTTAGAAAATCTTATAACAAGGTAGAAGTGTGTGAAAAGTGGTATAAAATAGGAAGAGGGTCAAGATAATTGTATAAAATTCAAAAGTTGTGTTAGAGATTTAGAGTTGCGAAGATATCTGTTAAAGTTTCCAGAGAACTTTTGTGGAGTCTTGTAAAGAAAAGTGTAAAATATTTTGGGATTGTTCTAGAGAATTCTTAATTATTGTACGTATACTCATAGATGACTATCACGTGGCATGGTATTAACCTTACATGCCTGGGTTTTAATAGCTTTTTAAATCTATATAATGGTAAAGACCCTTGCTTTTAACAAAGTGAAAAAGAATTCTAAGTTTGAGAGCTCCGTTGAAATACGAGTTATTCCTCCATGCGTTTGTATCTCTTTTGCATTCCAGTAAGTTAGCGTACTTAATACGTGGCCTGTGCACATTGGGAATGCTTACTCACAATAGGACTGATAGCCATAGAGCTGTACACGAGTCGTACCAAGTCGAGCTTGGCACATCTTGGCTCGGCTTGGCCAGTAGCTAACTCTAGTTTGAACTCGGCTTGACTCGGTCCTTGAGCCTAATTGGCCGGTTCGGTTCAGTCAGCAGCTCTGGTCAATTCAAGCTTATGCGACATTTTCTCCAACACATAAAGTGTAATTTTAATTTCCCACAAAACACAAAAAGAGTAATAGTACTTTACATGTATTTTATCAAACACTTGGATAGCAACATTAAAATCAAGATACGAGGGTAGTCTAATATAAAGTGTGTGTGTGTGTCTGTTTTTTTTTTTTTTTTTTCATTCCTTCCTTGCCACCGGCCAATCCCGCAGAGAATATATGCACCCAAAACACTATTTCGTTGAGTCATTTCATCAAACACTTGGCAAGCAGCATCAATATCAAAATAATCGAGTCATCGAGCTACTTCCATCGTGTCGATTCGATTTGAGGTTTGATCAAAGTCAATTTGAGCTCGGGCAGACTCAAAGTCAGCTTGAAATTTTTTTGAGCTCCAAAAATTAGGTCAACTCGGTCCGAATCCAATTTCAAGTCGAGCTTTTCTGAGTCAAGCTTTAGGGAATGCTGACTCACTCATGGCTTCAAGAGAGAAGCAAGGCATGCCAAAATGGCTAATGCTTGCAAGATTGAGCACTTAAAAGAAAATAGAAAAATTGGGATAAAAAACTTATAGAATTTAACCTAGGCGTGACATGAGTCACTCAGCTTGAAATCGAATTTGTTCTCCTTGAAGGATTTCCCAAGTGCATTAGATTTCTAGAGCAATCGACCGTCAAGATGCAATAATCAATTAGAGCTAAAGACATAGCCCTCCATGGGACCGAATTCACATATTTACGAATGGGGATCAAGTTCTTAGATAAAGCTTTTCTTATATACAAGAAAAGTTTTTTAGAGAAATCTAACGCGGTCTAAACTCACACCACAGAATCAACTAGCACAAATTTTAAATAACCGAAGGAAACCAAAATATTTGAAATTTTTTTAAAAAAGTAAAATACAGCAGAAAGCACTCAAACACTCCAGTAATGACATTGAGCTCTAGGAAACCTGATGTCAAGGGCAAAGCAAGGCATGCTAGAAATGGCTAATGCTTGCAAGATCGAGCACATTCCTCGGGTAGTCCCTCCTTGTGAGGTTATTATTACTAGACCAAAGATAAGCACATTTCTCGGGTGCAGAAGTGATCCGGACCATCGGACCTTAGATCGGGCGTATCTCGCAATCCGGAATGAGTTATCTGACGTAAAATATATGATTTTGGGGTAGAACAAGCTACTTTAGCCAACCAACCCCACTACACCGGGTTGCGCAGCCCGGAATTGTGAAAAACCCCTTGATCGATGGTCATTTCCCTGTTTTAATTTCGTTTTTACTATAAATATTAAGTTTTAGTTTGATTATAACTCTTCATCCGTCGGGCTTTAGGAGTTGCGCCTACGTGAAAAGAGCATAGAATAATTAGGGGAACGGTTTGGTGAAGCCAAATAGGACACTTACTATTTTGGCCGAAAACCTTGCGCACTAGTAGACATCACGACCGTCTATAAATAGTAAGTTTACTATTTATAGTAAGTCGCGGATTCTAGGAGTTTGAGTTGTAGTTTGATTATGATTTCTTTCTCATTGCTTGATACCCTTATTTAAAGGGTTGTGAACTCGTTTTTAATCATTAATCAATCAATTTCGAATTTATTAGAATTTATTTCTATTTTCTGCTTTCTTTCCTCGTGGATTCGAGAAGTCTCTGTGAGGAGTCTAGAGAAGTTCCGTGGATTCGGAATAGTTATCCTCTTGAGGAAGACGGTGCTCGACCTCACGTCCTCCCCTACGTCAGTTTGGTATCAAAGCGAGGTTTCTCCTCGGATTGATGGCTTCTAACGACGGGTCGGGCAACAATCCCATGGGCGGTGCTCTAGGGAATTTACCTTTAACGGCGGTAACTTTTGAAGTAGCGCAACGAGAGAATCAGCAAGCCATGCAAGAGCTGCAGGCTTCCATCGACCGCATAACGGATCTCTTGGCGGAAAACCTAAGGTAACTTCGTGTTCTTGGTGGTAATCCTCCACCGCTAATTGCTGAAACTCGTAATCGCCTTGATCGCAGGATAGTACCGGCAGTGCATTCAAGGGTCATTCCTGAGGAAGCGGGCTCCAGTGAGGAGAAAATCGATGATATAATCTTCCAACACCCCGGACAAGGCGGCGATCGAGTAGATCGAACGGATCGAGAATTCAAGATGCGGGTTGATATTCCTAGCTTCAATGGTCAACTACGCATGCGGATTTTCTCGATTGGCTTTCTGAAGTTGAGCAATTTTTTAACTATATGGAAGTCCCTCAAGCAAAGAAGGTCAAGCTTGTGGCCTACAAGTTGAAAGGAGGAGCTTGACTTAGGGAACAATCGCAACTCGTGCGAACCAGTGACATCGAAAGTACCAATCCGCACTGGCGGATGAAGCGGCTACTACGTGCCCGATTCTTCCCTAGCGATTATGATCGGTATTATTTCAACAATACCAAAATTGTCGCAAGGGTAGCGATCGGTAAGAGAATACGCAGAAGAATTTTACTGCCTGGCCGTAACGATTTGGTCGAGACCGAATTGCAGCAAGTTGCCCGATTTAACGGTGGATTACGATGACTATCCAGGATCGGGTCCAGATGCACTCCGTTGGACGATGAATGATGCGATTAAGTTGGCTACTCGGGCGGCTTGAATGTCCTAACACACGGACCTATCCTACTGCAAGGATTCCTGTGGCAAGTCTGCCCCAGGGAACTGCACAGCCTAAGGGGAAGGAGCCCGTAGGAGCACGCACTCAACCTCCCACATTTGAGAATCGAGATCAGGGAAGTGGGCAAGCTAGACCCCAAAGGGGCGTATCGACTACTGCTTGTCCAAGTAGAATCCCGAACCCCTATGCTCGGCCAAGGCCCGATAATTACTATCGTTGTGGCCAACCAGGCCACCTATCAAATACTTGTCCCCAGCGAAAAGTGGCAAACCTCGCCATCAATGATGGTAGTGCTGATAACGCTTATGAAGATCCAGATATTGAAGAACCGGAGCATACCTCCGAGGACGAGGCAGATGATTCAGGTTGGATTCAGCAAGATCACGGCGAGTCGCTCGTCGTGAGGCGACTATTATATGCGCCAAGGAAAAAATGCATCTATAGCGGCATAACATCTTCTGAACTAGGTGTACAGTGAATCAAAAGGTTTGTGACGTAATCATTAATAGTGGGAGCAGAAAGAACATTGTCTCCAAAGTCATGGTGAAAAAATTACAATTGAAAATGGAGCGTCATCCCTCCTCATATACAATCGGTTGGATAAAAAAGGTCATCGAAACAAAGATAACTGAACAGTGCACCATATCTTTTTTAATTAGCAAATATTATAAGGATGAAGTAGTATGCAATGTAGTTGACATGTAAGCATGTCGCATACTACTCAGTCGACCCGGACAATCTGACTATGACGCCACTTATAAAGGACAAGATAACATATATATCTTTGTCAAGGACGGTCGGAAGACCATATTGGCCCCTATAGATCCGGAGGGACCACCCGAGACTTCTAAAGTAGATGGTCGTTTTCTCTAACCATACGGGACTTCGTGGAAGAATCAAAGGAAACGGGACAACTTACATATTAATTGTAAAAGGGGAAGAACTCGAACCTACCAACATCCCTGAACGACTAAAGCCCTGCTACATGAATTCAAAAAATGCCCGATGACCTTCCCGATGGGTTACCCTCATGCGGGATATCCAACATCATATCGACTTTGTTCCTGGGTTTATCCAATCGTCCCCATTATCGAATGAGCCCGAATGAGTGCGAAATTCTACAAGGACAAGTAGAGGAGTTGATCCGTAAGGGTCTTATTCGAGAGAGCATGAGTCCATGTGCTGTACCAGCTCTATTAACTCCAAAGAAAGATGGGAGTTGGCGCATGTGTGTCGACAGCCGAGCCATCAATAAAATCACCATAAAATACAGGTTTCCTATACCACGGTTGGAGAATATGCTGGACATGCTAGAGGGTGCAAAAATATTCTCTAAATTGGACCTAAGGAGCGGCTACCATCAGATTCGAATACGGTCGGGTGATGAGTGGAAAACAACCTTTAAGACCAAGGAAGGATTATACGAATGGATGGTCATGCCCTTCGGGCTTTCGAATGCGCCTAGCACATTTATGAGATTGATGAACCAAGTTCTGAAACCTTTCATTGAGCGGTTCGTTGTGGTTTACTTCGATGATATTTTGATATACAGTCAAGACGAAACCACCCATATGGAACACCTCAAGAAGGTCCTTCAAGTGCTCACTAAAAATAAACTGTACCTCAATTTAAAAAAGTGCAGCTTCATGACTGATAACCTATTGTTTCTGGGTTTTGTCGTCACATCCACGGGCATTCGGGTGGATGAGGAAAAGGTGAAGGCAATCAGAGAATGGCCGGTTCCTACAAATATTCACGAAGTGCGAAGTTTTCATGGACTGACGACATTCTATCAGGTTCGTGAAAATTTTCAGTACTATTGTGTCACCAATCACAGATTACATGAAGAAAGGGTAGTTTTAGTGAACTGACGAAGCCGACAAGAGCTTGCCACAATCAAGCGCATATTATCCACGACCCCGGTTCTTGTACTTCCCAACTTTGACAAACTATTTAAAGTCAAATGTGATGCCTCATATGTCGAAATTGGGGGAGTTTTGTCTCAATAAGATAGGCCGGTAGCCTTCTATAGTGAGAAACTTAGTGATGCACACAAGAAGTGGTTTACATATGAGATTAAGTTATACGCGGTGGTCTAAGTACTGCGACATTGGCGACATTATTTGATTCAAAGGGAATTCATACTTTACACGGACCATCAAGCTCTCAAATTCATTAATAGTCAAGCTAACATTAACCGTGTGCATGCTAGATGGATCTCGTTTTTGCAGAAATTCACATTCGTACTAAAACATAAGTCAGGGCAACAAAACAAAGTAGTTGATGCATTGAGTCGCCGTGCAACTTTGTTAATCACTATGAGCAATGAGGTTGTCGGGTTCGAGCGCCTCAAAGACATATATGCCGATGACGACGACTTCAAGAACGCATGGGTTAGATGCCAAGAAGGTCACCCCGGTGACTTACATATGCAAGACGGGTTCCTTTTCAAGGGAAATCAGCTGTGCATCCCAAACAGTTCGCTAAGGGAACAGATAATCCAAGAGCTACATGGAGGTGGCCTCAGTGGACACCTTGGGCGAGACAAGACACGAGCTCTTGTGGAAGAACGGTATTACTTGCCGCAATTGGTACGTGATGTGGGAAAGGCAGTCCAACGTTGTTATATTTGTCAGACCTCTAAGGGGCAATCTCATAATACAGGCCTTTACACTCCGTTACCCATGCCTGACGGCCCTTGGGAGGATTTATCTATGGACTTTGTGCTTGGTCTCCCACGAACACAATGCGGCATGAATTCGGTGTTCGTAGTAGTAGATCGTTTCTCCAAGATAGCATACTTTATTCTTTGCAAGAAGACTCTCGATGCAACACACGTGACGAATCTATTCTTTAGAGAAATTGTGCGGCTACATGGGGTTTCCAAGACTATTACTTCTAACCGTGACACGAAGTTTATAAGCTACTTTTGGTGGACTTTGTGGACTCGATTCGATACATGATTTCAGTTCAGCAGCGCCTACCACCCCATAAACTGATGGTCAAACTGAGGTTGTGAATCGCACGTTGGAAAACCTCCTTTGATGTATTTCAGGAGAAAAACTGAAGCAGTGAGATTTGACTTTGTCTCAAGTGAAGTTTGCATTTAACAACATGGTGAACCGCTCGACAGAGAAATCCCTGTTCCAGGTTATTTACGGACGAGTACCTCGCCACACACTTAACTTGGTCCCTCTGCCCAAGCTCCCAGGCATGAGCATTACAACAGAACATATGGTAGACAGGATCATGGGCATTCATGCAGAGTTACAAACCAAGTTACATACCTCGAACGAAAAATACAAGGAGCAAGCCGACAAGCATCGGCGACAAAAGTGTTCAAGGTTGGTGACCAAATAATGGTTCATCTACACAAAGAAAGATTTTCGATTAAAGAATAAGAAGATTGGACCGGTAATAATCATCCGAAAGATCAATAACAACGCTTATGTTGTTGATCTTTCGAGATGACATGACAATCTCACGGACTTTCAACGCCGCGACTTGACCGAGTATCATGAATCAGCGTAAGATGAGAACTCGAGGACGAGTTTTTTGAAGTGGAGGGGACTGATGTAGAGGCGGTCGGACGCTTTCATGGCCAAGATGGATCGAGGAAGGCCTCGATGACACAAGTGATCCGGACCATCGGACCTTAGATCGGGCGTATCTCGCAATCCGAATGAGTTAGTGACGTAAAATATATGATTTTGGGGTAGACGAGCTACTTTAGCCAACCAACCCGCTTAGCTGGGAGCCCGTAATTGTGAAAAACCCCTTGATTGACGGTCGTTTCCCTGTTTTAATTTCGTTTTACTATAAATAATAAGTTTTAGTTTGATTATAACTCTTCATCCGTCGGGCTTTAGGAGTTGCGCCCAACGTGAAAAGAGCTTAGAATAATTAGAAGGCTTTGGTGAAGCCAAATAGGACACTTACTATTTTTGGCCGAAAACCTTGCGCACTAGTAGACATCACGACCGTATATATAAATAGTAAGTTTACTATTTATAGTAAGTCGTGGATTCTAGGAGTTTGAGTTGTAGTTTGATTATGATTTCTTTCCCATTGCTTGATACCCTTATTTAAAGGGTTGTCAGAACTCGTTTTTAATGATTCATCAATCAATTTCAAATTTATTAGAATTTATTTCTATTTTCTTGCTTTCTTTCCTCTTGGATTCGAGAAGTCTTTGTGAGGAGTCGAGAGAAATTCCGTGGATTCGGAATAGTTATCCTCTCGAGGAAGATGGTGTTCAGCCTCACGTCCTCCCTGCGTCGGGTAGTCCCTCCTTGTGAGGTTATTATTACTAGACCAAAGATAAGCACATTTCTCGGGTGGTCCCTCCTTGTGAGGTTATTATTACTAGACAAAAGATAAGCACATTCCTCGGGCAGTCGTTACTGGCCATTCAACTTTTTCGTACATGCACAGTGTGGCCTCTTGTTGGATGCTAAATCTATTAACAGTGGCCATACATAACCCAGTGCTGGTTACTAGATAAGGAGAGTGTCTAAAGAAACAGTATATGCACCAAAGCCATGGCAGCCCTCTCCATGCCATCACCATCAGTATTATCGTTCCTCTTCCTGCTGCTTCTGCTTCTGCTTCCATGTAATCAAGGCTTCAACATCAAAGAAGCAACAGTCCATGACATCCAGGTGGCATTCCAGCAGAAGAAGCTCAGCTCCAGGCAACTCGTCCTCTTCTACCTCGATCAGATTCAGATCCTTAACCCCATTCTCCGTGCTGTCATTGAGATAAACCCAGATGCGCTCCACCAGGCTGACGTGGCAGATCTGGAAAGGAGGGAGGGGAAGTGCTCCAAGGGCCTGCTGCACGGCATCCCCATCCTACTCAAGGACAACATTGCCACAGCCGATCGACTCAACACCACCGCAGGTTCACTGGCCTTGCTCGGTTCGGTCGTTCCTCGAGACGCGGGTGTGGTGAAGAGGCTGAGGAAGGCTGGTGCTGTCATCCTGGGGAAGGCCAGCCTCAGCGAGTGGTCTGGTTTTCGTTCTGAATTTGCACCCCGTGGATGGAATGCCAGAAGTGGTCAAGGAAATGTGAGTTTCCTCCTGTCTTTCTTCTTGCCTTTAAAAAAAAAAAAAAAAATACTCTCCGAACTAATGATTTTTGGCATACTGGGAGAGCGGATTAGTTGTTACCCCTGGTAACATCTTAGTGGGTGTTACCCTTATCGTGATGACGTGTTGTATATCGGCGCCATCCATCTGTTTCTCCATCCCATGTTAGGATGTGCAGAAAAATCATGCAGATCCAAATTTCAGGTGCACTAGACCACCGGAAACAGTGGTGATTGAGTGCCACACCATTAAAATTTTCAAAGGGCCATCGTAAGGTTTCCTTAATGTTTATTTTACATCCAACCTGTTGATAATGTCAAAAAGACCTGGATAAAGGTGAAATATAAAGATCGATTGCTAAAAAAAACTTTTGTGGCCCACGAAAATCTTTTAATGGTCATTCATATTTGTACTGGTGTGCTCATCTTCTTAAAGTTTGGGATAAATGAGATGGAAAAACATAAACAACAGAGATAAAAAATAAAATAAAATACATTATTGTGGGCTTACACGGTTAAGTTAACACACCGTGGTTTTCATTGTAAACGTGCCTACGTGGCATGCTTGTGTCAACATCTATTTACGTGCCATGGCCTGTTGATCAGGACGCGGATCAGCTACTGAACCCGACATTAGCGAGTGGCTACTGAAGTGACGTCACCATATTTTTTGGGCCCCCCATAATGCATGTGTTGTATCCACACCATCCATCCATTTGGAGAGATCATTTTAGGGCATTATACAAATAATGAGGCAAGTCCAAAGTTCAAGGGGACCCACCACCGAAATCAGTGGGGATAGTCACGTCCACCATTGAAAACTTCCTAGGGCTTACGGTGATGTTTATTTGAGATCCAACTTATTTATAAGTTAACATAGACATGGAATAAGGGAAAACATAAATATAAGCTTGATCGAAAACTTCCGTGGCCCAAAGAAGTTTATAATGGTAGGCGTTCAATCCCCACTTTTTTCTATGGCGGGTCCACTTGAGCTTTGGATCTGCCTCATTTTTTGGATCATGCCCTAAAATGATCTCTCCAAATGTGTGGACGGTGTGGATATAACACATACTTCATGG
Source organism: Magnolia sinica (assembly GCF_029962835.1). Taxonomy (NCBI): domain Eukaryota; kingdom Viridiplantae; phylum Streptophyta; class Magnoliopsida; order Magnoliales; family Magnoliaceae; genus Magnolia; species Magnolia sinica. Next base: position 96,798,393 of record NC_080574.1, read on the forward strand.
TGGAGCTCACATAATGTGGTGACGTCACTTCAGTAGCGAGACTCACTACTGTCAAGTTCAGTAGCTAATCTGCATCCCGTTGATCAAGTCATTAGGTCAAATAATTATGTAGAGCAAGAGCTTTAGTTAATTTTGATTTTCGAAGTGCCAGTTGTTAGAGAGGAGCAATACCATTTTCTCTTTTCCTTTGGAACTTTTATTACCAGTTATCTTGAAATTTCATATTAAGGACCAACATAAATGGGTCATGTAGGTTAACCCACAGCCGGCCGGTTGCAACCCATCTTTCTTTTTTATTTTCTTACATGAACCTGTGGCAGCTAATGATGCGCTGGCCCGATTTTCTTCGGGTAAAGGAAACCCAGATTTAGACGAATGTGCCAACACTTAAATCTGCTTAGGAAGAAAAATTCTACATGTGGGACATGGTTGTTATTAGGGCTGAAAGTTGGGCGGGTTCAACCGGACGGACTCATGACTGACCTGACCTTGGGTTGGGCTCATGCAGGATGTTTCGGGTTTGGTCTTAGGATTGGGCTATACAAACACCGACCTGATAAAACTTGGGCTGGGCTCAGGTTGAGGCCTTGGGTTGCCCGACCCAACCCGAACTTGATCGATATATAAGTTACTTATAAATTATAATTGAGTGTGGATTGTCTGTGTTGAAGGCACTGGAAATTCCAGTGCCGTCAAGTCTCATTGGTGCATGTCATTTCCAATGACTCAAGCTAACAAGATATGCTAGATTTCTCTCCTGAATAGATTGCGTGCTACACAATACGACTTCACGTTTAAAGGAGTAGTTGTCCTATATTTTAGATTTTTTGTTTAGAAAAAATGAAGTTCTTTATGATAAATAACTATGAATATAATTAATAAAATCATAGATATAAAAAATAAGATTTGTATTGAAATATAATAGATAAATGTAATAACAAAAATATTAGCTTGTATTCACCCGATCGAGCCTGCTTGGGTTGGGCTTGGGTTGAGAATTCCCAACCTGAGGTTGGGTTGGGTTAGGGATGAGGTTTAGGAACCTTGGGTTGGGCTAGGTTTGAGCACCAACCCGCCCCACTTTTAGCCCTAATTGTTATGCCAAATACTGACCTTGATAGACCTTGCAGTAGATGTGAAACACCAATGAAATCCTCAATAATGGAAGATCCAAACCCTACAATCATTTCTTGACAGTCTATCTATCTAGGATGCAGATGAAGGGTTATGATATTTTATTCTTCGAACTCTTCCTGTGTAATCCATCCATGGCTGGTCACACTATTTCATCACTTCATCAATCTGGACCACAGAATCATTGATCCCTAATATCTATTTCAATAAACTACTCTTTTGCAAAGTTTGTCTGTTGATGCAATTTTCTGGTAGACCTCCCTTGATTGACCCTCCTGGACCTACACAAGTGAAAAGGAAGAACAAAGGGGATCCTGGCTAATGCAGGGGACCCTTTGATGCTTAAGTCAGGACTCTGGGTCTTTGGATGGGGACGATCTATTGGAAAAGAGTCACCAGCCTCTATTTATAGGAATAGAATATGAGTGTTGTGAGGAGCCTTTCCTGATAATTTGGAGGGGATTCCACTCAGATCCGGGATGTATATAGAGATTTTACCTCAATCCCGAAGCTTTTGGATTTGATCTTATCTTTCGAAGATCTTGGGAGAGATCTTTGGGCCGTTGGAGATATTATCGGACTGCTTGATCCGTGGATAAACTGCAATGGGCAACTAATCCACTGATTTATAGCCGAGCTATTATCGAGCTATAGCTGAGTCATTATCGAGCTATAGCCGAGCTATGTTGCTGATTAAGTGTCATATTTTGGGATCATCTATTGCCGATCTATGGGCTTGGTCGGCAATTGGCCATATGAGTGAGTTTACAGTTGCACTCTTTGAGGGTCCTTACAGTTGTGTCGACCTCCTTGAAGGTCAACCTGTTCTTGGAAGTATAAGCCTTTATTGGCTCAGATTTCGAGAGCCCGTGTTGTTTTGTAGAGTTGGTTCATTCCATAAGTCGACCTATCCGACTTAACTATTTTTACACCCAACAGTAAGCCCCCCTTACTCTTTAAGCTAGTCACGAAGGGGTTTGAGGAGTAAGTCAGATCCGGTTGTAGGTCGGACTTAGGTCGGGTCATAATGTCATTAATGCCAGCAGTGGCAGTCAGCACGGTGCGCGAGGCATGTCAGTAATGGACACAACATGTCGTTTCGGGGTTCAAGATCACGTGGTGCGTCAGGCCGCCGTTTTGGTGACAGTTGAATGAGAGCACGACATGTGGCTCTGTACTCGACAGTGGGGTCGAGCAGCATGTGGGGTCACGCCACGTGTTCGTAGGGGGGAAGTTGAGGGGACGTTGTGCAACCCTAATTAATGGTCGTGCTTAATCGATACCACGTGGCTTCCCTATATAAGGGAAGCCCTAGCGCTCGGTCGTCCTCATTTGCATTTTCCATTTTCTTCCAGTCGTCTCTGCCCAAACGCTTCAAAGGGGTTTCAGCGCCTGCGGTCATCGACATTCTGGACGGACTTATCGCTCTAGTGAGCTTCTGATCATCTGTTTTCCCTCTCCTTATTTCTTTGTCCTTTCAACGACTGCAATGTTGGATTCCGTTAGTTCATGGGAGGGGGTTTTCGGCAATGACAGTAGGTCTGGTAACTTCGAGTTATGTCGAATCCACCATTGTCATTGAGGATGGTGGAGAATGTTGATTTCTTGGCATCCCGAGCCACCGAACCGTCTCCGGCAGAAAGGCCACTGGATGTGGAGCTTAATTCCGTTGTCGGGGATGACCCTGAAGGGTTTGACGAGGACGGGATGGGGGGTCTGGTGCCTTCCTCTCTCATTGCCGAGGATCAAGATCGGATAAGGCTCGGGTACCACATACCTGAGTTGGTGATGATGCGGCTTCCCTTGCGGGATGAACTCTCGAACCAACCTCCAGAGGGATCGGTCGCCATTTTCCATGTCGCTCTTCAGTGCGGCCTGTGACTTCCTCAGCAGCGAGTGGTGAGGAGACTACTTGCTCGGCTGAACTTGGCCGATGATCCCTAATGGTTGGAGGGCGTTGATTGGCTTCGTTGTCTTATGGGCCGAGTTAGAACAGCCCGAGCTAACGGTGGAGGAATTCCTCCACTTGTACCAAGTTAAGCCGAACCATAGTCAGCCGTCTGACATTATTTTTCTGCCTGGCGAAGAACTGGGGGGAGCCTTATTACCGACCCACCGATGTCCAATAAGAACTAGAGGGATAGATGGTTCTGGGCGTCCGGGTGTTAGGAGGCAGCCGATCTGCCTTTAGATCAGCATCAGGTCCCTATCGCATTCTTTGACCTAGGCATACATTTCTCAGATAGCCATGTTTAGCCCTTTTGAATTGGTCGGCTTTCGATCGTGTTGTGGATGATGATGTGTGTGTGTGTGTGTGTTTTTTTTTTGGGTGCAGTCGTCCCCAAGCAAGTTCCTTTGGCCGACGGCGGAGCGCTTACTCGGATCAAGGCGGCGAGAGCGCTCCCTTGGGAGAAAAGGTCTTGGAGAGTTCTGCTTCAACTCGAGCTAATCCTTCAATCAGGCTTGGACTTCGCTCTTACCGGTGAGCCACTGGATAAGACCTAATTCCGAGCTATTGTACTTGGGTATCTCTTTTGTAGAGTCCGCCGACGTTTCTTTTTTGCTTGTTGAATGCAGAGATGCCTGAAGCTCGTCTCATGCTCCGGCCTCCTTCCAAACTCCGCACCCCTCCTGCCAGGGATGAGACGGCGGTGTCGAAGAAGAAGAAGGTCAAGGTCTTCTCTATCGTAATAGAGGTAGAAGGAGAGGGTATGGAGGTGGAAGCCTCCTTTGGAGCTGCTAGAGCGGCAGGGACAGTCGTCCCGGAAGAGGTTACTCCTGTTGAAGTACAAGGGGCCACCGAGCTTCCTGCTGAGGCTCGATCTTCGGATGCTGAGGGGGTAGCTCACCCACGGAGTCTCCGCCAGATCGTCGAGAAGATCCTCCCTTGGGCGGACCGCCATACGTTGGAGGCAGAGTTCAACAATCTGTTTGACTCCCTTGTAGACTCAGCTCTGGCCCACGTGGTGACGAGCCTTCTTGGGGTAAGATACCCTTCAAATCTGTGTTCTCTCCCCCCCTCTCTCTCGCTTGTGCCTAACTTCTTTTCTTTACTTTTGTTGTAGTTCGCTCCGTCTGTGCTACAGGCGCACTTTGAGTTTGCTCGGATGTTTGAGCTAGTGGATGGGGCTGACCAAAAGGTGGCCTAGTTGAAGGCTCAGGTTGAGGCCGCAGAGGCCGAGCTAAGGGCTATGAGGGTGGCCCTTGATGTGGCTGCTGCGGAGAAAGCCGAGGTGGCGGTGAAGCTGGAAGAGGCTCGGGCTTGGTACGTGGATTGCTGAGGTAAGCTCATGGAGACCTTGGGCAAGCTTGAGGAGCTTAAGGCCGGGACAAAGGCTGCTCTCACGCTGGCTCGGAAGGATGCGGTGGAGGAGTTCAAAGCCTCCCAATCGTATTCGGATGACAGAGATTACCTCTTTCGCCAGGGTTAAGACGAGTGCGTCAAGGCCATGAAGGATTCTTTCCCCGAGATAGATTTGTCCGGCCTTGACGAGACCTAGTCGGGCTTTGATGGGTCGGGCAATCGGGCGATGAGGTGGCTCCCGAGCAGCCCCTCGAGGCCAAGGTTTGAGGATTGGTTTTTGCAAAGCACTATTTCCTTCATCTTGCAATGCCTTTCCTTTTTTCGGCTTCAAGCACTTCGAGCGCCATCTTCCTTTTCCTTTTTCAGCTTCAAGCACTTCAAGCACGCCAAGCATTATCTGCCTCTGCCTTCTCCAGCTTCATTCATTTGTGGACTGATGTACAACTCTTTTTTTTTTTTTTTAATCGTAATCGATATAATACCGATGTAATACCGATGTAATCATGCCTCATTAATGAAACACTTCTTACTTAGAAGACTTCTCTTTGAATTTTGAATTCCCAAGTTATGTGGGTATTCGTTTACATTGCTTGAGTAGGTCGAACTGAACCTAGATTATAAATTAGGTATCATTCAAACGTTGAGTAGGTCAGATCATGGTCACATATAGATCAGAACTTAGTTAGATCTAGGTCGGGTAGTATGCCGGGGCTCTTATTACTTTTGTTTCAAAGTTGAGTGATGCATAGTAAATGTCGTACTGACCAACTTAAGGGTAATAGATCTTCAGATGCTCGGCATTCCACAGGTGCGGGAGGAGCTGGCTAGTAGGGTCCTCTAGTTGATATGAACCAGGCCATTGGTGCTCGATATCACATAAGGCCCTTCCCAGTTTGAGCCTAAGGTCCCTAATCCTATCTCCTTGGTGTTTTGGAACGTTTTTCAGAGAACTAAATCTTTGACTCAAAACCTTTTGACCTTGACCCGAGTATTATAGAAGCGTGACACTTGCTGTTGACGGACAGTAGTCCGAACCCCAGCTTGTTCCCTTTGTTCTTCGAGAAGGTCGAGGCTGAGGGCCATAAGCTGGGTATTAGTTTGTTCATCGAATGAGTCCGTCCCAGCTGTAGTAGTCCGATCTCCACGGGAGTGATGCCTCTGCTCCATATGCTAAAGAGAAAGGGGTCTCCTCGGTAGCTGTTTGGGCGGTAGTTCGGTATGCTTAGAAGACTTTGAGGAGTTCCTTAGCCCATGCTCCTTTAGCGTTCTCAAGCTTGGTTCGAAGGTGATGCTTGATGATCTTGTTAACCGCTTTGACTTGTCCATTTGCTTGCGGATGTCGTGTTGATGAGTAGACATTGCGAATTCCATGGTTATTGCACATCTCCTGATATTGCTTGTTATCGAATTGCTTACCGTTATCAAAGACAATGGTCCGAGGAATCCCGAACCTGCATATGATATTCTTCCAAACAAAGTCCCTGATCCTTTGCTCAGTTATCTTTGCTAGTGGTTCGGCTCCTACCCACTTTGTAAAGTAGTCGACAGCTACCACATCGAACTTGGTTTGACCTTTACCGATGGGGAGTGGACCAATGATGTCGATCCCCCACTGGGCAAATGCCCATGGTCCAGCCATAGGGGTGAGCTCTTCAGGCGGTTTCCGAGGTATATTCACAAATCGTTGGCACTTGTCACATTTTCAAATGAGCTTTCGTGCGTCGTGTTGGATGGTCAGCCAGTAATAACCCTGTCAAATAACCTTGTGTGCTAATGCTCATCCTCCAGAGTGGTTCCTGCAGATTCCCTCATCAATCTCCCTCAGGACATACTCTTCTTCTTCCGGTTGGATGCATCTGAAGTATGGAAGGTAGAATCCTTTCTTGTAGAGTATGTCATTGAGTATGGTGTATCGGGCAATCTTAATCTTCAACCATCGTGCTTCCGTTCGATCTTCAGGTAACTCGCCATTTTCGAGATATTTAGTGATCGGATCCATCCATGTAGTTTTTGAGCCAGTTGGGATAATGGCTGTGAGGTCGGCTTCATTGATGCTCGATTTGGCCAGGAATTCAATTGGAATGGATCTTGAGATTTCATCTTCATTTGCCGTAGCGAGCTTTGCTAACGTGTCAACCTTTGAATTTTTGGTTCGTGGAATTAGGCGCATTTTAGAAAGCTGATGATAAACTCTTTGGCCTTTCGAAGGTATGCTTTTATACGTTCTTTTTTGGCCTGGTACGCGTCAGCTATTTAGTTGACGACCAAATGTGAATTGCTGAAGACTTTGAGATGCGGAGCTCCCATGTTTGGTGCCAACTTGAGTCTGACGAGCAAGGCCTTGTATTCTGCTGTATTGTTGGAGGCCCGGAATCCAAATCTTAAGGCATATTACATACATGTAGAATCCGAGGTCTCTAAGACTATCCCTGCCCCTCTTGTCTTAGAATTGGAGGAGCCATCGACGTAAAGCGTTCACGAGCATGGGTCGGGAGAAGGGGACCCTCCGATGCTTTAGTTAGGACTCTGGGTCTTTGGAAGGGGATGATCTCTTGGAAAAGAGTCACCAGTCAGGGATTGAGATGAATGTAAGTACCTTTAAGAGGTTAAGGGTACTTTTTATTTTTAGGAATAGAATATGAGTGTCATGAGGAGCCTTTCTTGATAATTCAGAGGGGAATCCACTCAGATCCAGGATGTATATAGAGATTTTACTTCAGTCCCGAAGCTTTTGGGATTTGATCTTATCTTTTGAAGATCTTGGGAGAGATCTTCGGGCCGTTGGAGATATTATCGGACTGTTTGATCTGTGGATAAACTATAATGGGCAACTACTTCACCGATTTATAGCCGAGCTATTATCGAGCTATAGCTGAGTCATTACCGAGCTATAGCCAAGCTATGTTGCTGATTAAGGGTCGTATTTTGGAATCATCTATAGCCGACCTATGGGCTTGGTCGGCAATTGGCCATATGAGTGAGTTTACAGTTGCACTCTTTGAGGGTCCTTACGGCTGTGTCGACCTCCTTGAAGGTCAGCCTATTCTTGGACGTAGAAGCCCTTCTTGGCTCAGATTTCGAGGGCCCGTGCTATTTTGTAGAGTTGGTCCATTCCATAGGTCGACCTATCCGACTTAACTATTTTTACACCCAACGTTGTCTATTGCATCCCGCCACGGATGGGCAGTGCGCGAAGCTATATCTGAACATGGTCTGTTGCCGTATTTCTCTTCTCAATGGTCTGTTTGTTTGTTGTAGAAGATTTTTTGGGATGGTCTATTTATCCGTTGAATGTGGACTGTTGCTGTATTTCTGTTGTTGAGGGTCTGTTTGTAGGCTAATGATTAAGAGATTAGGATATTCTAGCCTGAATACCTTTTGGGACAGTCTACACGGTAACGGTTGGTGTGGATCATTAAACCATTGGCATCGATCGTCAAAAAATGAAACTACACCATGCAGCCGTACAAAGCCTCTGGTCGAGGACCGGTATCCTCTGCAAAATTGGTTTTATACAGCGCATAAAACACCGAGGCTTGTGCAGTATATGTAAAATCAACTCTGTCCATCAGGTTCATCCTCAACTCTAGGACCTGGAACAAAAAAAATTAGAGAGTTCTGTAACTGAAGTGGACCACTTCATATGAAACAATAGCGATGAGATGCCAACCATGGGTGAGACTGCTCCAGTGCTCCAGGGCACTGTAGTTATAGTGCTCCTACTTGCATTGGGACACTTAGCCCAATCCCTTGATCTAGGCTATACATTAGGTCCAACACAGATTTTTATGGGCTGCAATGCAATGTCGTATCTAAGCTCATCTTAATTAGCCTTTAATCTGGACAATCCATATCATTTACACAAAGTAGCTCTAATCAACATTTTGATCTCTATTTATTGGAACCCATCATGCATTGCTTATGATTCTAAAGAGTCACTTTTGTCAAGCAATCCTAACCATCCCATCTATGGCTTGTCAGAGGATGGCTACAAAAATATTCACAAATCAGGGTGGATTGGATCATACTATAAGTGTGGTTTTTGCATGGTAGCCTGCAAAGTGTGTTCTGGACTTAATATACAGTGTAGGTGGATCGATTGGACGGTCCAATGACAGATGCAGCTGGGAGCACTATAACGTACAAGTGCTCTAGAGCACTGGAGAATTTCTCTATAAAGAGGAATAATTTCAATTAAATAAAATAGAGAATACAAGTACTCTAATATTTCCAACAACTCACAATAACTAGTCTTCAGTGGTCCAGCTGATCACATATAGAGAAATAGTTTCAACTAAATAAAATAGAGAATAAATCTACTCTAATATTTCTAACTTACAGTCCAGAAATCTTCACTTGGATCCATCTGATCATGTAACAAAAAAGCATTGTCGCCAGGAAGATACGGTTCAAGAAGTGGACCTTTGATTTGGTGGGCAACTGTGGATGGTTCATGAGCTAAAACAACTAGTTAGTGAGCTACATTGACCATCCAATCGTCATCTATTTTGCCCACTGAATCACAAATGTTGCTTACTTTTTTGAGTTGTTCATAAGTTTTTGAGGCCTTTGTATGGCTACCATTATCCAATCAGCTTGCCTTTTGGGCTTGCCTCATCCACATTTTTTTTACCTGAAATTTTGTTGATATAAAACTGGATATACACCATTCGGATGGGAACCAGAAAAAGACCAGGCCACATCTATCATATATCTCATATACAGCACAAAAAGAAACAGCTTGAAACAAGACTGCTCCAAAAGAATGACAAAGCCCTGGCTAATCAAGTGCCTGATAAGTATACGCACATCCTACACACGAATGTTTTGGTCCTCACATAATGGAAGGTACATCACAGTTACATTCCTCTTGACTTTTGCGGTGATTTAATGCACGTCCCTTCTTATTTCCTCTCTTCAGTTAGACAAGTCTAGTCGTATCATTTTCACCAATGCAACCCTTTCCGCATTATAACAATTAGTAGTAAGGATGATACTCTATTGTGTGAGTGCAGAATCCATACGTGTTGTCGGCCAGTCCTTGTGGATCAAGCAGTGGATCAGCCATTGCAGTGGCTGCAAATCTGGTGACAGTGTCATTAGGCTCGGAGACAGCTGGTTCGATCATCTGCCCTTCCAGCTACAATTCAGTGGTAGGCATAAAACCCACTGTCGGCCTCACCAGTCGAAGTGGAGTCATCCCAATTTCTCCAAGGCAGGATACAATAGGGTAAGAGATGGTCACCAAGACCTGAATACCATTCAAAATTGTCTCCTCTGCATATGTAGAATAAGGTTGTTCTACAACAGTTGCATGTGGGGCCTAATATGGTGTGTGCATGACATCCAACCCATCCAACAGGATCATTCAAATGTGAAAGTCGGATTCCCCAAGAATCAGTTCAATCCAAGCATTACATAAGACACCATGTGAATTTGGAGGTTTTTGGGTTGTTCACCGTTTTCTATGGTGCGGCCTTTCTTGTTGGGTATCCAATCGTCATTGTGGGAATCGCCTGGTGCATGGTTTAGATGGCATCCATACATCACAGTGGGCCCAAACCAGGCAGTTGAATAATATTATTTTACATACTGTTCATTATACTTTCTTCTTGCTGACTCATGCAAGGCTATATACTTAACCCACGGTGCAGAATAATCATTGGCTAAATGTTATCGCATCTTCAGTTGTGATCTTTTGACCACTCCTTTTTCTTCTCTGTGGTTCGCTAAAATACATTTAGAGGTATTACACATTACACGAGGAAATTTTTGGACTTAAACTATTGGTTAGGGTATTTATTCAGTCACCCATACTGTTTTCAGGATTATCCTCGTCGTGGATACAAGATAACCAAGAAAACTCCCTTATTGAAATATTTCAGCCCTTTGCTTATTCAATGGTAAAGGAGACTTTCCATATGGAAAGTAAAAAGAGTCAAATGAAAAAGGATTGGAATATTCTAATATATGATTTTCAATTTTTGGCTATACCCTATCCAAGGTTCTTCCCATCATAAAAGTAGTTTGTATCGTTGAAGGATGACCGCGGATCCAAAAGCTGAAGTTCTGAAATTTCATATAGCAACATGTAAAGAGTATTCTATCAAATTTCTTGTTCTATTCTATTATGGTACGTAGAAAAAAGTGGTGTATTTGGGTACTCCTCTTTTAAATAATTTTTTTAATTTGGATGAGAACTTGGGAATAAATGGCAGCCCTTTAGTATTTGAATGGTTTGCCAAAAAAATTAACAAGGGTTCTTTTGGAGTGCACTCGTTCATTGTAGATTCGGCATATATACGTAAATTACATGAGCATAACCATTGGATTTTACTCATTCTAGACCCCTGACCATGTTCTATTTAACACATCCACTGGAGGGAATACAATCAGTTGGGTAGGATCATCAGATCAGTGTATTTTTGGAACCATGTCCCATGTGTGGTTGGTGCACTATTCAAGCAGCCTCCCTTGATGGAATTGCATCACATGTGCATGGTGGATATACGCATGTGTTTGGGCCACCATTCATGTTAAATGTACTACAGTTCTTCATGTTCTTGACAGAAATTTAAGATCAGCTTCTTTCATGTGGCAGTCCCATCTGTAGGACAGTATCGGACGCAGTTTACGTTTTGGACGCTATTGTTGGGTTCGACCCAAGAGATGCTGCAACTGAGAAAGCATCCAAGCTTATTCCGCACGGTGGCTACACTCAGTTTCTTAAGGCAGATGGGCTCAAAGGAAAGAGACTAGGAATTGTGAGGAAACCATTCTTTGAATTGCTTTCAGAACCTGCGATCAAGCAAACTTTCGAGGAACATCTTAGTACACTAAGGTATAAAAGTAAAAACTATCACTTGCTTTTGCACTTGTTTGAGATACTTATTTTGGGAAATTACAACAAGGTCCTTATTTGGACTTTTGCTCTATATAATAGTCACTCTAATTAACAAAATATTCACAATGAAAAAGAACTAGTTATTAAAAGATTTAGAGGTATTAGCTTTTCTCTTTGGTTTACTAAAAATGCGTCATTTATAATCAACATCTGATATAGACACATCTTCAGGAATCATTTAAAAAAATGTGGATTGCAGATCTCATTATAACATACATGTCCAAATAATGAGATTTTGGTACTCTTTGAAACCTCTTTTAATTCCTGATGTGATGGCATGAAAGATCAAACAAAACACAACACAATCACCATTCAAATCATGGTCAAAACATTCATTTGATGGCCCAGCGTAATCTGGACAACAACATACTATTCACTTATCAGGGTCATATCTTAAAATATGAGTTTGTGCTAAAGAAATCTTACCACCTTTTGGTAGATCTTTTTTAATTACTATATGATCGACCAAAGTCTAAATACAATCTAAACTGTGGGAGATATCGCAGCTCCAAAATTATTGCTCCTCCAACATATATAGTTGTAATCGAGTACATTCTACTCCCCACATATAGGCAATCCTTGACACGTAGCTTCAAGCAAGTTCCACTAGACGGCAGAAAGGGCAAGGATATTTTATTGGCCCACCAGAGGATCCCATAATAAAAATACTATGGCCTGGTCATCCAATGGATTTGTGGGCCACATATCTTCATAGATCATCCATATTCTTATGAGAATTCATTAATTTAAAGTTCGATTTCCAATCGAAGGTCAATCCAAACTGTCATGTCTACAAGGGTGCTGCCAAAGAGTTCACATGAGGCCATCACTCAGGGAACCAAGTGTTTATTTTGTTGTCAAGTGTGGTGATTGGATAGCCTGATGTGTAGATTGGGTTAATTTCTACACTGGGTGATCTTCATAGTAGGACTAAGCTTTTCAGACCAGATGAATGTTATGCACATGTGATAGGTTAGATTGTAACTTAGTAATCCAATCAGATGCATACGAACACTTCTTTCTATATATTTATGCCAATATATGAAAGTATATCTCTAGATATAAAAGCTTTCAAATGCATATAAGCACTTCCATTCTTGTCTCCCACAGTCCATAAAGGGTGGGTGGGTAATACATTTTAAAAATGACTTTTGAAATTTTAATTTTTAAATGGAGGTGGATACCAACCAACCAACCATGTTTACACGTTATTTGATGGTAGGCACAAGATTATTGGTGAGTCTTATGCAGATTGAAGTTGTGGCCATTTCTCATAGAAACTTGTATTAGCGGTTGTTTTTATTGTAGGGAGAAATGAATTCATTGTGCTACATTATCCATATGCTATGCTATACTTTTTTCATGTTTGGATACAATGGATACAATAGAACTGCAAATAAAAGAATGTAGTTTTCCCTTAATTCGATGTACTAGCATGTTTGGATAACAAAGAAAAGAGGGAATTCCTGAAGGCAATCATTGGACTTTTCCATAGTTAGGATTTATTTATTTATTTTGCAAATGAAATGAGATGACCATTATCTAATGAAAATAAAATTTCTACATGCTTTCCAAACAGTATAAAGCTAATTTTCAATAGTATTCATGCAAATAATATTGAATGCTTTAGTTTTCATTTTCCCTCCGATTTCTACTTGTAATTCAAATATGATGCATGACCAAGGATATCTATAGTTCACTTGGGTTTTTAATGAAGTTGGTGCATGGATAAAAGAGAAGATATTACCGTCTTTTTCTCAAAAATAGTCTTTGAATCCACAAGAGGAGTGAAACCTCTAAAAATGAGAAATATAATTGATAGTATTGACTAAAGTCTACAATGTATATGATGGCCTCATATAAGCAAAGAAACCCCATACCCTAATTTGACTTGAAACATGACACTTTTCCAAAATATTAAAAAGATGTATAATCCTGCCAAAACTCGTAAACAATTGAATGTCTACAACAAGGACTCTAGACCATAGTTAGACTTTGAAGACCCTAAGAAAAATGGTACTTACTAAAAAGACTAAGTTTTAACTTTTTTCTTTTTAAAATCTCTTCCATTGGTATATTATACATGCATGATCTAGTTGTAAAGCTATGGCCGCTAAAAGTTATAGTGCACATTTAAGCCGTTTCTACCCAATTGAACTCGTTCATCCTAAATTTGTTCAATCTTGGCCCTCCAATTAATTTGTCCTTCACCTGTCTTACATCAATTTTCTAGTTTAGAAATGAGCTTCTATAGCAATCAGAATTGTTAACTATGAGACCTCGCTATGGATTGCTAATGTGAAAAAGATCAAATACTGTGTGGATAGAATCTTCAAACCTTGACATTTAAGGTACATGGGCTGTTGTCCATCACATGCATTGAGGTTGCCCAACAGGCAAAAACCATTCGCAATGACAATTAAAGAAAACTAACCCTCCATATATTTTGTTTCATTGAAGGCGAAGAGGTGCAATCTTGGTGGACAATTTGGAGATAGCAAACGTGAGTGAAATAGTTAGTACGAATTGGACACGAATTGCATTATTGATGGAGTTCAAGGAATCAATAAATACATACCTTTCGGAGCTTGTCCATTCTCCTGTTAGATCTCTGGTGGATCTGATTGCCTTCAACAATAAATACTCGGCACAGGTATTCATTTACTTAAAATCATATACTTGATTACCAATATTATTTCATGGAAAGGGAAAGATTTTTTGTTTCATTTCTAAAGAAATGATCAAATTGATATGTTGGAAGTAACTAAAGAACATGCTATATTCAGTTGAATTAACTAAAGAACATGTTCTATTTAGTTGCCTTTAATTACTTTCGAGAGATTAATTTGATCATTATAAATATAACTTGCTCAATTTGATCAATTTGGTCACCCCCTCCACTTTTGGTGTAATTTTGTTGATCTATATACTCCTTGGTGAAACTTTTCCACCTCCTGAAAAAAATGGCATACTCGGCTCAACGGCAATTCAAAATTTTAGTTTAGTGTGTTTTTGGTTGCACTGAATTTCATGAAATTGTGCACTAAACTACACTTGATTAATCTTGAAATTATTTGATATTTGTATGACTGCATGCACTCTTAATTTTCATAAGTATATTTTATGAACAAGAGTTTGAAAATGGTGGTGACTCATTCCCTTCTAGTGGTCTCAACCATAACTTATAACTTTCTAAAATTCAAAAGCTTGATAGCAATTCATCTGTCTTCATGTTGGAATATCAAAGATCCTAGGTCAAACCACATAAGTTCAATCAAAAGGATAGCAACATTAGCACAATGCTAAATCAAAAAACAAAATAATGGTTAGCATGCCTACAAAATGAAAAACTACAAGATATTCACTCTTTCAATACATCTTTCCAATAATTTTTCCTACTTTTCATAGAAGGAAAGGAAGTACAAATATTTGTACACCTGCACTTGCCCCTTTTAGAAAAATCTTTAAACTTAATGACACTTTGATGGGGACATCATGCGCACGCCCCCTACCCTACGCATATATTCAAGGAGGAGGCAGGCCCCACTTTCGATCTGGATCGACGACGACATCTTTGGAAGGCCTCGCTGTTAGGGGTTGCGCTATGGGGCTTTGGAGTGGACTCGATCATCACATAGATTCTACCATCAGATCTCATGATCGTGGCCCACTACTTTAGATGATCTAAGATTTTTAGTTTTGATTACTTTTGTTATTAGAAACTTCATGAACGGTTTTGATTGCTTAATATTTATTTGCTTTAAGTTTTGATATTAATGTGCGCACATGGCACAAGGGTAAAATTGTCTTTTGGGGTTTAAGGTTTTCTTATAAATAAAGCAGCCCCATGTAGGTATTGGTATGAAGTTTATGGATAAAATTCTTGCGTTTTCTTCCTCTCTATCTCTTTGGGTTGAAAAATCAAATTGGGTGTGAAACCCTTCCTTTCTCGAAGGGTTAACTACCATGGTGTGAAGCCATGCCCATTCCAAATCACCCCTACATCCATAATTTTTTACATCCTTTCCATCTTCAGATTCACCCTCTCTCGGACTGAAGTTCTCTTCTATAGCAGGACACAAGCAGGTTTCAGATTCTGGCCCATCTGAGGGGCTGAAATTTTGGCGGAGTATTACGCACAAACCGTGCATCGGATCGACACGAAATTTAGCATGGAGGCAATCCTACCCTGACCGATCCTAGCCTAGAAGTCAGTTTCTGACTTTGTGGGCCTCACACACGTGCGGACGGTTGGACATGCATGTGCGCCCAAGGCCATCTGCTATCCAGTGCATGTGACTCATCTCAGGTTCTATTTTCATTCTCTTTGGACTTAAATCAAACCCCTTAATCCAGATCCCTAACCCTAAGAGTTCAAATCCTAATTATTCCCAATTTTCGAACCCCAGATTTTCCCCCAAGTTGAAACTTGGTGAATCTCTTGAATTCGGGAACAATCCTTTGCAAAAATGGATGACTCTAACAATCCTTTGGGTTTGTTTGGTTTATAATTTTAATTTGATTTAGCCCTAAAATTGTATAGGCTTGGACCCCTATAGATTTCCTTTTTTTAAAATATTTGATCGTATGTAGGATGTGAAATTTTGTGATTATTTAAAATTGGTATAATCTAAAGATTGAGCTCTTGCATGTCATATTTAATTTCATGTTCTGCATCAAATTTGGTATCAGAGCACAAGGTTTTCATAGGGGAATACAATGCATGATTAGGGATTAGTTTACACACACACACACACACACACACACACACACACACACACCACACATTCATTTAGGGTTGTTTAGATGTCCATAATTCATGATATAAGCTGTTGAAATTTTTGTTATTAGAAAGTTAGCAGTTCACATTGTCGAATTTTCTGTTATCCATTTATTTTGATAGCTATATTGCTGGATTTTTGTAGAGTTGTGTTATTTCTTTCATATAGCATCCTATAGGATCATCTAATGTCATTAAGGTGCATATAGTGGATTCTAGGCGCATATAGTTGCATCTTAGGACCCCTTGAGTTGTGTAGTGCATGCCCATGTGTACTGGACGCAGCTTTAGTTTGCATCCTATCATGAACGCTGAGCAACTTACCGAGTCTCTTAGGAGAATAACCCAAAAGTTGAACGCTATGGATGCAAGCATCAAAGCATCTTTGCAACAGGTTAATAATCGCTTGGACCAATTAGATGCACGCGTCTATCAAGTTGAAACCTCTACCCAAGTAAACACCACCATTAGTGAAGATACCCAATCTCTGGCAGGTGGTTAGGAGGATAGACAAGGGAATTAGAGTGGTCAAGAAAATAGTCATGTGTGCGCATGCGTGCACCCACTTCGTGAGGGGCATTGTGATCATTATAACCCAGATGCGCAACTCCTCAAGGGAGTTAGGGTAGAGGCCCCTACGTTTAATGGCCAATTGGACCCTAAGGCTTTTTTAGATTGGTTGGCAGATATGGACCACTATTCTGAGTGGTATGACATGTTAGATGCTTGCCGAATTCAATTTACAAAGATGTCAGGGGTTTAGTCATTTTGCTCACCAGTATGGCATGAAAGAGGGCACCAAGGTGTTCCTTATTGATGAACAAGTAGAAATAGTGCCCCCAGAAAGAGACGGTGAGGAGGAAGAATACGAGCCAGTGGAGATCCCTAGTGATGAGGAAGATGGAGCGTAAGAGACTGCGACACTTGCGGTTGTTCGTTACGCCTTTGCACAAGCAAAGAATACCGACAATTGACGCCGCAACATAATCTTCTATACTTACGCAAAATGTGGTGATCAGAGTTGCAAGATGATCGTGGATAGTGGTAGTTGTGCCAATGTGGCATCCACTGGCATTGTGAGCCGTTTGGGCTTAAAGCTTGAAGCCCATCCCCAACCCTATAGTGTCTTGGGTTAATGAGACTTTCATTCCAATCTCACACCGTTGTCTTGTTCCTATTAAGTTTGGATCATATAAAGACACTTTGGTATGATGTTGTTCTCATGGATGTTGGCCATATCATTTTGGGTGGGCCTTGACTCTATAATAGGGATGTCACCATATTTAGTCGTTCGAATGTGTGTACATTCTGGTTTGAGGGCAAGAAAGTCAAGCTAAATCCACTTCCACCCAAGAACACGACTGGAAAGGAATCCACCACAAAGAGTAGTGAGTGGCTCGAAGGAAATGAAGGAATCGAAGTCTAAGTTTAAGCCTCTCCATATTCTAAATGCCAAATATTTTGAGCGAGAGACTGAGTTGGACTCGATGGTGTACACTCTTGTAGCTAGGGAGAGTGCACTAGAGGCTAGTGTAGAGTTACCCACTGAGACCATTACGGTAGTGGATAAGTTTCGTGATGTCTTTCCTGATGATCTACTGGATAAGCTTCCCTCTATGAGGGATATACAACACGCCATTGATTTAGTCCATGGGGTGACTTTACTAAACCTTCCTCATTACAGAATGAACCCAAAGGAACATGCAGAGTTGAAGAGGTAGGTTGACGAGCTCTTAGAAAAAGGGTTTTATTCAATAGAGCATGAGCCCGTGTGTTATGCCCGCCCTTATTACACCTAAGAAGGATGACACATGGAGGATATGTGTTAATAGTAGGGACATTAACAAAATCACAATTAAGTATCGGTTTCCTATACCGCGTCTTGATGACATGTTGGATATGATGGCCAATGTTATTATCTTCTCAAAAATTGACCTCAAAAGTGGTTATCACTAAATCCATATATGCCCTGATGACGAGTGGAAAACGGCTTTCAAGACGAAGGATGGGCTATACGAGTGGCTGGTTATACCTTTTGGGCTGACTAATGCCCCAAGTACCTTCATGCGTGTGATGACCCAATTGTTGAGGCCCTTCATGGGGAAGTTCCTGGTTGTCTACTATGATGATATCCGGATTTATAGCATGACCAAGGAACAACACCTCAACCATTTGAGGCAAGTTCGTGGGATCCTTAGAGCCGAAAAATTATATGCCAACCTAAAGAAGTGTGCGTTTACGTCTAGTAGTGTTATTTTCTTAGGTTTTATTATGCCATCTGAGGGAGTGTCGGCGGATCTCGAGAAAGTCAAGGCCATCATTAATTGGCCTGAACCGTGCTTTATTCATGTGTTGCGCAACTTTCACAGCTTGGCCACCTTCTGTATACGGTTCATTTGAGGCTTCAGTTCCATTATGGCTCCCATCACGTATCGTATAAAAAATGAGAGTTTCAATGGACGAAGGCATCCTTGAAGGTCTTTAAGGAGATAAAGGTCAAGATGACCGAAGCTCCAGTCACGCGACTTCTGGATTTTTAAAAAATTTTTAAGTCGTATGCGATGCGTCAGGAATCGGCATAGGAGTACTTAGTCAGAAAGGGCACCTCATCGCCTTTTTTAGTCAGAAACTGAATGAGGTGAAACAAAAATACTCCAACTATGACAAACAATTTTATGCGGCAGTGCAATCGTTGTGCCATTGGCATCATTATCTATTGCCGTAAGAATTCGTCTTATTCTTAGATCACGAGGCCTTGAGATATTTGAACTCTCAGAAGAAATTAAACCCTAGGCATGCCAAGTGGGTCTAGTTCCTTCAAGAATACACTTTTGTGCTTAAGCACAAGGCTGGTGTAGAGAATAAGTCTGTCGACGTGTTGAGTCGTCGAGTCGCGTTACTCAATTCCATGAGTGTCGAAGTCACATAGCTCGAGCATGACAGAGAGGATTATTCTGAGTGCCTAAATTTTGGAGTTGTGCACACATCGTTGTTAGAGAGTCCGTCGGGAGCTAGCAGTGGGTATTTGATATTGGATGGATATCTGGGAGTTACATTTAGGAGGGGTCGCGGGTCATTTTGGTCGAGACAAGACCATTGCCCTAGTGGAGGATAGATTTTATTGGCCAAACCTTAAGCGAGATATGACTAAAATTATAGGGCAATGTCGTACTTGTCAATTAGTAAAACAGAAAAAGCAGAATATGGCGCTATACACACCTTTGCTAGTTCCATTCGTCCCTTGGCAGTACATCAGTATGGACTTCGTGCTTAGGCTCTTTATGACTATTCGGAAACAAGATTCCATATTTGTTGTCCTGAACTATTTTTCTAAAATGGCCCACTTCATCCCATGTTCGAAGACCTCGGACGCATCTCATGTTGCCAAGTTGTTCTTTAGTGAGGTTGTCAAGCTTGATGGGTTACCCAAAATCATAGTGTCTGACCGTGATGTGCGGTTCATGAGTTATTTTTGAAAGACGCTATGGCATATGATGAGTATTAGACTCCAATTTTCTTCTACCTACCACCCTCAGACTGATGGTTAAACTGAGGTGGTTAACAGGAGCCTAGGAAATTTACTCAGGTGTTTAGTGGGGGAGCACACCAGGATGTGGGATATTACACTACCTATCGCCGAGTTTGCATTTAATAGTTCTGTCAATAGATCCACAGGTTTTAAGTCCTTTTGAAGTCATTACTGGTTATAAAACCTAGGAAGCCTATTGATCTTGTCCCAATGTCTCTGTCCCATAGGTCATCAGAGTCTGCAGAGTCCTTGGCACATCATATTCATTCATTGCATCAAGAAATAGGGCGAAAGATCAATACTGGTAATGAACAATACAAATTTTCTGCAGACCAACATAAACTATTCAATGAATTCAATGTAGGGGACTGTGATGGTCCGCATTAGGCCAGAGTGGTATCCTCAAGGAGCCATTCAAAAATTATACGCGCGTAGCGCTGAACCATTCAAAATTATAAAATGAAACGGTCCCAATGCGTATATGGTATATCTTCCACCTTCCAGGGAAATTAGTTCCACATTTAATATAGAGAATCTAGTTGCATTTCAGAGGACCACTGATATATTATTCGGCCTTTCACCTAACCATCCTGATTCCCTAGACCTTTCCCTTAATCCATGGCTCCTTCCCGACCGATCTTTCTAGCCTCTACCTCCCATACCAACCATTCCCACACTCAGAGAGGAGATAGAGGATATTCTAGACCATCAGATAGTATTGATGTTGGATGGCGGCTTTTAAAAGTTCCTTGTCAAGTGGAAGTCACGCCCAGTTTCAGACAGTACGTGGCTCACTGAGGAGGAGCTTCAGAGACTTGATCCAGACATCTTGGAGTAGTTCAGGAGCTTCGTTTCACCGGTGGCAAAACCTTTGCAGCCGGGGAGAGTTGATGGGGATATCATGTGCACGCCCCCCACCTTACGCACATATTCGAGGAGGAGTTGAGCCCCACTTTTGATCTAGATCGACGACGACATCTTTGGAGGGCCTCACAGTTAGGGGCTGCACTATGGGGCTTTGGGGTGGACCCGATCATCACATAGATTCTACCATCGGATCTCATGATCCTGGCCCACTACGTTAGATGATCTAGGATTTTTAGTTTCGATTACTTTTGTTATTAGAAATTTCATGAACGGTTTTGATTGCTTAGTATTTATTTGCTTTAAGTTTTGGTATTAATGCATGCACATGGTGCAAGGGTAAAATTATCTTTTGGGGTTTAAGGTTTTCTTATAAATAAAGCAGCCCCATGTAGGTATTGGTATGAAGTTTATGAATAAAATTCATACATTTTCTTCCTCTTTATCTCTTTGGGTTGAAGAATCAAATTGGGTGCGAAACCCTCCCTTCCTCGAAGGGCTAACTATTGTGGTGTAAAGCTATACCTATTCCAAATCACCTTCGCATCTTTACACCCCACATCTATCATCTTCTACATCATTTTCATCTTCAGATTCACCCTCTCTTGTACCTAAGTTCTCTTCTACAGCGAGGCACAAGCAGATTTCAGATTCTCGCCCGTCTGAGGGGCTGACATTTCGGCAGAGTACTACGCACAAACCGTGCATTGGATCAACACGAAATTTGGCATGGAGGCAGTCCTACCTTGGTCGATCCTAGCCTAGAAGTCAATTTCTGACTTTGTGGGCCCCACACACGTGTGGACGGTTGGACACGCACATGCACCGAGGGCCATCTACCGTCCAGCGCATGTGACTCATCTCAGGTTTTTTTTCGTCTATTTTCATTCTCTTTAGACTTAAATCAAACCCCTTAATCTAGATCCCTAACATTAAGAGTCCTAAATCCTAATTATTCCCAATTTTCAATCCCTAGATTTTCCGCCAAATTGGAACTTGGTGAATCTCTTGAATTGGGGAACAATCTTTATAAGAATGGATGACTCTACTAATCTTTTGGGTTTGGTTTATAATTTTAAGTTGATCCAGCCCTAAAATTGTGTAGGCTTGGACCCCCATAGATTTTCTTTTTTTTAAAAAATTTATGTATTTATTTATTTAAATATTTGATTGTATGTAAGGATGTGGAATTTTGTGATTGTTTAAAATTGATATTATCTAAAGCTTCAGCTCATGCATATCATATTTAATTTCATGTTCTGCATCACACTTGTTCCAACCAGTGTTTCAAAATATCGGTTTCATATTACATATCACATCATTTGGATATGGATATGTATCAGATATTGCATGGGATATATTGCTTGTATTGGGTAATATTGTATCAAACGTTTTGGGAAACATGGGGTAGCATTAGAAAAATGGTTGAATTTTTCAATGAAACTTCAGGGATTGTGAGAAAAGGCCTTCATACGCATTTTTAAATCATAACATCTTAAAAAAGAAGTGCAGATAATAAGTTTCCTTTGTATAGGGTCCTAAGGTATATACTGTTTGATTGAACTAATACATTTATATTTAAATTGAATGCATAACATTTACAAATGTATAAAGACCTGTATGAAAACACAATCAATTTATTCAAAAGCAAAAGAAATAGAAATTAAGAAATATACTTATTAATGATGTGACTGGCTGTGGCTTAGACCCACATAGAGTTACGCGGTGGCTTGTAATAATCATCTTTATCTCGATGCTGTTGGGAATAATACTGCTGCTCCAAAAATCAATAGTACTGTGTCCAGGTCATAGTAAAATGATACCAATTACGATACTTTCTGAGATAACATTAGTACTCATCTTGGAACACCCGTACCCTAATTAACCCTTTGTATGTTTTGTTTTCGGTGTTAGCATACTTGGAATGGATTGGATTGGCGAGCACCGATCAAATACCATGTTTTTATACCACAACGAATTGAGCCTATACCCTGGCGACCGGTCAGGCATTGGGATTCCAACGTCACATGACATGCCTCGTTGCGATATCTGGTTTGGAAGATGCTATCGTTGGCACAATTAGAGGCGAGCCACACAACATACGTGAGGCGCGAACATCACTCACGTAAATCTTGAGGAATCTTGTTAATCAATCACCCATCACCTTTTTTTCTCCATTAATCCATCACCCATCATGCTAATTATCTTAATAACCCTACTTAAGTGCCACCTAACCTCAATAGTTTCTCCTTTTACCCCTTACTTTTCTCCCTTTCCACATGTAAGAGAGCCTCCAAAGTCAACACCTACCCTCCCACCTAGCTAACCCATTATTTCTCTTCTCTTTTTCTTTCCTTCCTACCCCTCTCCCTTTCTAATCCTCCTTATCCCAAAATCTCAACAACTTCAAAAATCTATACGTATGAGTCTGTCCCATTTCTCTAGCTAGGGTTTGAGGGAGGGAGGGAGAGAGAGAGAGAGAGAGAGAGAGAGAGAGAGAGAGAGAGAGAGAGAGGAAAAGATTATAAAGAAAAGAGGAGAGATTAGGAGAAGGTGAGAGATTAGAAGAAATAAAAGAGAGATTGAGAGGGCTTAAAGAGTGTTGTGTGGGAAATAGAGAATATTAGGGGAGAAGGCTAGTTTAGAAGGCCTCGATCATGATCCGAGCCGTTTGATCATCCATCTGACCCGATCCGACCGTTCATTTTCATTGTGAGTGCAAGGGTGGAGTTTTTCCTCATTTTCTCTTTGTTTCTTTCATTTTAGTGGGTCTACAAGGGTGGGACCTACTTTGTGCATGTATAGTTGTGTAGAAGATCCCCCAGTGATGTGCCCACCTGATGGCCAGATTTCCCTTCTTTTTCTTTCCTTTTACCTTTCCTTTTTTGGTTTTTGTGTATTGTTACCACACGTTGTCACAACGTGGACCACCATGTGTGGCCCACTATGATATTTATTATCCATCTAATATGTTGATAAGATCACATAGATTTGGATGATGGAAAAATACATATTTTAGCTTGATTCAAAGGCCAAATCCCACTACTTTGGTTTTTCTCCTGAAATGCATCGAAGGAGGTTTCCCGACGTGCGATTCACAACCTTGGTCTGGCCATCAGTCCGTGGGTGGTAAGCACTGCTGAACTGAAGTCGTGTATCGAATTGAGTCCACAAAGTCCACTAAAAGTGGCTAATGAACTTCGTGTCACAATCAGAGATAATGGTTTGGGTGACCCTGTGTAGCCTCATAACCTTTCTAAAGAATAGATTCGCCTCGTGTTGCATCAGGGTCTTCTTGCCTAGGATAAAGTGTGTCATCTTGGAGAACGATCTACCACTACGAACATCGAATCCATGCCGCATTCTGTTTGTGAGAGACCAACCACGAAGTCCATAGATAAATACTCCTAAGGGCCATTAGGCATGGGTAACGGGGTGTAGAGTCCCGTATTCTGAGATTGCCCTTAGAGATCTGACAAACATGACAACGTTGTACTGCTTTTTCCACATCATGTACCAATTGGGGCCAGTAATATCGCTCCTTCAGAAGAGCTCGCGTCTTGTCTCGCCTAAGGTGTCCAGCAAGGCCACCTCCTTGTATCTCCTGAATAATCTGCTCCCTCAAAGAACTTTGGGGAATGCACTATCAATTTCCTTTGAAGAGGAAACTGTCCTGCATATGTAGGTCATTAGGATAACCTTCTTGGCACTTTGTCCAAGAATCTTTAAATCCTCGTCCTCGGCATACAGCTTCTTGAGACAGTTAAAGCCGACCACCTCATTGCCCATTGTAATAAGTAGTGTGCACGACAGCTAAGTGCATCAGCCATCTTGTTCTGCTGCCCTGATTTGTGCTTCAGAACGAACGTGAATTCTTGCAAAAATGCAACCCATCTAGCATACACACGATTCACGTTAGTCTGGCTATTAATAAACTTTAATGCTTGATGGTAGTGTACAGAACAAGCTCTCTTTGAATAAGATAATGCTGCCAATGTCGCAATGCCTGAACAACTACGTACAACTGAAGCTCATACGTCGACCACTTCTTTTGGGCTTCGCTAAGTTTCTCACTGTAGAAGGCTACCGAGTTGCCTTCCTATGATAATACTCCTCCAATTTCGATATATGAAGCATCACACTCAACCTCAAACAACTTATTGAAATTAGGAAGAACCAAGACTAGTGTTGTGGACAACTAATGCTTGATCCTGTGAAAGCACTTGTCAGTCTCATTGGTCCACTAAAATGGTCCCTTTCTCATGCAATCAGTAATAGGTGCAACTATCGTACTAAAATTTTGCACAAATCAACGATAGAAGGTCGCAAACCTGTGGAAACTCCTCACTTTATGAATGTTTGTCGGGATCGACCATTCCCTAATGGCTCGCACATTTTCATCATCCACACGGATGCCTGTGAACGTTACAACAAATCCTGTGAACAACTAGCTGTCCATTAAAAAGCTACACTTCTTCAAGTTGAGGTACAACTTGTTAAATTGTAGGACTTGCAACACCTGCTTGAGATGTTCCCTGTGCTCTATCTCATCTTGGCTATATATTAGAATGTCATCAAAATATACTACCACAAATCGGCCAGTGACTGATTTTAGCACTTGATTCATTAAACACATAAAAGTGCTTGGTGCGTTCGATAGACCGAAGGGCATAACTAGTCACTCATATAAGCCTTCCTTGTTCTTGAATGCCATTTTCCACTCATCATCGGGTTAGATATGAATCTGATGGTACCTGCTCCTCAGGTCTAGCTTAGAGAATACCTTGGCCCCTTTTAGCATATCGAGCATGTCGTCTAATGGCAGTATTGGGAACCGATATTTGATGGTAATTTTGTTGATTGTCCAGCTGTCAACACATGTGCCAGCTCCCATCTTTTTTTTTTGTTAACAATGCTAGCACAGCACATGAGCTCATGCTCTAACTCAAAAGACCCTTACGAATCAATTCCTTCACTGCCTTTAAAGTATCTCACACTCCTTGGGACCCATCTGATAATGGGGGCGATTGGGCAGGCTAACCTAATGCAAGGGCATTTCACACCGGGCTCGGGTGGGGTAGCCTATGGGATGTGGGGACACACTCGGGGTGGGCGGCCCGTGTGAGGCAGGCCCCACCCGTGAGAGGCGGGTGGCTCGTGTGAGGTGGTACCCATGTGATTTGTGACCCACTAGAGGGGTTCAGCCGAGGTCCTAACCCATGAGATGTGGGACTTGGGCTATGAGATGAAGGAATTGATTCGCCATGCTTTAACAGTTCGAGCTTTTAGAGCAACTGGTTAATTGTCCTGCATCATAGCCCAGAGACGAGGTCCATGTGATGTTGGATGTCCCTCATGAGGGGCAATCATTTAAGTAAATCTTCAGGCCAAACTTCTTTAAATTCGTTTAGAAATAGTCTTAAATTTTGAGGAATATTTGAGAATTCTGATTCCTCGCCCTTCACTACTATGACGTATACTTCGCCAGTTTTCTTAGATTCCTCCATAAAATCCTAATGGTCAAGGGGAAACTCCCCTCCATTTTAGAGGTATAAGGGTGATTCTCTAGTGTCATAGGGGCAATGATTATTTTTCAACTATCATTGACGAATATGTAAACATTGTCTTATCCTCGATGGGTTGCATTAAAGGTCCGTCTGTCAGGATCGACCAAGTAACATATGGCATGCTTCCATGTCGACCACGTCACAAAGTATTTGATCCTTATAAGTTTTTCCAATTGAAAATGAGACTGCATTGTTCAGTTACTTTCATCTTGTTTACCTTTTTTATCCAACCAATTGAGTACGGGGATGGATGTTATTTCATTGGTGGCTGCAACTTGTTTACCATCACTCTTGAGACGATGTTCTTACTACTGCCATTGTTTATGATTATATCATAGACTTTGTTGTTGACGGTGCACCACGTACGAAATATATTATGTCGCTGTGGATATAATTCCTTCCGTGGGGTGTACAATAATCGCTTCACAACTAGAGATTCTCCACGATCTTCTCCTTTCCATTTATCGCCATATACCTCTTCCTTAGTGGGTTGTTCATGTTCATCAAAGCTAGGGTCTTCTTCTGTGGCCACACCTTCAGTGCCCCTTTTGTTTATGGTCAAGTGTGCTGAGGGAAGTTAAGGACAAGTGTTTGATAAATGTCCCGGTTGGCCACATCGGTAACAATTGTTCCACCTTGGCCGAATGTAAGGATTTGAAATCCTATTCGGGCCCGCTGTTATTGGTGCTACACATTGAGGCCTAAATGAGCTGCTCCCCGTATCATGGTTTGCAGTTGCAGGAGGTTGATGACGTTCTCTTACTGGTTCTTTTACTCGTGCCAGCACTGGATCCTATATGGGACCCGTCATGGGGGGTTGAGTTAAAGGATAAGGCCGAGCATGAACTCTTGCAAGTCACGTTTCTGTCCTACCTGCCAATTGAACTGCTTCATCCATGGTCCCGACCGGGTGCATCTGAACTTAGTCCTAAATCGTCGATCGTAACCCACCTATAAATCGTGCTACCTTCTGTGATTCGGTTTTTGATAGATCATTGTGTTACCAACCGCCGAAATTCTTTGATGTAGTCGATGACGATTCGATTCCCCTGTCGGCAGTTTTGGTATTGCTGGAATAATATTTGCTCGTAATCATTAGGAAGGAATCGAGATCAAAGAAGGCGTCTCATCCGTGGCCATGATGAGATGGATGCCTTATTTTTTCAGGCTCATGAGAGTTGTAATTGCTTCAAGCATGCAGAAGCACTATATTTTAAATTAAATGCTACTAATTTCACCTTTTTATGCTCTGACATGTTCATGTAATCAAAATATCTTTCTACTTCAGCTAGTTAGTCGAGAAAATCTTCCATGTGTAATAAACCATTAAAACTATGAAGTTCGGCCTTACATTAATAGTCTCTCTCAGCACGATCTAGATGATCACCTCCATGGATTGGTCGTCGGGTAAAGCCTTCATTAAGGTGCTCATCATTAAAGCTCGAATCACCTGGTGTAACCTTATGATTTACGACTAGTAGTGCTCTTAAAAAATTGAGGTTATGCTATACAGCAACCACAGGCGGTGGAGCATCGCCTAGGGCTCGGAGTGGAAGTAACGTATTTGCCAGACGGTCAAGGGTTGCATGGCCAATTGACTCTCCTGGTGGAAAGCTTCCATTCTTTCTAAAAGATAACGAATCCCTGGATCATCGTTTATAGGATTTTGGTTCATACCTTCGTTGTTTGCCATCGACTTAAGGGGAATCCTCACTCTGATACCAATTGATGCAGGGATGAACGTGATGAGGTCGATCACCGTCTTCCTCGAGGATAAGTACTCTGAATCCACGAAGCTTCTCTGGACTCCTCACAAAGACTTCTCGAATCCATGAGGAAAAGGAAAGAAAAATAGAAATAAATTCTATAAAATTCATAATTTGATTGATGAATGAAATAAACTAGTTCACGACCCTTTAAATATGGATACTAAGCAATGGGAGAAATTTCAGAATCAAACTACAACTAAAACTCCTAGAGTTCGCAACTTACTATAAATAGTAAACTTACTATTTATAGATGGTCGTGATGTCTATTAGTGTGCAAGGTTTTTGGCCAAAAATAGTGTCCTATTTGGCTTCATCACGTTGTTCTCTTAATTATTCTAAGCACTTTTCACGTTGGGCGCAACTCCTAAAGCCCAACAGAGGAAGAGTTATAATCAAACTAAAACTTATTATTTATAGTAAAAATGGAATTAAAATAGGGAAACAACCGTCGATCTGATGGTATTTCACAAATCCAGCTTGTGTAACCCATCATAACAGGGTTGGATGGCTAAAGTAGCTCTTCCTACCCCAAAATCATATATTTTACATTCGATAACTCATTTCGGATGGCGAGATATGCCTGATTTAGGGTCTGACAGTCCGGATCACTTTTGTCATCGACCGGGCCTTTTCTGATCCATCTTGGCCATGAAATTGTCCATGACCTCCTCTAGAACAAAAGATCCTTGGGCATGTTTGATAGACGGAGTGGATGGTATAGATGTGAATCCCACGTGATTATAAATAAAAAATATATTAAAAAATTAAAAATAAATGCATACTAGCCACTGACATTAGCCGCATACACGTCACTCGACACTGTTGGTGCTAGCGCCAGCGATTGGCGCTATGGTAAAAAGGGTGTGACGAGGTGGCCCATGCTGGTCCCACCATGATGTATATGTTTCATCCACACCGTCCATCCATATCTTCATATCATTTTAGGCCTATGTTCTAAGAATAAGACATATCCAGATCTCTGGTGGACCACACCACAAAAACAGTAGGAACAATGATGTCCACCATTGAAACCTTCCAGAGCCCCACCAAGATCATTTATTTTCCATCTAACCTGTTCATGAAGTCGCACAGACATGGCTGAAGGTAAACCACAAATATCGGCTTTGTTTCAAAGCCTTTTGAGGCCACAGTTAACCACGCTGGGAGACGGCATGCCTTCGTACGTTGTCTACTAGGTGATCCACTTTGTGGGACCACCGTGATGTATGTATTCTATCTAGTTGTCCATTCTATCGACCAAATCATTTTAGGTTACAGGCCGAAAAATGAGTCAGATACGACTCTTAGATGGGCCGCACTAGAAGAAATAGTGGGAAATGATGCTAACAGTTGGAACCTTTCTTAGGCCCACTATAATCTGTATTTCCCTTAAATGCTGATAAAAACATCATAAAGGGGGGAAGCACAACTTTTCCTTAACTCATAGGGGGTAGTGAGTCTTTTCCTTGTGGTCGAGTTTGTGGCGTGGTTGCACCTTCATTAGAGATGGTGAAATTAGTGTATTTCCTTTAAAATTCACCTAGGGAAAGTCACTTAATCCTCAGAGCTCAAAACACAATGAGAATGAAGAAATGAAATGCTAAGTGTCTGAAAGAGAAATCCCATGGGATATTTATAGACTTCCTTGGGGCCCTAATGATGATGCAGCACATGCATTGGATAAGGGTCATGCTATGCTTGTACAAGTGGCAATAGTGAGGTTTTGGTCGGTCCACATGCTAAGGGAAGGTGTAGACTTAGCCGCAGGGCGCACTAATGGAACTTCAAGCCACACATTCAATACTTAAGTCCGTGCCTTCATACCCCTCTTTCCTAACTTTCTCTTGTGCATTCAGGCTGCGCTTCCACTAGTCTGGGTCGTGCCTTCTCTTTACTTAGAATAATTTTAGACTTCTTTATTTTATTTTATTTTTATAACTCCAACACCATTCTATGCATCAACAAAAAAACATTTTTTACACAAATCAATCTTTTCAAAATTGTAGATACGCACATGAGGCTACAACAAAATCAAAACACCTTCCACAAAGATTTTCGCTTGCGATTAGGAACTTATTATATGACAAGAAAGAATTCAATAGCCTTTATAAGAAGGGTTTAAAAGCATATATTGAATAATGAGGGAGGGAACTTGGCATACTTTGAAGAAGAAGATTTCTTGTGTTGAAGAAGATGAACTATTGAACCCTAGAGTATAATGGCTTCCCTAAGCTCAATGTGCTAAGTGCTTAGCCCTTTAGATGATGATGGAAGTCTCCATTTAAAACCCAAAGTTCTGTGGAGGGAGAACAATAATTCTTAGGAATAGGACCTTATAGGGCCAGTTATAGAGATCCATTCATTAGGTAAATAAATCATAGCCTCAATTTCGTTACAAAAAGTGACATTACTACGTCATGTATTAAAGAAGTATTCACACACGAGCTCCACCCATTTATCTATGCCTATGTTTATTCCTCCACTCAATAATCATTGTTCCATTAGGTGAGCCCAAGTCTCAAGGTGATCTCCACCTTAGTCAACTTCAAGATTTATCATTGTATTTGTAATTGAGCATGAACTGAAAAGATGACATCATGACATGAATCAATAGGTCAATTGCAAATGTTTATTCTTTGATAGTGAAACCTTAAGTAAACAACAAGATAATTTTTTTCCTTTCAAGAGTGTTTTAAAAACATCGTTTCAGCACAAAAGATGGCATAATGGCATGGATCACTAGGGCAATTGCTAACGATGTCCTTCCATAGTGAAAACAATCATCACTAGGTGACTACTCTAGTGGATCTTAGTCGAGAAAATGAGGTCATACATAGTTTTCCTTTCAGATAACCCAATGCTGCTTAGACATTACCACTCATTGGGGATTAATCGGAATGCATCGAAGTCACCCAAGGAAAGAAATTAGATGTCCATGCACTAATTTATATGATTATATATATCGCTCAACTGCCATTCGTATGTACTGTCGACGAACTTATATATGTTGTGGATATGATTCATACGCAGCCACAGAAACCCCGGGGCCCAAGTATTTGATATTTGATGGGCCATGAAAAATAAAACAGCTTTCCTCCTTGATATCTTTTCTATATAATAGATCGGGGTGAAAAATATGTCATATGGGATATATGACTCATTATATATATATATAAAATTTTGCTTATGTGCGTATATATATATATATATATATATATGTATATATATATATATATATATTGAGAGAGAGAGAGAGATAGAAGAGAGAAGTGAACATACTTTGTGCATCCACTCACGTGCTTGCTAAACTTTTTCTCATGTAAGAACCATCAGTAATTGCTTGTGACATAACTATTTAGAAATCATCTAATTACCATGACAACCTTGATGTATTGACAAAGCATATCAATAATTATGAACTCATTTGTACTGTCAAGGAACTACAAGATCAAGCTTCTTAATGTCATTAACCAAATAAATGCACTTGCATGCTACAATGTCATTGGAGACTCATTGAAAGCAATCAACCAGTTTGATAATCACATAATTCTTATGATGAAGATCCATTGGAATGGAACCATGGTGCACTTCCAATCATAGACGGTATAGTTTTACATTGCTATGAGCAATGTGATTGGCTTTTAAGGACACAAAAGCTAATAAATCCCATTTGCCCTAAATTCACTCACCTACAACATGCATACTCATGTTCTCCTAGTAACCACCTATATTTATCTTACAAGATTAACCTGCCTAATCGCATTACTTTTTCTCCATTGCTTGTCTAGTTTAGCTTACCTGGTTAATGGCTCAAATATCTGACATGTGTGTTATCTAGTTGTATATTTGACACATGTTCGGCCCCAACACATTAAAGATCCCTTATTGTATCATGACCCTTATTTGATTCATTTGCATGTGGGGCAACAAGATATGGTCTAGGCGGTTGATATGATGGGCCCCATATAAATAAAAGGCATATAAACTCTCCTAATGAATGATTCTAAACTTATGACTGGTGGGCTAGAAAGCAAATGGTTTATAAATCATCATCATCATTTAAGATTTATACCAACTAATTAGGGTTAGTTACATGAATCATGTTCTAGCATTTTGATCTATCAAGAGGCATAACTTCAGTTAGATAGTAGGTTATCAAGTCTAAATGGTTCATAAATAAATATAATAATAGTTCACATGTAAGAAAACAAATGCCTAGAGGAAAAAACCAACTAAGACTGTCAGAATCTAAGAGATCTAAGGACAACTCTCACAATAGTGGAATTATGAGATGTGTAATATATGAAATACTGAAAACAACAATTCTATGGACAACCTTGCAATTCCCTCTAAGTTTAATTTATCATATTCTTATTCACATTCAATAGATATTAGGGGTGTCAATGGGCTAGGCTTGAGCCTGAAAATTCTGAATTTTGAATAAGGTCGGCTCGATTGCTGGCCCAAAATAGTTTAAAATCCAGGCCGAGACCTATCCCAGGCATGCCCCATTGACAACTCTATTAGTGATGGTCCCCATAGGACTTTGGTTGAAATTACAAATGTGTTTATGTATGTATTCATTAGTTATTTATTCACAAGTTAATTTATAAATGTGTTTTCAAATAACAAAAATACCTTTTATGTAGGAAAATGTTAAGGAATATGGTCAGACCTTCTTTCTACAAGCTCAGAGGACAAATGGACTAAACAAAAACATCATAAAGGCCATAAAGAGACTGTCGAAAGATGGATTTGAGAGGATGATGAAGGACAATAACTTGGATGCAATGGTGACACCTGACTGGGTTGCT
This sequence comes from Magnolia sinica, assembly GCF_029962835.1. Lineage (NCBI taxonomy): Eukaryota > Viridiplantae > Streptophyta > Magnoliopsida > Magnoliales > Magnoliaceae > Magnolia > Magnolia sinica. The sequence goes on from NC_080574.1 coordinate 96,831,058, forward strand.
TCAAGGGTCCTTGCAATAGGTGAGTGTCCAGGAATAAGCATTCCAGCAGGATATAAAATGGATGGGATGCCTGTTGGGATTTGCTTCGGAGGATTAAGGGGGTCTGAACCCAAGCTTATCGAAATCGCATATGCTTTTGAACAAGCGACCAAGATTCGTAAGCCACCTTCATTCAAGCCATGACATGGTTGCGAGAACCAATCTAGTATAACCTGTGTGGATATGGGGTGGATCTCATTCATGTGAAATAGTTTCCTATGTTACTAGTAGGCAAGTGCCTATATGGCTAGTCATACTAATGTTTTCCTTATAAGTTTGTGTGCTCTAAAACTTGTCCTTCATTCAAGCTATAGTAACATGGTGGAAATTAAAGAAGCAAAATAAATTTCAATAAATCTTTACTATATATAAGGTGACGAGCAGACAAATGATTTTTCCCATACTCTCAGTTATCGGAAGGTTGTAAACTTTGAGAGTTGAAAGGACATTGGATTGTGGACAATATTTTGAAGTTTGAGGAGGCTATTTATAGAATTCCAAAAAACTGGTGCATATCAACTTAGCTGGGATTTTACTCACTTCCCATCATTTAGTGGTAAGGATTTCAGCCATAAATGGATTTTTTTTTTCCATTTCTTTCATTGCGAATAGCCCATAATTAGCTCGAGGGTGGTGTGGATCCCACCTTTGATGTGGACCATCCATCAAAGTAGGGCCTGCTTGATGTGAATCGCCCATCATATGGGACCACACTTTGATGCAGGCTATCCATCATGTGAGACTCACCTTTGATGTGACCGCGCATTATGTGGGCCCACCTTTGATGTGGACCATTCATCATGTGAGGCCCACCTTCAATATGGGTCATTCATCATGTGGGCCTACCTCGAAGAGATTGTAAAGAGGAGAAGAGGGTATGATGGGAATTACTTGAAAAGTTTAAGGACAAACTTGTCCAAAAATTAGTCCAAAATGTCTACCCCTTTAAGCTAAATAACCTATGTTTCAAAAAGTAACTTCTCCCTAACTAATAAAATTGGAGCTTATTTGCAACTTTCTAAACAAATAAGCATTATGATTAGATTTTTACCAAATAGGCTAAAAGTTTTTTGTTTAGAAATAAGCCAATAAGCTCTTATTTGTAGAGATGCCAAACACCCCCTAACTGTGAGAGAGAGAGAGAGAGAGAGAGAGAGAGAGAGAGAGAATAAATGATAATGAAATGAATGTGGAGAGAAATGTAATTTAGAATGTCGATTAGAAATTAGAAAACGAATGAAGATGATATAGAAATGTAGAATATTAGAATATGTAACTATGTAAGAGAGAAATGTAGATTGTAGAATGAGAGTGCTTGAATGTTGAATGAGAATCTTCCTTGAAAGTGCCTGAAGCTTGAATCTTGATCTTCCAAGAGAGAGGGAAACTTCCCTTCTTGAATGATCTTCTTGCTTTAATATTGTAGAGTAGGAACTAGGAACTTGGAAGTAGGAACTATGTGAGGAGAGAGAGAGAGAGAGAGAGAGAGAGAGAGAGAGAGAGAGAGTAATTACACATGGAAGTAAAAAATGTAAGAGAAGAAGAGTAAGAGCGTTTTTGGGTGAGAATGTTGCAAATGGAGGAGGTTTGGATACTATTTTATAAGCAAAAAGTCATTTTTTTTTACAAAAACAAAAAAAAGAAAGAAAAAAAAGAAAAAAAAGAAAGATTTAATGAGCCAACAGTCAGATTTCTGACCGCTGGCTGATATGCAATCGCATACATCACATATTATCTCTTTTTTAGCATATGTGATTGCATATGCCATCATGGCATATGCGAAATGCATATGAGTATGCATATATGTGATTGTATTTAACAACATTGTGAATTGAAGAAAATTAGGGAGCTTTCGTGATACTCTTTCTCCATTAATGTTGCATCTTAATTTCCCAATACTCCAGCCTACAATAGCTAGTCGAAGAGAAATCTTTTCTTCTTCTTCTTCTTCTTCTTTTGTGATAAGCAACCACGTGTATTAGAATCAGATCCTTAAAAAAAAAAGTATTTTAGAATGAGCAAAAGAATATAAAATAGCACTGCATCATGGAAGAGCTCCATTAAAAATGCACCTTCGCATGCTTCACATTAATGACGGATTATTATGTTCCGTACATAGATACCCATCAATGATCATAGATACTATGAAAAATATGGTTTGATGATAGGAAGGTTCCATTAAAATATCATTAATCACTTGTAAACTTTCATGTAAATAAGTGCGGTAGCAGCCATTAACAGCTTCAACAAATTATAAATGGATATCCAAGAGTGATAGTGGATCCAACTAATCACCTTCGGTTTGATAGAACTGAATATCTCCAAGTTAAAAAATAAACAAAGTAGGACCATATAAAGACAACAATGATGTATGTGTTAGATAGCTCACATACCTTGTATAACTAGTATACCTTGTATAGTTTATTTCCATACGTAGAGGATTCAAAGTTTATTGTTTTTCTTGTATAGATGGTTATAATCTCTATATATTCAACCCCATTGGGTTGTCTCAAATATGGAAAACCTTTTGGCTTCACAGTTTACATGGTATCAGAGCCCTACTGATCCAAATTCGCCCACCCCATCGTTACCAGCACCACCACCTGTCAGATCCGACCATCCCTGCGTCCGGTCATCATCCTTGCTGCATCCGGTCACCCCCTGCTCGATTTTTCAATATTCCAGATCTAGATCCAGTGCTCCTGCTGAATTTTCCAATATTCCTGCTGCGTCCGGCCCCATCCCTGCTGCGTCCGGCCACCCCCTGCTCGATTTTCCAATATTTCAGATCCAGATCCAGCGCTCCTGCTCAATTTTCCTACTCCAGATCTAGATCCAACACCCCTGCTCGATTTTCCTGCTCCAGATCCAGCACCCCTGCTCGATTTTCCTGCTCCAGATCAAGATCCAGCACCCTTACTTGATTTTTCAATTTTTCAGATCTAGATCCAGCGCCCTTGCTCAATTTTCCAGATCCAGATCCAGCGCCCCTACTCGATTTTTCAGATCCAGATCAAGATCCAGTGCCCCTGTTGCCTCTGTTGCTGATTGCTTTCAATATCTCTTTTCCAGATCTAGAGCTCCTATTGCTGTTGCTATTCCACCTTGGGTATCTCCTGCTGTACGGTACTTCTACGACCTTCTTTTACTGCAACTCCTTGCGTGCTTTACATTACTTCAGATCAATGGACAAGAACTTGTCACGTACAGAGGCCCCACGTTGTAGTTTGATGGTACCAACTATTCTCTATGGGCCATCCATTTTCAGAACTTCCTCAAGGATCGTGGTTTGTGGAGACTAATTGATGGATTTGTTACTATCCCCACTTCCACAGATGTCGACAAATTAGCTGATTGGGAAATGAACAATGGACGGATTATTACCTGGATTCTCGATTCTTTCAATCGGTCCATTGCTGTTGGCCTCACACCTCATCGCATTGCTAAGGTAATGTGGGAACATCTTTAGACAATTTATCAACAGAGTAATGCGGCCCGGTTATACCGCCTGGAACAGGATCTCATTAACCTTACTCGGGGTGATGACAGTATTCAATCATTTTACTCCAAAATTGTCACAATTTGGATTGAGATGACTATGATGGATCCAACATTTCCTTATGACTTTAAGATATTCCAAACAATGCGCGAGAGTGCGCAAGTTCGACAGTTTCTTATGAAGTTACGTCTAAAATTTGAGCATTATCGGGCTGCTCTCTTGAACCGTAGCCTTACTCCTTCATTCAATTCGGTTATTAATGATTTATTGGCTGAGGAACAGCGACTGAAAGTCCTCTCTCTTCCTTCCTCAACTCCGGGATCATCTGATATGGTGCTTGCTGTGTCCACCACTACACCAACACGTGGTTCTACTCCTTTGACTTGTCGCGGCTGCAACAAGGTGGGTCATGTTGTCACTTAATATAAAGAATGGTGCGCTTATTGTCGACGGACTGGTCATGGTATTCAGGATTGTCGTACACATGCCTATGCATCTTCTTTCGGCCGTGGATGTGGTGGTTGTGGTCGTGGCCGTGGTCGTGCTCTTTCTGCTATTGCTGCCACTATTTCTTCCGAGCCGTATATTAGTGATTCTACATCTACTGTTTCTGCTGAAAGTCTTTCATCTCCGTTGACTCCTGCGATGCTCCAGCAAATCGTTCAGGCCCTTTCTGCGGCTGGTATGTCAGGTATATCCCCATCTTCTACATGGTTCTTTGATTCAGGTGCTTCCAATCATATGATCGGTGATGTATCCCATCTTCGTGACATTCATCTCTACACCGACAATCAGGTTATTTCTACTACGGATGACACTAGATTACCTATTCAGTCTGTTGGAACATTAACTTTCTCTCCTTTTGCTCAATCACCAGTTCACCCTTCGTGATGTGTTTCATGTCCCTAACCTCTCCTCCAATTTAATTCCAGTTGGTTAATTCACATCCAATAACTGCTTAGTCATATTTCTTCCCAATTGTTGTTTTGTGCAGGATTTGGTAACAAAGAAGGTACTTAGGAGCGGTAGGCAGCATGATTGTCTGTACTTGCTGGATTTTGATCTATCTGTCACTCCGACTCGATGTTTCTTTTCTCCATCTTCATCAGATATTTGTTTGGCAAATAAATTGTGAAAACTGTGGCACTTTCGCCTGGGTCATCCACATTCCAATCGGTTACTTCAGTTAATTTTCTCTAGCATGTTAGGAAATATTTCTCTCAATAAAAATGATTTGGATTATTCTTGTTCTTCTTGTTGTCTTTCAAAAAGTAAGTGTATTCTCTTTTCTCTAAGTACTACAAAATCATCTTCTATGTTTGAACTTGTGCATACGGATGTCTAGAGTCCTTTAGCAATTATGTCTCTCTCTGGATTATGATCCTATGTTATATTCATTAGTGATTTCACACATTACACTTGGATTTACTTTCTGCAATCGAAGTCATAGGTTTTTGAAAAATTTAAGTTATTTCACTCTATGGTGGAGACTCAATTTCGGGTTCTAGTTCAAACTCTCCGCTTTGACTCAGGGGGGAATATCTCTCAACTGATTTTCATACATTTCTTCAAGGGCATGGGATTATTCATCAGACCACCTGTTCTGATACTCCACAACAGAATGGGGTGGCTGAACGAAAAAATGGTCATATTGTTGAAACTGCCAACACCCTGATGACAGCTATGAGTGTTCCTCGTTCTTTCTGGGCGGAAGCAATGTTACATTCCGTCTACTTGATTAACCAGATGCCAACCAAAGTTCTGAAGAGTAAATCTCCTTACTTTGTTCTCACTGGCTTACCTCCTGCATATTTCACATTTCGTGTTTTTGGTTGTATCTGTTATGTTCACCTGGCTTCACATGAATGTAACAAACTATCTCCAAAATCGGTCAAATGTATGTACTTGGGATTTGGGAAAACTCAGAAGGATTTTCGATGTTATGATTCGGTTTCTCGTTGTGTTCGGGTTTCACGACATGTTGTTTTTCTTGAACACATTGCTTTCATTCATCTCTTCCTCCTCCACACACTCCAAACTCTCCTGGTCTAACCGCCTTTCCAGAAATTCCGTTTGCCTCAAGTACTCTCCCTCGTCTGTTGCAGGTTTACTCACGTCGACCACGTACAGATCCACCACCTATTACTCAACCCAAACCTACTGTACCTGTTGCAAATCCCGAACGTACCTCGATATGTCACTCTGCTCGAGAACATCGAGCGCCTAATCGCTTGATATACTCTATGTCTTCCATGAATGCTACTCTGGATACTGTTTCTATTCCTACTTCATACTCTTAGGAAGCCACTCATGATTGTTTGAAGAAGGCTATGGCAGAAGAACTTGCGGCATTGGATGATAATCATACATGGGACATTGTCACTCGAGCTGCTGACCAACAGCTAATTGGTAGCAAATGAATTTATTCTGTCAAGCTCAAGTCCAATGGATCATTGGATCGATACAAGGCTCGACTTGTCGCTCAGGGATACAAAAAGGAATACGGAATTGATTATGATGAGACTTTCGCTCCTGTGGCCAAGATGAAAACTGTTCGTACTCTTCTGACTATATCTTCTGTTCGCTCATGGCCACTCACTCAGATGGATGTAAAAAATACATTTCTTCATGGAGACCTCCTAGAAACCGTATATTTAAAACCTCCTCCTGACTCTTTAATCCCTGACAATAAGGTATATCGCCTAAAGAAAGCCCTGTAGAGCCTCAAACAGGCACCTCGGGCATGGTTCTAACGCTTTCACGATGTATGAACATAACTAGCATACCTTATGCCAATCATTTTCAGTAAGGAACTAACCTCACTATCATGACCATGAAATTTTTGAATCACACATCCAGTTAATAATGTTAGACAGGCTTATATGCCTTGTATACCTTGTATACCTTGTATAGTTTGTTTCCATAGGTAGACGATTCTGATTTTATTATTTTCCTTGTATAGATGACTGTAATCTCTATATATTCAACCCCTTTGGGTTGTCTCAAATACAGAAAATCTTTCAACTCCTCTTTGTTTTCAGATACATCCCAATAGAAGATCTGTCTATCACCACCATGAGCATAACTTCGAATTGTCCCTTCGAACAAATAAACATGTTAGTCATTAGACCTAAATTTTCATAACGAGCATTCATTCAATGTCCTAGGAGTATTTTGTATACATGTGCATACTTAGTATTACTTGTTTCTAAATTTCTAGACATAATGTTCTGATTTCTCTAGTCATTTCTTTTCTTCTTCTTTTTCCTCATTTGTGGCAATTATTTCAATTTCTGTCAGTACACAGGAAAAAGAGGGATTTATACATGGGTCAAAGAAGTGTGAACTAAATGCCATTTATATGAAGACATGGTCCAATTCTACTGACAAATCATTACAGGCACTTCCACATTTTTTTAAAAAAAATTACAAGTAACACTGATTTATTTAGGTTGTTTGGATTAGGGCCTGTTTGTTTAGACCTTTAGAGAGAAAACCATGGTCAACCACGAAAAAAAAATGAATTCCTTTTATGTGATGGTTTCCTTTGTCTGAGAAACCAAAAGAACAAGAGGAAATCGATTTCCTTTTCCAAAGATTCCTCAACCATTTCCTCAAAAACATGTTAAATCTATTTCCTTAGCTTGATTAGATTTACCAATTCAGATTGGATGGCAACATAAAAAAAAAGAAGGGAAAACAAAAGCATTTCCAAGCAAATTCGTGGTGCAAAAGAATCCAGGAATGGGGAATCCATTTCACCCGTGTTGAGATCACATTTCCATGTTTTGGGATTCCCTACTTGCTTTCCATTTCTAGGTTTTGTTTTCACCCTATATAAATAAACAGGCCCTTAGTGGAAAATGTGAGAAAGGAAATAGGGCTCTCAAGAAACTCTCTTTCCCACATCTCTGATGGTCAAAACTAATAGGAAATTGAGGGAAGTGCATTTCCATCACGCCAAATTTTCTTACAAAATATCTAAATTCTTTTCCCACCCTCCCCTTCTCAATGTTTCTTGTCACTTGCTATATATTTCTAAGATGTATATATGCAATACATGTGTTGCCATGAAAGTTGGACACCCATCTTGAAAGATGTATATTTGCAATGCATGAAACCATCATGATGTTGCGCAGCACGCCAACAATGCAGTGTACCGAGATCCAATCTCTGGTCTCACTCACAAACGATAAATAAGAAGAAATATAAATTAGAAAAGAATTAAAGCATTCAAAACAAACCACAAGACAAGATATACGTGAAAAAATCCCAACAAGGGTAAAAAACCACGGATGCAAACTTCCATTATGAAGAAAAAATGAAGATTACAAGGCAATATACTAACCTCTCCCTTGGAAGTAGAGAAAACCCTTTGCTCACACCTTAGAAATAACTCTCATACTACCTAGAAAAGCCCTAGGAACCTCTATTTATAGTTTAGGCAACTCCCCTTTCGTACTCCTGCAAAAACCAACTCCAAAATCCTCAGTCCGCATCAAATTCGAAAATGAATCTGCGTAACCTCAATTGGTCGAGCAGACTGCTCGACTGGTCGAGCGGACCCTCGCCTGGTTGAGCATGGGCCTCGACCGGTTGAGCACCTCGTAACCTAAAACTTGATGCTCGCTGGACTTTGAGTCGAGCAGTCCTCGACTGGTCGAGTGGCCCCCAGATGTGGCTCCACATCTTAATAATCTTCCACTTAGAGACACATCATTATAAACCTTTATTTTCTACATCTGGAGTGCACCACCTCCTCGTCTTCAAGACTGAAGACCAATCAAAGCTGAATAGAGCTTTAACTTCTCCTGTGTAATAGCCTTGGTCAACATATTTGTAGGATTCTCACTTGTATGAATCTTCTCCAGAGCAATCGATCCATCTTCCAGTAACGAACGTATGAAGTATTATCTGATGGCAATATGGTTGGTCCTTGAATGAAAGGCTGAATTCTTAGCCAAGGGTATTGCACTTTGACTGTCATTGTACAACTTGTAATCTGCTTGCTTCTTACCCAACTCTTTCATGAAACCTTACATCCACACCATCTCCTTGCATGCTTCTATAGCTGCAACATATTCTGCTTCCGTTGTATTGATATATACTATCTTCTGTAAATGAGAAACCCAATTGACTGCAACACTACCCAGAGTAAAGACATAACCTGTATTGCTTCTTTTGCTATCGATGTCTTCTGCCAAATCTGAATCCACGTAGCCTTGTAGCTTGATTTCTGATCCACCATAGTACAGCCCTACATCCTTAGTACATACCAGGTATCGAAGAATCCACTTCACAACTTCCCAATGTTCCTTCCCGGAGTTGTTCATGAACCTGCTAACAACTCCCACTGCTAGAGCAATGATTGGCCTCGTGCTCACCATAACATACATAAGACTCCCAATAACTGACGCGTATGAGACTTTAGCCATGTAGTCCCGTTCCTCCTGCGTCTTTGCACCTTTCTCCTTAGATAGCTTGAAGTGGTTGGCTAATGGAGTGTTAACCGGCTTAGCACCTCCCATATTGAATTGATCAAGTACCTTGGCTATGTACTCTGCTTGTGACAAAACTAATTTCTTATTTTCCCTGTCACGCTTTATCCTCATGCCTAGGATTTTTTTTGTAGCTCCTAAAACCTTCATGGAAAATTCTCTAGACAGTTGTCTTTTAAGATCTGAGATGTCCTTCATGCTTGAACAGGCCACAAGCATATCATCAACGTACAGAAGAATGATGATGTATGACGTATCAAACTTCTTCCAATAACAACAGTAGTCAGCATGACATCTCCGAAAATCATTTCCCAACATGAAACTGTCGAACTTCTTGTACCACTGCCTTGGGGCCTACTTCAGGCCATATAAACTCTTCTTCAGTCTGCACACCTTGTTCTCCTTTCCTGGTGCCACGTATACTGTTGGTTGATGCATATATATCTCTTCTTCAAGGTCCCCATGAAAAAAGGCTGTCTTAATATCTAGTTGCTCTAGATGTAAGTCCTCTGTAGCCACTATACTCAAGACCATGCGAATAGTAGATATTTTCACCACAGGTGAAAATATTTCAGTGAAATCGATACCTGCCTTTTGTTGAAACCCTTTCACAACCAATCTAGCCTTGTACCGTTTTGAACCATCGTGCTCCTCCTTCAGTCTGTAAACCCACTTGTTATGAAGAGCTTTCTTACCCTTGGGTAGAGTGACTAGCTCCCATGTACGATTAGACTCAAGAGAGTTCATCTCATCATCCATGACCTGCTCTCACTTAATCCATGTATCTGACTGTAATGCCTCTTCAAAACACTCTAGTTCACCATTATCTATCAGCAGTAGATAATGTAAGGAGGGTGAGTATCAGACCGTGGGTCTCCTCTCCCGAGTATACCTCCTCACAACCGGTGTCTGTGGCTTTGCCTCATAATGCTCCTGTGCATGATCATCCTGTGGCACTGTAACACTTGTATCCAATAACTTTTTCAACTCTACGAATTCTTTCTCATCGGCCTTATTTTGCTGCACACTATTTTTATGCATTACTTTTTCATTGAAGACTACATCTTTGCTTCTTATGATTTTCTTATTTCATTTCCTAGTGTGGTACACCACCTAATCCGGACGCGGTTTCTGTCACGCCCCAAACCCGAAAATTGGATTCACAGAAATCCCGATCGCCGAATCCGGTGCCGATAGCCTCCGTAGTACTCCATTCTCGGCTCCTAGTGCCTAAATACCAGGTTTCAATCCTGGGATCCTACATGGAGAATTTTCCAACGTACATTTATCTCGTAAGAAGCATAACCACAAGTTTACCTAAATCACAAAGGCAACATCATCATCACATATCCACTAATATAAACATTTGAATACAGTGCTGAAAGGGAAATACATATATCGAAATCAAAGCTCCAGAAGACCGCTACACACTCTATGCTCAATGCTGCTGCAATGTTACACCACCTGCACACATTTATCGTGCATAAGCTTAGAGAAAGCTTATAAGGTGGTGAAAGTGTGTGCATAAGATAAGTGCCAAGTATTCAATGCAATACAATATCGAAAATATTGGCAAGATCATGAATCATATGATAATAGAGTAAGTGAAAATACTGATAACTCCATGAGTCATATAATATCAGAGTACGCAATACTGATTAGCTATGCAAATGAGGAGTCATAGAGAGCCAAATATCAGATGCCGAGGGTACAATGCAATATGTAAATCCTGCTAAGTCCATCTAGGTCATATAAGTACAGAAAACATAACAACCCAAAATGCCATATGCCTACGGATGCAATATGCGATGCGAATGAAATGACGAAGCTGGAGTGTGAGGTCGGGATGACAGTACGTACTATCACAGGCTACGAGGGTCCATCACAAGGGACTTCTATCCAAACCAGTCCCATACCTAAATTTGGATAGTCAGACTCAATGTGATAAACTCCTGATCTCAGGTTAGTCACATGCCCAACCGAAATCCTGGCCATGCAAAGGTACACGTAACAAATAGTTGCGCACCACCAGCCCAAGTGGATAGTGAATAAATGAATGAATGAGTATGCAATTCTTGCTCAATAAGTCCACATATCAGTACAGTTCTTCTCTGGGATCATCACCGAGGTCTAGTATACTCCACACTGACTGTCGCCTCCTTAGTCGCACAGCCTAGTGAGCGGAATAGACCACACTATCCGCTTGATCAGTAGTCTGCCAATACCTACCCGGCTCGTCAATAGCGGACCCATTTGTGAGCTGGTCAAACTCAACCTAGCTTATAGCCCCCTCACTTGGGCGGATAAGGCTACACCTCCTCCCAACCGACCACGACATAGTAGGAGACGCGACCTACTGGTATTCGGCACTCGGGCGCTCATGTTCCACACGGTTTAGATGTTGGGGCGTCTCCTGGCCTCGAAGGTTTAGGGACTTTCACCCACGGACATCCAAAGTGCCCAGATGCTCAAATCAAACATTTTCGGTGTCCCATCTGGCCATCCATGACATGCCTGTGGAGACCACAGCCTTGATGTCGCTAGGGCATACAACGATTATGTTACACATATGCGAGATGCATGAGTCACACCATACAGTCATGCAACAATCCTGCGCGTACCACGCGCTCATGTGGGTAACTCCTATCAATGAGTCCCATGAATAGTCTGCCCAATGGCACATGTTATGATCAGTTACTACTCATATCAAGCATACATATGATCGTATGGGCATAAATCATGGAGTTACACTAAGCATGTTATAAGGTGATGAACTATCCTTACAACGAAGATGGGCCTAGATGGCCTACACACAACAAGTAGGGGCCTATCAATGGGCCCTAAGGAGAGTTGTAATGCAGACATTTAACCAACATTATTCTTATAATGTGGATGTCAAACCATCATTACTCCCAAGGCACGACTTTCCATACAAATCATTACACAAACCATGGTAGAATCACACATTGCAATGGGTCTTATGTACATCCCACTGGGCCTCAACCCATGGGCTTAAATATATCAAATGGGCCGCATCACATGGGCCTCATATATGTCAATGGGTCTTATGTACATCCCACTGGGCCTCAACCCATGGGCTTAAATATATCAAATGGGCCGCATCACATGGGCCTCATATATGTCAAGGTGGGCCTCAACGGATGGGCCTCATACATTACATCAAGGTGGGCCTCAACAATGGGCCTCATATATCACATCGGGCCTAATCAAATGGGCCGAATCAGTGGGCTGAATCAAATGGACTAAGTCAAATGGGCCAAGTTCAAATAGGCCAAACCTAACTCATCTATTTTTTTAAAAATCAATATATATATATATATATATGTATATGTATAAAAAAATGAATCATATCAAAAGATCAACTGCACCATACCATATATAACCATAGAGATAATGATTTCCACCGTTAAATTTTAGTGGGCCCCATCATAGGGTTTATTTCCCATCCAGTCTATTCATAAGGTTACAAAGACCTGAATTTAAAGGAAAAATAAATATCATATTGGTCCAAACCCTGTAGCCCAAGGGTTTTAATGGTGGACGTTCAAATCCACTGTTTTCTACAATGTGGTCCACTTGATCTTAGATCTATCTTATTTTTAGCCTCAAGCCTTAAGACGAGCTTGCCAAAGGATTGGATGGTTTGGATGCAACATACGCATCATGGCAGGTCCCATAGGGATGGACGACATAGATAAATCACATACCTTATGGTGGGGTCCACATGTGTGGCCCACCAGATGGAAGGATGGTTGGATACAACATATACATCACAACAAGGCCCACTGTCTAGCTACCTGGACGGTGGAATAAATGCATATATCATGGTACGGCCCACCGCCCAGCTATCGGACGGTGCGGACTAAACATATACTTCAAGGTGCGGTCCCACGTGGGGCCCACCATAACGTTTATTTTCCACCTAATTTGTTGATAAGGTCACGCAGACCCGGCTGAAGAGGAAAACAAATTTCATAATGATCCAAAACTTCTCTGATCCAAGAAGGGTTTCATAGCTGATTTTTGGGGGCCCAGTGTCCCAAAAGGGGACCTACCAAATGCACGGCGATGATGATCAACCGTAGCGTCCAGCTATTGCAACAACAGCAGCAACGCCAGCTACTTTGATTTTTTATTATTTTTTTGAAAATAGTAATTTCATGGTTTTTCTGATGTGGGGTCCGCATCAGGAGAATCCGACCCGGCAGTTGGGTTCTATGGCTCAAGACAGCCTAAATGAACCTAATATTCGATGTGTTTTGGTGTATAAAAATATCAAAGTGGGTTTTAATAGTAAAAACTACTGTTTTCCACGCTATGGCTTGACAGAAAATCGGATTGGCTTCATATATCGGCTCAACGCCTAAAATGAGCTTGGGAATGGAATGGACGGCGTGGATTTGATTCATATATCAAAGTAGGGCCTACATGAACAGCCCACCCAAGGCTTAGAATTAAGCTGATATTTTTGTTTTCATTGCTGGACATTTTGTTTTCATCCCTGGATGCTGGACGGTTTGTATACACACATATATAAGGTGGGTCCCACCTACTGATGTGCTAAGGAGGGGTGGGCCACCAAATGGCCAGATGGTCTGAATACGACATACATCAAGGTGGGGTCCATTCGGGCGGCCACACAGCTACATCATCACACAAAAATAAAAGAGAGGGAGAGAGAGAGAGAGAGAGAAATAGACACGTGTGATGGAGGGACCCCGACACCATGGGCCCTTCGTTCCATGCTTTCAATCGTACATCAAGTGGGTCCTAACCCACCAAATCAAAAATCAATGGTAGAGATTACTTCTCCACCAAAATGGAAGGTCTAGATGATCCTTATCAAACTAGAAAGTAAACATCATGATGGGGTCTATGGAGATTGGCCCCATCATGGGATGATCATGAGAATCATAGTGGGCCATCGACCACATCTAGGGTTCAAAGTAAGATCCATACCATCAATCAGTAGGCCCCACTAGGCCCATCATCAAAAGAATATAATCTAAGCCTATAAAAGCACCCACCATTCGATCTTCTTGGTCCGATGGAACACCGATCTCCTTGTGTCTCACTTTGATGGAAGGTGATGAGAAATGAAGGGATAGGATGATGGATCTTGGGATGGGAAGTGGGCTACATACATCACACTTTCTCTCATTGGAAATGCTTGGACGTCCACCATTTTTTGTTGCTTGGAAATTGTGAAGAGAAAGAGAGAGAGAATGGGTGGTTGTAAGAGAGAGTTGATGGGTGTGATTGATAGATGTGAGGTGATAGTTATACTTGACATGTATGGGTGTGTAAGAGAGAGAGGGAGAGAGTTGACTTTGGGGTTACTCTTGTACTTAACATGAGGTGATTGATTGATTGATGGGACATGTTGTAGAGATTCTCTTGGGATTGCAAATGCGTGGTGTTTTCCTCGAACTAAACGCGGGCCTATATCTCCTGGCTAGGGTATCAGATCGGTATGTAAGACACGGCGTTGGAACTGCGGCGACGGTGCGGTCGCAATAGTACAAGTTCTGAATTAAGCCAACTTAGGTCTATGGGATATGACTTAAGGTCATGTGCAAACGTCGATTATAGGTCGTGGATTGTCGAAATTCGATGGGGAGGATCACGGGAGTCGACGGAATAGTATGGGCTAGGATACAGGTTTTACAGTGCACCTCCTGGACTTCGCATCTAGCTTGTTTCTTTGTTCTGCATCAATGTGAACGTATGAAGTGCAACTGAACACTCTGAGATGTGCAAGGTTCACTTCTTTCCCAGTTCACATTTCTTTTGGTAGCCCACCATCTAATGGTGCTGAGGGATTTCTATTGATGAGATATGTAGCAGTATTCACAGCATTTGCCCAAAACGTCTTAGGCAACCTTGCGTGTAGCATGCTCCTAGCGCGCTCAAGGATAGTCCTGTTAATGTGCTCAGCCACAACATTCTTGTAATGACCCAAAAAATTTCGTGCAATGACCCGAGTACTACCTCAAATTCTTTAGAAGTTAAATGTGGGTTAACTATCGTTAAACTCGATTACTTGTGAAATTAGCACCAATCACTTTAAATTCGATCTGTAAGACCCAAAACTTGTAGAATCATTGGCGCTACGTTACCCTGAAACCTAGGATTCAACGCTAAATCCAGTTGCTCTCGGGAGTACTTGGAAACTTTGTATCGGACCTGGACCGCGCGTCGAAAGTCCGATAGCGATGATCTTAGACAATTATGATCATCTTGTTGGGCTTGACAATTACCTCAAAAATCAAGTCCAGATGATGTCCTGAGATGATTTCCTTGAGTCCGGAGTAAAGAGTGTGAGAAAGGTGAGAAATTAAATATGAATTTATAAAATTTAAGTTGTGTCGCTTGCGCGTCGATTTTAAGCATTCTGACCATTGGATTTTGACCCAAATTCACCCTCAGATTAGGAAAGATGGCCCACACATGTCAAAGTGCTTGTGGCCCTGATCGAGTTTCGGTGACCATTGAATTGAAATTGGTCTGCCATGAGCGATCTAGAAACCTGATCGGACTGAAAATTTAACTTGTTTAAGATCCAATATTAGTGAGCTTAAGTCCGACCACACTCAGAAAAAGGACCTCCAGAAGCGCTCCATTGGATCGAAATAGACCCGATTTGGTTATAACCTAAGTATACCTTGGCCTTGGGGCTATTTCCATCAATTTTAGGCCTATATAAAGACCTTAAACCCTCACTCTCAAATTCCATACGAATTTTCTAAACCCTAGCTAAGAGAGAGAGAGAGAAAGTGAGAGAGAAGTTGGTGAATCATCTCGAGATTCTTCCCTGTTACTCTGCGTACCTAAACCATCGCATCTGAATCGTTATTCCGACGATTCGAAGTTCATTCTTGGGTAAGTCAATCAAACCCTAGCCTGTTTTGGAGCTTATAATAGTCTAAGTGTTGATGTAGCTCATTTCATTCATGCTTTAGGTTACCTATTTGCCGTTGATGAAGACTTATCATCTGAATCAGATTTATTGCGCACTTTCTGGTTTAAGGTGCAGACTATATTCGTATAGGTTATGGTTTTCAAGGCTTTCAAAGTCGGTTGATGGTTTATTATTGTTGTGGGTGAAATTTCACATGTCAAATGCGATGTTTATATTGCGTTCCTGATATATATGAGCTATATTGAGATTTGTGTATTCCATGTATAGGTAGAAAGTATCGTATGCATATGAAATATGAGCATGTGTTTGCCTTGATTAATTGTCGTGTATTCGTGTTAGTTGTATGTGTGTCAACTCCTTGGTGAAAGGAATTGTCTAAATGTGTGTTATCACCAACATACGTCATGTATGTTGGAATATGTAGTCTAAGTGTTTATAGAAATGTTTGAATGATCAAGTGTATAATATATTATCCTGTTTATGGGCGTTGAGAAGAGATTCTCAACTCTCTTATTGATGTGTATGATTTCCTACATGAAATTTACAATCTTTGTTGTTTAAATTCAGGCACTACTCAGGTGTGAATTCATGTTAAGTTGAAATACATCAAATGCTCACATGCTTGTATGATTAGAATTGTTGTTCTTTTACTGTTGTGAATTGCTAGCATGAATATCTGTTATAATTGAAGGTGTGGGACTATGAAATAGTCCAGGCAATCGGTAATAAACTTTGAGTTCGTGGCTGAGGTTGTTCGTCACGTAGGACGTGTTTGACGAACCGGAGTCGTATTAGGGTTGTTGACAGTGGTTTGGCCACACGGAGTGTTTGCGCATTTCATATCGTTCAACTCAACGTGCGCTCGTGCTAGTCGAACTCGTCAAGTAACCCAACTGTCCCGATGGATGTTCACCATGTATGGACGCTACTGTTTGAATCTAGGGTACCAAACTTACCAATGCAATCCCGTTAACCATTGTACCTTGATCCGCTAAGACTCGTGAGCCGGGCATGGTGGTATGGGATACCGTGGTTGAGTTGTCGGCCTACGCTGGGGCGATGAGCCTCCCCGTAGTGACCTAGTGAGCACACCAGACTCGTGAGCCGATTATGGTGGTATGGGACACTATATTCGCGCTGTCGGCGTACATTGATTGGTGACGAGCCCTTTGTAGTGCCCTCGAGCATACCTTGATACTGCATTAAGGTGACGAGCCTTAGTGTAGCAACTAAGGTATGACTAGGCATGCATTGATTGGTGATGAGCCCTTTGCAACGACCTAGAACCATATGATCGTATGAAATTGTCTAGGACTGACGACCCTAGAATGGATCACTGTGTGGAAATCGATATAAGGAAGGTACCTTGGCTTCCCAATTTTGCTGTATGAAAAGGACTAATAACAACTTGGTAATCATGTTCATGCACCGCATTGCATGTGCTTTGGCGTCGTGGGGCACTGCTGGAGGTTGTCATGCGTACCATAAGATGAAGACGCTGAGGGAGTGCAGGCGAGAGCATGCATCATTTCTACATACATCCTTACATTAACAAGAGCAATTAAGATATGTTTGATTGTATTGCTTT
This sequence comes from Magnolia sinica, assembly GCF_029962835.1. Classification (NCBI taxonomy): domain Eukaryota; kingdom Viridiplantae; phylum Streptophyta; class Magnoliopsida; order Magnoliales; family Magnoliaceae; genus Magnolia; species Magnolia sinica. The sequence goes on from NC_080574.1 coordinate 96,848,625, forward strand.
ATCATTACTACTTGATTGAATTGATAACATGTTAACTTTTACTGTATAGTTCCACTGAGTTGATCACTCATTCTCACATTCTGGGACGGTGTTTTAACACCAACCAGACTCTGTCTTAGATGCAGATGATGATGGGACCCCCGAGGCAGAGCAGGATTATGAGGATGTCGAGGACGCGTTTTCTTTTATGCAGTTCTCAGGCGGGTTCATGTGAGCCGTGCCCTGAGCTACGGGGATTCTGGGTTTATTTTGTAATGGATGATTTCATTTTGATGCTTATTTTTTGAAACAAACACTTGTAATTATGACCTGGCAGAGCATACATATCTCAGGGACTTATATAGATATACATATATGTTTCTTCAGTCTTCCGCTTGCAGATTTCAATTATCCCTGGATTATGTTTGCAGTTTGGCTTAATCTACTCCATGTTTTATGCACTCATACAGACAACATATTCCATCATTACATATGTTGCATAAGTAATATTTTGAAACTCGGGAGCTAAGTTATGCTCGACCCCCAAATTTCAGGGCGTTACAATTCTGCTGCGGTGTCCCTAGAATCGTTTTCTGATGTTTGATTTCATTTGCTGCATAATACTCCTCAAATCTCTTATCACGGTACTCTCCCCCATTATTAGATCTGAGACATTTTACTTTTTTACCTGTCTCATTTTCTACCATAATTTTTCACTTCTTAAATACATCAAATACATCAGATTTGTGCTTTAAGAAATAAACCCATAGTTTTCTACTAGTATCATCAACAAAAGAAACAAAATAATGTGAGTCACCAAGAGATGATACTTGTGCCGGTCGCCACACATCAGTGTGTACAAGCTCTAATAGATGCGTCTTTGGAGCGTGTCCTATCTTTTTGAAGCTTACCCTCTTCCGCTTGCCATACACGTAGTCCTCGTAGAATTCTAAGTCAATAGACTTCAGCCCCGATAGCTTTCTTTTTTATTATAGCACTTTCATCCCTTTCTCACTCATATGTCCCAACCTCTAATGCCATAACTGCCCATTCACTCCAGTTGATGCGACTGCGAGTGAACTATACGATCCTGAAGTCACGTACAAAGTACCTTTCTTCTTGCCTCGAGATAGGCACCTTTTGTGATCTTTCAGGAATCACTGGTGAATGTTGTTATATAACCGGTATTGCCAACTACCCCACTGAGATCAAGTTACGTTTCAAACTTGGTACATGTCTAACATCCTTCAATTTCAAAGCCGTTCCGTCTTTCTGATTTACGTGAACGTCTCCCTTTCCAACGATACTGCTTGACTCATCATCACCTAAGTAGACTTTCCCGAAGTCACCTGACACATAATTATGTAGAACTTCCTTACATGAAGTGGCATGAAACGAAGCACCCGAGTCTATAACCCAAGACTCATTCCTCGCATCAAGAGACAAGATCAATGCCTCTATGTCACTCTCCTTAGATAGATTCACTGAATCCTTCCCGCCTTGAGAACTTCCTTCTTGTTTCTTGAGCGCCCTGCAATCATGTTTCATATGCCCCTTCTTCCCGCAATGCTAACACCCGTCTTTGTCTTTCGGTCCCTTGGACTTCTTCTTTGACTTAAAACGTCCATGTTTATTGCTTCCTTTGTTCAGCGATCTTCCTCTTCCTTCAATGTTTAGAGTATTCCCTAAATCCCTTGAAACTCTTGATGCCTTTATTCTAGATTCTTCGCTGAGAATTAGACCGGCCATATCATCAAATTTCAACTTTGTCGACCCTGAAGAATTGCTTACAGCAATCACGAAACCATTCTAATTGTCTGACAAATTGGACAAGATCAATAACGCCCTGACCTCGTTCTAAAAAATAATGCCAACGGATTCCAATTGGCTTGTGACTGTATTGAACTCGTTTATATGTTCAGCCATGCTCCCACCATCTGACATCTTCATGTTGAATAGCTGTTTCATAGGATAAACCTTGTTGGACATTGAGGGTTTTTCATACATGGTGGCTAGGGCTTCCATTAATTCTTTTGTAGCTTTCATCTTTGATATATTGAAGGTGACACTCTTAGACAAAGAGTGTTGGATCGTTCCTAAAGCCTTCTGATCCAATAAAAATTATTCATCATCTGTCAACTTTTCTGATTTCTTCTCTTTTCCTCGTAAAGGAATATAGAGATCCTTCTAATATAGATAATCCTCCATTTGCATCTTCTAGAAGGGAAAGTTTGAACCATCAAACTCCTCAATTCTAGTCTTCCCTTCTTCTGTCATCGCTCCCAATAGAACTAAACCAATAACATTGATACTAGTTGTAGTGCAGCACGTTAACAACGCAATGAATCGAGATCCAATCTCCGGTCTCACCCACAAATGATAAACAAGAAGAAATATAAACTAGAAAAGAATCAAAGCATTCAAAACAAACCACAAGATAAGATATACGGGAAAAAATCCTAACAAGGGTAAAAAACTATGGATGCAAACTTTCACTATGAAGAAAAAATGAAGATTACAAGGCAATATACTAACCTCTCCCTTGGAAGTATAGAGAAAACTCTTTGCTCACACCTTGGAAATAACTCTCATACTACCTAGAAAAGCCCTAGGAACCCCTATTTATAGTTTAGGCAACTTTCCTTTCGCACCCTTGCGAAAATCGACTCCAAAATCTACAGTCCGCATCAAATCCGGAAACGAATCTGCGTAGCCTCGACTGGTCGAGCAGACTGCTCGACTGGTCAAGCGGACCCTTGACCGGTCGAGCACCTTAGAACCTAAAACTTTACGCTCGCTGGACTTTGAATCGAGCAGTCCTCGATTGGTCGAGTGGGCCACTCGACCATCGAGCAGGGCACTCGACTGGTCGAGTGGCCCCCAGATGTGGCTCCACATCTCAACACATGAAACCACCCAACCTATGCACTATGTCAGCACCATCATTAAAGTTGGTGGCCCAAAAAATTGGGTTGATCCAACCATCATGTGGTCCACCATGTGAATATGGAGGTTTTTGGATAGGTGACCATTGTTTTCTATGGTGGGACCAACTTGATGATTGTACAGGCTTGATTTTAGGGCATCCCATCGGCATGGCAAGCTCAAGTAATGCACAAGTTAGATGGCATTTACAAGACCTGGGACAACCTAGTTATCGAGTCAATGAGATCCTGATGGCCGAATCGCAAAAAAAAAAAAAAAGGAAAAAAAAAGAAGGACAAGTACACCCGCAAGAATATTTGAGTAGAGTATTAATATCAAGCTTCTTCTCTTATTCTCTTACAATACTTAAGTGACCCTCAAGACAATTACTATTGAGTCTTTAATGAAAATCTCCCAACTACTAGATTGATTTCAAATCAATCTAATCTACCTAAGATAGCAACAAACCCTAATAATAATAAAAGCAAATCTAGGAAATAATCACCAAAATCTTTAATCGCATCTTCAAACCATCCCCTCATTATCATCCACACGTAGTAAATATAACAATCCCTGATATTTAAGCACAAAATATAAAAACAAATAATCCAAAATCAGCATATGTCGGGCCCTACAATGGTTCGGGTGCCTATATCATTCCCTATGGGTTGAAAAGAACTCGACTCTAGTGAGTTGAATGATTTATACTAGTAGAGGTATATATCCAATCTTTGTAATTTATTACAGGCGATCCATATGCTTTCAAAATAAGACTTGTTCTTCCATTTTACCAAGTATTGTTTGTATTGGCTTCATTGAGTACCAACGATCTTCATCTGCAAAACTTGTTCAATTTTTTCTTTATGTTTCTCAAGGAGTTGTTTGTTCATATTGGTAATAACTTCATCTTGCACATCAAGCACCTTACGTTGATATTTGGACAAATGCACCACATTGAAGGTTGTCAAGCTATCCAAGTTATCTAGCAACTCAATCTCAAAACATTGTCACCCAACTTTCTCTTGATTCAACATGGACCAATCTTCTTAGACTTGAACTTGTTGTGAGTTCCCGTCGGAACCCTTTCTTTATGAACCAAGTCACCTTCTTTATATTTCTTGTTGCTACGATGTTCATTTGCAGCTTCTCAGTATTTGGTTCTTCTCTCTTTAATTTCCTTCTTTTTCTTCTGTCTTTCTTCTTTTGAACTTCTTTATGCTAGACCACAATCGGCAGCAGTTTGGCTTGTTTGGTTGGACTCGTTCGTTAATGCGCAAATTTTCAGCATGTTTGAACCTAGTGCCAAGCACCAAGTCTTGATATTCACAAAGGAGCTTTTGCATGAGAGGCGGAACTTCTGATTACTTTACTTCTTCTTTAGCAACTAAGACAAAGATGATGTCAATCTCCTACCTTTCTAATTCAGAATTTTGTAAACTAAGTGATTTCTGACTCTCCTCTTTATTAGATTTAAGTGTTGAAAGATGTTTCATTAGGTATAAATATAATGTATGATATTAACACTATCCTTGATGAAGAAATGGGTGTTAATGCACCATATCTCGGACCTATATTATGGTTTCTTTAACAAAATGTGGCATGCATCCATGGGGATCACCTCACACCACACCTCATCTTTATACTTAGGTCCAATAGAGGAAAATAAAGCACCTAGAGTTGATAGAAACTTCTTCCCCCTTTTAAAATCAACAAATATTGTATGATTATGAATGCTTATATTATTTGAGGTTTAATTCTTATGAGACAATGTTCTCACCACTCCTCCCGTCTACCAAAATCATGCATATCTTCCTACTACAAGTGCAAATGGTGTGGAATATATTGTGCCACAACTATCATCCATCATCAGTCACTCGAAGCGTCGATAGGATAGTTCGTTGGATAACCAATGACTTGCCCTTATCACTAGACACATATGTTACACCTTCACCAATGTAAGCCCCATTCTCATATGCATGTTCGTCATATTTTGTGTCATCTATAGCTTTCATTTCCATGTGATCAGGAATGCCTTCAACATAGACTCCATCTACCAAATTTGCTTCAATTATGGATTGATGTTCAGGATGGTGAAAAGAAAGATTTCTTGGTTGCCCACACTTAAGCACATGAAAGGACCATTGTTTTGCCCCCGTCTTGGGCATACTATGCACTAGCCCCTCGTCCATAACCACCACCCCTCTAGTTGGGGTGTGGTTTCATTGTTAAAAGTTGTTCCATCATCCCTCAACCCATGAAAGGCCCCATGGTTGCCTTGCATGGGAAGTGATCATGCTACACATCATGGATGACAATCCTCATGGGGCACCAAATTGTCTCCCAAGTCCTTGAATAATTATCTCCTCAGCTTTTAATGCAAGTGTATATGCAATGGATATATTAAATACATATTTGATAGCCAAATTCATTTCTAATATACAGGTTGAGACCATTAAGATATCTTGAAATATTTTGGTCTCCATACTCACGGCACCTTGTTCATGGTGTCAATATATTGAATTTCTTGATGTATTCATTTACCAATTCATTCCCTAACTTAGATTGTGACATTTTAAATAGAAGTCATGGGCATAAATCTCAGGTAGGAACTTCCTTTTTAACTTCTTTTTCATCTTTTTCTAGAAATTTACTCTCCTCGCCTTGATAGATTCATTCAGCTTGGAAATCTTCCCTCCATACTAACTCATGAACGAAAAACTTTATAGCTATTGAACCTTCTGATTGTCCATGATTTTCTTATACTCAAACACCTTTTCTACTTTGCTTAGCCAATTAATGAAGTTGTCAACAAGCAAATAACCACAGAATTCTCAAGTTACTACCTTAATTTCAGGCTCTCTATCACGTTTCAACAATTGAAAGATTGTATTATTGGTGTCTTCACAAGTCGGGGCTTGCTGCTATTTTGGTGAGGACCTTTCCCTATGTGTCCACATGCTCCAACTTTGGTCTCTGGTTCCATCCACACCGAAGCTCTCCCACTTGATTAGTGAGAATGCCTAGCATATGCGTAAGTTGATATACTTGCTCTATGAATGCGTGGATCAATTGGATTATATGTACAAACTCTTCCTGTGTCACCCCTTTCAAAGCAATCAGGACATGTTGTAGAGTTGAAAATCACCCAACGATCACCCGCTCTAATATCATAATGGTGTAACCCAATTATCAAGTCAATGAGCCCATGATACTCAAATCACAAAGATATGGACAAGTACACCCATAGGAACAGTTGAGTAGAGAGGGAGAAACAACCTTATTGATATTCAACTTCTTCTATTACAATACTTAAGAAAAGTCACGCTTAAAATTTTTGAAATGCCTACGTCCTATCCCACCCCCTTGTATAGACCCTGAAAATAATAACTAGGAATCTTTAGGGCTTTCTTGTTTTACCCATTACAATAGTAAAGGAAATGGGTAATAATTACAAATTACTTGTCTGGTGATATCTGCTGCATTTTATTGTAATAATAGCACTAATTACATTGTTTCGGTTATCATGGTAAAAATGCAATGATGACAATTTTACATTTATTCCATGTCAAATCAATACCAAAATAAACTGATGTTAGTGTTTGGATTAGAGTTTTTTTAATGATTATAAATTTCTTTATTTCTCCTATTACATCGGGGCATTTGTCCCTCGAAATATGAGCCATAATACCTATTTAAACAAACATGAAATAGTGATGATGGCCCATTTACGTTACTTTACCATGGAAATCGATGAAACGAAAGGGCTCTTAGTGAAAATCCCACAACTATTAAATCAATCTAATCTGCCTAAGATGGCAATATGCTTAATAATCTAATCAATCTAATCTACCTAAGATGGCAAGAAGGCTAATAATAGTAAAAGGAAATAATCCTTGAAATCTTCAATCACATCTTCAATTAAGCCCCCATGTCTTCTACAAATAGTACTATTTCATATCCTAACATCTTAGCCCTAAATGTAACAACAAACAGTCCAAAATCAGCACATTTTGGGCCCTACAGTGGGCCATGGATGTACATAGGACCCCACCCAAGAAAACAATGGCCAACCATCCAGAAATCACCAAGTTCATGTGATGGCCCAAAGATGGTTGGATTGGACTAATTTTTGGATCACCAACCTTTTATGATGGGGCTCATTTAATGCATGTTGGATGACATATGCACACCCCGGTGGAACCCATGCCCAACACTTGTAGAGGAACCGACCTCCTAAACTACTATGAAAAGAGTGTGTGTGTGTGTGTTTGTGTGTGTGTGTGTGTGTGTGTGTGTGTGTGTGTAGAAAGAGTCCTCATCCATCAGGATGTGTGGAAATAATGTTCCAATGCATCCACTTTCAACAGACCGGTCGATGGCTGACAGTCTAAATCAATGATATGTAGGCTAGATCATGCATGCAAGATCAACCGCTTTAGCCATCAAAGCTTCAAAGGACACGATGTAGGATGATATTAACTTTTGATTGGTGCATTGAAGGGGATAATTGAGGACCAAAACTCAACTATCCAACAGGAAAAAATCTGTAGTTAGGATTATGCATTTAATGTGATTTTTATATGATGTCCAATTCCCGGTTATACCCAACAAAGACATGATTTCGATGATTCAGCTGTGGGTGCATTTGGGGCCTCTCTCTCTTTCTTATTTAGAAATAAGTTGAGGACACACCTCTCTCCCTCCCCAACACATTCATTAGCAACTAACAAATGCCCCTTGAAAATGAATCATCATTCTCCTAATCTCCTTCAACGAAAATAGCAATTACTTCCAAAATTAGCGATTTCCAACATATCTTCCTTTTGCGGAATAATATTAGAAGTCCAATTTAATAATTTATTCATCAACCTTTCATTACAAAATTACTCAATCGCTAACATAATTTCCTCCCATGGCATATCCCAACATTCTTTGAAGAAATTTTCTGTGAACCCATATGGGCCATTTCCCTGTTGCTATCAAATGAAAGGACAATGACTTTAACAATCACTTTTGTGAGGTGACACTCCAACTGTATAAATTCCTCTTCTTATACGGATTGGCAAGATATCTCAGCCATGACGGTCTTGGAACTACCTCCAAATGGTACAACATTTTGAATTTGCTCAACAATTGTTGTTTCAATCCAAGAATTTCTTATAGTCCAAGCAAATTATTGAATTCCTTTTCAAGGTCACTTCTCTTCATTAAGGACTCACGGCCTGCTTCCTCCTCAAGATCGATATTTAAAATTTGCCCAAGGATTTCAGATTTTCTATCCACAGCCTTGCCAAACTCCCGCCTGTAAGACCCGTACCCTAATTAACCCTCTATATGTTTCATTTTCAATGCCGACATGTTTCTGGCGAATCGAATCTATGAGTTTTGATCATTACCATATTTTTGTATCACAATAACCCGAGACTTGTACCCTAGAGACTGCACAAGCGTTACGATTCTAACGCCACGCGGCATGCTACATTTTAACCCCTAGATTAGAAGTTACAATTTTGGCATAATTCGAGGTGGCCGCGCAAGGCACACAGGCCTCACTTGCACAAATCCCCATGTTATCCAATCAATCAATCTATTAATCCATCCATCAATCAAGCCATCCATCACTCATGTCACTCTCTCCCCATTAGCCAAAGAAACCCATGCCATTCTCATGCAACCCATACCCCTACCTATGCTAGTTATCATTCTTTTATTCTTTTTTCTTCCCATTTTACCCCTCCATCTTCCCATTATTCTCTCCTTATCCTAAAATCTCTACTACAAAAACTCCCTAACTCCCTCTCATTTTTACTATTTTCTAACAAATGTAGAGAGGGATTAAGAGAGAGAGAAAAATATTAGAAAGATTAGGGAGAAATTAAGAGACAAAAGGAGAAAAGCAAGAAAGATTAGGGAGAGATTAAGAGAAAACAAAGAGAGCTTGTGAGAGTATTAGGAAAGATTAAGAGAGTAAGAGTAAGAGAATAGAGAAAAGAGTGATTAGAGGAGATAAGGGGTGAAGAGGAGCTTAGTGAGCCATCTGATCGCCGATCCAAGATGATCCAACCGTCCATTCTTCGAGGTGAGTGCATGGGAGAGTCAAAACCCTCCCATTCTTTGTGATTTCTCTATTTTAATGGGCCCATAAGGGTGGGACCCACCTTAATCATGTATATTGAGTATGTGGTGGACCCCATAGTGGCGGGGGGCCACCTTAATGGCCGGATCTATTTCCCTTCATCTCCTTTTCTTTTCTAATTCTCGTGGTGTTGTGGGACCCACAAGTGGGCTACGCTGTTAAATAGCATGTCCCGCATTCTATGATAGTGTGGACCACCTTGTGTGGCACATCGTGATGTTTAATTTCTATTTAAACCAGTTGATTGTGTAAGTACACTTAGATGGTGAAAATACACTAAAAATGGATGTGATCCAAAGCTCCTTGGCCCTACCATGAGTTGGACATTCAAATGGATGGAGTAGATTTCCTAGGTGGACCTTACCTCACCCTTAAAACACAAGGGAGGGAGAGGGGTAGTGGCACCATCGTCGCTGGACACAACAATGTCCAGAAACATGTTTCTGGCACCATTTACCTTTCAAAGCCACCATATGGGCTTCTCTCGTGGGCCCAATCATGAGTGTGTGTGTGTGTGTGTATCATCCACACCATCCATCGATTTCCCTTCTCATTTTAGGCATTGAGCTAAAAAATGAAGCTAATCTGAATCTCAGATGAGCCATACCACAAATACTTGGGGGTTGGGTTACCCACTGTCATTTCTCACTTTGCATGAGAGGTTTGGAGTGAGTTTTCACTCGTGAGACTCATATTGATGTATTTCTTCGATCTACACCATCCATCAATTTGCTGACTCATTTTAGTTGTGGAGCCCAAAAATCTAGCCGATCCAACCATCAGGTGGATTACACCACAATTGACGGTGGGAGTGGGAGCAGTCCTCACGTCAGCCATACGGATGTGGGTGGGGTTGTCCCAACCATGGACCCCACCTTGATGTATTTGTTTAATCCATGCCATCCACCACCTTCTCCATGTCATTTTAGACCATGAGATGAAAAATGAGACAGATCCGAGTTCCTAGTGGACCGCACCGAGGGAAATAAAATCTCACCGTCGGAACTTTCTAAGGTCGACTATTGTGTTTGTAGGTGGTGAACCTATCCATCATTGGACTCCTTTGGCCCATAGAGAGCTGGCAGATATAATGGACGGAATGGATTATCCACTAGTGGACCCTACATAGTAGAAAATAAAAAAATTTAAAATAAAGGAAGAAAGAAAAAGAAACAAAAAAGGATGTCGTTGGTCATTATTGCCCAATGACGGTGAGGGCGGAAGCCTTGTTGGGCTGCCCCACACGTGGACCCCACCATGATGAATGTGTTTAATCTACTCCGTCCACCATCGACCTCAGATAATTTCAGGCCATGGGCTAAAATCTGAGGTAGATCCGAGTTTTAAGTGGGCCCTACTAAGGAGAACAATGCTCATCTGTTGAAACCTTCTAGGGCCATCTTTGGAGTCCCTGATAATCCAAACTAGTCCTATTTAGAGTCTATTTAATCTCATTCAAGGGGACCAAGACGGTGTACGGATTAGATCATCTAACCAAATATCATATACTGAGGATACAATGCAATATGCAAATCTTGACAAGCCCATGAATGTCGTCAACCTCATCTAGGCCATATAAATGTAGAAACGTAGCAACCCAGAGTAGCATATGCCGCGGATGTAATGCAATATGCGGTGCGAATGAAATGACCAAGCTGGAGTGTGAAGTCGGGATGATATTACGTAGTATCGCAGGCTACGGGGTCCATCACAAGGGACTTTTATCCAAACCAGTCCCATACCTAAATTTAGATAAATAGACTCAATGTGGTAAACTCCTAACTCAGGTTGGTCGTGTGCCCTAACTAAAATCCTGGCCATTGCGAAGGTACACATATCAATTAGTTGCGCACCACCAGCCCGAGTGGATAGTGAATGAATGAATGAATGTGTAAAATATTGAGTATGCAACTCCTACTCAATAAGTCCACATATTAATACTGTACATCTCTGGGTTCATCACCGGGGTCAAGTAAACTCTATACGCGATCGCTGCCCACTGGACGCGTAACCATGAAAATGGAAGAGACCTCATTATCCGCTAGGCCAGTAATCAGCCAATATCTACCTGACATATCAATAACGGACCCATTTACGATCTGGTCAAACTCAACCTAGCTATGCCCCCAACCCTCGGACGGGTAAGGCTATACCCCCTTTCAACCGATCACGACACAGTAGGAGACGCGACCTACTTGTATTCGGCACTCAGGCGCTCATGTATCCACTCGATCTAGACGTTTGAGCATCTCCTAGCCACGGAGGTTTAGGGACTTTCACCCAGGGACATCTATGACACCTTATATGGAAAATGATTTCCGGTGTCCCATTTGACCATCCACGATATGCCTGTGGAGGCCACGCCCCTGATGTCGCTAGGGCGTACAGTAGTCATATCCCAAAATACAAGATGCATGAGTCACAGAGTCTAATTATGCATCAATCCTGCGTATACTGTGTGCTAATGTGGGATGACTCCACCTACCAGGGAGTCCCATAAACAACTTGCCCTATGGCATATGTAATAGTCATCCGCATCTCATAACAAACATGCAGATGATGAGTATGGGCATGCATTACGATGCTATGCTGTCACATACTCATAATCGGTACCGATAACTGGCATCGATAATCGGCCTAATAAAGGGCCTAAGGGAAGGTCACAATGTGGACATTTAACTATCATTGCCCATCAATGTGGACATTTAACCAACATTGCTCCTAAGGAGTGGCCTTCATAGGGCCAAATATATAGTGAACCCATGACCTCACACAAGGGCCTTATACACAACATAATGGGCCACATACAATCTCAACGGGCCTCATTTAATCATAATGGGCTTTACCATATGGGCCTCACATATCATAATGGGCTGCATCACATGGGCTTCATATACAACACATCACGCATCATCATATGGGCCTCATATACATCAAGTGGGCCGCATCAACAGGTCGCACCAATGGGCCTCATAAACGTCAAGTGGGCTGCATCAACCGGCCGCACCAATGAGCTTCATAAACATCAAGTGGGCCGCATCAACGGGCCTCACCAATGGGCCTCGTATACATCAAGTGGGCCGAATCAATGGGCCACACTAATGGGCCTCATAAACATTAAGTGGGTCGCATCAATGGGCCTCATAAACATTAAGTGGGCCACATTAACGGGCCGCACCAATGTGCCTCATAAACATAAGTGGGCCACATCAACGGGCTGCACTAATGGGCCTCATATACATCAAGTGGGTCGCATCAATGGGCCGATATATATCACATCGGGCCTCATCAAATGGGCCGTAATTGCATCAAGGTGGGCCTGCACCTTCCAAATGGGCCTAGCAAATGAACAACATGGATGTTCAACACATACATCAAGTGGGCCGCACGTCCAATGAACTGGATGGCGTGGCTAAAACATACATCATAAGCAGGCCGCACATAGCACCGTCCATCAATGGACGGTGTGGATACAAAATACATACATTAAGGTGGGCTCCCACCGTGGATGGACGGTGTGAGTATAACACATACCTCGTATTAGACCCACAGAACTTGCTGACGTCAATACATCAGTTATACATCTGGTGGGACCCATAGAGCTTGTTGACGTTAGTACATTAGCTATGTATCTAGTGGATCCCATGTCCATCAGTCGAACGGTAGGGATTAAATACATACATCATTGTTGATCGCACCGTCCAGATGGACGGTGAGGATATAACACTTACATCATTGTGGATCCCACCATCCTATGGATGGTGAGGATGAAACATACATAGCACGGTGGATCCCATGTCCCTTGCTGGACGATAGGATGCCACACGTGCAGACAGTCCCATCGTCCCAGGGCGGTATGAATAAAACACTTACATTGGGTTGGTTTCCACTGTCCTCAAATGGACGGTGAGGATAAAACCAATGGCGTCTGAGTGGGTTCCACGTCCCAATCTGTTGGACGGTTGCAGATACAACAAATAAATCAAGGTGGGGCCACGTGTTGGCCCACCTGCGTTGGGTCAAGCAGATATTTGTATCTGCCTCTCCATTAGCGCCTGCCGCTGGACGGTGAAGATGCAACACATATATCATGGGTCCCATGCCCCATGTACAGACGGATGGCGTGGATTATACACATACATCAATATTGGGTCCATGTCCACATGGCTAGACGACATGGAATAAAAATACATATATCATGGTAGGCCCCATGATCTGGACGATTTGGATGACCCACTATCCCTATTGGATGGTGGGGATATAACAGATACAGCAAGGTGGGTCCATGTGGTGGCCCACCAGCATGGAATACAAGCTGATATTTGTTTCCTCCCTCTCGTCTAGGCCTGCCCATACGGACAGCCACGTGGTTGGGCGAACAACATGGATAAAACACTCGCATCACGTGGGTCTCATGTCCAGCCATTGGACGGTGTGGACATCACACACTCATTAGGTGGGCCATCATGCAAGGAAATGAGAGAGAAAAAGAGAGATAGCGTGATGATGGAGGGGCCCTGGCACTATGGGCCCTCCCTAGGATCTACAACACATATATTAAAACGGGTCCCATCACAAGTGGGCCTGACATCGAAATCAAAACCTAATGCTACGAACACCCACCAATTCCGCTTCTTCTAGGCTTCATAGACTTCTTAGCTCCTAGGCTTCAACTTTGATGGAGGATGATGGAGATTGAAGGGCTAGGATGAGAGATGAGAGGGGTAGAAATTGGGCCACACCATAGCTCCTCTATGGGAAGCTTGGACATTGGCTCTCATGGGTTGCTTGAAAAAATGGTTTGAGAAAGAGAGAGATAGAGAGGTGATGTAAGAGTGAGAGGGATGGGTGTGATGGGTGTGAGTGATGGGTGTACTTAACTAGGTATGGGTTTCTTTGACTTTGGGTGAGAGAGAGGGATGGGTGTTGTACTTGACTGATTGATGAGATTGATTTGACATTTGGTAGAGATTCTCTTGCGCGGCATTTTTCTTGAAATAAACACGGGCCCACATTTCCTGGCTTAGGTATCTCATCGACGTGCAAGACACGGCATTAAAACCGTGGCGACGACACCGTTACAAGAGTACAAGTCTCGGGTCGGGCCGACTCAGATCGACAGGATGTGACTCAGGGTTGTGCGCAAATACTGATTATAGATCGCGGTCGCCAGAATTCGACAGGGAGGACCGCATGAGTCTAAGGAAAAGTACGGTTTAAGATATGGGTCTTACAACTCTCCCTTCCTAATAAAAATTTTGTTCTTCAAATTTACTATCACGTAGGACAAAACAAGGGAAGAGGAAGCATCGACATATAATAATCAATACTGTACAAGGCATAATCAATTTATAAACAAATGGGGATAACACTCTTTAATCTTAGCCTCGTGCTCCCAAGACGCCTCCTCAACAGAATGGTGACTGTTACTGAACCTCGGATCCCGGATCAGAAACGAACGAAACTGGAATACTATGCAGCCTCACAATCTCAATGGTAGGGAGTTATATCAAAAAATTTCTAAGTTATTCAAACTCGGGGACTTAATCATTCTAAGTTCTCAACAATTATAGAGTGTAGGGTAGCTATCAACAGATATGTGATGTTATCCTTAGGTATTCCCAAGTTATGCTCTGATACCAACTTCTATCACGCCCCAAACTCGGAAACCGGACTTACAAAATTCTCGATCACCGAATCCAGCGCCAACAGCCTCCGTAGTGCCCCATTCTCGGTTCCCGGAACCCATACTCCAGGTTCCAATCCTGGGGCCCTACAAGGAGGATTTTCGGTATGTACATTTATATCATAAGAAGCATAACCACAAGTTTACCAAAATCATAAAGGCAACATCATTATCACATATCCACTAATATAAACAGTTGATTACAGTGCTGAAAGGGAAATATATATATATATATATATATATATATCGAAAATCAAAGCTCCAAAAGACTGCTGCACGCTCCAAGCTTAATGCTGCTGCGGCCTAATGCCACCTACACGCATTTATCATGCATAAGCTTATAAAAAACTTAGAGGGTGGTGTAAGTGTATGTGCAAGGTAAGTGCCAAGTATACAATATCAGAGCAATGTGGAAACATGCTATTAAGTCCATAATACCATTAGCTTTATCCAGGCTATGTGATGCAAAATGTAATAAGCTAATATCATATATTGAGGAAGCAATGTAAATCAGTTATGCAATGCGGAGACATAGTAAACCAAATATCATATACTAAGGATACAATGCAATATGCAAATCCTGACGAGTCGAAGAATGTCGTCAAACTCATTTAGGACATATGAATGCAGAAACGTAGCAACCCAGAATATCATATACCGCGGATGTAATGCAATATGTGGTGTGAATGAAATGACCAAGCTGGAGTGTGAAGTCGGGATGATATTACGTAATATCGCAGGCTATGGGGTCCATCATAAGGGACTTTTATCCAAACCAGTCACATACCTAAATTTAGATAGATAAACTCAATATTGTAAACTCCTATCCTCAGGTTGGTCGTGTGCCCTAACCGAAATCCTGGCCATTACGAAGGTACACATATCAATTAGTTGCGCACCACCAGCCCGAGTGGATAGCGAATGAATGAATGAATGAGTAAAATGCCGAGTATGCATCTCCTGCTCAATAAGTCCACAAATCAGTACTGTACATCTTTGGGATCATCACCGGGGTCTAGTACACTCTACATACGATCATCGCCCATTAGACACGCAACCATGTAAGTGGAAGAGACCTCACTATCCGCTTGACCAGTAATCAGCCAATATCTACCCGGCACATCGATAGCGAACCCATTTACGAGCTGGTCAAACTCAGCCTAACTATGCCTCCTACCCTCTAGCTGGTAAGGCCACACCCCCTTCCAACTGACCATAACACAGTGGGAGACGCGGCCTACTGGTATTCGGCACTCGGGCACTCATGTATTCACTCGGTCTAGATGTTGAAGCGTCTCTTGGCCACGAAGGTTTAGGGACTTTCACTCAGGGACATTTATGATACCTAATGTAGAAAAAGATTTCTAGTGTCCCATCTGGCCTTCCACGATATGCTTGTGGAGGCCATGACCCTGATGTCACTAGGGCGTACATTAGTCATATCTCAAAATGTGAGATGCATGAGTCACATAGTCCAATCATGCATCAATCCTGCGCATACCGTGCGCTCCTGTGGGATGACTCCACCTATTAGAGAGTCCCACAAACAACTTGCCCTATGAAATATGCAATACTCATCCACATCTCATAACAAACATGCAGATCATGAGTATGGGCTTGTATGATGATGCTATGTTGTCACATACTCATAATCGGTATCAATAACCGACATCAATAATTGGCATCAACAATCGGCCTCAATAATCAGCCCCAATAATTGGCCTAACAAAGGGCCTAAGGGAAGGTCAGAATGTGGACATTTAACCATCATTGTCCATCAATGTGGACATTTAACCAACATTGCTCCTAAGGAGTGGCCTTTATAGGGCCAAATATATAGTGGGCCCATGGCCTCACACAAGGGCCTTATATATAACATAATGGGCCACATACAATCTCAACGGGCCTGATACAATCATAATGGACCTTAGTATATGGGCCTCACCATATGGGCCTCACATATCATAATGGGCTGCATCACATGGGCTTCATATACAACACATCACGCCTCATCATATGGGCCTTATATATATCAAGTGGGCCGCATCAACGGGCTGCACCAATGGGTCTCATAAACATCAAGTGGGCCACATCAATGGGCCACACAATGGGCCTCATAAACATCAAGTGGGCCGCATCAACGGGCCGCACTAATAGGCCTCGTATACATCAAGTGGGCCGCATCAACGAGCCACACCAATGGGCCTCATAAACATCAAGTGGGCTGCATCAACGGGTCGCACCAATGGGCCTCATAAACATCAAGTGGGCCGCATTAACGGGCCACACCAATGGGTCTCATAAACATCAACTGGGCCGCACCTATGAGCCTCATATACATCAAGTGGGCCGCATCAATGGGCCGATATATATCACATCGGGCCTCATCAAATGGGCCGTAATTGCATCAAGGTGGGCCTGCACCTTCCAAATGGGCCCACTAGATGAACAACATGGATGTTCAACACGTGCATCAAGTGTGCCACACATCCACCGAACTGGACAGCGTGGCTAAAACATACATCATGGGCAGGCCGCACATAGCACTGTCTAGCAATGGATGGTGTAGATATGGAATACATACATTAAGGTGGGCTCCCACCGTGGATGGATGGTGTGAGCATAACACATACCTCGTATCAGACCCACAGAACTTGCTGACGTCAATAAATCAGATATACATTTGGTAGGACCCACAAAGCTTGTTGACATCAGTACATTAGCGATGTATCTGGTGGATCCTATGTCCATTAGTCGGATGGTAGGGATTAAATACATACATCATTGTTGATCCCACCGTCGAAGATATAACACTTACATCATTGTGGATCCCACCATCCTATGGACGGTGAGGATGAAACATGCACAACACGGTGGATCCCACATCCCTTGCTTGACGGTAGGATGCTACACGTGCAGACAGTCCCACCGTCCCAGGGAGGTATGAATAAAACATTACATTAGGGTGGTTTCCACCGTCCTCAAATGGATAGTGAGGATAAAACCTATGGTGTCTAAGTGGGGTCCATGTCCCAATCTGTTGGACGGTTGTAGATACAACATATAAATCAAGGCGGGGCCATGCGGTGACCCACTAGCATTAGGTCAAGCAGATATTTGTATCTGCCCCTCCAGCAGTGCCTGCTATTGGATGGTGAAGATGCAACACATATATCATGGGTCCCATGCCCCATGTATGGACGGACAACGTGGATCATACACATACATCACTATGGGGTCCACGTCCACGTGGTTGGATGGCGTGGAATAAAAATACATATATCATGGTAGGCCCCATGATCTGGACGATCTGGATGATCCACCGTCCCTACTGGATGGTGGGGATATACAGATACAACAAGGTGGGTCCACGTGGTGGCCCACCAGCATGGAATACAAGCAAATATTTGTATCCTCCCTCCCGTCTAGGCCTGCCTACACGGACAGCCAAGTGGCTGGACGAATAGCATGGATAAAACACTCGCATCATGTGGGTCTCATGTCCAGCCATTGGACGGTGTCGACATCACACACTTCTCAGGTGGGCCATCATGCAAGGAAATGAGAGAGAGAGAGATGGCGTGATGATGAAGGGCCCCCAGTACTATAGGCCCTCCCTAGGATCTACAACACATACATCAAAATGAGTCCCATCACAAGTGGGTGTTACATCAAAATCAAAACCTAATGCTACGAACACCCACCAATTCCGCTTCTTCTAGGCTTCATGGACTCCTTAGCTCCTAGGCTTCAACTTTGATGGAGGATGATGGAGATTGAAGAGCTAGGATGGGAGATGAGGGGGGTAGAAAGTGGGTCGCACCATAGCTCCTTCATGGGAAGCTTGGGCGTTGACTCCCATGGGTTGCTTGAGAAAATGGTTTGAGAAAGAGAGAGAGAAGTGATGTAAGAGTGAGAGGGATGGGTGTGATGGGTGAGTGATGGGTGTACTTGACTAGGTATGGGTTGCTTTGACTTTGGGTGAGAGAGAGAGATGGATGTTGTACTTGACTGATTGATGGGATTGATTTGACATTTGGTAGAGATTCTCTTGCATGACGTTTTCCTCGAAATAAATGAGGGCTCACATCTCTTGGCTTGGGTATCACATCGACGTGGAGATGCGGCGTTGAAACCGAAATGACGGCGCGGTCGTAAGAGTACAAGTCTCGGGTCGGGCCAACTCAGATTGATAGGATGTGACTCAGGATCGTGCGCAAATGCCGATTATAGATCGCGGTCACTGGAATTCGACAGGGAGGACCGCAGGAGTCTAAGGAACGGTATGGTTTAGGATATAGGTCTTACAAATACCTTTCAGTCATTTACTGTGCAAGCTGGCCCATTAATGTGGATTCAGGGTGCTTGAAGGAGAATCCATATCACCTCTAGAAATCAATTAGAATAGTATCAGGAAAATGAATCTCCCTTCTGAGATTGAAACTAATGTTCCAATATTTGGTAAAAGAAGAGCTTCCAGAGAAGGAAGATGATATGGTTAAAGAAGGCCTAGATACCCATTCACCAACTTCAGCTCCTACAATTTCTACTCCTCAGAAGAATGCTCTCATACAACTTTTGGAGGATCAATCAAAACTTGGTGAGATGATGAAGTCAATGGAAGAAAAGCTCTACTCACTACAACAGTCAGTAGAATAGATTGCGGCACATCTGTCATGCCCTGAAGAAGATACTGATTGATGTTCTTAGATTAACTGTGTAACATGATTATCTTTATTTTATGTATTTTTTATTTTACAACTGGAAACTTACTTTGGTATATTGATACATCAATCATCCATAACTGATTTTCTAAGAAAATTAAATGTCTCCAGCCTTTTGTTTTATTGAGTCATAGTTGGTACTTCATTTTGAAGATTAGATTATCTAAAGTTGCATATGCATAACTTAATTCTTACTGAAATATTTCATCTGCTTTTCTTCGTATATATGAAAAATATGAAACTTCATATGCATACTGTTAACCCTTCCATTAATATTTCTAATATATGATAACAACACAATAATGGTTTAAGAAAAAGGCAAGGCTCCTGCAAAAGGAGAACACTCCAGTAGACGAATTAACATTTGTCCCTCTCCTTATTTCAATCCTACTGAAATGGCTATGTCAAACAAAGCAATCTTTGATAGACTGATCAGATCCCTACTCATAGAACCATATGGGATTAATCTCTACCTAGGATCAATTGGGTGGGATAATCTATTATACTTTGGAGGAGAGGTTAAGTATGACCTCATTTATCAAATCCTAAATTCTTGTCATCACACTCATGATGATCCTCCATCCATCAGCATCAACTTCATGAACCAAACCAAGGAGGTCACTCCTTTGATGCTGAGTCAACTATTGCACCTCAGAGCAACACAAACTCCCCCAACTGATCGCTCTCTCAATCATCTTGGAGTTTGGGCTGAAATAACTTGAGTACTGTGTAATGGTGCCACAATCCCCCAGAACAAAAGAAACTTCCTCCCATCATTGCATTTGGACTCAACCACTAGAGTATTGCATAGTATTCTAAGTACAAATGCATACCCATGTGAAGTCTCTAGAGATATGATCTCTCCATTTGTTCTAAACATCCTGTATGACATCTTTCAGGGGATTGAAATATGCCTACCGACCCTTATCTTAAAACCATTGATCCTAGTTGTCAACGGTGTTCATGGTGCTAGCCTTCCCTTCCAAGTGTTATCTACAAACTCTCAAAATTCCTTGGTCTGCCATCGCGCATAATACGGTATATCCTGCCATGTGTTTTACTAAGGAAACTCTAATTCAACTAAATGTGTTTATAACTACATTTGAGGAGAATTAGGAATGTAGGAGCGGCGAAGAAGCTCAAGACACTCCCAAGGCCTCTGGCTGGGACTCTTGTCATACCCCGGTGCCTGCACCAAGTCCGTTATCAGTCAACACTGGGCGTCTTCTTCGCCAAAATGATCTAGTTCGTCAACTTCTTAAAGGACAGTCAAATATAGAAGCTCACCTCCGGCAGTGCGAAAATCGACTCTCTGGGATTGAACTGCGTCATGACGCTCTTTAACATACTGGGGAGCACATCACTGAATTGCTTCTGACTCGTTGTTCTTATATCCCTTCGTATGAGGGTGAATCGTCTAGATGATTTTCATAGTATTATTGCTGAATCATAGTACATGTTCTTTTTGGATATTTATGCCCTTAAGGGCTTGTTAGTTTTTGGATGGTGGTTTATTCTACCCAATCTTAGAGTAGTATTTTTTGATGAATTTATGGTACTATCTTTTCTACTCATGTTAGATACTCTCTTTATTGTCATCTTTTCTATCTAACATATGATTTGCTGCTTATGATGATATATTTCTTTGTTTGGATGATGATCTTTACACTTATATCATTATATGATCTATCTTGTTTTCCCTCTGGATTATTATTTCTATGTTATTGGTTTATTTTTTGGTAAATTCTTTGCCGATAACTGATAAAAAGGGGGAGAAGAAACCTACCCAACAAAATAATGTTTGTTTTTGCAGAAATTGTTTTTTCCCTTGTTACAAGTTATTCTTGGTAGATACTTAGGGGGAGCACCATGGCTTTGTATTACATATCAAGTTTTGAGTTGTAAATTTCTATATTTGATATGTAATTCTTATTGTTTTGGTATGTCATTGGTATGGACCATGACACAGTCGTAGGTTAGGTTGTTTTTGTCACTTAGTTGACAAAGGAGGAGATTGTAAGTCCACCCAACATTGCATACTTATTTCAATCATGTGACTAGTTGTGTCTTGTAGTCGGATGAGTTCTTGGCAAGTGAAGATCGACAATGTAACTGGATTAGAAGCATCAAACAACATTGAAGACAAAGAACCACTTATACGATCTTAAACCTTACAAATAGATGATCCTAACCCAAATAGAAAAACCTACTTAGGTCATTTATTCAAAGCCAAGTTCAAACTCATAGTTTTTATCATTTAGCCTTGGCTTAAGCAAGTCCCAAGTTGGTGAAAGATTTATTAGACAAAACAGGAAAAACAGGAAAATCTGTCCACTTCGGTAGGATGAAGGTGCCACCGAATAGCACCTTTGGTGTTACCAAGGGGCTTAAAACAGTCGAGCAAGCTTATAATGTTAAATCGGTATCACCGACTGGATATTTCGGTGACACCGACTGCCACTGACGAACAATGTTTGGTGCTACCGAAAGGGACTATTTTTAGACAGCAAATTGGAGAATTTATTAGGTACTACCGATAGATATTTTGGTACCGCCGAATCAAGTTCAGTGATATCGAAGATGGCTTCGATAGCATAGTAAATTAGCCATTTTTTATTTGTTGGAACTTTTTATCTATAAAAGCGGCTTGTAAAACTTGTAAAATTAGTGAAAATAGGCACTATAGAGTTTCTAATGTATCCTAAGCTTATCCTAGCCCATTTAGACTCTATTTATATGAGTTTCATGTTCTCTTCATTATGATCTTTCACTCCTATGAGCATTTGAAACTCCCATTAAGGAAGAACATGAACTCATGCCTTCTCTAAAGTACAAAAGCCAAACCAATAGAAAAACCTTTTGTCTTTTGATACCCTAGAGCATCCATAGGTTGAATCCCTTAGGAAATCTACTCATTATCCTAGATAGGAGATTTAACCAACTCCCATAACCTTGGTCATCTTTATAGGTACATCTTATGTAAGGTTTTTGATCGTGAAGCCAAACCTAACAGGTAAATCCAAGCGACGCAATCGGGGGAGCACCGGGAAGCTGATTCAAGCACGAGAGTGGAAAAATCAAGTATCCTAAGACGAGCTATAAAAGAGAACTCTATCTGACAAGTGTCATAATTAAGAGTTCAAAGTTTAGTCTCTTTCCTTATGTAGGATTAAGGCTAAGAGTTTGCTATCAATAAACTCGTTTAGGTTCCTTGTATAGGACCTTGGCCGGTGGGCCTAAATGTAGGTTCCTTGTGTGGGACCTTGGTCATTGTGCCTAAACATAGGTGCCTTGTGTGGGACCTTGGCTGGTGGGCCTAAACGGTAGGTGCCCAGTGTGGGTCCTTGGCCGGTGGGCCTAAACATGGGTTGTAGGTGCAGGACAATTTTTCTTGCGGAGAGTATAAATTGTGTCTTTAGTGTAGGACTGCAAAGGTTAATGGTGAGCCTATTTTAAAACCATTGATAGTGAAATCCGGTGTACTCTGGGATTGAGTGTGGATATTAGGAGTGGAGTAGGCACGTAGCCGAACCACTATTAATGCTTATATTTGGAATTATCATTTGTGCATCTGTTTAATCATGCTTATATATGCTTGAATGTTTTATCTTCTCATACATGATTAAATGAATGCTATGGATTGATAGGTAACACATTCCACACACAAGCTCACAACACCAGGCTAGTTGTTATATTCTGCATATCTATTATAGCCTTTGTGATTGGAACCTCTAATTGGCTTGGAAGCCATTAGAGTTATTTTGCCTAACTTGGTTAAAATTGAATGATTATTTAAGTTAGGCAATCATGACTTTAAATAGGTAAAAATAATTGAAAAGTTCTATTCACCCTCCTTAGGACCTTAACTCAGATTTATTCTTCAGTATCAGCGGTGTAAACCATAATTTCAGGAATGAATTCCATGATTATCCTTGACCTTTCCCAAAACAATATTGGTGGTATCATTCGATTGAGTTTGGGTAATTGCATAGCACTTGAGGCACTTTATTTGAGCAAGAATAGGTTATCAGGAGGAATACCCGAGTCTTTGGGTGGGTTACGTAGACTCCAAACAATGCACATGAGTAACAATAACTTAGTGGGAAAAATCCCTTCATCTTTGAAGAATTGTACTAGTTTGGAGACTCTTGACCTTGGATACAACAATTTTGCAGGTCATATTCTCACTTGGATTGGCAAAAGTTTTTGAGCTTTAAGAAATCTGAGTTTTTTGCTCTTGACCTCGGATACAATAATTTCTCATGTCATATTCTCACTTGGATTGGCAAAAGTTTTCGAGCTTTAAGAAATCTGAGTTTTTCGAAAGATCATAAAACTTATATTAGAAGGCTAAAAAGGAGAACGCAGACCAAACTATGCTCCAAGAAAATGAAAGTTACAACCCTTAAGATTACCTAAAATTGAAGCCCACCCTACCATAAATTGTTTCACTCTAAGAACAATGGAATCCACTAAGTTGGAAATACCCCTGAAGCATCTCCCATTCTTTTCTTCCCACGCGGACCACCACACAGCTAGAAGAGCCAATCTCCATAACACCATCCTATGTTTACCCAATCAAAACCCATGCCAAGCCTTAAGAATTCGTCCTGCCGAATCAGAGAAAGTCCAATTGATACCGAAGGGAGTCAAAATTTCTAGCCAGATTTGGTTAATAAAGGACTAGTGAACAAAAAGATGATTTATTGATTCTTTGTCTGCCATGCAACATAGGCATACGTTTATAATTATCATCCCCATTTTTCTCAAATTGTCGACCGTGAGAACTTTCTTCTTTCCAACTAGCCATCCAAAGGTTGCAATCTTTGGTGGGATTGGGTAATTCCAAACTTGGTATATCAATGGCTCTTCTTTGGAGGAAGGATCGCTGCCCATAAGATTGTATAGAGACTTAACCAAGAATTTACTGTGTAAGGCCCGTATCTTAGTTCGTACCGTTCCTTAGACCCTTGCGATCCTCCCTGTCGAATTCCCGCAACCCGCAACGTATAATCGGGGTTTGCGTCCGACCTTAAGTCATATCCCATAGATTTGAGTCGACTAGACCCTAGACTTGTACCATTGTGATCGTGTTGTCGCTGCGGTTCCAACGCCACGTCTTGCGCACCGATGCAATACCCAGGCCAGAAGTTATGGGCTCGCATTTATTTCAAGGAAAATGCCGTACATTGTGACTCTTGAGAGAATCTCTACCTAATCCATCACATCAATCAATCAATCAATCAAGTACACATCCCATCTCTAGCCCATGCTTTCTTTTTCCCCAAGTCAAGCAAACTACCTAAGTTAACCCTTACGTCACTCACACCCATCACTCATACCCATCACTCTTATAACCACCTCCCTCTCTCTTTCTCCACCCATCCTAAGCAACCAACAGGGGTGTGGACGTCCAAGCTTCCCAAGGAGAAAAGAGCTAAGTGTGTGGACCATTCCCTACTCCTAAACACTCATTTCCACCCTTTAATCTTCATCATCCTCCATCAAAGTTGAAGCTATGGAGCTTAGCATTCCAAGGAGCCTAGAAGATTAGCAATCGGTGGGTGTTTTGTAGGATTAGATTTGTATTTTGATGATGGGCCAAGTGGGGCCTACCGATTGATGGTATGGATCTCACTTTGGACCCTAGGTGTGGCCGATGGCCCACCATGATTCATATGTTCATCCCATGATGGGGCCATTCTCCATAGACCCCATCATGATGTTTATTTTCCCATTGAGAGAAGGCCATCTAGACTTAACATTTTTGGTGGAAAAGGGATCTCCACCGTTGATTTTATTGGAGAGCCCACATGTCGTTGGGACCCATCTTGATGTATGTATTGTATGGCAAGGGAGCTCATAGTGGCAGAGGTCCCTCCACCACATGATTCCCTCTCTCTCTCTCTCTCTCTCTCTCTCTCTCTCTCTCTCTCTCTCTTTCCCTTGTATGATGGACCGCCTTGATGAATATATTTGCATCTATGCTATCCCCAAAACGAACGCTCTTCTATCCAGTTATTGAACGTCTGGACCGGCCCACCATTACTGGTCTACATGGGCCTGCATGGCCGAATGGCCAAACAGGCCCAGGTGGAATGGATGGCACAAATATCAGCCTTGATTCAAGAGGCTAGTGGGCCACACTAATGTGGACCCCACCTAAATGGATGTATGTATCCATACCATCCCTCCAAAACAGAGAGGCCATAGGGCCAAGTGGACCGTGACTAGCTAGAGTGGCTGTTGTCTAGACCGTCCAGGTCTGGATGCAACTGAAATACAAATACCTGCTTGATCCAACTCAGGTGGGCCATGTACACATGGACCCACCTTGATGTATGTTTCATTCATGCTGTCCGTGCATGGGACGAGGATCCCACCCATGATTTATGTGTTGTATCTTTACCGTCTAACAACAGGCGCTACTGGAGGGGCAAGCACGAATACTAGCTTGATGTAATGCCGGTGGGCCACACGTGTGGACCCACCAGATGTATGTGTTTCATATCCATACTGTCCATCCAATTCCCCAGCTCATTTTAGGCGTTGAGATGAAAAATGAAGCCAATCCAAATATCTGGTGGGCCGCACCATCAAAAAGATTATTTTAATAGTGATAAATTGTTAGGGCCCGCTGTGATGTTTCTATGCATCAAAACATATCGAATATTGGGCTCATTGGACCTATCATGAGGCAGAGAACCCGACAGATAAAGTAGATCGTCCTAATGTGGGCCCCACCTATGAAAAATGATCAAAAAATTATATATATATATATATATATATATATATATATAACAGAGGGGCTAGACGCCCCTTGCTATTAAATGTCTAGCGTCCAGAGGACGCTGTAACATCCTGCTGTTGGATGTAGCAAAGACAGTGGGTCTCACCATAGGCCCACCATGATGTATGTGGAGCATCTACACCATGCATTTGATGGGTCCCCTTTTGGAATGGAATGTCCCCAAAAATTAGCCGTAAACGGAACTCTGGTGCCCCATACCATCTTAATCATGTGAAGACATGCTTAGTCATATAAAAGCTCTTGCTAGGGTCCATCTGAGATTTGGATGCATCTGAAATTGGTCTGATCCCTTAACCAAGTGGGCCACACATAATGGATGGGCCGAAATCATGAACCATGCCTCGGTGGCCCAACAAATGATTATGAATGTTTTATTGGAGAGTAAACCTCTCAACTGTTGTGCATAGTGTGGCCCACACAAGCCATAGATTGAATTGATTTTAAGTCCCAGGCCCAATTATGATGTGTGTATTATACACACATCGTTCATTTATTTTCTTAGGGCCATGGGCCCCATTGTCTTGAGAGGCCCACCCTACATATGTGCCCCAATCATGGGCTGCCTTAGGCAAGCCCACCATGATATGTGTGTTGTATACAGGATGTTCATCCTTTTCTCTGGGCCATGGGCTGCCCCATGAGGCCCACCATGATGAATGGGTTATATGCACACCGGTTGCCCCTTTTTTTCGGGTCGTGGGCTGCCCCATGAGGCCCACTTTGATGTATGTGTTAGACACACTATCCACCCATTTTTCCTAGGCCATGGGCTGTTTTATGAGGTCCATTGTGATACACACACACACACACACACATATGCGGCCCATGTAGGGGGCCCATTGTGATGTATATGTGGCCTGTGTATGAGGCCCATTGTGATGTATATTCGGCCCGTGTATGAGGCCCATTGTGATATATATGCATCTCGTGTAGGGGGTCCATTATGATGTATATGCGGCTCGTGTATGAGGCCCAATGTGATGCATGTGAGGCCCATTGTGTGTTTGAGGCTCATTATATATAGGAGGCCTATTGTATGTTTGAGGCTCAATTGCGATGTGTGAGACCCACCATGATGTTTGTGATACACACGCGGCCCATCCGTCTTTCTAAATACTTAGAGGGCCGAGGGCCCCATAGTAATTTTTGACTTCCAATCCCAAATGGACCGCACTATAGGGCAATAGTGGTTAAATGTCCACTATTGTAAACTTCCCTAGGACTCGTAGTTAAACCCATTTCCACCCCCACTTATGTTAGTAATACCCATTGGGCTAACTCAAACCGTTGGGCCCCATTTGATAATAGTATTTTCTACCATGCCCTGTAGTACTACCCAAACCTTAAAGCCCACCTTGTATTCACACCAAGCCTTTCATAGGAAATGTGGGCCACTTAGATTCATGTTTTGCCCAAGTTTAGTAACCATACCCAAGGCCCACTTAGATGTATAGCGGGCTACCCAAATCCGTTTAAAAGGACACATAGTCGTAAGTATAGGAACTCCACCAAGACACATTGTGTACGTATTAGGCTCCCTATAGGAAAGCCTAACTTATTACATGATAGAGAGGGTGAGGGAGCCCATTTGTTGTGCATAGATTCACCCTCTTAACTCACCTTGTTGTACACCCACTTGACTCGCCCCATGCGACATATCTTATCCTTGTATCCAGTTGTTAGGACCTCGGTGTCACGTCTATATCATCCACACCATCCATTTACTTCTTTAGGACAAGTGTGAGGCCTATCCTTGACATTAGTACACCATCGCCTCTTGCAGTAGATCGAAGAATATGTGGTACCGGATTTAGTATATCCACTATGCAGAGCCTATCTCGATGCATGGGTTAGATCCACCATCCTTTTATGGACCCCCCCTTAGGATATATGATATGTTAGTACCTTGAATAAGATAGTTTATCATGGACTATTTCATATAGACTTCTACATGTCTAATAGGGAGTATCGTTCAGCCCCTACTCTCGTAAGTGACATACCGGTTAAGATCTGTCATCGCCTATTATATTTGATAATTATGCTAGTATACTTAGTCTAGAAGGACACACTGAGATCATGCTTAGTATTACATCATGCTACATGTCCATACGCATCATTTGTATGCTTGTTGTGAGGAATGGTTGATCATAGCATTGCTGTTGGGTTGAGTTATTTAGGGGACTCCTTAAGAGACCGAGTTGCCCCACATGATCGCGCGGTATACATAGGTTTGATGTATGACTAGATGGTATGACTCATGCATCTTACATTTGTGTGACATGATCACTTGGCGCCCTAACGATATCAGGATTGTGGCCTCCATAGGCACATCGTGGATGACCAGATGGGATATCGAAAATATTTGGTTCTAGGACTGTGGGTGCTTTAGATGTCCTTGGGTGAAAGTCCCAGAATCCTCTTGGTACCAGGGGATAATCCAACGTCTAGACTGAGTAGATACATGAGCACCTGAATGTCAAATACCAGTAGGCGGCATCTCCCAATGTGTCATGGTCGGTTGGGTGAGGGTGTGGCCTTATCCGTCTAAGTGAGGGGGCTGTAAGCTAGGCTGAGTTTGACCAGCTCATAAATGGGTCCACTATCGACGAGCTAGGTAGGTATTGCCAGACTAATGGCTAGGCAGATAGTGAGCACTTTTTCACTCGTTGGTTGTGTGGCTAGGGAGGCGACAACCATTGTGGAGTGTACTAGACCCCGGTGATATCCCAGAGATGAGCCATACTAACATGTGGACTTACTGAGTAAGAATTGCATACTCAACATTTGACTCATTCATTCATTCATTCACTATCCACTCGGGCTGATGGTGCGCAATTAGATCATTACGTGCACCTTCGCAATGGCCGTGATTTCGGTTGGGTACACAACCAACCTAAGATCAGGAGTTTACCACGTTGAGTCTAACTATCCAAATTTAGGTATGAGTCTAGTTTGGATATAAGTCCTTTGTGATGAACTCCACAGCTTGTGATACCACGTACTATCATTCCGACTATACACTCTAGCTTTATCATCTCTTTTGCATTACATACTACATTTCATCCTCTGCATATGATGTTTAGTTTACTATGTTTTTGCATTGCATGGCTTAGATACGGCTGGCGGTATTCATGGACTTGTCAGAATTTGCATATTACACTATTTCCTCAGTATATGAACTGCCTTATTATGTCTTTGCATCGCATAGTTTGGATAAGTCTGATGGTATTTATGGATTTGCTAGTATTTCCACTTACTCTGATATTTAATGCTTGACACATGCATTACACACACATACACCACACTCTAAGCTTCTTGTAAGCTTATGCACGACTGTTGTGTGTAGGCGATGTTAGGTCGTAGTAGCGCTGAGGCAGGAATGTGTGGCCGAGCTTTGTGGAGATTTTATTATATATGTGCATTTCCTTTCAGCATTGTAATTAATTATTTATATTAGTGGATATGTGATGATGATGTTGCTCTTGTGATTTGGGTACACTTGTGGTTATGCTCTTTTACAAAAAAATTTTACACTAAAAATCTTCCTTGTAGGATCCAAGGATTGGAATCTGGAGTATGGGCGGTGGGAGCCGAGAATGGGATACTACGGAGGCTGTCAGTGCCAGATTTGGCGATTAAAAATTTTGTGAGCCCTATTTTCGAGTTCGAGGCATGACATACTAGATTTGTCGAATCTCCAAACTAATCTGTCTGCGCTAAACTGATCTGTCTTACTATTGTAAATACGATCAAGGAGGGCCACATATTCTTCAATCTCCCAATCTTGAAGATTTCTTCTACACACCAGGTTCCACTCGACTTTACCCCTGAGAACGCAGTAGCACCTATCTACTATTATGACTTGATTTGGGGTGAGGTGGAATATGTTCGAGAAATTCTCTTTCAAAGCTAAATCTCTCACCCGTATGTCTTACCAAAAACGAATGTTATCTCCCTTCCCCATATCAAATCCAATACCTTTGAGGACCTCCTTTTTTATGGATAGACACCTCTCCAAAGAGCTGATGCCTTATAATTCAAAGAATCCTTGGTCCACCAACCTCCCTCCGAGCTCCCGTATTTAATCTTGACAATCATGTCCCAAAGACTCCCCTTTTTAGTCCCTAGCCTCCAAGTCCACTTCCCTAAGAGGGCCCGATTCATTATCTTGCGCTCTTTTACACTTGCTCCACCTTCTTGAATATGCTTACAAACCTCCTTCCATTCAACCGGATGAAATTTCTTCTTCTCTTCCTTCCCGTGCCATGAGAAGTCACGTCTTAATTTTTTCTAAAGTTGCCAAAATCAAAGCCGGGCATTTGAATAAAGACATGAAATAAAGAGGAAGATTCGATAGTGCCGCCTTAATGAGAGTTAAATGTTAGCCTAGAGATAAGAATCTGCATTTCCATCTAGCAAGGTACATCTTGAACCTGTCTATGACTTTGTCCCATAAGGACTTTGGGGGCTTCCCAATACACAGTGGAAGACCAATGAATGTGGTTGGGAAATGGCCCATTGAGAAATCAAATAATTCGGCAAATTTCCTTATATCTTCTTCCTCCATATTCACCCCAAACATTTTAGACTCTTCCATATTAACTCTGAGACCTGAAACTGCCTCGAAACATTGGATCATTGTTTGCAAATTACTCACATGTTCCTGATTAGCTTCATTGAATAACAATGTATCATCTGCAAATTGGATGTGAGATATCAGTGTGTCCATACCTTCAACTCTGAAACCACTCATGATGCCTTCTTCTTGACCTTTATTCATCATTTTGGAAAGAGCATCCCTGATTATTAGAAAAAGGAACAGGGACAACAGATTGCCTTGACACAACCCCTTGTAACTTTTGAAGAAGCCTTTAGGGGATCCATTAAGTAATATAGAGAAGTAGGTGGAGCCCACGCATTCACCAATCCACCCTCTCCATTTGTCTCTAAAACCCATTCGCAGTAGCATGTACTGAAGAAAGCCCCAATCAATGTGATCATATGCCTTTTCTAGATCAAGCTTGCATAAAAGACCCTTTGATTTAGATTTATGGCTGGAGTCCAAGCATTCATACATGATGAGGGCGCTATCAATAATTTGCCTTCCCGGAATGAACACACTTTGATTTCTGGAAATGATCTTCCCTATCACCTCTTTTGATTGAGACATCAATACTTTAGCCAGGATCTTATACGCTCTTCCAAGTAAACTAATCAGCCTACAGCCTTTAATGGATTTCGCACTCGGAGACTTTGGGATTAATGCTATAAAAGAGGCCCCGAGATCCTTTGAAATCCTCTCTCTTTCATAGAATTATTTAAAGAATTCCATTATATCCCCTTGCAAGTCTTCCTAGAACATTTGGAAGAATACTATCGGAAACCCATCTGACCCGGGGGCCTTGTCTCCTCCCAAAGCTTCCACTACTCCTTTCACCTCTTCCAACGTAAATGGGGACTCATGGACTTTAGTGTCTTCTTCGGATAGGCTATCTACATGAAGTTGATCCAGCTTGGGCCTTTCCTAGCCTTCACCTCAAAGAAGACTGCTAAAGAAATTGATTGCCTCTTTCGAAATTTTATCTTTATCTTCAAATCGGATGTCATTCACTATAATGCTGCTGATCTTATTATACC